>NC_138109.1:41649538-42274538 GCF_964146895.1 Miniopterus schreibersii
TCTCTCCCTCCCTCTCCTTTCCTCTCTCTGAAATCAATAAAGATATTAAAAAAAAAAAAAAAAAATTCTCATCAGGAGTTGCCATAGGAAAGGAGAACATTCCAAATCTCGGTTATATATTGGGCCTAGCAAGTAGGCTGTTATTGGAAATAATTAGAGGGCTAGGCAGAGAAACCAAGGCAGAGCTCCAGTCCTATGGACTGAAAAGACAGAGGAATGTTAGGGGGAAAAGACTTGGAAGATACCAGGGTACATAGGGTTTATTCAGGCTGAGTCCATGGGACCAAAGACCATCTACTTTTTGTACTTTGGATAGAACAGTGACTTGGGGGTTAAAAGCATTGTTTCTAAATCCTGGCTTTGTCACAACCCAATGTTTACCTCTTTCAACTGCCATCAGTATTAATACTGGTGGCCTGTCCCTAAAAATTTAGCAGCTCAACTATTTAAGTACCATAGATATGTGCCTGCTTCCTATGAGTTAGATTTTTTTTTTTAAAGAAAAGAAAAACATATGTGAAACTACTTTAGGTAGCATGAATGGTCTCCTATGTAAGGAATTTTTCAAAGTTGTTTTGGTAGTAGAAACCATGTTCTCAGACAATATTTATGTAAAACAGATAATATACTGTACAATACAGAAAAAAGAACTGCTCTGGATGAGGCAGGGGGGGCAGCCTCAGAGATGTGACTGCCCAGCAAACCCTTAGGCTTTCCTCAGAGCCCTGGAGCAAGGCCTCCTTGGAACAAATGTAAAGAAGATTAAGTTCTTAGAGGGTGGTATCTTGTTTGTTTGTTTGTAGAGTTTTTGTTTTTTTTTTAAAGAAATTCAACATTTATTCTTTGAGTTTCTGGTCAGGGCAAGGCACTGCCCTATAAATCGAGGGCAGCAGTGAAGAGTAGAGAAGCAATAAAAAGAAATAATGTATTGATCACATTCTGAAGGAGATAAGGCAGTGAGATATAATCGTTGAGAGCATGACCTTTGAGCCATAGAGTTTCAAAGCTTAGATCTTTAACTTCTGAGCTTTGTTGTCTTAGGTAAGTTAATCAACCTTACTATACCTCAGCTGTCTCAGGTATAAAATGAAGCCTATTGACTTCCTCCTTCATCAAATGATTATTGGTCCCTGGTAGGCAATTATCTCCAAACATTATGGATAAATCACATCCCTCTTCTAAAAAAAGCTTTACTGAATGGAATAGTAAGAATATAACACAGTGAGGGGGCTACTATCAGAATCAAGAATCAAGGCAGAGTGTAATGTCCACAGGGATGACTTGATGCTGGACCAGTTTGGTAGTCATTCCGGGACCCCGGTTACTGCCTGCCTCTAGGAAGGTATCCAGATAAAAGATTTGGGCCTTTTACATGTTAAATGAGATCAAATTCTCTGTCCCTGGTCTTGGAGACTCAAAAGTTCCCTCTCAAGGTTTGGTTTTTAAAATAAGTTTCTGTAAAGCAAAGATAGTTTATTGAAAGCCTACACTTACCCTTGTCCCAGCTCTGGTGGAGGGACCACAGAGAGTTCAAAACAGGTTGCCTCATTGATGGCAGGCTCCCCTCCAAGCACTGATTCAGGGCTCAGGCTTCTTCCATGTTTGCCATGTAGCTTCCAAGGCCTCCAGAATCATCACCATCAAGCCTGTGGAAGGAGTAAAAGCCTGGAAGGCTGTGGAAGGATGGTATTTATGGACCAGGCCTAAAAGCAGCAAACCTCACATTCCTCTGGTCAGAACTTGATCACATGGACATACCTAATTGCAAGGGAGGCTAGGAAATGTTGTCTCACTGTGTGCCCAGGATGAAGAGAAACAAGTTTGGTAAATGCCCAGCCAATTAATGCCTCAGTTTTATTCATCAGAAAGTTTACTCTCCTTTGAGTCAAAATTCCAAATAGATTAGTTCTGATTCTGCCCCCAGGACAACATAAAATAATTCTAAACCTCCTCCTACAAGATAACCCTCCAAATGTTTAAAGAATGGTTTAAACATATGTCCTATTCTTTAAATATTCTGCATTTTTTCAACATCACTCACATATCAGAAGCACTTCATTCTAGCAGGTTTGTAAATGCCCTTTCTTCTTTGGTATTAGGAATGAACCAATTCCTTGGTAACAGGTACGAAATCTGCCAACCTGGCTGACTATTAGAGAGGGAAAGGGCTTAAGTGCCTGTGGGTGCCTGTGGAAACACGGTGTATGGAGTTGGGTAGGGGTAAGAGGTGAATGCTGAAGCAGCCTCTTTGATCAGTATGCCTGTCTCATAGCACTGAGTATGCATATGAAGTAGTTACACAGTGCCTTGCATGTAGTAAACATTCGGTACATACTGCCTTAATTCTAACCAGTAACCATAAAGCATGCTTGTGGTGGTCAGGAGTGATCTGATTTTAAGTGACAGAACCCTCATTGAAACTACCTCAAACAAAAGAGGAGTTTTTAAAATACACGAATTAGAAACCTTGAACTCCTAAAACTGAACTACGTTAATCATTAATGTTGAATTTTTAGGTCTATTGAATGAATATAACTTTTAACACTTTTTCCCTTTTAACTTATTTTATTGATTTGTAAGGTATTTTCCTATAGTAAGGAAATTAAGCCTTTTCTGTTGTGCAGGTTGCCTATATTTTTTCCAGTTTAATAAGCTGAGAAAGCCATTAATCCAGTGAGATTACCTGACCACTCCACATGTGCCTTTTAATCCTGTTGTTTTTGTCTATTGATAGGTCTGAAATACAAAAAGAACATGGTTTATTCAAAGGACATGTGATTAGATAGCTGGTGAATAGAAAAGTCTGCCTAATATATTATGTCAATGAAGTGATGCTTTTGGTTTAGATATAGGAAGAAACACTTTAAATTTAAACCACAGAACAGAGGATATAACCAACTGAGCTGCTGTCCCAAATACCGGAAATTACTGAGATTTTTTGTGAGATTTTTATAATTTTGGAGAGAGAGCTTAGAACTATGTGGAGTAGGAATTTAAACATGTACATGCACGCGCGCACACACACACACACACACACAATTTTAAGACCAGAAACACAGGAAATATACATTTAAAAGAGATATATTTAATACCATCCACTAAAAATATGAGCACACCAGAAATAAATCTAACAAATATAAGATTTTTATGGAGAAAACTATAAAATTTTATTAAAAGACTCTAAGAAAGATCTAAATAAATCTTCATGAATTGAAAGACTTATGTCAATTCTCCCCCAAATTGTTCTAAAATTTTAAAGAAATAAAACCTAAAATCCAAGTAGTATTTTCCATATAATTTGATGTTATGGGCTTGGTATCTCACTAAAATTCATATATTGAAGTCCTAACCCCGGCACCTCAAAATATATTTTTTTACTATACATATGTTTTTTGTGTCAGAGAGAGAGAGAGAGATAGAAATCTCAGTGATGAGAGTTATTGATTGGCTGCCTCCTGATGCCCCCTACTGGGGATCTAGCTGACAACACAGCATGTGTCCTGACTGGGAATTGAACCTTGACCTCCTGGTTCATGGGTCAACACTCAACCACTGAGCCATGCTGGCTGGGCTCAGAATGTATTTAGAGGTAGGGCCTTTAAAGAGGTAATTAAGTTAAAATGAGGTCATTAGAGTAAAATTAAATATGAGCATACCCTATAATCTAGTAATCCAATTAGTAGACATATATACCTTACAATGAACACACAGAAACATTTACAAGAATGTTCATAGAAGCACTTTTTGTAATACTTAATAATTGAAGAAATTCCAAATATCCATCTACAAGAAATAATTACATGATTCAACTACAGTGGATTCTACTTATCAGTGAAAATAAATTAATAAGAACACCACACATAAATACGTACACTTCTTAACAACCATAATAATTAGATTAAAAAATTAACTTGCAAAAGAATATATATATAAAGGGATGCCACTCATGCCAAACTAAAATGAAAACCATTGTTAATAGGAATATAAACACAGAATAAAAAATATTTTTGAAGAAGAAATTAAAATTACCAAGATGAAATTTGGAACAGCATTTCTGAATGGATGGTGATAAAGCATGTGGGAAGATAACAGAAATATCATCAGTTTGGGTAACAATTTATTTCTTAAGCTTATTATGCTAGATTTATGCCTTCTATGTAACTTACATACTTTATAATACATTAAAAGAATACAGTAATTTTATTTTAACTTTTGTTACATCCAAAGTATTAAAAATGAGTAAAATTTAAGAGCATCATTATCTCCTTCCCTAGCCATAATTTATCATTTCCCTTAATTACTTTTATCATTTCTCAGAAGTATGATATTTATAAAAATATAGATGTTTACATTTCAAATAGGTAAAGGCAGATTATGTTGTAAGACAATTTGACTGAGTGTCTTTATCTCTTTATAATAACTTAAAACAAAACACAATACATAAATTTTACACATCAAAGACCAAAGGAAGTTTTCCTTAGTAAGGATCACCATAATTCATCATCCAATAGGAACACTTTTGAGAGTGAAATGGAGAAATATTACATTAAGTTAAATGGAGAAATAATAAATGTAGGACATGAAGCATAAAGAAGGACTGCCCTAGACAAACCTATCCTTAGCTGATCATTTCACTAACCAGTGCTCTTTGTTTCCTTCATCAATTGTTAAACTGAGCTGTCTTCTCAGCGCACAAAGGTGCCTGAATAAACGATGTATTTTTTGTTCATGTCATAGTCTCTCCCTTTACTAAAGCTGATTCCTAGATTTCCATTTCTGACAAATTGTTGTGCAGTCTGGAGAAAATTTCGTGATATATAACACCAAAAAAGGCTTTATAGAAGTGTTTAACAATAGGATTGTGCTAGAGCAAAGGTAAGGTCATAGAAAGTGAGGGCTGGAAAAGACAAGTGGAAAACCAGCGAGGTCAGATAGCTCTGAAGTAGTATTGCTTTCAAAGCGTCTTTGATTCTGGTGACCAAGTGTCTGTACCTTTTATTAATAAAATAAATTAATTGGGATACCAGGTCCCATTCCCAAGATCTGACTAAGTGGGAAGATGATCCAGAAACCACTTTTTCAAACTGCAACTTTAAAATAATATCCTCAAGAGAGAGTTAGGTGGGAAGTTTCTTAATTAATTAGAGGGAGACGGTGAGGATGTTTGCCTTCTCAGCATTGACCAGAAGAAAGATAAAAAGAAAATAAACCTCCCCTGAGAATTCTCAAACACAAGCTGATGGCTACATAACATTAGGCAAGAATTCACCCTTGTATGTGGCTCGTAAATTTGACATTTTAAAGTTTAATCACCGCCCGGCCGGGCATGGTTCAGCGGTTGAGCGTCGACCTAGGATCCTAGGTAATTGGGGTTCGATTCCTGGTTAGGGCACATGCCCAGGTTGGGGGCTGCAGCCGATCAATGACTCTTTCATCATTGATGTTTCTCTCTCTCTCCTCTCCTTTTCTCTCTGAAATCAATAAAGATATATTTTAAATAAATAATAAAAATAATAAAATAAAATTTAATCATTGCCTTTAATCTTTTCAGCTTATTCTTTCTACCCTGACTGGTGGTTCCAACAAGCTTTTGACTCTTCGAGGCACCTCTAGCCAATTGATCACTCCACCTTTTCACTATTCCCCAGGGCTTCAATATCTTCCCTTGCTTTGCATCTACCTTCTACAATTCCAAGGTCAATGCTTATAGACACTTATACACGTCCAATTCCATGACCATCTCTTTCTTTATCTTACCTGCAGGCAAAGCCACAACCCTGGTTAAAACTAATTCTTCACTATTCCATATCTGCATCTCAGTTTGCCGTACCTATGGGGAAATGTTCAACCGTGCTGACAAAAATCCCCTTAAATTGTTGACTGAGCTCCACAAATGGGTCTTTAATGCTTCCAGGCAATGGTTCTCTATTTCCTTAGTTAGTGGGCATGGGCAGTGTGGGGTAAATGTTAGTAGTAAGAAAAAAGGAAAAAGGGAGGAGGCTGATGTTTAAAACTAGAGTGTGGTGAGGTTATAAATATTGCAAATGGGTGAATGTACAGCCTGGAGAGAAGGAAAGAGTCTGAAGGAAGAAGATTAAATTAGGCCACAGATAGTGAGTACAGTGTTTCCGCAAGACGTGAAGAAAGGTCGTGAGCCAAATGAATAACCTCTAAGTGCATGGCCGGAGAGCCAGTCTAATATTCATTAGGAGAAGATTCAAAGTTTGTTAAATGACTAAAGATTATGCAAGGGTGAAAATGTTACTGATGAAAGTTCTAGTGCAGCTCTTGAACATGAAATGGCTCAATGCCTACTGGACTCTGTAAACACCAAAGGAGTGATGAGGAATGAAACAGACACTGGGGCATGAGAGAGAGAAAGAGAGAGAGAGCTGAGGAGGTGGTGGACAGCCTCTGCTAATTTTTAATGCAGATGGAACTGATCTGTTTAGAAAACCTTACCTGAAAGAATATCCATCAATTTGAATCTGGAAAAATTTTAGCCTGTCTCTAAAACTAGGAAGGAACAAATTACATTTCAATTTGGTTGGAACTGCATCAAGGGAATACATGTGAAAAGGCCTTCCAATACTTTAGAGTCATAAGCAAATGAACTCAAAAATAATCTTTGGAACCTAACCTGTTTTATATTTTAAAAAGGAAAGGTTCTATAATTAAATAACACAACAATCATGAAAACAATCACTTTTGGGTTATTTCTTAAAAATCTACTATTTATAACACTAAACTGTGAGTATCTTAAGGAAAGAAATTATATCTTTTGTCTTTATGTTCCAAAGTAGGCACTCAAAAAACTATGTATTTTGAATGAATCTTTGATAATCAATTATCTAACAGATATCATTAAATTCTTAAACATGAACCAAAAAAATTCCAAGAGTGTACATATTTTATAGACTATGGTTAGAAAATTTTAACACTTTTTTCTTGAAAACAGGTGTTACAATTTTCTCTCAGTTAACCAAACTTCTGCTCTTCTTTAAGTATTTTGGTTAATTAAAAATGTATATCGGGGGGGGGGAAAACTGAAAGCAACAAACAAAGAACAAGAAAAACAAACAAAAACTCATAGACACAGACAACAATATAGTGGTATCTAGAGGAAAGGGAGAGTAGCAAAGGGTAAAGGGGGTTAAATATATGGTGATGGAAGAAGCTTCAACTTTGGATGGTGGGCACACAATGCAATATACGGATAATGTATCACAGAATTGTACACTTAAAACCTATATAATTTTAGTAACCATTCTCACCCAAAAAATTTAATTTTTTTAAAATTTTTATTTTATTTTGAAGCAACTTTTGAATGTCTTATAGTGTTGTTAACTGTGCTCTCAATTCAGGAGATTAAAGGAATAAAAACCAAAGTACTCACTGTCCTTTAAGATACTGAGAACTCTTTGTGCCACTTACATGTCTATTATTTCTATTTGCCTTGCTTCTTTTCTGAATGATCCTGTTTCATCTTTTATTGCCTTTCTTTTCACAAGATTGCCAGACAGATCTGAGATCCAAGCAGAATTAACAAAGAGGTGCTCCCGCTGCATGAGCTTAGGCAGCACACAAACACATGACATTTTCCAGTTGCCTCAATTTCCTCATTGTTAATTCAATTTTTTGAGTGCCTTCTATATTCCAGCAACTGGGCTTGGGCTATTCACAAAGATCACCTAACTTCATCCTCAAAATAATTGTATAAGATAGTCATTTTTTTTTTTAATATGTCTTTATTGATTTCAGAGAAAGAAAGGGAGAAGGAGATGGAGATAGAAACATCAATAATGAGAGAGTCATCATTGATCGTCTGCCTCCCGACCAGGGATCGAGCCCACAACCTGGGCATGTGCCCTGATCAGGAATCAAACCACGATCCCCTGGACTCTAGGTCGATGCTCAACCGCTGGGCCACACCCAGCTGGGCAAGGTAGTCATTCTTATTCTCATTTTATAGAAGAGAAATCTTGGACTCACAGAGGTAAAGTTATTTTAAGATCATATGACTAGTAGTTGAGAATTGGGACTAAAACTAGATCTGCAGGATTCTCAAGCCCATCCATTTGCTACAAAACATACTGCTACCTTCCAGGAAAAAATGGTAGTGTGAGTGCAGTCCATAAAATGGACCAAAATGAATAAAAATTAGTAAAAAAGGAAAATATTAACCCTGAATCCATGCTATATACTTTTATTGCTATTGTTTATATAAAAAACACCAGTCACCCAACCTTAACATTGGGGAGTCACTGAGTACACTTCACCGCTCATATCCCCCATATCTAATGTAGGTATATGATGGTACAATCCATTTTAAGAAAATTCTAAGTACAAGATTCAGTCATACAAAGAAGTTATAGACTCAGAACTGTGATGGACTTTGCCTCCAGGTCAACTGCTTCATTCCTCAGGCGAGTAAACTGAAATTCAGGAAGTTCAAGTCACCTGCCCAAGGTCATCAAGCAGGGTAGCAGGTAAAGTGGGACTAGGACAGGGTTCCCGGATGGTCTATTAGCACTCCTTTCTTTATACCATGCTGTCACCTTTGCAAGGGGTGAGGTGGTGCTATCAAATGACGCAGTCATCAAATATTTACCGAGCTCCTATTATGTATCAGGCACCGTGATGTCATGGTAAGCAACAGTCATAGTCTCTGTCCTCCTGAGTCGTACAGTTAGTGGGAGTTAGAGTTATTTATCAAATAGTTACACAAATAGATAAGTGCATGCTATGTTAAGTGCTATAAGGAAGTACAAAGTGCTGCTACTAGAATGTAGTCAATCTGATCTCACCGGATATATTAGATTTGTGGGAGGTTAGGCTAACCTTCTCCAAGGATGTGATGATTGAACTAAAATCTGAGTGGTGGAATCACAGAGCAAAGGAAAGGCAGAATGGCTTCTACCTGCAGCGACCACAGAGATTTGATTTTCAAATGTCCAAAGGATTAACAAAACCAAGTTCAAGCACATGGTTCAGCCCATAAACATGGTCCTCCAAGCTAGTATAATGTTCTGAAGGGCAAAGTTAAAACATATCCTGGGATCAAATGCTCAACAGTTACTTCTGGAAGTTTTACTAATGCTAGGAAGAATATTCAAAAGCAGATTGCGGTCAAACAGGCAAGGATTGAAAGACCGTGGTTGCTACAGGTGGCAAAATCTAACAATGGGGACTCAGGAGTAATTGTAAAATTGATAAGTGTGCTGCATTTATTGTTGCCAACTTGGTACCCTCACCACCAGTCCCTCTTAAGGCTGAGAATGACATTCCCTTCTCTGTAAATTTCTAGGTTAGGATCTGCCAATGAAGGAACTCACAAGAGATTTGGAAAGCAGAAGAGAAGCAGAAGCTATATATGTGGAATATCATAACAGTCATACATGGCAGGTTTCCAAATTTATTCTGAAGTTCCAACTTTTAAATGGCAATGGTTTGCAGACTTCTCTACAAATAGCAATTGTCTTTCTCTGTTTCAGGGCTTTCATTGATGTCATAGTGAAAGTTTCTCCATTCCCCCAGCCTTAGCATACCAAATATACCAAATCCCCCAGATTCTTCAAATTTATGATCTCTAATTTCTACATTAAAGTATTTATTTATTTTTTAAAAATATATCTTTATTGATTTCAGAGAGAGGGAGAGAGAGATGGAAACATTAATGATGAGAGTCATTGATCAACTGCCTCCTGGACACCCCCCACAGGGGATCAAGCCCACAGCCTGGGCATGTACCCTGACTGGGAACCGAACCTTGATCTCCTGGATCACAGGTCGATGCTCAACCACTGAGCCATACCCAGCCAGGCAAGTATTTATTTTCTTAATACTACTTGATACTACTCTGTTTCCTGACCAAATCCAAACAGATGCAACTTTTGGTATTAAAAGTAACATGAGGGGCACAGAAACTTGTAGATGGAAGTCTTGTATTTGTTCTCTAACCTGATTAGATTTAAAGGCATTCATAGCCTTCATTTTCAGTTGCAATGAGTCACTGTAGTTTATGGAAGGCAGTGGGAAAACAGTTGTTTAAATTATTACTGTAGTCACCTGGACTCAAGCACCTACAGAAGCCAAGGCTCTAAGCTGCTGACATAGAATAGTATAGTGGAAATAATGTGTATAAGAACTCTTGAATGGATTGGTTGCTTCTTAATGTAATGGAGAATTTGGAGGGGGAAGATGAAAAATTCACTTAAGGCTCTAAAATTCCAGCTCAAACCTAGATAAGTAATGAGAAAACTTCTATGACTGTCCTAAAAGAAATCCTATCTCCTGTAGCCTCAGAGTTGAAATTTCTGAGAACCAAATCCAAAGTCTTATGCTCTCAAGTTAAATCTAGGGCATTGGCTGGGGAAGAGCAGGACACTAAAAATGGGTGAGAATGTTGGTCAGGTTATAATTAAGCTGAGGGCCTGGAACTTCCAAATTCCCCTAAGCCTTCCCTACCAGTAGAAGCAGACGTTCCTTCCCTCTGTAAGAAAATTAGACTCCTCTTGCCTACAGAACCTGTAATGACCACTCCAGAGATACCAACTCCTACCACCTCTAATTGATTCTAGACTTGTAATATGACTCAACATCCAATATAACCCAGATGAACAGGTATTGAGTGTAAAGTTTTACCAATTTCTATCAGTGGAAACTTGGGATTATGGATAAGAAGAGATATTAAAGGTGTTAGACCAGGGTGGGAGATATATAACATTGGATCAGACTGAATTTATTAATGTGGATGTATTAGCCAGTGATTATCAATTCAATGCACTAACTCAAGCAGCTAGGGATGACACTAACAATTTTTAGCTTAGTTGACTGAAATCTAGGCCAAATAGGGGTCTATACCTAATGAAACTAAGATACTAGAGTGTCCTTGGTATACTGTGGAGTAGGGCTTTTCAGTTTGGGCACTATTGACATTTAGAATCAGATAATTCTTTGTTTGACGTTAGGGGAGACTGTGGACTGTAGAATGTTTAGCAGTATTCCTAGTCATTACCTACTAGATGACAGTAGCACCTTCCTCAATTTATGACAACCAAAAATGTCTCTAGACATTGTCAAATGTCTCCTGAAGGAGCAAAATGGGCCCCAGTTGAGAACCACTGCTATAAAGGAAGACTTATGGAAATACAAATGCTGAGTTAATTTATTATGAATGACCTGCTTACCCACCTGCTAGTATGTTATCTGGGAGGGTCCAGAGTACATGCGCTTCATCAGGGCTTTGAGAATTAAGCTGATGAAGGCAATATAAACATCCTCAAAGTCTCTATGGTGGCCTTGGAAATGGGTTCTCTGAATGGGTAATGAGACCCCCCCAAGTAACAGGATCCAAGAAGTAACCAGAATGACTTGGCTTATAGAATCTTTGGTGGTGGCTAATGTATTGTGGGGTCCTTAGGACCATGATAAACCAACTACTAAAAGCCTTACTTCATTTGTATAAGCAAAAGCTACAAACAAAAAAATAAAATTTGAAGTAGTGACAGAGGTCTAACATGAATCCATGCAATTGATGGTCATGTTCCCTCAACAGGCTCTAGAATCTGGAAAAGGCAAGAAAACAGATTGCTCCTCTTGGGCCTCTAGAAAGAAACATAGCCCTACAGACATCTTAATTTTAGGCCAGCAAGACTCATTTTGGACTTCAGACCTCCAAAACTATAAGTTATTAAATTTGTATTTGTAGTTTTTTAAAGCCACTACATTTGTGCTAATTGATTACACTGACCATGGAAAACTAATACACTAGGTTACTCTAAGGATCTGCTACACTTATAAAAACTGTACTGTAAATCTCCCTCCCAACCTTTCCCAAGGGGACTTGTGTCCACTTACCAGGGTGAGTATGTACTGAAGAAAGGGAACTAGCCAAACTTTTCAGGGATAAGTAGAAACTGCCTCTGAACTATACTCATTCTTAGAGAGCCAAATGCCACTGTGGTTCAATAACCACAGTAGGGATTTATGGAGGTCAGGTGGTTAATAAAATTTTGGTTCATGTGTTTCACTGTAAGTCCATTTGATATCCAAGCTTTTGGCTATTTTCTTAGTTCTGGAATGCATAGTTTGAATAGGCATATTCAGACTTCCCTATATTAATTCCTTGATTTGTGAAGTGGCAGCTATTATGAGAGGAAAAGCCTCTCCCTATTAAAATAGTAAACCAAGAATAATACTCCATCAGAGACTGGAAATATGGAGGAATATTGGTCCCTTACCCCTTTACCCATTTAACCTACCTATTTGGCCAGTGAGAAGAAAAGATGAATCTTGGAAATGACAATGAATTACCATAAACTTAATCAGGTGGTGACTTCAATTGAAGCCATTGACCAGATGTGAATTTTTAGTGGAGCAAATCAACACAGCTCTTGATAGCTGATAGACAGTTATTGATCTAGTGGGTGCTTTTATTCTATACTTGTTAGTAAACACAATCAAAAGAAGTTTTTTTTCAGGTAGAGGGGGTAGCAATACACCTTCACTAGGTTACTTTACCTCACACCTCTATAATAATCCAGTCCTCAGGGACCTTGATTGCCTGGCAATTCAACAGGACAGTATTCTGATCCACTTCATTGATGATATCAGGCTGATTGGAACTGAAGAGCAGGAAGTAGTTAAAATCCCTGTATACCTTAATAAAACCCATGTGTGCCAAGTAGTAGGACCACAAACTTCAGGGCTTGCAGACTCAGTAAAATTTCCAGGAATTCTGTAGTCTGAGATATATTTCCTATACATCGAAGGAAAAGTGGCTCTAACCAATAAGAAAAAAAGGTATAAAACCTAATGTGCCTCTCTGGATTTTCAGGCAATCTATATGTACTTAATTTAGAAATACTGCTTTGATCCATTTATTGAGTAATATGTTAAGACTGCCAATTTTGAGTGGGGAACTGAGCAAGAAAATGCTATGCAACAGTTAAGTCCAGGCTGCTTGCTGTTGAAACTGCTCTGCTACTTGAGTCATATAACCCTGCACATAAAATGGTGGAGAAGTGTCCTTGACAAATATGAATGCTATATGGAGTCTTTGGTGGGTCCCTGTAGATAAAAAACAGTGCGTACCTTTTGAATTTTGGAGTAAAGCTTTATTGTTTTATGCAGATAACTATTCTCCTGTTGAGAAACAGCTTTTGGCTTGCTCCTGGATCCTAGAAGAGACTGAATGTTTGATAATGGGCCACCAAGTTACCATGTGACCTAAGCTGATCATCATAAAAAGTATGTTGTCTGGCTCACCAAATTATAAACTTGGGTGTATACAGCAGCCCTTCCCATCAGGTAGAAGTGGTATATATGCAGTGAGGCTCAAGAAGGTCTTGAAGGCACAAGAAATCTGCGTGGGCAAATTACTCAGACTCCTATGGCTTCTGCTCCTAGTGCCAGACTTTTTCCTCAATTAGCACCTATAGCCTCATGCTGACTTTTCTGTGACCAACCGTTGATGAAAACAAAGCTTGTTTACAGATGATTCTGCACTATATTCTAGTACCAATTGAAAGTGGGTGGCTCCACTCAGGGTGACCCTAAAGAACGGTAGCGAAGGGAAATCCACCCCCTGAAAAGAACATTGGGCGATGCGCCTTGTCATTCTTTGGTTTGGAGGGAAATACAGACAGAGGTATGTATCCGCACGGTTTTATGGGCAGTGGCTAACAGTTTAACTGGATGGTCGTGGAGTTGAGAAGTACAAAATGGGAACTGTTTACAAAGAGGTCTGGAAAAGAGATAAATGCATAGAGCTCTCCAAACTGGCACAAAATAGAAGGATATTTGTGTCCCATGTAAATTCTCACCAAAAGGAAACCACAGCAGGGATGACATTCAATAATCAGAGGGATAGTATGGCCCAGTGTGTGGATGTCAATCAGCCTCTTTCCTCAGGCTCACCTTTTGACCAGCACCTTTTGACCAGGGTGCTTATGATCAAAATGGTCATTACCGCGGGGATGAAGGCTGTGCGCTCACAGAGGCTCTTGGCTGTAGTCCGTACTGAGTGAGTAACCTGCCAAAAAGCAAAGATCAATACCAATTGCCCCAAATGGCGCCATTCACTGGGAGGGCCAGCCAGCTGCCTGACGGCAGTGATTTGTTCTTACTGAAATAGACATTTATTATGGATATAGATGTGTCTCCTATCTGCAATGTTTCTGGACTTACAGAATGCCTCATTCACTGTCAGGTTATTCTACACAGACATTGCTTTTAACCAAGAAAATAATGTTATAGCAAATGTAACGTGGTATTTGGCTTATGCCCTCAGAATTTACCTGTCTTGCCATGTCCCCCACCACCCTGAACAGCTGGCCTGATATAACAGTAGCCTAGCCTCTTTAAGATGTGGGGCTTTAGCTGCTGACAAACTTTACAGTACCGGACAAATGTCCTCATGATTCTGTGTAGGCTCTAAATCTGCAACCAGTGTATGATGGTATTTTTCCCATAGACAGGATGCATGAATTTATGAACCATAGGGTGAAAATGGAATTGGCTCCTCTCATTACCTTTAAAAATCCATGAGCAAAATTTTCTATTCCCATTATCACACCTTGGGCTTGCTGCTTTTAAGATCTTAATTCCTAGAATCTGGGGATACACCATAGTTATTATAGACTAGAAATAGCAACTGCCCTCTGGTCACTATGGGCACCTCATGCCACTGAACCAAGAGTAAAATAGGGTGTCACTATAATGGGGTAGTTCATTCTAATTATAAAGGGGAAACTAGGTTGCTACTACAAAATACAAGTAAATGGGGTATGACTAGAACCCAGAATATTCTATAGGGTGCTTCTTAGCACTCCTATGTCCTGTGGCAAAAGATAATGGGAAACTAAAAACCCAATACAGACAGGATTGCAGATGACAGAGATCCTTTAGAAGGATTTGGGTAGCTCCATTGGGCAAAGAAACACAAACAACTGAACCACTTTCTGAAGACAGACTAAGGAAAGTTTAGTAGAATAAGAAAGATACAAGTACCAATTGTGGCTGAATCATCACTTGTAGAAACAGTAACTGTAGTAATTACACTCATTTTCTTTATTGCTTTGATTTGTTTACATTTATATACATTAACAAATTATCCTTTTTTCTCTTTCATTGTCATATTATCTAGCATTAGATATTTTATTTTATTTTATTTTTAAAAAATATATCTTTATTGATTTCAGAGAGAGGAAAGGAGAGAGAGAGAGAGAAAGAAACATCAATGATGAGAGAGTCATTGATCGAGCCCGCAACCCGGGCATGTGCCCTGACCAGGAATCGAACCCTGATCGCCTGGATGCTAGGTTAACACTCAACCACTGAGCCATGCCTGGCCGGGCAGCATTAGATATTTTAATGATGGTTACCTATTTCATTATTTATATTACAGGCTTTCAAAGGAGTAGGAGTAACTCAGCTAAAGAGGGTTAGACATCACCTAGAGATAGTTCAAATGACATATGGGACTGGAATCTCCTCTTTGGGAAGGGGGTTTGCTGGTCTTTGGTTGTTAAAGGATGGTTGCATTGTGCTAATTAAAAGCATGATGTTGTTATAGTCTTAACTGAGGAGTTAAATGTGGTTAAAAGGAATGGGGCACAGATGTCAGATTTCCAGAGTTCAAACTCTTCTAGGTTGTTTCTTGTCAATTCAGTAGCATCTTGACAATCTCCTTTTGACCCTGGAAGTTATATTTCCTAAAATCTTCTTTCCTACATGATTCTGGATTAGAGTTTTTCAATGAGAACAAAATTCTTTAGATTTGGAAGGTAGAAGTAAAGCAAAGAAGTTTTTGGAAGTCATCGCAATCCCATGGGGTAGGCTTCCAGACCTCATGAGCTCTCACCTACCGGTCACAGAGGTTTGAAAACTTACCCATAAGTGGTACCTTCCTTTCCTTATTTCTTTGCTTCAGTCTGACCAGTTGTAACCAGACCTATATCCCCCAGCTCTTCCCAGGTTTGTGTAAGCCCTGTCTTTATTATTAAACATCAAGCAGATGCATTAATACTTGCAGTGTCTTGATTGCCTTGACAAATTCAGGCTGATGCAGTCAGTGAGTGATCCTCTGTTGCTGTTTTACATTCAGTACTGTTTGGTAGTTATGTCCGGTAATGTAAAACTGCAAGTAGAAGATGGATACTAGGGAAATTGTTTGGTAAAAATAAAACAGGTTTCAGAAGCCCTGATAAGCAGGTCCTGGGAAGAAGCCAGGAGGAAAACTAAGGAAAGATCAGATATATGGCCCAGGATAAAATGGTGGAGGGCTCTGAGGTGTCCAGAGTTTACCCTCAGCACACTCATACCACCTGCAAACACAAGTGACCCTAGGCTTCACCTGCTGTTAGGAGTGAATGCAGTTACTGACATTTTTTCCTGGCTATTGTCAGAGGAGGTTTCCAAGAATTGTGGTTGAAGCTACAGATGAAAGATATCAACAGTGCTGGTTCATAGCGATTGAAAAAGCATGGTGTGAAACTAGGAATATAAATACACCAGGACTATTATAGATCAGAACTAGAACTAGGGCAAAGCTTATCACCCATAATATTAAATTAACACACTGGATTATAATCAGTTAATGCCTTAATGACATTAGCAACAACTACATTACTTTGATTCACAAAGTGAATATATTTTTAACCTCAAATTCATTTCTCAGGTCCACTGTGTGTATCCAATTTAAAGTGTGGAGTTTCTCACTTAATAGAATTTATATTCCTATCACTATTTATCAAGCAACCTTGAAATTGAAATGATGTATTCAGCAAGGCTTTTCTCTTATTCCATTTTATGGGTATAATAATTCGACTTAATCGTCACCTGTAGAAGTGATAAGATTTAGAGAACTTAGTAATTTGTCTTTTTGATGGTAGAAACATTTCACAGTGGTCTGTTTCTAGTGAAGTGACTAAATAGGGGCAAAATCATTTTCTTAAAGAGAAAAAAGAAATTGCATAAGCATCTCTGATTTTTTTGTGCATAAGTCCTAAGCCTTTAGCAAAAAAGTTGAATGATTAATATTATAGATTGGGCATACATTGATCCTTTAAATTAGCAACACTGAAAAATGTTTGGTCATACTACTTGACTGTACTGGTGGTAGATTCTTCAGTTAGTTGGTTTGGACACTGTTCTTGTTCTGGACAATAATCACAAAACCCACAAAAAGCAATTGGAGATACAGCGATTTTTATTGGACTATGCACTACGTGAAAACACTGCCTGACTTCATAGAAACACACACTTGTATGTGTGCACACACATGCACACACCATACATACTGCACACACATACATGTACATAATAAAACAGAAAGTGAGTCAAGCAAACTTCATTTACTTCTAGCTGAAAAATCAAAGCAGTTTTCAATTCACATGACAGGCCAAATTGTAGAAGTTCCCAAGGCTCCTCCCCCTTCTGTCAGCTCCCAGCAGTCCTTCCCTCCAAAGGGATCTGTTGACAGGGCACCTTCTGGACATTTGCTGACAGGGACAAGGAGCTTATGGGTTTTGAATGGAAAGGATTTGCTAAATAAAGCTTCAATCTCCCAATCTCACCCCTCTCTGAGAGGTCAAGGTGCTAAAGTCCTTATTAGCTATGGAAATGACAAGGTGAACCAATACATTATTTACATTTTAGGGCCTGCTGCTTGACACTGATTCCCAGTTAGGAAATTAAGCTTATTCAATTAATGGACTTAGGTTGCTATTATATTTTTAAAATGAAAATGCTGAGTGAGAAAGCTTCTCTTTTACAGCCATATAATTAGTGCTGGGTGTGCCTCTCTGGTCCATTGTCAAAGATTGATTCTCACCTAATGTAAACCTCAACACATCATCCTAGTGAAATTAAGTCTATCAAGAGCCCAGGCTCTTTTTCTTTTGGGATTAAATTTTATATAATTCTAGCTTCTTGGTTAATATAATGTGCTTCATATTTAAATGTCTTTGATTTCCTTTTTATTCCTTCTTTGGGTCTAGGATATAATTTATTTAGTTTATCTAGTTTATAAATGGTCATTAAAAAGGAGGTAGTTAATACCAGAGAAAAATACAATTTTAAGATGAGGATGGCTTTATTTGGGCTTGATTCTTTAAAAAAATGATTTTTATCTTACAAAATTCTGATTATTGCTCTTACTCCATTCATGTCTTTGAACTAAGAACTCCTGACTCTTATATTGGTTAGTGACCTTTAAAATGAAAAGAGCTTCAGGTCCCACAGAGCTCTTTCAAGGTAAATGGTCTTAGATGACTTCACCTCCATAATCTCTCACTCCCTAATCTACCTTTTTTTAATTTATTTTTTTTATTGAATTTATTGGGGTAACATTGATTAATAAAATTATGTAGGTTTCAGGTGTATAATTCTATACCGCATCATCTGTATATTGTATTGTGTGTTCACCACCCCATGTCAAGTCTTTTCCCATCATCATTTATCCCTGATTTACCCTCTTTTACCTACCCTACCCCCCTTCCCCTCTGGTAATCTTACTTGTTGTCTGTGTCAATGAGTTGTTGGGGTTTTTTTTTTTTGCTTAATCCATTCACCTGTTTCAACCAGGTGACAACTGGCAGTCTGTTCTCATATCTATGCCTCTGTTTCTATGTTGTTGTTTTATTTTGTTTATTAGATTCCACATATAAGTGAAATCATATGGTACTTATCTTTCCCTGACTGGCTTATTTCACAGCATAATCTCCAGGTCCATCCATGCTTTTGCAAAGGGTAAGATGTCCTTTTTATGGCTGAATAGTATTCCATTGTGTAAATGTACTACAACTTGTTTATCCACTCATCTACTGATGGGCACTTGGGTTGCTTCCATAGCTTGGCTATTGTAAATAATGCTGCAATAAACATAGAAGTGCATATATTCTTTTGAATTTGTGTTTTGGGTTTCTACGGGTATATTCCCAGAAGTGGAATCACTGGGTCATGAGGCAGATCCATTTTTAATTTCTGGGGGTATCTCCATACTGCTTCCCACAGTGGTGGCACCAATCTGCATTCCCACCAACAGTGCACAAGGGCTCCCTTCTCTCCACATCCTGGCCTGGCCAACACTTGCTGTTTGTTGATTTATTGATGATTGTCATTCTGACAGGTGTGATATGATATCTCATTGTAGTTTTAATTTGCATTTCTCTAATGATTAGGGATGTTGAGTATCTCTTATGTTTATTGGCCATCTGTATGTCCTCTTTGGAAAAGTGTCTACTCAGGTCCTTTGCCCATATATTAATTGGATTGTTTGGTTTTTAGTGTTGAGTTGTGTAAGTCCTTTAGCAGATATATCATTGGCGAATATGTTCTTCTACTCAGTGGGTTGTCTTTTCTTTTCATGGTTTCCTTTGCTATGTAAAACCTTTTTAATTTGATGTAGTCCCATTTGTTATTTTTTCTTTATCTAACCTGCTTTGGATACTGTCAGACTTGGAACTTCTTGGTTTTGTCTCTTGGTTCCAACATTTCATTTACTTCTTGAATGTGCTAACAGGTCTTAATTTTACTGATTTTTTTACTTTCAGCACTTCATGGGGTGAGCTGAATCACTCTTTTGCAAGTGACAGGCAACCTAGAGCAAAATTGGGAAACTATTGGTTCCTGTAACCATGGGAAAGTCAGAAGCAAGAGGAGGGGGGAAAGGGCTCACAAGCCAGTCGTGCTGGCTCTCTCTCCCTTGCTCTCCACGTCAGTGTCATTCTTTCCTGCACACAGGCTTTCAGGAAATGTTAAGGCACATGTATATATGGTATGTGGAGGGTGGGAAAAGATGGATAAATAGTTTGGGGATTAGGGAAATATAAACTGTGAAATACTGAAGACAAACAAAAATGAGATCCCAAACGTGGCTATATTTTTAGTGACTAAAACACAACAGAAAGTAAGGTAATTGGAACTGAGAAAGTAGGGAACCTTGAAGTAAGCACTTTGAACTGAGGAAGGAGTGCTGAATTCATGAAGAGTGGGGACAAGTGGTGAGATAAAGAGGACTGTGATACCCTTGCTGAAGTCACAGAGGAAAGTTTGACCTAGAGTTAGTCTGGGGCTGCTATAAAGAAAAACCGCCAAAATGCGGCAAGGGAGGCAGGATGAATCCTAGAAGGCATTTTTGGCAATGGTCCCAATGAGTGACACAGAAGCTGAAATGGAGAAATAAGAAAACGTCAACCCCTACTCTTCACCTAGTGAGTTGGGGAAGAAGGCTAGGGCTTGGCAGAGGGAGAAGGTCTCCAGTAGAGTAGACACAGAGGAAAGAGGAAATAAAGGAAATAATTAAAGGAAAACCAAAGCTGAGTTGGGCAAGTTGATGCTAAAGTTTGACAATACTCATTTTTGTCCACTATTGAGTAGGAGATCCAGACAGAATGCTTAAGAGCTATGCGAGGAGAAACTGAAGTAGAGGAGAGGTGGAGATGGGGTAGGTCTGAATGAGGATAAGTCTGCAGTATCTTACTTGCTTTTGAAAGAGCAGCTCAGGCAATAGCTCTTCTGGGAAGCCTTCTTTGCCTCCCCTTGACCCTCGGTGTCCCTCCTTTCTGCTGTCTTAGCTCCGAATACTTAGAAATCTGTGTTGTAATTCTTGGTTTGCTCATCCGCCTCCTCCTCTGTAGAATAAGCATCTTGAAAGGTTTATGCCTTTTTTATCTGTGTCCCAAAACCTGACACAATGCCTGGGTATAGATAATTTTTAACATATCTTTGTTGGATTAAAAAAAAAAAAAAAATGAATGAACTTGAGTGTGGTGAAGATACCCATTAGTACATAACCTCTTAAATTTAATCCATCCCTCTTGCCCACAATGTTTGTTGAGTTGGCTTTCTGTCAGGATGCAGAGCAGTGCTATCCAATGGAAATACAGTGTGAGCCGCAAATGTGAACCACATGTGTGACTGAAAATTTTCAAGTACACACATTTATATAACCAAATGTATAAAAATAAATTTCAACATGTAATTGTTGTAAAGAATATTAATGAGATATTTTAGAGTCTCTCTGTTTTGTGCTCTCTTCGAAATCCGATGTGCATCTTAAATTTACATCACATCTCAATTTCGACTAGACGCATTTCAAAGGACACTTAAGACATATTCCTGATTTTAATGACTTTTTTCAGTGTGTCTCCATTTAACAAGATGGCAGATTTATAAAAGAAGTTTGTATATTTTATCATCTTAAGTAAGTTTTTTATGTCTTTCTTTGTTAATGAGTTTTATTTATTTAATGAATAAGTTGAAATTTATCAGAATCTTTTCAGCATAATATTATATTCACAATATAATATTGTGAATTATATTTATAGATTTCTTAATGTTAAACTATTGTTTCTTACTCTTAAAATAAAGTCTAATTTATTATGATATATAATGTTTTTGAAAAGCTGGATTCTGTTTGCTCTTATTTTATTTAAAATTTTGCATCAATATTCATAAATGGGATTGAGCTATAGTTTCTTTTTTCTTTTTTCTATTTTTTGTCAGGTTTGGTAACTTATAAAGTGAACTTTAGAACTTTTTCTCTAGTTTCTTGAACTGTTAAAATTGCATCAGAGTAAACTGATTCCTCAAAGAGAAAAGAATTCCATTGTATTTGAGTCAGTTATTGTTGTTGCGGGTCTATGCTTCAAGCACATTGCCGCTGGGCCTATCAATGTTCCCTCTCAGCAATATCCATTATATCCTTGATCACAGCTACAACATTTAAAAATTTTAATAAGAATGGCTTCACTACTTCCATGCACTCTTTCTGGCTCTCAGTATGGCTCTTTTATCAGAGCAGTCTGCTCTTATTTATTGCTGCTGTATCCCTGAATTATACCAAAAGTAAAAAAATAGATTTTTTAAAAAAATGACTCTCCAATTTTCTACATTTCCTCTGCTTTCAATGGGGATGTTTTCTCTGCTTCAGTGAGCTGTAATTGTTTACTTCTCTTTTGAAACTGCTGATTCTTCTCATATATGCAGCCTTTATTGCTTATCTGTCAATGTAGGTCTAGATTAAGCAGTACTTCCCGGCTGATACAAGTTCCTTGCACACTGTGTAGGTTTGGATACATGGCTCTCCGGGTAGGGATGGACCAATGGGTGGCAAGCATAGGAGGGCATGCCTTGTTCTTGGTGTAAGTGGGCCAGCCAGCAGGGTCTGCTTTCCCCCTTCCTCCCCTCTCTCCACAGTGAGGAGGATGACTACAGGGTCCACAGGTTTCTCTCTGGATGGAGTGAGTGAAAATATATGAATAACCTCTCAAGTATGCTGATGGGATCAGTGTGGCTTTCTGAGTCCCTCTGTGATCATGAACCTTATGTAAGTTTTATCTTAGATGCACCGAGTAATGTTGATGTGGTGAACAGTTTTTGCTTCATAGTTTCTATCCCCACACTTATTCTGGTAATAGCTCCTTTTCTCCCTTTGACAGTCTTTTCTACCCCTCCAATCATATCTGGGCATTTGTATTCTTAACGGTTGTTTGTCGTAGAAACTTGCCTGTCTTCCTCCCCGTGTTTAGCCACGATAGTGGTCATGTGACTAAGTTCAATGAGTTTTGGTTTAAATTAGTCCATCAGGAGACCTCATCAAACCTGACTCCATTGATTAGCCCAAAGGGTGAACAATGGTCCAAGCCAGGTCAATCAGAGCCCATCCCAGGAATATTTGTGAAGTAGATCTTGGATAGGCCAGCTGTGGAGATGTAAGCTTAAAGGATTTAAATGTTCAGCTCCCTGATCACATGGAGAAAAATTAGTAAGAGGAAAGAAGCTGACGTGCTAGAAAAAACAGAGTCCTGAGTACTTGGTTCTGGTATTCACGTTTTATGGAGCACCTCCTGTTTCTTGCTTTCCCTTAGCTGTGCAGTTCTTCATATATAATTCTGCAAGCTACCCAAATAAATCCCCTTTTTGCCCACGTCAGTTTCAGTTGTAGTTCTTCATTTTAACTGAGAGTATAGTGAGTATGGGCTTATATGTATATTGCTCTTTCACCTATTTCATCCCATGGAACCTAACTCTTCATGTGGGATCCTTTGTTAATTTTTAGGGAGACTGAACAATATTTTCCCTTCTACATTCATTTAAATTTCCTCAACGGAATAGCAAGAGAGATATTGGATACATTATTAAACTTTCCCTCTATGTTAATTTCTTTCCTCTGTCCTTTGTGATTCAGTTCTCATTATTTTCTTTCCCTTTCTGAAACATGAACTGATTTCTCCCTCAAACGTTAAAATTGAGGAATAAATTCAACTATTCTAGTTAGAATATAATAGTATTTGATTCCAAAAACCATGTGTAACAGGGCAGCACCACTGTAAAAATTTTATTTCAGAAACAATTTTAAATGTCTAGTGAGTTTAGTAATTAAGATTTTTGTCTTGAACTAGTTGCAGGTACTGAATGAGCACTACTAGTGTGATCTAGGCACACAGTCATCTGGACTAACTCCTAGAAGGTTTGTAACTTTGGTGCAAGTTAATAATTTGCCCAATATTTTCCACAAATCCTTTGACTTCTGTTTGACTTGCAAAAAATATTCCATTAATTCCATTAATTAGCATAGGAAATATAGTCAATAATATTGTAATAACTATATATGGTGCCAGTTGGGTACTGGAAATATCAGGCAGAATGCTTTGTAATGTATATGATTGTCTAACCACTACATTGTACACCTGAAGCTAATACAAAATAATACTGAATGTAAACTATAATTGAAAAAAAATTCTTTAATAAAAAATAAAATTAAAAATATATTAAATGAGAATAAATACATCTTTAAAAAAGTATTCCATTATTTTAGCAGCTATGAATTCTCCTTTGCACTTGTTGGTAAGCAAAAACTATACTGGGAAGTGATGAAATTTAGATCACAATCTAAAAGTACTGTCTTTGTTCTTGAACTAAGCTCTTTTTTTTTCTTTTTTCCCCCCCAAAACCTATGAAAAGGCCCTGGTTCGTATGGCTCAGTTGGTTGGAGCATTGTCCCATACACCAAAGGGTGGTGGGTTTAATTCCTGGTCAGGGCACATATCCAGGTTTTGGATTCAATCCCAGGTTAAGTCATATCAGGAAGCAACCAATCAATGTTTCTCTCTCACATTGATGTTTCTCTCTGTCTCCCTTCCTCTCTCTAAAATCAATTAAAAAAAAAACAAACCTGTGAGAAGACAAAAGTAGGATATTTAATCTTTTCTAATAACAAACCGGAAGCAATGTTTTATTTGAAGCAGAACTTTGTTCATCAGGTATTCTTACACTTGGTGATAGCGTCTTCTCAATAAAGTTATTCCAAATTTAACCAATCTTGGGACTAGCCTTACCACCTTTAACTGCACATCCGTTTCTTGGTCCGTCTCTGACAATCATATCTAGACACTTTTGTTTTTCTTATAAACACCCACAGATCAAAAGAATCTTTGAACTCTCTGTGTCTAGCTAGTTGCCTTGCTGCAAGTCTAAAACAAAACTGATGCATGCCCTATTAAATCTATCTGAAAGGCTTGCTCTAAAACACTGTAAAAAATTTCATGGGGTGAGGGAAGGCAGGCAGCCAGGGTTTCTCTGACTATCTCACCCCTCACATCTCTAACAATGCCTCCTATCCCCGCATCTCAGTGCTTGCACTTACTTCCAGATTTTATATAAGCCATTTTTCTTATTTAGAACCCCCAATCTTATTTAGAACAGCCACTCCAGACCCATTCCAATTTTCTTTGGACTCTAAAATTTCATCTTCGTAGAAGAAACTTTCCTAACGCATCTCATTTGGTTCTCATCATTCTTCTACTTCCAGCGTCTCAGGACTCTCCAACAGGTTACATCTCTGGATACGGCACCTGGTCTTTCACTAAGTTATTCTCTGTGCATGTTATATAACTCTCACTTGGCTGCAAACTTCTTTGATGCCTCTGGCAGCCCTTTGGTGGTAATAATACTAATATTACAAAGCTAATATGGAGGGTTTATTATGCTCCAGACACAATGCTAAGTAATTTACTGGCAAGGTTACTATGCACAATGCATAGTAAGCCATTAATATAGGTTTGTCATTAATACTATTTATAGCCCCATGAAGTAGTATTATCTTCTTTTCCCGCATAAGGAAACTGTGAGGCACAGAGAGTTACATAACTAGTACAGAGTCCTGTAGTTCATTAAGTGGCAGAGACAGAACTTGATCCCAGTCTGTTTGGCACCATTATCTGTCCGTGTTCTTAACCAGTACAAAATTTTTGGCTAAATACACACACACACACACACACACTCTAGTCCCTCTCTCTCTCCCTCTCTCTCCCTCTCTCTCTCTTTCTCTCTCTCTCTCTCTCTGCAATAACACCCTTGCTGTTTTCAGGGCAGTGTAAGTTGTACTTAGACAGGTTTTACTCTGAAGTTTTTTTCCTCTTTTAAAATTCACCTGCCTCATAGCTATAAGGAAAAAAGTCACAAGTATTTCTGTCTCCCTGGAGAATTTCATTTTAATATTTAGAGGCCGTTGCTATATGTGTACTTAGAGGGAACAATGAGCTGTTTAAAACTTCTAAGTTGCTTAGGAACTGGGTTTTTGTTTTTTAACTGTTAATATGCTACTTAAGTCAGCTTCTTTCGCTATATTTCCTTTCGTACATCTAGCCACCTCATAGTTGCTCTGGTGGAAAGAGCTGAACTATGTCAAGGGCTGAGCAATATTGAAAGTTCATAGGTATATTTACAACATAACTGATTAATCGAATTAGAGGTTCAGTGATGATCATGCAATGCATCTTACTTCTTAAAGTTATTTCCTTTAGTGCTCTGAGTGGCCCTGTGATGTAATGGCTTTTCTCCTAGTCATGTTGCTAGATTGTGGAGGGAGAAATGCCCTTCTGTTGCTGTCCCCTAGGGCTTTAAAAAGGCTTTCCCCTTCCTTCCCATCTCCCTCCCTTTTCATCCCATAGGCCACCTGCCCTCTTCTTCCTTAGCGGCCAGACCCTGCTGGAAGGGCACAGAGATCTAGGCACCCAGGGGCCTGGCGCCCTCTGAAAGGCGCCCGGGGTCGCAGGGGACCAGTCAGGTGGCAGATTATCAACCCAAGCAGACCAGGCGTCATAACCCTCCCCGCTTCGGCAGCAGCGCGGCCCCAGATCCCATCCCTGGAGGCTGAGAAACCCGGGGTTCGCCCCCCGCCAGCCAGAGCCCAGCCCAGGTGCCTCCCTCCGGATTTCCACCGGGGTCAGCGCATGGGCTCGAGGGCGCTCACGGCCGCCGGGGCAGCGGCGGGAAGACGCGTCGTTGGGAAGAAAGTTGCTTTCCTACAAGGACTGCGGGTGGCCGCCGCACTCCCCACCGCGGGCAGCCAGGCGGGGGCGCGCGGGCGCGGGGCGCGGGGCGCGGGCGCGGAGCCGAGCGGCGCCCGCGGGGTCCAGGCGGCGGCCGGCCGCGCGCCCGGGTCGCGGCGCTGAGCGGCGGCGAGCGCAGCCGCCTTCCGTCGGGCGGAGGCCTCCCCTCCCCGCCCGCTGCCCTGCGTCCCGCCTCCCGCCCCAGAAATGATCTCGGGCATTGCCAGTTTGATGCCAGAGCCCCCCTCGGGTGGGTTCTTTTGTCTCTTTGTTTTAATGACAGTTCCCAGCCCTTGGCACGCCGCGCTTGGTTAACTCCCTGGCTCTCTTGAAGGCAGCTGGGGTGCAATTTCTTCTGCATCATCTTTTGGGGGATAATTGTTTATGACGTCAGCCGATTGATTTTTCTCCCTTGAATGAGGGGGGGAGGGGTCACAGATGTGTGCGGAGGCCACAGACACTGACATTCCTTTAGGGCAGAAGGAGCCGGGGAATAGGAGCTGGGAAGTGTGCGGCTAAGACTTCAGGCTGCGCGGCGTTAAGTTCTTGTTTTTGTTGTTGTTTTTTAAAATCCCCTCCGCAGCGAGCCGCTTAGGTGCTCCTTTCACGCCGCGTCCTGCGCTAGGTGGCAGCGCCTGATCCTAACCCCGGGTACCCGGCGGCTGCAGTCGGTTTCGGAGGCGCGGAGGAGGGGCGGGGGAAGTGCGTCACCAGGTGGGGAAGGGGCTGCGCGGGGCGCCGGGCGGCAGGGGCTGGGGGTGGAAGCGAGAACGCGGCGGGGAAATAGGTTCGGTGCGCTCTCCCGGGGTATTGTGTCAGGAGATGCGGGCCGGCTACCATGTGACGCGGGCCAGCGCTGAAGGGATTGGCCGGGCGCGCGGGCGGCGCAGCTCGCCGGCTGGCTGCTCGCTCCCTTTCTCTCGCAGCATCTTCCCGGGCGCCCGTAGGTGAAGCAGCACCAGCTGCATCCATGGCCTGTCTTTGGGGTTAATACTTGTCTTCTTTGGCTTCAGCAGCAACGGATAGAGCAGATCTCCCGGAAGCAGCTGCAGCAGTGTTGGGAGGATTTAGCTGGGACCTGGAATCGTATCCTCCTGTGTTTTTTCAGACTCCTTGGAAATTAAGGAATGCAATTCTGCCACCATGATGGAAGGTAGGATGCTTTCTGCCGTGGTTGACAGGCTTCAGGCAAGGTGTTGGGCAGGACAGCGTTGAAGAATTGTGTGCAGCTTGTGTTTGTGGCTGGTCTAGAACCTGGGTGCTGGGATTTGCAAGCAGAAGTGCTGCAGTTTGCTTGCAGTGGACCAGGGCTCAGACTCATGGAATCAAACCACAGGGTTTCTGTTTAGCTCAGAACCTACTGAGCTCCCAGCTCTTTTAAAAGAGAAAAAAATCTAAAGTGCTTGCAGGGAGCTGAGATAGAGCTACTAAAGAGCTTGCAGAGCAAATAAGTTGGGAGAGAAGATAAGGTTGTCTGCTCTGGATTCCTGGGACTACACTGATTAAACATTTACAATGGAAACTTGTTTCCTGAAATTGACATTAGACAGGAGAGGTCATTGACAGAGTTATCCATGCTGTAATTTTTACTGAACTGGTTTTTAAATTTGTAATTCTTGTAAGATATGTTTATCTTTGCAATTTACATTTGACTGTCGGGATGACAGATGCAGCAAATTTGTGCCATAAGGTATAGTTTTGTGGGGACGTTATTGCAAAGAATGAGCAATGTAAGGAAAATATCCAGGCCCCTTGGCTCCTGATTCAGGGTATTATCGGGTTGTTTTCTGTTGTTGTTTTTTTAATTTTTGCTTCCTAAATGTGTTCCCCATGCAGTGTTGCTTAGCCAAGCATCAAATGATTGCTTACAGATTACCTTTTTCATTCAATATTAAGTGTAAGGAGGAACTCTTCCTAGGGAGATGTTGTTCAAACTATATTTTATTCCACTAAATTACCCTTTCAATCCTAAGATAGTGACAGCCGAGACTGCCTAGAAAAAGCAGCAAGCTGATTCAAAAAGAAACAGGCTAGCCTAACCCTGGTTTTGATTTTCTGTGTTCACACTACAGGATGGTGCAAAACTCCTGGCCTTTCCTAAGATGACAGGCAGAAATTTGTCCCTAGCCTGGATTTCACAATGCAGAATCCAGTGCATAATGGGTCTCAAATCAGCCATGAAAATGGCAGAGAGGCCACCTCTTAAACTAAGGTCTGTCCTACAGATTTTAAACATTCCTTGGAAATTTACCAAAATAGAATAAGAGGAGGGTTTCAAAACAACAGCAGTGTAGTCTGTACATATTTGGCAGAAAATAAGTCCTTTGCTCTATCTACCATCATGTCAAACATCGTTAATGTGATCTGGGTGAGTGAAGAATTTTATAGTCATGGCCCACAGATTTTAGAATATAGCCTTAAAAAAGAGATTGGGTATCATTTTGATATGGAGCCTGGTCTTGTTTGCAAAGGGCTCTCAAGCAATGCTTTAAATATAGGCCTAAATAAACTGAGATTACGAACGCTCTAAGATTAAATCATTTTCATTAATTAAAACTGGATTTAATCTTTGAATAACAAGGCAAGACAAACAGAAAGAGTGTTACTGGTGTACTTTTCAATTAAAAGCTCATGTAGATTACCCTTTCAGAAAAAAGAAATCTTGTCTATGGGGGTACTGTATTTCCTTAGCTGAATTTTATGTAGAATTTCTTCAAAATAAATCTGCACACATTCTGATTCAATTTAATCTTACACAGGGGAGTGGAACATCTTTCATTTTACTTCTGGTCTTGCAGACTATGGAGTTAAAGTGTCTTCTTTGAAGGAAGTAACATTTATTAATGCTCATTAATGATTCTCCTGGTAAAATTGTCTATTGTGCCATCCCAGAATGTCAGTTCAAAGCCCTGTGATAAGCTTATTTGAGCTGCCTAAACTGAAATGAGAACTGTAACAAAGACTTATGTTGGAGCTGAATCAACACTATTGCTCTGGGTTTGCCAGATTTATCTAATGAAGGACGTTGTCTTAGCACTGTTATGACTTATGGGTGACACCATGGATACTGTTACCTTCTGTCAGATAGTTGCAAAAGAAATTGGACAGGTGTTACCATTGACTTAAAATTTAAATAAAACTAATAATTTGTTTTTACCTACACATAGTTCCTACGTAAATGCTTTCCAAGACTTACTATCCTAATGGTTCAGTGATCTTAGAAAGGCAGGTGGGGACCTTAACTAGAAATCAATTTGCCTATCAATGACCTTCCAACTTAGTCGCCAGTCTTTTGGGCAGTATATACATACATGTTTCTGATATTGCATCCCAGAATTTCACTTCTGAATTGCTCTTACTCTGAAGGTATGGGATAACAGTTATGATTTCCTCTTACCTCATTCCTAGTGGGCTCTGAGAATGTCACCAAATATCTAGGTAGTTAAAATGATGTCTTTTCTCAACTAGCACCTGCCTCTCTCTGTGTCTCTGTCTCTCTGTGTCTCTGTCTCTGTCTCTCTCTCTCTCTCACACACACACATGCAGTCATCCACACATAAACACTGTTCTAGAAAAGGAGAACCTCTGTTTGCATTTGTGTGTGCATATATTTCTATATTCAGAAAAGTGAGTCTTCTCAGGAAAAGCATGGTCATGGCAACTTTTCAAAGCTACTTCTTTACTTCCTGTAAAACAAGTGTAAACAAATATTCACCTGAATGGCTCATAGTGTAGTTTTGTGTCCTTGTTTTGATGGGACACGATATAGGTTCCATTCATTCGATCTTGTCATAGATGAAAAATATTACTACCTCCCCAGTGATTCTAATATCATACAAGGCAGTAATATAATTCTGCAGGGACCTCAAGCCGGTTACCAGTAGTTTATGGCTCCAAATGCTTTTATTAAAAAGTATTGTTTAAGGGACTTGATTTGCTGATTCCTGCATTCATTGATTTTTAGCAATGGTTGGTATTGAGTTGTGTCTTTCCTAAAGAATGCCACGTGGTCTGGAAACTTATGTAGTATGAATGTGAAGGGAAAGGACGAGCAAAGGGAATTGTTTGCTAAATGGTGTGTGTGTTGTCTTAAGTGTACAACAGTCTATGCGATTAGGGAAGCTGTTCGAGGATTCTGTTGTATTTCATGTATTATTATTAAAATTTGAGAATGGTAAGTGCAAGGTAAGTGCAAAAACTAAGTTAGGATTTCTTAGGACATCTGTGTATTCATAAAGTAGTCTGGGAAGTTTTGCCTCGTCTGTGCAGAACGGCACTGAAAGTGCTTGTGTTCTTAGTTCCATATTCAGGCTCTTAGGTGTTATACTGGAAAGGTAGGATTTTTGGTGGCAATGATTTCATCTTATATAACATATTTTTTAATTAACAAGCATGTGTTAAGGCTTTACTTGGTTTCATTATAATGTACAGGGTGATGTAATAAGTTTTGTTATATTTACTATTCACAATAACCTGCAACTAAGTGTATTCTGTATATAGTACTTTTGCAGTACTTTTTCTAAATTGCAAAAATAAAAATAGTAATACATCGAGGCAGAAATATGGTGGAATGGAATTTGAACCCAAGTTCATTAAACAACAGTGCTCATATTTTGGATCCAATATAACATTTTAAATAGGAACCTTTTTTTTTTTTTTTACTTTGCATCAGGTGGTCATGTTAACCTAATTGAAAACTAAGACTTATTTCTGTGGTGGCATAGACTGTCTCTCTCTCTTAAATATGAGTACTCACATAGTCATGATTTTTAATTCCTTGTTAAGGCCTTTTATCTCTAAAATCATTATTTAGAAAATTTTGAATAATTCTAGATTGACTGACCTTCTGTTGTTGCAATAAACCGTATGACAGTAAAGGCTTTTTTTTTCCCTGTCTAGAAATGGAGTTTTATTTATTTGGAAATTTTTTTGATGTGATCAAAAAGGAACAAAGCATTTTGAAGCTGGAACTGTTCATGTTCTAGTTAGCTAAGAAGTTTTAAAAGAAATGCTTCTAACTTTCCTACTGAGTCCCTTCCTAGAAATAGTGAAGTTATTTTGGAAGATCTTAAGCATGCATACGATATTCTAATATATGTTCTATTACTTATGTAATTTCTCTCCTTCTTCAAGGCTCTATGCCAGAAAGAGCCTACTTATATGTATGTTTCCATCCAATTTCAGGGGTCAACTCTAAATCTCTAAAAAGAACATGCAGTCCTTTAAAAAATTAACTTAGATAAACCATTCTAGAAGATTCTGGAAAATTCTTTCTGTTGAACTTGGCACATACACTATCCACATTTTAAATAAACAAGTTGCAGGAAGTCACCAACTCACAGTTTTTATGTTCCTGAAAGTTTGTGAATTGCTCTCTTGAAACAAGTTTTCCCATAGGAATAATGATATAAATGATGGTTAGATTCTCACACTTGTCTTTTGAAGACTATTAAACTCAATATCTAGTGTTTGCTATAAAATGGGTAAAGAACAGTACGGTTACTATAGTAATTAGCCAGAAGAGCACAATCACATTAAATATGTTTTCAATTTTGAATGTTACTATTTGAGGGAAAGAAGATTTAATTAGAGGACTCTGAGGAGATGGGGAGAAAATTTGAAGGGGATTTTTAGGTATGTTTTCAGGAGTTCTAGAGACTCATGACACTGATTTTTCAATTATGTTCCATTTTACTACCATACTTGTGGTTTATATTTTCTCAATTCAATTTTATCATGTCTACTGCTGTTAAATTGTGATTATTTTCATTATGTAAACTCACAAGTGGAATTAAGAAAGGTAAAGAGAATTTACTGAGATGACTATAAAGGAATTGTAAGGGTAAAGACAGGTGAAAGCATTATATTTGGGTTCAGATCTGAAAACGCCCCTGTGGACAAATTAACTGAGGAAGAGGTCATAGGTAGAAGGGAACTGGGGAGGGTGGCAACGGCAGGAACCCCTTGAGGAGAAAGTGGGCTGTGGGGCGGAGGCATTGGGTCTGTTTTATATGCTGACCACCAAGGATTCCTATGAGTGCAGGATCGCTTGCTTACCATTGCATAGCTAGTGGGGAAGGAGGTTTAGACTTGAGAGGGGGAGTCTCCATCCTGGGAAAGGTGGGCCATTTAACTGCATCTATAGAATGTTACAAAGATATTTTGTTATCTCTGGTTTAAATACCATATATCATGTCACTTCCTTGTGTAAAAAACTTTTATATCTTCTCATTTCTCTTAAAATCCATAGCATAAAAGAGCTTGCATATTCCGGCCCTCTGTGCCTCTTCAAGCTTATTTAATGCCTCACTTACACTGACAGCCTTGCTACCTGTCTCGGAGGGTTTAGAAAAAATACCTTCCTGCCTCGGGGCTTTTCCTCTGTCTAGAACACACTTTACACTTTTGGCAACTTATGGAGTAACTGATTCTCTTGCGGTTCCAGCAAAACTGCCACCTCCTCAGGAGGCCTTCTCTATCATTCTTGTCATCACAGACTCCCAAACACACATCCTGGGCCACTGAGTCCATTTTAGCCCCCTCTCTCTCCTCAGAGATGAACTTATGATTCATGGTTATTTAATGGTGTGCGGGCTGAATCTCTTCCTCAGAGGGAAGCTCCGTGAGGGCAGGAATCTGGTCTACCATAGTCACCCCTGTAGCCTTAGCTCTCCACACACAGTGGACACTTAGCATGTTTATTTATTGAATAAGTGGATAAAACCAGATATTAATGACTCAGATGACTTCAAACTATATATTGTAAGGTATTATGTTGGGCATTATGGTGGATATAAAAAATAAATGTTCATATTTATATTTCCACTGGAGAAACAAGAACTATAAACCTGAAATAATTAGGAAAAGATAATGTATTATGGAGCACTGAATTGTGAGAGACATATATATAATAAATACATTTTGAGAAGCAAAAGAAAAGAGTCCACTTGAAAATATGTACTTGAGCTTGATTTATTTTGGTGATTAGCTCCAAGAAATGATTTCATAACGGAAAGAGACAGGATATAGCACAGCTATTCAAAGAAATTTCCAGAAATTCCAGAGATGGCCTTGTCAATATCCTGTACCTTTTTTTCTTTCTCTCTTCTGCTTTCCTTGTATTTCTGCCTTGCCTTTCTCCACTTTTCTCATTCTTCCTTCCCACCTTTCCTTTTTTAGGATCTCTTTTATTTTTTTCTGATTTATGACCAAATCTGAAAATGGTGGCTTGTAGAGACAGAAAATTTGAATTTTGTAAAATATTTTTAAATAAATAAATGAGTATAAATCTTGTGTGATGTATTTGTGCATACAGTGGCAATGTGGTGGTATATGAGATTGTTTAGACAAGTTATTCCTGATCAGATAATTTGTTAAGAAACCCAATATGTTTGCTGAATTTGTGCAGTTAGGATTTTTTTGGTAGGAAGAGCATGGATCCAGAAGTCAGTCTTAGGTTTGAGTCTAAGTGATGTGACTTCTTGGCTATATGCCTTGAGAAGGTTACTTTACCTTCCTGGGGTTCTGTTTCCTTGCAAATAAAATGAGAAAATTGATCTGCCATATCTCTAAAACTCCCAGCCCTGAGAGTCTTTGGTACTTGCTGAGTACTTTGGGTTCTTCATATCTACTCCCTCCAAGGTTTGAATATGAATGATCAACGTCTCTTCCTCCCACCACAAAATAACTTGTCCTTGACACAAAAATAATTCAAATGTATTACCGCCTGCCTACTATTAGTTTAATCTTTCTCAACTGGTCTTTTGCATGGATGCCACAAGTTAGTTTTGCATCTTTGCTGTATTGGGAGACAAAAGCACATTTATGCAACGCTCCTCTATAGCTGCTAGCACATAACTGTTTATGTTTTCATCAAAAATCATATACTGAATGCTTACTAGGTGTTAGTCACAGTTCTAGGTGTTAGAGGTTCATTAATGAGCAAAACAGATAATAATTCCTGCCTATATGGAGCTTCTTGTTTGGTGCAGGAGAGAGATGATAAAATAAAGTAAAATGCAGAGTACATTATATGGGGGTAAGGACTTTGGAGAAGAACCAAGTGGAAGGAGTAGAGTAAATGGGAATGCAGTTGTAAATAGGGTGGTGATGTAAGACCTCACTGCAAAGACTTGCGAGAGGAGAGGGAGTGAAGAGCCATGTGATTATTTGGAGAAAGAGTCTGAAGAGGTGGGGAAAAGAGCAAGTGCAAAGACTCAGGATGTGGGCAGAACAGCAAGGAGATCAGTGCATCTGGAGCAAGGGACAGGGGAATGTTCGAGGACTCAGAGAGGTAATATTCAAATAGACACCTGTGAGTCCCTTTCAGGGGAAGGAAAGCCAGTTTCCTTTTGCAGAAGTCAGTTAGCATGCGCCTATGTTACCCATGTGTGAAGAAACAGGTGGGCATTCAGAAGCCTGGCATTCTGATACTGGTTCTGTCTTGTGATGGTGCCTCTTGGGCTCGTCCTTCCCACATATCTTAGTAAATGAATTAATATCATGCTCCTGCCTGAGCTTCTGGTTCCAAGCCCAAAGTCAGAGCTGAGAGTTCAGCTACAACTCTAGGCTTGAGCATTTTCACACAAGAGATATAGCCCCATGATAAGGATGACTTCAGAATCAGAATTACACATCGCCTCACAAATATTTTGACTACATACCAAAGACCTTTATTTTTATTTCTGATTCATATCAACTTCTATTATGCATCAGGACTGGTATTTTAGAATTTTTTAAAAGGCCATGCAGAGTGACTCATGTTGCATATCTTTAACAAACAGTATAATATGGAAAATATTGTGTGGCATTGCACACACTTCAGATTTTCCAAAATGCTTCATTCATTCAACAGGTACATCTGGAGCTTTCCCCTTAGTCTCAGGTGTGGTTTTAGGCACTGTGGATGTATCAGCAACAAAAAAGAGGGTAAGCTGTGTTCTCCATCCTCAGAAGCTTTGAGTCTAGTCTTATGTTATCACATACTCTTGTACATATTTTATTCTCACGTCATCTCTTTGGCAGAAAGAATAGGTATTACTGACCTTATTTCAAATAGGAGGCACCAGGCCTAATGGTATTAAGTGACTCATTCAAGGTGACCACCTTACCAAGTGGCAGGAGCAGCATGTTTAGCCAAACTTCACTCTTAGTCAGGTGTTCTTTGTTTGCATAACGTTGTAACTAGAAAGTCCTCCTCACATTGGCCTGTGTTTCTGGATGACAGCAAACAGCAGATCATCTAAATTGACATGGCATTTCAAAAGCCTTCTTCGGAACAGGTTAATTTTATTATCAGGCCCTGATCCTTCACACCAGCCATCAGCCTGAAGAGGGCCATCTAACGCAGAAGTGTTTTATTCCAGTGGGCTGCTTCCAGTGGCAATCCCCGGTTTCCGAGAATCTTGTGATGAGAAGGGACATGTGATATCAGTAGGCCAGTGCACTCTAAACTTTCCCAGCTTACATTCTACAAAGTGTTTCATCAAAAGCCTGGCTCCCACTATGAACAAAAGCCCTTTCTCCCCGAGAAGGACAGCTAGGTGTTCACTCACATCCGTGAAAGCTTTGGCTGTTATCATGAAAACATGAAGGTGTGGGCTACCACTGGAGATTAACCAATCTAGTCCAACCTCGTTTTGCAGTTGAGGACACCAAAGCCAAATGAAATAACTTACCCAAGGATTTTTGTTCTCTCTGTAAGAGAACAAGTCAAGTTTATTTTAGTAGTGATTCAAAAAATGTGAATAGACAAAAGACTTGGAATCTGTGGTGTCTTTCACGTTCAAAGGTGCTGAGGCTGGCTGGGTGACTGCCCAAAGATGCACAAATGAATGTGTCCCTGGGGTCATTGCTCTCCTGAGTACACATACAATGTGGCCATTTATAGCTCTCTCCTGTGCTTCCATGGCCCAAGGGTCTGCTGTCAGTGAGTCAGTGCCGTGGGGAGGGAAGGACCAGGACCTAAAGGGGCTGTACCCTTTAGCTCTGTGACCTTGAGTGAATTCCAGAACTGCTTTGACCTCAGCTTCCCTATTTGTAAGGTTAGAATGATGCTGCCTCCGATCAGATGAGATAATAAGTATTGAAGCATCTGCAAAAGTGTAGCGCAAATGCCAGTTATTTGCTCAGATGGCTCTCTCAGCTTGGTTGCTACATGTGGACTTCTTAGCATTCAGTGGCTAGAAATTATTGCTTGCTATTTTGCTTTTCAAGTACACTATTGCTGCAGATAGGCCTTACAGATGTCTCTCTTCTTTTTACCCTACTGTTAATTACTAGGGCACTCTATCTGTTCTGTAGCACCCAGGTGCTGTGCTGCCCCTTTCTGGACCTTGGAAGGCATCACTAATCAATCACAGCTGTCTTTCTCTCTGGCATCAGCATCTGTCTCAATTTCACATTCCAGGCTACTTCTGCCAGTTTGCTTTTTCTACCGCAGGCAGTTTCCTAAATTTGAAACACAGTGAATAAAACTGGAATATAGCTGGTCTAGCTGTGCATCCGGCCTTTACAGATGCCCTGAATGAATCACTGAAAAGTGACCTGTGAAAAATTGCTCACAGTACTGGTTGTGGTAACAATGGAAGATTATCTGTAAGCCCTGTTGCAGGTAGGAGGACCCTATTCCTGAGCTACTGACTTTAACCGTCAAGTATCTCTTAGCCTCTTTGTGCCCCCAATTCAAAGAACTGTGTCTACCAGGTAGCCAAGCCAGAGTTAGTGTTTGGATTCATTTGTGATTCCTCATTCCTTCCTGCCTCACATCAGTGGGTCTTCTTGACTCTGTTCTCTGCCTTCCATCCCCTGCTACCATACCTGGGCAGACGTCTCTGCGTCCACCTTCCAGCCCATCCTCCTCACGGCCATCAAAGAGATCACTTGCGTCGTCTGCCTTCGCCTGCTCCCCATCCTAAGATGAAGTCTGAATGCCTGAATGTGCTGTGCAACACTTTCATGCACAAGCCAGACGTGAGCTCCTTGCCCTTCTCCTTCCCTTGCATATGCTATTCATGCCCTTCTCTGTGTGGTAACAGTCTGTTCTATCATTCAAGGTCAAACAAAAGTGTTCCTCTTCAACAAAGCCTTCCCACATCCCCCAGGTTTGTCAGCCTGGTGCTCATTTAGCTCTCGATTCTCACCCTTCAAAGGGCATGAAGCGGAAGGTTTAAGAGCACTGGCTTTGGAGTCAGACTGACCTAGGTTAAACCCCATCTCTGTGACCTTGGAAAGCTAGTGAACCTTTCCTCCTCTTGAAAATGGGAGTGGTAATAAGTCTCTTTTTCATGGGTAATCATGTAAGGTTGGAAGGATTAATCAGAAAGTGCACTTGTAGCACTCAGAGTTCTAGAGAGTTACAGAACTGAGAGATAGAGATAGAGAGATAGAGAGATAGAGATAGAGATAGATAGAGATAGCGAGAGAGAGAGAGAGAGAGAGAGAGAGAGAGAGAGAGAGAGAGAGAGAGAGAGAGAGAAAGAGAGAGCGAGAGAAGACTTGATTGTGGGGACTGGCATGGCAAGTCCAAAATCCATAGAGCAGCCTGGCAGGCTGGCAGCCAACTTAAGTATGGGTTGATGCTATAGTCTTGAGGCAAAGTGTTAAACTCTCAATAGATCATAGCTATTTTCTGTTCTTATACCTACTTTGTTCATTCCTCCCCCAAGGACAAAGGACTCTGCCAGAGTAGAGACCATGTCTTACTGGTTTTTGTATTCTCAATGTGTGGCTTGTGTAAGTGCTCAATAAATAGCCAGTGATTAAATAAACTCTGTTGAGGGATCATAGACCTTTGGGGGGATAGTCAAGCCACCAAGCATATGGCTATCATGAGAATTAAATGAGTTAATATATGCAAAACATTTAGAAGAGTATTTGATCCATGGTAAAGCTTATTAAGTGTTACTCTGCTGGGTACATCAAAGGCTCTAGCATAGTTCCTGGATGCCAGGTAGTACCCAGAATTGTGCTTTCCCCAAAGTACCCATCTGTTGTGTGGGATCGCTCTGGCTGACAGCCATACTCTTGTTCCAGGTGAATGCAGTTAATCCACTATCACACACATTCTGCCTGACTCCTTTAATTGTTTGCCTCTCATTTAAAGAGAAACCAGATTTCATTGTACAACATGTGGAAAATAGGAAGATACAAAGAAGAAGTTGAAATCACCAATAATCTCATTATTATGAAATAATTAACCACTGCTAGAATGTGCTGAGTGTAGATCATGGGCTTTGGGGATAGATGATATGAAGCCCTTGAAGGCTGAGCAATATCATCAGTAAAGTGGGTGAAATAACACCTTCCACATAAGATTGTGGGGAAATGAAATAAGATGATGTATGGATGCACTTAGCACTAACCTGGAATTTTATGTAAGCACTCATGAACACTAGCTCTTAAAAGCTTTATGGTCAAAATATATATTTGTGTCAAAGAACCCCATTTTATCATCACATGATATCTATGCATGTATATATATGTGTGTGTGTATAGACAGAAACACATGACTTTTTCACTTTATATTAGATTGTAATCGTTATCCTAGGTAGCATGTACATTTGTTAAAAGCTTGGGATCAGGAGACAAACTTCCTGAATTGAAATCCTCATCTCTCTGTCCTTGCCAAATGTGTGAATTTAGGCAAGTTCTTTAACCCCTCTGTGGCTCAGTTTCTTCTTCTGCATGAGATAATCTCTACCTGAAATTATTATAAGTATTAAATGAGTTTAATATATTATACATAGTTACTATTTTATTATAATATATACTATATATGTAACATATAACATACAATATACATAAAGAGCAATATTTGGTGCAGAGTAAATGCTCAATCAAGAAATGTTAGCTATCATTATCATTGTCGTGAAACAGTCTCCAAAAGCATTATTTTTGCTGGTTGCATAATATTTCATCCCATAATAATTTATTTTACTATTCCCGTGTTAGACATTTAGACTGCTCACTGGAGACTGATTTTTATACTGAGCTAGAATGGCTCATATTAATGAGCCACACGGTATGATAGAAATTCTCGTGTAATAAGACAGCTTGATGAGGTGGTGAAAGTTCTGTATTGGGTTCTAGTCCTGGCACGGTCCCAGCCAGCTGAGTGACTTTGGGCAGGCTATTTGCAAAGTAGTAGAAAGAGAAATTGATTTCAACTCAAAATATTCTAACATCTCCTGGCACCATTCTTTATTAGCTATGATAATAAGGACAAGAATTTGCCAGGTGAGTAGGAATTGATTTTTTTCTTTTTTTTTATGCTCACCCGAGGATATTTTTTCCATTGCTTTTCAAAGAAAGTGGAAGGGGGGGAGAGAGAGATGGATTGGTCGCCTCCCACACGTGCCTCCGCCAGAGCTGGGGATTCAACCTGCAACCGAAGTACATGCCCTGGGCTGGAATCGAACCCGGGACCCTTCAGTTTGCTGTCCAGTGCTCTAACCACTGAGTCAAACCGGCTAGGTCAGGAATTGATTGTTTTTTTTTTCTGACCTCTTTGAAGGTCCTGGCTGTGTATCTCGAGCAAGTCACGATCTTTTTATTTTCCCATGTGTAGAGCGGTAAATCACATGAGCTTTTCTGCCTTTCTCACTTGGTTGTAAATATCAAAGCACAAAATATATGAGAAAGTATTTTGCAAGCTATGAATCTTTATATAAATATGTAATATTAGGGCCATTATTATATTTAGTATCTTGGAAACTGTTTTCAAGTAAAGGGTTAGGTTAGATAATTTTGTAGTTGCTAACTAGTTTGCTAACTAGATTTTTTTTTATCTTCTATCTTTGTGGCAATGCATTTCAAGTTGGCATTGGGGAGAGGGGCTAACTGTAGTGGAAATACATCCTGACACCCCAGTACTAGAGCACAGAATCTCAAAACTAGTCAGCAACCTTTCATACATACAACTGTTTTTCTTCATTTCCAGGTACAAAGAGAGAAACACTTTTCTTAATTTGCTGAATTATTTACTTGGATGGGGAACATATAATTTTGTTAAACTGAGTAACAATATTGTTTCAATAATAAATATGTAGTGGGACAATTTAAAATACATTTTAAAGTGTGTTCAACTGAAATCTATCTTGGCCTAATTATACATACTGTATAGTTCTTTATATAATTTCATCAAACTCTAATTCACTCAGTCTAATTGCCAGATCAAATTATTTAATCTGAATTTCTTCCCTTGATTTTTTTCTATCTTCTATCTTTGTGGCAATGTGTTTCAAGTTGGCACACTCAAGAACAGAGTTTGTTGCTCTCTTGATCAATTTGGACTAAGACAGGAAGTTTTTAGTGGCAGTGGAATGCGATGAGCTAGCCCCTGGCTCTAGATATGTGATACAAGTTTGCAAAACACATGCAGCCCTTGCTGTCATGGAGCTTGCATTCTGTTAAGAGGAGACAAAACTAACAAACCAAGTGAATAAACCGGATCGTTTCAGATGGTGGTGAAATCCATGAAAAAACAAAAACAAAATAAAATCACGTGAAAGAGAATGGGGAGTGGTGGCGCAAGTCAAAACAACTTGGATGGTCAGGGAAGGCATTTAAGTTGATACTTCTTCACACTGTGACATGTAAAGATCTGGGAACAGTATTTCAGGAGTGAAAGATTCAGAGGCAAAGGGTTTGGAACTTGGTGAACTCAAGGAACGAAAGGAAAGCCAGTGTGGCTACAGATCAGTGAAAGGGGGGGAAGGAGACAGAGAGAAGGAAGGCAAGAGTCAGGCCAGGCAGGGCTTTATGTGACATGGAGACAAGTCTGGAATATACCCCAAGGCAACGGAGGGCCACTGGATGGGTTTAAGGAGAAGGTCATGCTTCCATTTGCATCTTCAAACAATTACTTTGGATGTGGGATGGACATGGACTTGAGTAGATATAGTTGAGTAGCTATATTCTGGGTTTTTGTTGTTTTTTTTTGTTGTTGGGTTTTTTTTGAGAGAAGAGAGGGTGGAAAGGGTTGTGGTGTCCTTCCCAAAACTACTCGGCACCATCACTGCTGAGGTCTGAGGGCTCAAAGTAAAGGTTTAACTCAGCTATTGAATAAACTCTTTTTCTAACCCAAATGGTTTTGGTATTACATTTCTTCTGAGGCATGCTGACAGGTGAAAAAAAATGAAAATGTTAGAGATCCAAGTATATTATGTGGTGTGTGTTTTTATGTACTTGTCTTTAAATGGCTTTGAAGCACTTCAATTCTTTGATAGTCATTTTGATACTGAATCGGTTTATTAGGTTTGCTCTCATCACTGAGGCTCTTTCTCTCTAGTCCAGATCAGAAAGATAGAAACACTTACGAGATCTTGCTGTTGACAGTCTGACCTCCCTATGTTCCATTTTTCTCCCCAAATGTTTCCATTAAACCCTCGTGTCCTCCCTGGAGTTCATTGACAGAGATCCCTACTGTCTCCTTAAACAAGATTTACCTGTGCAGTCCTCCAACTCTAGCTACGCTGCAGGTGCGGAAAGTGCCTGTGCTCTAAAATGTGTTTGTAACCCAGAGGAAAATATATGAGGCTTCCTGGAGGTGGGACTTATTCCTGTTCCAGCCTCCTTTATACTAAAGACTCTGGTTTTCTTATCTAATTACTATTTTGATACAGAAGGTACGTGAACAGGCTTGAAAGTCAAAACAAATTGGATTCAAATCATACCTATAACTTACTGGCTCTGTTCCTTTGGGCAGGCCTGAGCTTCAGGCTTTTTTGTTTGTTCGTTCTTAGCTTTTTAATCTATCACAAATTCACAAAATTGTCAGCAAGTATTTATTGAGGCTGCAAACATTGTACTAAGCACTAGATATATATGATGAGCAAACATCATGAACCCAGGCCTTGCGGAGCTTACAATAAATTAATATGGATAATGAAATGACTATAAGTGACCAACATGCTGTGAAGGAAGCACTGAATGGGATTCTCAAAGAGCTTTTTAAACTATGGGACCTAACCTGATAGGAGAGGGTGAGTCAAAATTGTTGCAAGTGTTACAGGTCACAGTGCTTTTAACGTATTTCCTGTGACCTTTGTATTCAATTGATCATAGCCGTTGCTATAGTTCTTTTGATTGCGGTTGTCGTTGTTACTATTACACACACCCCATGCCTGTATACGTCCTCGCTTCAGGGAGCTCTCCAGAACATGTCACATGGTGCTCCACAATGTCTACTGACTGTGCTCTTGGTTATTCGCCTGGAGCTGCTCTGCACCTGTGCTCCCTGGCTGCTGCCAGCTCTCCTAGTTTCTGACCTGGTACCTGAGCAGTTTCTGGGGCTAGCCACTCATATTTTGGGTTCCATCCATGCCTGGACTCTCGCAGATTCCTTAGAAGGCTTCTGATCGTATTGCTCTATCTCCTAAATGAATGTTAGCCAAATCTCAACATGGCAACTGCCTCGTTGCTACGCTGTTCCAGAGGGAAGGAGGAATCTTTTAGGACATTTTCTGAAAGAACAGAAAAGTGCCCCCCTCTCTATTTAAGCCCTTCTGAAGAGCCTGCTGCTGCGCCTGCTCTGCACTCTAAGCATCTGTGCTGGCTGAGTTATGAACCTGAGGGTTAATTCTTCCCATTGTTTACCAGAAAGTTTTTCTTATTCACTACTGACGTGAGCCTAGACCATAAAACTAATCCTCAGACTGTTCCATTTCCCCATATCAAAGCCTGTGGAAATACAATTTTTAAATTATGAAGCTGTAAGTACATGTATAGTACCTTCATCTGTGCCGCTGATTGGTGAAAGGAACACCTCTTTATGTCCAGAACCTCTGAGTCATCTCTTCCACTAGACTTGCTCGTAACTGACTTTAGTTCTTCCTTCCTTTTCTTCCTATCCTCTAGTTAAGCCTCACTAAAATATAGCTGCCCTCTAATGTACTAAAAGAAAGCTGCCCAGAGCCGCCCTGGATCTCCAGATAGTGCATAATAGGGAAGGCAAAGAATAACATTATCCCTGAAAGGCTCCATAACTTCTAACAAGTAGGTACAGCTATAACCATCACTCCCTCCCTACCAAGAGGAGGAAATATTGAAGTAGAGTTTAGATTTAGTAACATAAAAATAGATACCGTTTCCTGAGTCCCTGCTTTGTGCCAGAAACTATTCTTAAATTATCTATAAGCATTTAACTCATTTAACCTACACAACAAGTCTATGAGGTTGATATTATGATAATTACCCCCTTACAGAGATGAGAAAATTGAGGTCAGAGAGCTCATGACTTCTCCAAATGTTTAGGTCTTGAACCTGATCTGACTCCTAAACTTAACGTTGTAAATCATGAAGTAATATTGCCTGTCAATTGTTATCTTTAAGAAATTATATTTAATATATTCCCACATAAGGGGAAACACAGTGGTATCATTTGTACCACATTTATTAGTTAATAATAAGTAATATGATTATAATATACTCACCTAATTCTTCTCACCAGATAAAAATTAGATTTGAGAAGACTCCTGTCCAGTTCCTGTAATATCACGAAACATCTATAATACCTCACATAAAAATTTCTGTCTAATAAAAAAGTGAGTAGATGATTATAGAGGTAACAAAACTATTCTCCAGGATGTCTTTGTTCTGATTGTTTTTAATTAGATTAGTTTTCAATTTCTTACATTTTACTTTAGAGGTCTCTGTGGGCACTGTATGTTAAAGCAAACTAATAAACTACCTTGGATGTTTCAGAGAAATTTACAATGTCTTCTATACTAGAATGAGAAATCTATTTCCCCTGTTTGCTCAACAATCTATTGGACACATTTCCTAGTTTAAGTATAATAGAACTTTTATTTTATAGCATTTCAGGGACAATTCAATCATCAGTTGACTTTTGTTTAATATGAGAAATGAAGTTATTCTGCTTTGGCAAGGGTTATAGTTCCCAATTCCATATTAATAGCTTCATTATAGTTAAGGCTTAACCACTGATTTTAATTTAGTATTTTTACCAGATGCTCAGTCCTCAATAACTATAATAAAATGTGTATTTTAGAAATGTGTAAAAATATGCAGCTCCTCTCCAAGATTATTTATAAACCTGAGATAGAGCATTTATGCTATTTACTCTGCAGTAAATACAAATGCAGCGCTTAGGTATTGCCTTTTTCTTGCACATTGTATTTCTTTTTCTCATCACAAGTTCTTTAGTCATAGCTGGAAAAACAGCAGTATAGATTAACTCTGTGTGTGAGGCACATGCCCCCAAAGTGTGCAAAAGCCCAAGACTCTGCATGTTCTCTGAACATGTAATTAACTCATAGAAAGGTGGGTCCCAGTCACCCAAGGTTGGTCGTGATTATTGTCATTATTGCTATTATGTATATTTTATCCATGTTCCAGACTTTGAGTAAAGGTCTATATAACTGGCCTATCACCTTTATCTCACCATAACCCTACGGGGTTATTCTCAATTCCATTGGATGAATGAGAAAAAAGGCCCAAGGTCTCATGAACAGCTAGGAAGTGGCAGAACAAGAGGGAACCACTAAGTCCCTTAATCTGTATCTCTGAATCACTGTGTTTAAGGACTGCCACCCACCGTCTTGGGCTTGTCTGAGGGAGCTGGGATGGTGAGGCTCTTGTCCATTGTTAAGAACAGTCAAAGATTTCATATGGGACCTCTATCCCCTCTCATCACCCCAGCTGAGCTCTTGACTGTGCTTGTATTACTAGCTGTGCATTTTAAAGTCTTTACTGACTTGGGCAGATTCATTTAGCAACACAATCTCCAGGCTCTGCTGGTGTGGTTCCTCCACCTCCTCCTCTGCACCGTGTACTGTTTCCCACTGTTACACTGCTCCCTCTTCTCCCTTCCCTCCTTTCTTCTCACGTTCCCCTACCTGTTTTGCATGGTCCTGCTGCTTCCTATGTTGTTGTTCTGTGGTCTCTGCCCTCCTGTCCACCTCATGTAGTCGGGTTTAGTTGGCTATAAAACAGCATTGCTAAGATGAGTAAGCAGCCTTTTGATCTAGGCCACTTGGGCCAAATCCTGGCTCCTTCGATTACTAGCTGTGCAATTTCAGGTAATTCACTTCTCCTCTGTATGCCTCTCTTTTCTGTTTTAAAATTTCTCAACTTTAAAATCAATATTATTATACTAATACCTATCTCATAGGGTTATTATGAGGAATAAATGAGCTAACACATCTAAAGTGCTTAGCTTAGTGCCTGGGACAGAGTAATTGCTCACTTAATCAGTTTTGTTCTATAGTTGCATTATGGCAGGTAATTTATATCAGAAATCCCATCATTTGGTGCTGACAGAAATGATTTCAACCATTATATGGAAAACCCTTCCCCCAGGAAGAAAACAAAACAAGCTCTCCCTTTAAGGTGCTTGCCATTCCTTTAGTTCCCCTTGGCCACAACAAAGCATGTTGGCCGACTGCCACTGGGACCTCAGAGACCAAAACATCAGCCAAGTTTTGTTTTTCTCTTAACTCTTGCAATTCCCTCTCACCAAATCCCTGCCACCAATATTTATAATGCAGGGGGGTGTTGGCAATAGCTTCACGTTAGGGTCATGGTTAACCTGGGTCTTGTGGTCTTAGGGGACTGCGCAGAAAGCTGAGGGGACAATGGCTTTCAGTGCACTTGCCTCACAAAAGTCATGCTTCAGAGCATATATGATCATTTTGCGTGCAAGTGGGGCGGGGTTAGTATAAAGAATTCAAAATGACCCTCAGCCGGCTGTGTGCAGTATTTTTCATGAAGCATTTCATCTGCTGCTCACAGCCTCCTCATACAGATGGTATTATTTTTTTTCTATTGTAAAAATGAGGTTATCAGCAGTGAGGCCAAGAGAGTTAAGTGATTTGACTAAGGTCTACCCGAATCTCCCATCTGTGCTCTTAACCACATCACGGTCCTATTCCCTTCACTTTGGCATACACCCCCTTCCTATACCACCCTCTTCTGGCCTCAGTTCCCTCATCTGTAAAATGATAGGGTTCGGCAGGATGATGTCGCCCTGACACTCTGGCACTCTGGGTTAGCGTCTGAGTTTAGAAGCACTGAGTGTCCATCTGAATGTGTACGACAGGCTTCATTTGCTCACTGCTGCTTGGTTTATGCTGCAGTTGTTTCTGAATCACATTATATAGCTCTCATCCTGTTCTTGTACCTACCAAACACACTTTGCTCCATTACCAGTAAACAAATCCTCTTAGGAATCCAGTAGAGTTTCAAGAATTCTCTCCTAGTAGTTACTGAATGTGTGTTGCCTTGATCCACAGTTTTATACAATTTCAGAAGAAAAGGTGCTCCTGAGAGTCTAAACAAGGTTGCAGTCAACTATAGAAGAGAGAAAACCCAACCACCATTGAACTCTACGGAATTAAGTATCTTTTGTCTTGTTCTTTATAGTTTTATGAGATTAGGTACATGCTCCAAGGCTCAGACAGAACAAGGTTCCATAGCTTGTGTAGAAAATTCAAATTTGAGTCTGCCTGTATTTTTTATGAGCTACCATGACATTTCCCTTGGTGTAGCAGTAGAAACACCGGATTGGAAATTTCATTCCAGCTTTGCTAATAATTTTCAGTGTGCTGTTTTGTTAAGACCCGATTTATCAATAAAATCAATCTATAAAGTTGATTATCTTTAAACTGAGTAATCTCACAGATTCTATTTCTTGAGACACATTAATGCTTTAACTGGTTAGGAGAACATGACATCATCTTTTATTCCTCTCTTTTATCTCGTAGGTTCAATCACTAAGTACTATCAGTTCTCTCTTCATAATACCTCTCTGTATTCTCTTCCTCTTTCTCTCACCCACTACTGTAAATCTGGACCCCATTTCAATCCTGGAATCCTGAAATAAATTTCAAATTGTCCATACTCCCAGGACCCACCCAATTTCCCTCCAGGAAAAAATATATATGTATGTATTTGCTCACTCCTTGCTCTTGTCCAAAGCCTCCATTATTTCTTCTCTAACACTTGTGGTATCAAGTTCTTTAGGCTTCCACAAGCAGAAATGCCCCAAATAAACTCTCTGTTCTCCTCTGTCCACCATCTTTATCTTATCTCTGAACCTTTGCCAAGGCTGTTTTTTGCAGCTCTCTTCATAGAACTCTTCCAAGTCCTTCAAGGTCCATTCCATGTACAAAGAAGGAGCCCTGTCCCTGTTGTTCATCAAGAAGCAAATACGCTGAGCATGAGCAAAACGCCAGGCACATAATGAGCACTTAGTAAATATTTGTTGAATTAATGTCTGACTCCCACAAAGGTATCCTTGACTACTTTTCATCCTACATGCATATCAAGATTCTTTAAATCCCAGCGGCACCAATTTAGCAGCTCTGTGGCCTTACAGTGCCAGAGAGTTGCTTTATTTTCATACACTTAAGGAAGAATTAGATGAAATCAAAGAAGGGTTTAAACTGACCAAATCCAAGCCCTGGCCATTTCTCTTACAGACTTGGAGGAGGAGGAAGTTCTTTCTGTGTTAGGCCCTGTTCCACACGCTCTATCAATACTTACTCACTGAACCATTACAACAGCATTGTGAGATGGCTGTTATATTATCCCCATTTTACTGATGTGAAACCCAAGATTCAGAGAGGTTAAGTAACTTGCCCAAGATAAGAAAGTTATATCATGGTTAAACCAGGATTCAAACCCAGACATTCTGGCTGAGGAATGTGCAGTCATCAGCATTATACAATGCTACCTCTCACACCACTGCAAACCAGGAAAGTATTGACTATATCACCAGACTAACCCCAAGAATGAAAAAAACCCCAACCTCCTAAGTCAGACTCTACAGTCAGTGGAGCACAATATATTCTTATTAGTAAATGGACAGCCCTTTAGATTCTGCTGTTTATTTATAATCTTCAGTAAGATGCTCTCCTAGCTGTTTATAAAATAGCTGTACTCTTGTGTTTTGGTGTGAAATGATAACAACCTTGCCCTAGCTGGAGCTGTTTTGTTTTCCTTTGAAGGGTCTTCTCTGGCCCTCTGAAATGCCACATGGCTAATGGCAGCATGTGCCTTCTTTAAGGAAGCTCTACTTCCTGGAGCTTCTCTGGCATGCTGTCCTAGGAAACTGCGCTGCAAGCCTCTGAGCAGCTGAATAAAAATGAAGTAGGCATTTGTATTTCCCCATTGATTGAGTTGGCTCAACCTGATGTAGGTTCAGATTCACAAAAGCATAGACAGGCTTGCTTCCAAGCTTGCAATGGAGATGAAGGCAGACTGTGTGCCCAGCTTCCTTGCAAAGCATGGCATTGGATATGTGTTAGTGGTACCCTTTAAAACCAAGGCTCCAGAACTCCCCCTCCCCTACCAGTCAGGATGATTTGTGCAAGATGCCCTACTTCTGCTGCCAACTCGACCCTGTTCAAATGAGTGTGCAGATCAGAAAGTGTTATTTTTTTCCACAAGGGCATGATTTTAATAGTGACTTATATTAAGATGCAATCTCTGCTAAATTGTAAAAATTGCATTGAAAATATACTTAGTTATACTCATTTTCTTCCCTGTATGTATTGACTTTTTTCAAATACTGCATTCTGAAATTCAAAATATGATCATTACAACATGTGGCGAATAATTTATCTGCCTACCATTTTTCTCATTCATTTTAAAAATAATGCTTAATGCATTAAACTTTATAGATGAAAATACTAATAATATTCATATATTTCATAAAATCAGAGCTAGAAGTGCCTTAGAAAATAATCACACTTGCAGGAAATGCTGACAAATAATTTACATATCATTTCTATACAGCATTTTGTTCACACCATATGTATTATAATCTTGATATCATCATAATTATAATTGTGGATACACTAACGTTGAACTTAAAATTTTAACACTTAAATTGTTCCTGTCCATAATTGATGAATGGATAAACAAAAAATGGTACACATTTATGCAATGGAATATTATTCAGTTATAAAAAGAAATGAAGTTCTGATATATGCTATATCATGGATGAACCTTGAAAACACAATGCTATGTAAAAGAAGCCAGACACAAAAGGTCACATGTTGCATGATTCTATGTTTATAAAATGTTCAAAACACACAAATCTATAGAAATAGAAAGTACATTAATTGTTTCCAGGGGCTGGGGAAAGGGAAGAATTTGGGGTGATTGCTAACAGGTGTGGGGGCTCTTTGGGGTGATGGAAATGCTCTGGAATTAGTGGTGATGGCTATACAACATATTGAATATACTTTTAAAACATTTTAAAATGGCAAGTTTTATGTTCTATGAATTTTACCTCAATTTTTTAAATGGCAAAAGAAGTCAATGTTCTAATCAAGAGTACCATGGTATCAGTATGGCCATAACTAGAATAAGAAATACATTCTCAATCATGAAGATGTCACAACAGGAGAATTACTGAGCAAGGGAAAATTTGGTAACATATTTAAGGGCATATGAAAGGATAAAACTGCTATTGCTGTTACAACATGTAAAAATGATCTTTCCCAGCAACTGAAATTAAAAATTTTACAACAAGCCAAAATTCTCAAGCAATACAACCAATCATCCCAATAATATCAAACTTATAGGAGTTCACACATAAATGCAGTCTATTTACATCATTAAGGAACTGGTTCCAGGAGGCGATTTCCTCTCCTTTCTGAGAAGGATGAACTAAAACAGTTAGTGAAATTTTCATTAGATGCTGCTTTTGGATGGCAAATCTTGAGTAAAAATTGTATACACAGGGACCTTGCTGTAAGGAACTGTCTGGAGGTCAAAATAAGTTCTGATAATCAGTGACTTTGGAATGTCTTGTCAAGAGGAATGGTGGTTTGTATTTATCTTCTGACTTAAAGCAGATTCCCCTTAAATGGACAGCACCAGAAGCTCTTAATTATGGGAGATACCATTCTGAGAGTGACACATGGAGCTTTGGCATCCCCTCTGGGAGACCTTCAGCTTAGGGGTCTGTACATACCCTTTTTGCCACTGGAGATTTTATCCATCTTTTCAGATTTAAGTGAATCACTGCCTTTTTCTTTGCCTGAAGATTTTGACTTATTTTTTTCCTTGTCTTTCTCATTCGAATAAGGAGAATCACATGGACTTTCACTTTTGTGTTTTGAAACCACCATTGTTCCGTTTTCCTCTTTTCGCCTCTTGGTTAAGTCCGGTAGCACCTCACGGTCATTGTTTGAGTGATGCCTTTTCCGCTCTTTCCTGTCCTTTTCATCTTTTTTCTCTCTTTCTCTGGATCTTTCCCTTGACTTGTCCAAATCTTTCTTGTCCGCTTCTCTCTCCTTACTCTTGGTCACTGGTGAAGGAGTATGATTAAGGTAGAGCTTTGCTGAAGACTCCTTGAGTTCGGTGAGACTGTCCTTTCCTGTTGAGGAATGCGATGGAGAAGGGTGGACATCAATTTTACGGCGTTTTTGTTCCTTTTCAGGCTCAGTAGTATCTGATCGGGGAAGAGGTGGCTTCAAGGACGCAGAAATTGGCCTTTTTTCTCCACCTTTAACATTTTCCTTTGCTTTTATTTCCTTTGCTACATCTCTCTCTCTGAATGGCTCCTTCTCTATTTCCTTTTCTTGAGTCGATTTTGAGTCTGCATTGGGGACAGTGGTCTTGAATTTCTCATCTTTGGCTTTTTCTTCCTTTTTGAATTTTTCTTTCTCTTTGTTGGACTTAGGTGTTCTTTCCTTTGTCTCTCTTGCTTTTTCATCTTTACTTGGCCGCTCTTCCTTTGGTTTTTCTTTACCATCTTTACCAAGTACCCTGGCCTCTGGAGTAGTAGCCAGAGTCTTTTCTCTTTTCTCTTTTTCTTTCTCTTTCCCTTTTTCTTTGTCATTTTCTTTAATGGTTTTGCTGCTATTAGAGCCACTATTTCCATTGCTTGAATTGCCTTTCAGTGTAGCACTAGAAGCTTTAGTAACAGTTTTTACACCACACTGAGATCGCTCCCTTGATTTATCATTCTCCTCAGCACTGTTTTCATGAGATTTAGATGCACTTCCTATGGATGATGAAGAAGACCCACCACCAGGCCCATTTTGTACATTGGCAACTGCATTCCTCGGAGTGGGATCTTTGTGATGAAACTCATTTTCAGGTATCATGTGTGACTTTCTACTTTTCAACTGCCCAGAGTAGCCCATAGCTAATGCATATAGATCAGGCCTCTTCTCTTTTTCTTCTTGGCAGATTTTATGCACTCTTCTTTCCAAAGCCTGACCCAGATTCAAAACTTTTGGGTACCAAGGAAGTATTTTTGTTAGCACAATCAAGATATTCCTAATGTGAATATATTCACCTGTTTCAAGGCAGTGTACCGATGCTTTGGTTAGTTTGTAATGCCATTTATGTACAACATGTCGAAAATTTTCATAGTCTAGCTGATCAGCTTTATTTCCACCATCGAATCCAGTTGCCCGTAATATAGTAAGGAATCCTGGATAATTTCCACATTCCTTTTCATATGTGGCTCTATCACTGTGCCACCTGGTCACAGTCTCTAACATGCAGCAAAGAAATCTCCCATATCGACTGGCTTCATTTTCAGTACAGCTTGCAACTGTGAAAATTATGTCAGAGAAAACTCGATCATAGCAAAGAAGTGTGGAAAAATTGGTAGTTTTCTGTTGATGTACCAATTCAACAAAACGAGCACAGTAAATAGCATCAATTGCTGAAAAAATACAGCGAGGAAATATACACAGCTGTAAAAACTTTGTGATTGTTTCATTTTTGGTAGATTTTGCTAAAAGCCAGTTGTCCTTTTCCAGTTTCAGTCTCTGTAGAACCCGCTGTACATGTTCCATCTGTTTCTTTTCTTCTTCAAGAAGCTTGTCCTGAAGGGCAGTACAGCGTTCCTTCTCTTTTTTCTTTTTATTTGGAGGCATTTCTTGATTGTCATCAATTGCTTTCATCTGGACTTTAAGTTTACTGACTTCCCGTTCATAGCTGGTGTGTGGAACTGCAAGGTCATACATTGTCAATGACCAGAATGTGGCATAGAATCGCGGGCTGATGTCTTCCCAGACTTTGGAAACATGTAAGGAGACCACTGCTTCATGGACAGGGGCCATCACCATTTCACATGATGTAATGTACTTGTGAACTTTATGTTGCTGTTTACTTCCCTTGTCTGATTTTTTAAGTTCATCATACTTGGATGAAATATGGTGTGCATACATTGGCCTAGACAGGAAAAATGCTGCATCATGGGGTATATGAAATTCGTTACAGAGCACATCAATGGAAGGTACTCGCTTTATATAATCTTCTGTGCTTAGATTAGATGCTAAAAATCCACCAAACTGTACCAGTGTATCATGACACTGATCATAGAGCTTTCCCACAAGTTTCAAATGTTTCTCTCCACCTTCCTGAAAGATCACTCCATTTCTCTGCTGAGCCATAATCAAACAGAGGGGAAGAGCAAGATCATAGTCCAATAGTGCATCTTTTAATCTCTGGGAGGATTTTTTAGTATTTCTGATCTGGCCAAAATAACCACCCTCAGCTTTTAGTTGTTCTCCACCAGTCATGGCCTCTAGCTGCTCCATTGTCATTTCCTCTGTAATTTCTATCCCTGCCATTTTTTGTACCACTTCTTTCAATATTAGCAGGTCAAAACTTCTTCCTGCCTTTAGCTGATTAGCCACATATTGAAGAAGACCAGCAAGATCAATTGGATATTTACGAAAAACTGCACCACAGAAACTAGCAAGACTTTGAAGCCAGCCAGAAATGGTTGTATCATCATGTTTCATTCTCTCCTTTTCTGGATTAGCTAATGCTTCAATGATACAATAAGCCAAGATATCATAATTCAATGAAGTGAGGTACTTCAGTGAATCTACTACAGGTGTTATTAAGTTATCATACTTCTGTATTTGTGACAAGATATAATCAAACAAAATGGTTGGATTGCTGTGGCTCAACTTACCAATTTGCCTTCCAGAAGGCTTCACATTTTCCTTGGTTAGACGCTTCATGATATACTTAACTTTGTCTATTGTTTGAGCTTTAACTTTTACTAAAAGTGGGTGACTGTTGTAAGTTGCATTCTTCCACTGGCCATACAGACGATATCTATGCTGATATGGAAATGTTTTAAACATTCCCCATAGTTCCTCAGACATACAAGCATTGCAGTCCATCAAAGAAAGAGATGGAAGTAGTACCTGGTCAGTAATGCTTAGCAAACAGCCAAGGATAACTTCCGTTTTCTCTTTATCGTCTTGTTTGCTTCCCTCAGACTGAAACTCCTTCATAAATGACTTGCCTATGCGTACCACTTTTGCAAATAAAATGGGATCGTGAGAAAGGTGGGGACCAAGGTAACAGAACATATTGAAGACATCTGTCCTTAAATCCTCAAAGCTCTCTGCTTGTTTTGGTGCTCTCTTATTTTGCAGAGCATTAACAGGTGAGCCTTTAGCACCTTTAGGAACGCCAACTCGTCGGTAGAGAGGCTCAATAGTTATGTGAATGAGCTTGCAAATAGCAAGAGCTATTAGCTTATGTGAAGCAGCATAGTATGGAGGCATCTGTTCCATAATGTTCTGTGCATGCTGCCAATCACCAATCTTTAATAAAGCTTCTAACAAACCAAGTTTTTGGTTGTCAGGTGGCTTTTCTACTTTCTCCTCCTCTTTTTCCTTTTCTTTCTCTTGCTTATCAGTTTTTTCAGAAGACAATACAACCATCGTAAGTTTTCTAACAATTTCCTTAGCTTCCACCATTTCTCGTTTATGTTCATCCATAATGCAATTATCAGCTGGAAGGAGATGTACATAAAGATCATCTAAATCAATAAGATTAACTTGTAGAAGCACTGCTGCAACTCTGTATAAAGATGAAGGAGTCTCTCCATTTGGCTCCTGGTAAAATTTGAATTTGAACCCAAGAATATGGCACAGTGTTTGTGGTTCACACATACTCATGTAGGATTCTAATAAAGATATAAAGAAGTCATCATGTTCTGGTCTGCATTCAAACACTTCTAAAATGACATCCAAAACTCTATTGGGATCCAGATTAAAGCATCCTATTAAAGATTTGATATTTTCTAAGATTAAGTCACTAGTAATATTTCCCGATAAATCTTGCCCCAATTCGGCAATCAGCTTGGCATAACCTTCATTCTCTTCTCTTAACAAATTGAACTTTTGCTGCTTATAAAAGAGTTTTGTCTTGATTTTAACTGACCTTTGATTGAATTGCTGTGATTGTTTGATAAGTCCTAATGATTCCAGTGTTTCTGGATCCAGGCGTTCCTTTAGAATCGTGTCCGAAACGAAATACAAACACGCCAATACCAACTGCGTAAAACAGTCTCTCTTGCTTTTTTCTTCTAAACTGTTTGTCTCAATATCTAGCATGCAGAATACATCAGCAAGAATGGAGGGCATTTCCTCACGAAATTCACTGATGTCATTAAGAACATTAGAAGCTAGTTCGGGCTTCAGATTTCCTTTAATGACATGGTACGATAACTCATAGAGAGCTTGCTGGAAATCTCTGTAAGTCGAACTGCCAAGGTTTTTATTTTCACTGAGAAGCCAACATAAGTCCAAAAAGTCACCTCTACCTGATTTCTCCCAGTTCTTTATCCACTCCACCGGGACCAACACCGCCGCGGCCTCCATCTTCCCCTCCTTAGTAACAGAAGCCCGGATGTGTAGCACGTCCGCGAGGGGTCAAAGGGAAGCACCGCCCACTAGGAATGCTGGGAACGGGGAGTTCGCTTTTCGATTTCCGGCCCCACGGTTTCCGGCCCCACAGCCTTCTCCCCGGACGGCGGTTTTTAAAGGGTGAGTGCGTCTGTCATGGATTCAAACGATCTGTAGCGCAAGATGTTTTAAAGTGTCTTCCCCTTGGTGTTTCAAGCTTAACATTCGCTCGCTCTACTTGAAAAGTTTCTCCTCAGAAAAGCCTAGTTTTTGCTCGTGCACGCCGGTTGTTTACGCAAACATCAGCTTGGTTAAATTAGGTTTCTGAGTCCATGCTCGACCTAGGACAATTACAATAGCATCTTCAAGTTTACAGGTTTAACATTCAGGTTTCCAGGATTTATAAATGCATGCATTTTTAGACTCACCGCAAGGAGTAACTCCTAGGTTTCCTGAGGTGTGGATAGGAATCGCCCACTTAGGGATGTAGGGGTGTAGGTGGGGCCGAGTAGAGAATACATCTAGTTGAGTGTCCAGCAACCACATCGTAACATGCTGTGTTACTCTCTGGAGTAGTAGTTATAATGTAGGGATATTTTGCCCAGAGTAACGTCCACATAGGATTCAGTGAAATAGCTTTAGATTTTTGTATAAATGGTTGTGACGTAAGACTGGGGAATTTCCCACTCCACACTAACCGACAATGTAGCTAATCAATCGGCTGCCCAAGCGCAGCCTGCATCAGACTCCTCACAAAAGGTTAATTGGATTTGGTGCTTGAAAATGTGAAAACTGCTCACTATTTCTGGGCTTTGGAAGGTCTAAAATAAGCTGCATCTTTTTTCCTCTCTCTCTCTCTTTCTAATTTGAGCCTGACAGTAAGCGCAGATTTCTCCACCCTCTCCTACACATGTTCGAGTCTCCTAGCCCTTGCCAAGCATTATCCAAACACATCAGGAAAATGGGTCGCTTCATTTGGTCTGCCTACCTCTCGCAACGGGATTGGAGAGATGGTTTGGGAGGATGTCATGAAGAAAAGGAGGAGTAGCAGCCAGATTTCATGCAGGAGAAAATGGGTAGGCACATACCAGACAACATTTCTGTGTAGGCAAAATGATGTGCCTCCTCCCTCAACCAGAAGCTCACTTGTGTTACCCTAGAATATCCTACTTCTTGACCTCATTTAAAAAGGATGTGGAGAAAAGGAAACCATTGTGCACTGTTGGCAGGACTGCAGACTGGTGCAGCACCTATGGAAAACAGTATAGATTCCTCAAGAAACTAAAAATACATGCACCATATGACACAGCAATTCCACTTCTGGGTATTTATCCAAAGAAAATGAGAACACTAATTTTAAAAGATACGTGCACTACTATGTTTTTTGCAGCCAAGATATGAGAGCAACCTAGGGTCCATTGATAGATGAGTGGATAAAGAGGATCATATCTCTATATCTATATCATCTGTATCTATACCTGTATCTATCGCTATATAGATATATAACACAGCAGTAAAAAAGAATGAATCTTGCCATTTGGACAGCATGGATGGATATAGAGGGTATTATGTAAAGAGAAATAAGTCAGGCAGAGAAAGACAAATACCATATGTGGCATGTAAAAACAAAGCAAACAAATAAAAACAGACTTATGGAAACAGACACCAAACGTATGACTGCCAGGAAGGAGGGTATGGGGAGATGGGGAAGAAAGGGAAGGGGAATATAGTCAATAATATTGTGATAAAAATAATAATATTGTGATAGGTTTACATGGTGACAAATGATTACTAGAATTAGCAGGATGATCACATTGTAAGGTATAAAATGCTGAATCTTTATATTGTACACCTGAAACTAATATAACCAATATAAGACTGTATACCAACTACACTTATATAAAAAATAAATTTAAAAAATAAAAATAAATTTTAAAAGGTTTGCCCATACACAAATACCTTTTTTAGGAAGGGAACTTTGCTAATCTATAGAAGACACCTAGATTTTATGCATTTGTAATTCAGTTTCAAATTCTTAATACTTTTTGGATTTTTCCATTGTAATAATCTGCTGTCTCAGATTATAGGCCTATTTTAATGTTAGTTTGCCCACTGGAGTGTGAGCCCCATAAGGATGGGGGAATGGTATTATTATTATTATTATTATTATTATTATTATTATTTGTGTCTAAGAAACTAGCCATGTTACTTACATGTGATAAGTTTGAATGAAGAAATAAATAATATTTAGTATGAACAGTTTTATCACAGAGTCTCATTTACCATGAACCAATCATAGACCTGTTCCAATGACAGTTTCTCTTCACTGCAAAAGGTTTTCTGAAAGCAGGGACAATTCATTCATTTCTTTCCTGCTCATTTTATCCTGAGAGCAGGGCTGGCTTCATGGATGTGCAACCTGTGTGGTTGCATAAGGCTTAGAAAAACCTTGCATTTGGTTTTATTGCTCTGTTGTTGCCTTCTTAAAATTCTTAATAATTTTTGAACAAGGGGCTCTGCATTTTTGTTTTGCACCTAGCGCCACAAATTATGTACCAGGTCCTGCCTGAGCTCCTACTATATATACAGTGTGCTAGGCTGGTAGCTGTGGATTAGCCTGTCCTTCCAATTTGGCTTTTCTTGCCCCAAGTTGAATTCATAAGCAATGGTTGGGTTTGTGATGTGTGGTTCCCTTAGTTTAATAAGAGCAGCCATTATATTCCTTGTCACCTGGGCTTCAGAGGAATAGTCCAGAATCTTACTATGCCGGCATTGTAATTTGGTTTTAAAGTGTCAGTGAACAGAATCTTTAGAGTAAGGGACCTAGGGAGGTGCTACCACATATGAATAATTTCCAGACCCTTTCCTCTAACTGCAGACAAGGGAAAGGAGAAAGAAGCTGAGCCTTAAAAGCTCCTCAAGAGATCTCTGGGAAACCATGTTGCTGGGCCCCTGTCTTCTGCTTCTTTTCCAGGACTCAAGTATTCTGTAATAGCTAAATGCTTCTCTGACTTTAATGTGTACAGGAAGCACCTACCAGTTTTGTTAAAACACGTTCTGATGCAGTAGGTCAGAGGTGTGGCTTAAGATTTCTGCATTTCTAATAAGCTGCTGGTCCATGTACCATACTTCAGGTAGCAAACTGACAGATTTGCCATGCTTCAGGTTTGGGGAGATCCAAAATTTCTGTTTCATCCTGGCTTATGTTAGAGCTACCTTCTTTTCCTAAAAGTGGTCTGATTTACCCTATCTTCCTAATATACATACTGGCACAAGCCAGCACAAGTGCATGCATGCATGCTATGACTTAGAATGCTTAGAGCTTCAAATAAGAGAAAAGTCTGACTCAAACTGCCTTAAACAATGAGATTTATTATCTTACACAATTGAAAAGCAGGGAATGCCAAAACCAGGCTCTAGGCGCAGAAGTACACATGACTTCATAGTTTCATCAAAGATCCAGGCTTCTTTCAGTTCTGTCATCCTCAGCACTGCAAAATGGCTGTGAGTGTTACAGGCATTGCCTTCAAATAAAACAGGGTCCAGAGGCAGAAAGGAGCTGCCTCTGGGGTGTCTCTTTTTAGAATCCAAATACGTTTTCCAGAAGCCCCAAGCAAACGTCTCACATTTCAGTTCAGGAGTCTATTTCTAACTCAAAGATTTAGCCAGGGGAACAAGATGACTGTGATGGCTTAGCTTAATCAGGATAATCAGGATCCACTTGCTGGAGACCTGGAGGAAGGGGTTACAATTCCTTGAAACACAGGGATGTGTAGAGGAGTGTATATCTGAAAAAAGTTCAGGTTATGTTGGAAAGAGGAAATGTGTTATGTCAGGGGAGAGAAGGAATAGGTACTGGCTTGGCAACCAACCAAGTGTCCACTCACACTCCCCAACAAAAGGCTTTCATTTCAAGAAGTGCAATAGACCATCTCATCGCAGATCTGCAGCAGGGAGCCTGGAGGCCCAAATCTTTTTTTCTTTACTGTATTAATTATCCCTGAAGTTGACCTCTAAAATGTTTGGTTTGATTTATAAAAATAACCTTAACTGCAACTTTTTCCTGGACACTTGATCATGGATGCTTAATTACAGTGCAGGACAGGAGTAATTGTGTGACTATGAGATAAGTACCAGATTGATTTTGCTGTTGACTCTACTTGATTGTATGAGTTCCATTAGTAATGTCATCCTCGTAGCAAATACATCTACATAACTAGAGGGAACTCTTAAATCCTACACTTTCTTGATCCAGTTGTTGAAATCTCATGATTTAGCATTTTGCGCATGGTTCTGTTTAGACACTAGATGAATTTTACAATAAACAATTTTTTTAAAAAACCAGACTTCTTGATAGCATTCCTGGAAGACCTAGTAAACTGCCAAAAACTACTTTTAAAAGTATGTTAAGAGAATTTGTCTTTGATAAGAATTCCTGTAGCTAGAATATGGATTGAATGAAACTTCTGTCTTCATTTACTTATGAATGCTACTAAAAAAATTAAAAGGCAGAACAATCTGGTGGGGTAAATTCACAGACTCTGAAGTCTGAGTTATGTCACTAGCTGTGTGACCTTAGGCAAGTTACTTAACCTCATTTTGCTTTGGTTTCCTCATCTGTCAAATGAGGATAAGAATAGCACCTGTTTCTCTCAGTTGCTGTGAATATTACATTTGCATAAAGAGAACAGTACTTGGCATTGAGTAAACCCTGTGTAAATATTAACACATTTGCATGTGTTTATATGCCTTCCATGGGGCAGGTCCTGTATTACACAGTTTGTCTCTAACCCTCAAAACAATCCTAAAAGATTATCTAGTATTGCAAATACCAATAGCGAATAGTAGCTAACACTAAATGAGCACTTACTGTGACTATGTAGCAGGCACTGTTTGGGATACAAAGCAGGCATCATCTCATTGATGCCTTGCATAACCCAGAGAAATACCCATTTTACAGACAAAGAAACTAAAGAACAGAGAAATCAGTTAGAAAAAATACTTTGGCCTTTTTAGCTATGGAGAACGAGCCTCTGGGCATGGCAAAAGAAAATCATGATGAAAGGGAAGAGAGAGGTGAATTACTCTATAAAATGAAGTTGGAAACATTTTAAATATCCAGGAATTGCCTGGGAGGGAACTTGGAAAGGATGGGAGTGAGCAAGGATCTATAGCAGAGTTGAGGGCTTAGAGATAATAAAGAAATGTGGCAGACCTCTATGGTAATAATGACCTGCAATTTTTAAGAATAGAAATATTTACAGTTCAGTCTTAAGTATCCTGCTTTGCTATAATGTAACTCTTCCTTTGTTATTCCCTATTTGCTGCTGTTGTTAATGTTTATTATCCACTACTCTTTAATATGTGATATTTAGGGGAAATTGGAAAAAAAGAAAGCATAAATATTAGCATAAAGTACAGAGAAAAATAAAAATCAGCTATGAAAGGAGAAATACAATCTCAAGAATTCAGTATAAATAGATCATGTGAATAAAATATGCCTAAGAGGAATATAGAGGAATATAACCCACTCAGTAAACGGAGGCACTGAGGGGAGGGTCAGTGGGTGTATCATAGTCTACAGCAGTGATTTTCAATCTTTTTCAACTCATGACACACATAAACTAATTACTAATATTCTGCGGCATACCAAAAAATGTATTTTTGGCTGGTCTGACAAAGAAATAGGTATAATTTTGATTAATTTACAAATAATAATAGTAATAGTAGTAGTAGTAGTAATTACCAACCCTTTTTGCTCCAAAGTGACTTTTTAAAAAATCAGGTGCCTGTCCAGCTGGGCGTGGCTCAGTGGTTGAGTATCGACCTAGGATCCAGGCGATCCCGGTTTGATTCCCAGTCAGGGCACATGCCGATGCGGGCTGCAGCCGATCAATGACTCTGTCATCATTGATGTTTCTCTCTCTCTCTCTCTCTCCCCCTCTCCTTTCCTCTGAAATTAATAAAGACATATTTAAAAAAAAAAAAAAATTCAGGTGCCTATACTTGTATATGAGATTTCTGGTACCAAGAATTAACCAATCAGATTCAACCTTATTATGTGACATGACCAGTAAGATGCAACTCTGTTATATGACTTATATATTTATGGTTCAAGACAGGGCATTCAGGAGGGCCGGCTATTGTTGTGTTGTCTGTTGTAATTTTTTTATTTGACAATCTAAGGGAAAAGAGGTCAGTGCCCCTGACTAAATAGTCAGGTATTATGTTTTAAAAATTCTTGTAGCACACTGGTGTGCTGCAGCACACTGGTCGAAAATCACTGGTCTACAGGGGTAGGGCTTGAGGCATTTCTACTTAAATATTGGGAAGTGTAACATAGGCCAGAGGATTTAGGGATATCCATTTGGCTAACTCCTAGATTATTTGCAGGGACACAGTATGTTGTAGCAAGGAGGGACTTTGGTACACATATCTAGTCCAGAATCTTCCTTTTAACAGACTTGGAAACCAAGACCAGAGAAGAAAGTTTCTTGTCCAATTCCAAACAAGGAGAGGCATAGGAAAGATCTTGACCAGATCTGACTGTGAACCCAGCCAGCAGTCCTCTCTGCCCCTGCCTCTCTCACAAGGGATGATTCTGTGCCCTATGGATGCTTTGGGAAAGATTTAGAGCTCTTCAGTGGGCTGATTGGCTTAGCATTTGGGAAATTCTGAATCACATCAGATGGAATGTTTTGTTTACTTCCTCCCTACAGTGCTAAAGGGGTGAAAGGGTTCTCTTTTTCAGATTTGTTGGAAGCAATAAATAATTTCCCAGTTTATCTGGTCTCACTTGCAACCAATGTCTTTCTTTGACCATCTCTTTGCTAGTTTCAGAGAAACAATGTCATTTGAAATATTTTACTTCTTTTCAGAAGTTAGCAAAGAGAAGGAAGTCTCTTCCTTAACTCTTAGTAAACCTACATCTACTACTAGTGGCAAATTGTAATACAGAGATCCCACCTAGGGCAGTCAGTACAGCCAGGAATAGATATGCATTCAGAGATTATTAAACTAGTACTGTTATCAGTCTAGTTCAATGGGTCTACTGTTATCAGTCTAGTTCAATGGGTCAGAAGCCCTTTTTTAAACCAAAGTCAACACCCAGTAAATAAAAATAAAATCAATAAAACTAGAGCTACCCAGGATTAAGCTAGAGGTTGAGGACATCTTAATCTCTTCCTTACCCTGGAGTAGCAGTCTCTGAGACAGTTTCCTAAAGAAGCAACCGAATAATTATTAAGCTTGCCCAGCTTATTCAGTCTATCAATAGTGACAATCATTTTAGAGTAACCTTCCCAAGGTCCTATACCTAAGGAATGGCATGTCTGAACTTGAACTGCCATCTCTTCAGTCTTAGTCCATTGACTCTCCTGTAGCTCACTAAGTAGTAAATGCTCTTTTGACTTCTGCCTCACCTGGATCTAAGATCTCCTTGGAGGCAGAAAGTGATGGGATGAGGCAAAGAAAGCTGTGGTTTGATCTCACTTATCTAAACTAATGATACAAACATGCAAAGAAGATACACAGAAAATATTTTTTATAATTCTTTTTTTAAAAACATATATATTTTTATTGATTTCAGAGAGAGGAAGGGAGAGGGAGAGAGAGAGAGAAACCTCATTGATGAGAGAGTCATTGGTTGGCTGCCTCCTGCAGGCCCTCTGCTGGGGATCAAGCCAGAAACTCAAACATGTGCCCTGACTGGGAATTGAACCTCGATCTCCTGGATCATAGGTTGATGCTCAACCACTGAGCCACTCCAGCTGGGCTATTTTGTATTATTCTTGAGAGACTTGAGATTTCTGTGTCATCTGCCATTTCCTCTTATATTGGTCCACATATGGTCCAAGGATATCCCATAGTCCTGAGGAAATGATACATGTAAGAAATCATGCTGCCCCAGCTATTCTTTTTGTAAATGTGTAGTGGTAGGAGATAGTCACCAGGCCACACTAGGAAAAGGGAATTAATTTTTTTTTTTTTTTAACATATTTTTATTGACTTCAGAGAGAGGAAAGGAGAGGGAGAGAGAGAGCTAGAAACACCAATGATGAGTCATTGATCGGCTGCAGCCTGCAACCCGGGCATGTGCCCCGACCAGGAATCGAACCCCAATCTCCTGGATCCTAGGTCGACGCTCAACCGCTGAGCCACACCCAGCCGGGTGGGAATTAATTTTGACCCAGTTCCCATTGACAGTCACACAGTTGGCCAATTGTGAAACCTTAGGTCAGTTACTTCATCCCGCTGCTTCAGTTGCCTCCCTCTGAAGAGGGAATGAGAGGGAAGTGAGCTAGTACACATAGAGCCCTCAGCACAGTTATAGTAAGCATGCAATACTATTGATATGATGATGATGATAATGATGACGATGTGATGGTGATGGTGATGATGATTTAACTAGCTTAATATTAACACTCCTTACAATAATCTTGAGGGGTTTATAATTATCAAAGTCTTCATTTTCCAAATGAAGACACTGAGGTCTGGAGTGTTTAAATGCCCAGCCCAAAGTCACACAATTAGTAATGAGGCAGAAAATGGGATGTAAAACCAGGATCACCTAATTCCAGTGCGCATTTGCTTTCTACTACAGTGACCCCTGGTAAACTTCTACTTGGGTTTAATTTCAGGGGTAACGATGTTTCTGCCAATGCATAGTCTTCCAACATGTAATTTGGCTGTCTTTTTGTTTTTGTGCTAGAAAACTTGGAACCAATTTATTGCCCAAATATAATTATCTAATTAACTCTGAAAGAATTTATCCCTTCTTTCTGTTTACATGGACTCTTATTTTCTGTGGCCTGGCTTTTATTTATTTTTTTGTTTTAAATATCATACTGTATATCTCTTCAGTATGTCTTTCCTAAAACTGGCCAGGTTATCAGAAACAAGTGGAAATTCATACCTAAGGGCTATATTAGGTTGTAGGGAGTATTAAAAGGATAAACTTAGGTTTCTTACAGTTTAATTGAGGACAATAAGATACATATACATGAATATGAGGCAGTATATAAATTCTAAGTGAAAGGGATATGGGCAGAAAATACAAGAGCTCTGAAGAAGGGGATAGATTTCTAAAATTGGGGATTATAGTGGGAAGAACTTTCTGAAATTTGGGCTTAGAATTCTAGAAAACAAAGTATGTCACAGTGGAATCCAAAAGCTGGAAGTTAAATCATTTACTTACTCATTTATTCAACACACTTTATCTTCCCTCTGCTTGTTGTCTGTGTAGATGTCAGGCGATGAGCACGATAGGAATGGTCTTTGTCCTGGTAGAATTTAAAGTTTAGTTTATCTAGAAAAACTTACTAGTTCTACCATGTTGTACTTCTAGGACAAAGCAAAGAATGGGAAGTACTAAAATAGAATAATCTAGTCTGGATTTTAAATATTGATCTCGTTTCCATTAGCCATTTTTATTTCAAAGCAAATTTTATTTCAGGTAAATTATTTTAGGTTATCTTGGCTTCAGCTAGGTTCAACCTGGACCAGTCATTACACTAACTGAAAGGTGTATTCATTTTAATATCTTTCTTTTATTGGGGGAAATTAATCATTCAGCTAGAATATGTTAGAACTTAAACCAGAAACTATGTAAACTATTTAGAAGGGCACTGGGGTGATTTCTCTGATGCTAAGCAACCCACCTCAGCACACCCTGCCAGCTACTTTGCTGTTTGAATCATGGGAATTTTTTAAGATCAATGGGAATAATGAGCATTTATTGTCCCTTAGGGCCATCAACTTTCTTAGGAGCTGATTCATATTCCATTCATCATTTTGATTCCAGAGACATTTGTAATGACAACTGATAATTTGAAAAAGAGAACTTATATATTTTGCCTCCAAAATCTTTTATCTAAAAAGAGAAGTACACTTTTTCTAGGGGAAGAGTTACTCATTTTCAGAGTAATGAATATTTATCCTAGTGTGCTGCACAGTCCTAGTATAGGAGAATGTCTCTAAGCTAAGAGAGAGGAGACCTGAGTTTTACTCCTACCACACCACTCAAACTGGGCTTCAGTTTTTCATCTGGACGGTGAGGATGATAGTGACAACAGGATAACTATGGAAGCATATTACAAGGTAGAGAATGGTGGGTTTTTTGTTTTGTTTTTGCTGTTAGAAAGCATTTACTCTTTTTCTAGTAACTATCCAAAATGTCTTTTGGGAACTAGCCATTCCTCTCTATGGCACAGAGCATGTGGCACAGACCTGGCCAATCAGAACATGAATTGATGAAGCTTATTACAAATAAAATTTCTACAGGGATTGGATCAAATGTGGATGAAATATCTAAATTGATTGAATCAGAATGAATTCTGGGAATTATATGGGAGCTGCCGGGATGTGATTACTCTCTCTGTTCTTTTGAACTTAAGCATGGGAAGATGTGGTTAAATGAAGTTATACAATATAATTAAATCAGTTAGATATGAGAATAGATTGTGGTTAGATAAGAACATATCCATATGTAGAGATGTAGGGGTGAAATGAACTCGGGTGAGAGATTTGCTTTAAAGTCCTTTATTTAAATAAGATAAAGCAAAAGTTGAAAAGTCTTAACAATTGTTAAGAGGTCAATGTGTATATAGTAATTTTTATTTTGTGTATGTGTGTTTTCATAGTAAAATTTTAACAGTAGTCCAACCATGTGCTTCTTTTAAAAAAAAAATGCTAATTCTCTGCTGGCTAAAGAGGAAAATCTAAACTCATAAGGTTACCATACAAGTCCCTTTATAGACTGAACCCAAACTAGTGTTCAGCCTACTTCTGCATTCCCTATAATTTGGCCTTGCATAACCCTTTTTCCTAAACTTGCCATACCCTTTCATGCCTCCAAATCCTTCCCATCCTTACTACCCCCAAATTTCCTTGCTCTCCTTCCCACATAGCAAATGCACTCATCCCTAAAGACACAACACAATATATTTTCCATTGAGACAAGGAGTTCAGTAAGAATTAGTCATTCTCTCCAAGTTTCCCCTTTATCCATGACTCTCTTATAGGTCTTACTACATTCTGTGTCTATATCTCTATATTCCCGACACTACCATAGTGCCTGGGAAACAAGGGGTGCTTGATAAGTGTCTACCAAATGATGCGATGCATGCAGAGTCAGTCCTTTCTTTGTGAATGTCCTCCTGATGACCTAAAGAGAGTGAATACAAAAGCAGCACTTTTCTGTCTTCCAGCAGTTTTCTCCTGCCTTGTAAATCTTCTCAGAAATTTAACTTCTCTAATATGTAAAGACAGTCACAATTCTAAACATCCAGGCTACAGAAATGTTAATATTTCATTTGTAAACACCAACAACAAATTGACTCTGTCATTAAGATTTAATGATTTTTAGACTAGCTGGGATTTACCTTTAGAAAAACACTGAGACTTGATTCTTTAATGAACTATTTCTCCTGACACAGCAATACCTAACTTCTACTTAATTGCTTTGTGTTGATAGTAGGTTTACTTCCTTGGGTTCCTCTCCAAAGTACGTCCTCAAGGAGGCTGCAGCCAGACTGGCTGCAGTGCATTATCTTTTCTTTACAATTCTTTAATTAAAAGGTATGAAACTGTGTGCTTTCCTCTTGGTTTTGTTTGTTTGTTTGTTTGTTTTTCACTCTTGGGGACTTTGTATGTTATCACTTTAACAGGAGTTTTGAATGATTTTAAGTCAAATAAACTGTTTTTTTGGTAAAATCTTGGTGGTTTTAACCCACAAGACCTTGAATGTATGTGTGTGTCATCTAGATAAATGAATCTCCTCTTCACTATGGTGCTAGGATATTTTAAAGAACCTACAGCAAAGATAAAAGCTTGGTCATGAGTCATCAACTAATGAATGCTCAAGTACAATATGGTCTGTCTATACAGTGGAATATTATTTGGCAATAAAAGGAAATGAAATACTGATTCATGCTACATAGATGAACTTTGAAAACATTGTGCTAAATAAAAGGAGCTAGTCATAAAAGACAATATATTGTAATATTCCATTTATAGGAAATGTCCAGAATAGGCAAATCTATACAAACAGAAAGATTAATGGTTGTCTAGGGCTAGAAGGAAGGGTTGGAAGGAAGTGAGGAGAGACTTCTGATGGGTATAGTGTTTCATTGTGGAGTGATTAAAATGTTCTAGAGTTAGCACAACTCTGTGAACATACTAAAAACCATTGAATTCTAAACTTATATAAAGTATATCTCAATAAAGTTGTTATTATTCTTTAAAACTTAAGCATGAGAATTGGATACATTATTTTTAGAGTAATGCTGGCTGATCTAACAAACAAACTCAAACATTATAGTGGCTTCACACTAGCAAATTTGTTTTCTCATATATAGGATGTCCCAAAAAATGTATATATAAACTTTGAATAATTATAAAGGCAGTATTTATTAAAATACATTTCATTTTCAAAATTGAGCCATCAGCTGTTAAAGGGTGCATATGTTTTTTTAGGACACCTGCATATAACAGGTATTCCTGATAGGTGGGGAGCCTCCCATGCATTCATCCAGAGATTCACATACTTTCCATCCTGTATGCCTGCCCATCTCTAGAGCCTCAGAATCCTCTACATTCAGCTGGTAGATGAGGAAAGGGAGTGGAAAGAGGCACATCCGTTTCCCTGCCCTCCCAGCTGGAAGTACCCACTATTGCTTCTACTTGAGTTCTGTTATGTCCTATAGCACAACTAATTGCAAGTGACTCTGGAGTGTAACTTAGTTGTGTATCCAGGAAGAAAAGGGAGCTGGCTTTGCAAATGGCTCTCCATCCGCTGTTGCAGTGTTCCCACACTTCCCAGTCCTCTCCATCCTTTCTTCCTTCTCCCATCTCCTCAGCTTATCTGTGCTTTCTCTAGTTGTTTGTCATGTTTTGCTTATCACCTAATATAATTTTGTAGTATATCCATTCTCAGCTTCTAATTAGGCACATATAGTGTGCATCAATGAGAAAGATGAGATTGTTTTTAATCCTTTAAGGGGCAGGAGGATATGTTTTGCTTTATCTGCAGCACAGGAGTAAGTTATCAACCTGTTGTTTCACTCCTTAATCCATTGTCTTTTTCATAAGACTTCTCTTTCTTTAACAAATCTATTCTTGTTATTTCTTTTCTTAGAACATTTAGTGGCTTCCATTGCTTACAGCTATGTTTTTCAAATGTTAGTCTTTAGACTGCTACTAGTCCATAGTGAAGTGATCAAAATTAAGAATGTAGTGTGCCTGGCCGGTGTGGCTCAGTGGTTAGTCAGTCGTCCCATGCACCAAAGCGTTGTGGGTTTGATTCCCAGTCAAGGGCATGTACCTGGGTTGCGGGGTTGCCCCTGCCCCTAGTGGGGGCACATGCGTGAAACAACCAGTTCATGTCTGTCTCTCACATCAATGTTTCTCTCTCTCTCTCCCCCTCCCTTCTTCCACTCTCTCTGAAAAGCAATGGAAAAAATATCCTTGGGTGAGGATTAAAAAAAAAAAGAATGCAGTGTGTGTGTGTGTGTGTGTGTGTGTTTGATTTAAGGTTGCCAACTGTCCTTGCTCAAGAAATTTATTTGGAGATTATGTCCTTCTGATTTTGGAGGGTATTAAAATAATATTTTCTTTCATGAAGACATGGTACTAGTTGATTATTTTTTAAAGTTCTTTTATTCTAAAATAGACTTAACCTTATACTTTGTCATAATGTGAGTTTTGAAAGCCATAGTTAAAGAAGATGTCTTTTGAGGGAAAAGTTGATAGAGTTGCCACTCACAGAACACTTGGAAGGTACATCATTCCCTAGTCCTGATCACATGATGTTTAATTTTGACCTTCAGCTTAGAAGGCTTGTCTGTATATGGTTGATGGGGGTAAGAGTGAAGGACCTCCCAGGAATGTAAGGAGTATTATGAAGAGGGTGGGAGAGCTGGGTCGTGTATCAATTTCCTGTAAGAATGTTAGTGATGGAAGAATAGCCCATGGTCCTAACTATAGTCTGTAGAGGAGGAAAAACTTACTTCTTCCCTCTTAGGTTCTGTGGGTGGCCTAAAAATTAATCTGACATTAGGCAGATAAACAGGGGGAAAGCATCTGAATTTATTTAATATCTTTATGTGTACACAGTAGTCTTCAGAAGGAAAATGAAGGCCAAAAGAAGACATCAGGCTCAGGAGCTTATGTGCCTTTCTACACAAAGGATAATAAATTGTGGGGATATCACAAGACAAAGCAGCTTGGGGCAGTAAACTGTGGGACAGTGACTAGAAAATACATGGGAGAAACAAGTGGAAGATCAGGGTTATTGTTTTAGAAGCTTTGTTTGTACAGGTCCATTTTGGTGTCCACTCCCATTCCCTGATGATAAGAATGTTCTTCTCTTCCTGGCACAGGGAAGGCAATTTTCTCATAGGAAATTTTATGACCTACTTTTGGGTAGAAGGGGAGAGGTCACAGGCTTCTTTCTGCATGCGTTGTTTCTTAAGTGCCTTCAGCTCAAAATAATCAATGTGCCAAAGCAGCATGTTTGAGGGCAGTGTGTTCTGAACCCCTTCAAGTCCATAATCTACATTTGAAACACCCATTTCATTTGGGCAACTTTCTCATTCTTAGATTTCAAGTTGGCCTTACATGTACTTGCAGACACGCCCCCGAATATTCTTTGCTTGCTATTGTTTTAGAAATGAGCCACTTAAAAATAGCAATCAAAAGCCTCAAAATTGAACCCAATTTTCCATAGCACAAATGAAGTAAATGTCTATTCCAATAAACCCATGTGTGTTGGCCTCCTGCACGTGGCTCACTGTGGGTCCTCATGCAAGTCATGCCAGCCCTTTGGGCCTCAGTTTTCATCAGTAGAAAATGAAATAGTGGGTCAATCTGATTTCTAATGTCTCCTCATTTCTACCAGTGTATAAACTGAATTATTTATGCCTGGTACATACGCACTTTGTAGTAAAAATCCTAACAATGGGTTAATTTTCTGTCCATGGTTAGGTTCTGACAAACTTCAAAGTAAAAATATGTATTATGTGTTTAAAGCTTACATAGAAACCACTTGGGTGTCTTAGAAAGACAACTAAAGACAGAATTTGCCTTTGTTATCAGTTACTCATGCTCCAAACAGACCCAGGCTTCCCCTGACTGTGTCAATTTTACTATTATACCAGGAGCAATGTGCAACTTATTTAGTGTTCAGAACTTTTCTTCCTAGGAACATGTGGGCTTTGGAGCTGGGAGTGAAGGTGTAGAGATCCAAAGTGGGCCAGTTTTTGTTTACATATTGCAGCAAGAGGTCAAAAACGAGAATTGACAATAACAACATGGAGATGGGACATGGGATTGGTCCTTCTGGAGTCATAAAGAAAAATGTTGTTTTAAAGTTGTTAACAGGGAAGACAGTACTGTATTAGCATTAGCATTGAAAAGGAGGTGCAAATGTAGTGTGTCAGTTATGAATCACTGAAGATGAGGAAGAATGAGAAGGCCTGTCTTTGTTACCTGAGCTCAAATAAATGTAACCAAGTAGCAGTGGCCCATCACTGAACCTGAGTGGCTTATCCCATTATAACATGGGGTAAGGAATGTGGCTTCTAGAGTCCATAACCTGGGTTTAGTCTGGCTCAGCCACTTAAAATCTTGTAGGTTATTTATCCTCAAAAGCCTCAGTGTCCTCATCTATAAAATGGAGATAAGAGTATAGGGTCATGGTAAGGATTTAAAGAGATGTGAACCTAATGCTCATGGTAAACATGCAAGGAACTGGTAACTATTTTTATTACTACACCAACCGTTAACACATATTCCAAGATCCCCTGTACCAACCCCTTCTATCTTTATTATTTTTGCTCTAAAAATTAATCTGTTTAAGTTTTCTGAAGCTGTTTGTGGCTTTGTTTCTTTTCTTCTTCTCCTCGTCTCTTCTCAGAGTAGGTAGGAACGGGTAGTGGCCGTATGCCAAACTCTTCTTGAAAGAGGATAACTTCGCATTAGCCATGTGTTTGGGATCTGAAGTTTGGGGTCTGGAAATTATCCTCAGTGATTGCAAACTAGACAAGGAGAGTGATTGTCTTTGTCCCCCGCCCCCCCGTCCCCCCCCCCCCAGGCGGAGCTGCAGCATCAGCAGGGTCATGCCTGGTGCTTGGCGTGCAGCTGCAGTAGTCAGAACTGAGAAAGCCCCACTTTATCTTTTGAGAAGGGCACTTCCAGTGGGTTGGGGGCACACTCGAGTGTCTTAAATAACTGCCGAACTGCTGTAGACTAGCAGGATATGTTTTCTCCCACTGGAGAAAAGCTCAAGCTGCCACTCCCCCCATCCCTCCTCCCATCTCTGCTTATTAAATGTTTTTCCCATTCTTCAAAGCCCACTGCAAATATCACCAAGACCTTTCTTGCTCTTTCTCTGGACGGCCTTACACTTTCAGCTCATAGCATTTGCTTTAGCAAAGACTTGTATCATTAAGTCCCCTTGATTGATTGCTGTAGTATTCCAGGGCCTCCTCATGTAAAAGAACCCCTTAAAGAATGAATGTTTGTTGTTCATAGGCTGACCCTGAACAGTTTCTTTTAAATCTATTTGTATCTTGGTGTGCTAACCATTCTCTAACCTCTTTTCACTTTACCCATGGTTTTTAAATTAATTAATTTTATCTTCCTGGCTTCTGATTTTGACCACATAGGAGACTGGTCACAAGTGAAGTACATAGAGAAGAGAGATCAGGGGGCTCTTTTAACTGGTGGGTGTTACCTTCATTCATTTGTATCATAGTGACAGGTGTACTTATCTTATTTGTCTCTTCTAAGCAAAATTCCAGGGACTTGTTTTTCCACATAAAATGAGGCTTTGAACATACCAGGTGCTCAAATGATTAATGACTTGAATCTGATGAGCTAATTTATTTAGCAATATAGAAAAGTGATACTAATCCAGTAATGTGTGTGTATGTGTGTTGCATATCCAGAGATAAAAAGAGAAAAGGAAATAGAAAGGACACAGTGGCAGCAGGCTCAATCCTAGAATCCTAGGTTAGATTTTGAATTTTTTCTTTCTTTACATCTTTTCACTTTTACTTCTTTTTTAAAAAAATTTTTTTAACTCCTCACCCGAGGATATTTTTCACATTGTTTTTCAGAGAGAGTGGAAGGGAGAGAGAGAAATAGAAACATCAATGTGACAGAGACTAATTGATTGGTTGCTTCCTGCACATGCCCCAGCCAGGGCCGGGGATCGAGCTGCAACCAAGGTAAGTGCCCTTAACTGGAATCAAACCCAAGACCCTTCAGTTCTGAGGCCAACATTCTAACCCCTGAGCCATATTGGCTAGGGCTGCACTTTTACTTCTTATATGAAGTTAGGATTCAAGATCAGATGATCAATTTCAGCTTCAAGATTGGTTTCTAGAAGTCATTCCCCTGTTAATACCTATTCTAACCAAAATATCACATTGTCATTTATAAATTAGTGTGACTTTTTCAAGGCCATACTTCTTGCAGATACATTTATATTTTAATCTTTCTCCATTGTCAAATATAAGTCCCTGCTATGTACAGATACTGGGTATTACTGGGGGTGGAGGATGTCCAATGTCATGTAATAATAGTTCCCCAACCTGACTGACCTCCCAAGTCACATGGAAGCTCCTGTTTCTGAGCCCGTCCTTGGAGATTCTGAGTCAAGATAACTGGGATAGGTCACGTGCTGGGAATGTGTATCAAATGGGGCTAATGAACAACTGATGTGAAAACCACTAAGTAAAATGATTGGATATTACCCATTAGGAATTTATAAATTGCTCGGGAATATTAGACGTAAGAAGAAATAACACACAAACTTTAATTATATTATGATATATATTATTTACATGTTTAAAGTGCTTTACCATTTTTGAAGCATTTTATCAAGTACTCTCATGTACTCCATTCCTCCTATGAGATAGGTAAAACAGCTGTTTTTATTCTTTTTGTTTTTAAATGGGAATTGAAACAAGACATTAACTGACTTGCCTAGAAACCCAAAGTCCTGACAGAGCCCAGAATCAAAAACTGCATAGTCCATGCCCTTTACTCAGCAAACTGACTCACTGGGAATTTGTTTAAAGAATTTGTTCATGGTGAAGCAGATATCTAGAACAGCAAGTAGAGAGAGTTGTGGGTGCATCTACAATACAAATGACACTGTGTGACCTTGAAAAAGTTTTTACCATCTTTGCTCGTTGTATATAAATGGGGATAATATATTACCTCATCATGTTAATAGGAAGATTTAATGACATATAGCCATAAAACAGTTAAAATAGTGCCATATAAATAGTAAAATCTTAATTTTAGCCACTATATCATAAACTATTTATGATTTAACATCCATTCTATAAAAAAGTATTCTAAAATTATTCTAAAAATAAAAATCTTTTAAGGTCCATATATTCTCTTACATTTAAAATGCTTTGCCTGGCACATCCTCAGCTCAGCTCTAGCTAAGTTATTACACATATTTTCATTAGAAAACTCTAAATTAATGGAGTTTTATTTTGTGTTCCCTGCTGAAAACTGAAGAATACTTGTCTTAGTAATACATGGCATCAAATGTAAGTTTGGTCCTAACATTGTTAACACTTTATCATTAAAAAAGGCCAGAGATTTTTTACCAAATTATACTTCAGCAAATAAAGACACAGGACATTAATTAGAGACAAGTAAGTAGATTATAGTTGGATTAATCCTTCTGTATTGGGACCTAATCTGCTTCATAGAGCATCAGTTGCCCGCACACCACCTGAGGGTCCACATGAACTCACAAGATTCAACCTCTCATTCTGTGTGTGCGGTCTTTGTCACAGATGACACGGGACCTGGTGACCAATATGTACCTTGAAGAGCTACAGGATTCCCACCAATTGGTGTCTTACTAGAAAACAATGCTAGATCACCTACTGCTTTGGCATCAGGAGAATTATACAAAAAGAAAAGGATAAGCATTGAACCATAGCTCAGAGAGGAAGATGATGGGTTCTGAGTCTCTCACCCACAGAAAGGAGAAGGGACTGCCTGGTTAGTGGTGACTACAGAATTGGAATCCATGACTCCCAAGTTCATTCAACACTTTCCACACTGCCATACAGGCAGGGCTGCTGTAACAGGTGGTGGGTTATCTAGAAATCTAGGAAAAGATCATCTTGATTTTAAGAGGGCTCATAAATTCTGAATGAGAATAAGTAGACTAGAATAGCAATGAGATAGATAATATAAAACATTACTTATTATGTAATGTTGACTTTGAAAATGAATGGCTTTGCTCTGAGGTATTTTTTCTCAGGGGAAGTGGCCAGATGAACTGGCAAGTGAAGACTGAAAGACTACTGTTCAGCATTCCTTCCAGGAATACTTTGTATGCAAACAGGTCAAGTCCTAGGCCTACAGATATAAATGGAGAGTGATTGTTCTCGGGGAGATCTGGGGAAAGGCATTTACCTCTAAGTTTTTTATTAAAGGAGAAAACATCCTTCACAAACTGAACATATTTTTATAAAGAGTTTTGCTAGTTTATGTCAGTGGAAGAGCCTTTAACTCTTTCCAAAGACATAGAAAGCAAATAGAGTTATCGGTGCATAAAGTAAGCTACAAAGATGATCTGCCTTGAGCAATCTAAGATTATGTTAAAATAAGTTAATCTCCAGATTTCATTCTTAAATCCTCAGGTCTTTGTTTATTTGAACAGAATGACAACCAGTTGTACTATGCTAGAAAAAGATTATTAACCTATAGGTACACGTTACTTTATAGCAAATCCAACTTAAATTCACATATATGAAAAAATATATTAGGGAGTGATCTAACTTTATACATATTTATTAAATTCTTTAATACATCAAGTCTCTAATGTGTTTGACATCAATTGATTCATAAATATCTGAATTACACATGGCTTTTTACATGCTGCCTAAAAGTTATTTGGGGAAGGTGAGATAGATATGCCTATAATATATATGATACCCTACATTATATATGGTTTCTCAAATAAAATACCTAGCTCTGTTGGCGTACCAAAAAAGTCTAAGTGGTTTTTACAAAACCTGAAGATGGATTTGTGTACAAGATGAGCCATCAGTTCCAGAAAGTAATGGGAAAGTTAGGAGTATATCTTAAATTGTGGTCCATGAACTACTTGCACTAGAATCCCCTAAAGTGCTCATTACAAATTCATATTAACCCCATTCTAATGAATCATGGGGAATAGGCCCCAATAACTGCATTGAATGAGTTCCTTAGTTTGTTCTTATGTACCCTAAAATATGGCAACCACTGGGACTGACTATCCACTTAGAAGCTGGGTCTTACCTTTGCAGAAATTGATGATCCTAATTTGTATTTTAATAAGTAAAAATCTAAGTTCCTCAGTTTGTGATTAAATACATATTGGCAAAATTCTCTAAGCCCAAGTACCCTTTTATTAGGTGAACTAAAGAGGAAACACTTATATTGTCTCAGCTGCATTTTGTTTTATCATTGGTTAAGGCCTCCTATTTCCCAGCAGAGATTAGTGGTTTCTTTCTCGTTGATCTTCCTATATTTTCTGTTTCACTCTAGGTTGTGATTTAGAAAGCTCTTAGTGCAGTTAACCTACACAATATCCCATTCTCATTCCTTATTCTTACCTCCATTTTGATTCCACATTTAATTTGTTTTATGCTTTGCAGCCAGAATAGATTTTCAGTTGAACATTTTCGTAGAAGTAACCAAAACACTATCATTAAATGTCCTTTAGGTTTTTTAAATAAGGAGAATATACTGCCTCCTTGGTTCTGGCACTTAAAAGAGTAAAATTTGGTAGAAATGTGATAAGAAAAATATTCTTCTGCCTGAGACAAGAAATAGAAGCAGAACCCTTACCTTCTTAATTTTTTCCCCCAGCAATAAAACACAGGCCTACTTTAGTCCATTTGAAATCATGTCTTATGTTCTGTTTAGCATCTAAATGTCATCATTAATTTTCTTCACTTAGATTCCTAATATCTATGTGGTAATGTTTTTTGTTTTTATAGAGTGAGGGTAAAGAGAAGGGAAGGGTTCAGGGATTTCTCATGACTGGAAGGAAATAGAATGAATTAATTTAATGTTTGCTGAAGAGGCTAAGATCTGCCTATTTTAGACTTTGTTTTTTTAAATCTTTTGGGCACAATTTTCTCTGTCATTAACCCTAAGTTTTCTTTTTTCCTAAAGCAAAACAAAACATATTCCCTAAACACTGGACTAGAAGGTCAAAAGTCTTTAAAGCAAATTCAAACTGTTTGTCTTTCTAGGCCATGAATTCCCTGAAGATGGGCTTTCCCAGGAGCTCTTAAGCTTGTGATGGGGCCTTATGCCTCCTCACAATTCAGCTTCCAAAGGACGCCTATGGTGAAAACCCAAATGCCCATGAAAAACACTTTCCTGATGCTATACATTTCCTTATATCTAATGACCTTAAGCCCTGAAGACTCAGCAAGTGAAGGTGTTTGACAACACATTCCTAAAACATTATCCATAAGTAAAGACTTTTTAAAGGAATCATCTTCAGAAGTCATGGGAATGGCTGGCTATGTAAACACTGCATGGCTATATAAAAATTCTACATCTTCTGAATGTAAGGTCCTACTCAGTCTTTCTGGCCTCACTTAAGTCTCATCTCTTCCGTAAAACTATTATCCAACATCTCATAAAATTTCTATTGTGTTTATAGACAGAGGCACACACTTTGCTATGTCATGAAAGAATGCTGTGTATTCTCTCCCCCCCCCCTTTGTATGTTTACATCCCCATTGAGTTTTTAAATTCCTTGGGGACAGAAAATAGATTAAGACCTGAACAGACCCTAGGTACAGAAACATTTTTGGCATTTTCTCTACCACCACATCTAAACAAAAATAAAAATGTTATTCAGTCGAATAAGGATAAGAAAACTTGGCAAATTTCCAAAAAAAAATTTATACTTGTTTTGGGAAATGTAATTCTTTAAAAAAATTTCCCATTTTTGGTACCCTAAACAAATGCAGTGATCACAATCTGAAAATTAAAAACAAATGTTAACTTCATTGTGTAGTCCTAGGTATAATTGGGTTCTGTCAGCATCTGTTAGTTTAAGAGTCTTGTAGTAGTTCTCCATAAAACTGAAGGACACATTAGAAAAGAATTTTCATCTGAATTACGGGTTTTAAATGCGTTCTGTATACCTGATTTTTAAAAAAAACTAAGGAATACATTCTGTTTCTGAAGCCCAAATGTCAATGGCCCACATCTTCCTTTTCAAATTGCTCCAACCAAAAAATCCACTCTCATCAATGCTTCTGCATTAGTAAGCAATGTCAGATTTGCTAAATATTTTTAAGACAATGGAGACATTTTAATATCAAGTAAACTTGAAATTTTCTGTGTTTATTGATTTTTCTCTAAAGTTGAGCATTGACTATAGTACTTCAGGGAGGGAAGAAAGGTCTCTGACACCTCTCTATCCTGCAACCTCTCTCCACATTCTGGATTTGGTACCGAAGGCCTGAAACATCTTATTCAACCATTTTCCAAACAATGCCAGATTCCTCTTTACAAGGAATCTTGAGCCAATTGTTAAACAGTAAAATTCTCTCAGATAATTGTTCCTCATTTAGGCCAAGAATATGATTCTTAGGCCCAACACAAGCTTGTGAGAAGGACCATGTCCGGGTGATAGACAGATTCTCCTGGACCCCCATTTTGAAAAAGTCCCTTCCTTTACCAGTTCTGTTCACTTGTTTTTCTGTTTAATAGACTTTATTTTTTAAAGAAGTTTTAGGTTTATAGCAAAATTGAATGAACAGCACAATTTCCATATCCTCCCATCACCCACACATGGATAGCCTTCCCCATTACCAACACCCTCCAACGTACTGGTACATTTGTTATAGTTAATGAACCTACACTGGCACATTATCACCCAAAGTCCGTCGTTCACATTATGTTTCATTCTTGTTATTGTGCATGCTATAGATTTTGTTTTTATTCTATGGATTTTGACATATGTATAATGACGTGTATCCACTATTGTAATATCATACAGAGTAGTTTCACTGCCCTAAAAATCCTCTGTGTGTACCTATTCATCTGCCCCACCCCCTAACCCTGGCTATCACTAACCTCACTGTCTCCATAGTTTTGCCTTTTTTTGGTATGTCATATTTTTGGCATCATACAGTACGTAGCCCTTTCAGATTGGCTTCTTTCACTTAGTAAGATGCATTTAAGTTTTTTCCATGTCTTCATAGCTTGATAGTTCATATCTTTTTAGCACTAAATAATAGTTCTTTATCTGGAGGTACCACAGTTTATTTATCCATTCACCTAGAGAAGGACATCTTTGTTACTTCCAAGACTTGGCAATTATGAATATGTACAGGTTTTTGTGTGGATGTAAGTTTTTAATTCCTTTGTGTAAATACCAGGAGCTCAGTTGCTAGACTGTGTGGTAAAAGTATGTTTAGTTTTGTAAGAAATTGTCAAACTGGCTTCTAAATTAGCTGTATCATTTTGCATTCCCACCAGCAGTGAATGAAAGGTTCTCTTGCTCCACGATTTTGTTCACTTTTCACATGTGTTCATTTAGTCTCTTGGCTTATAGCACTTACCACTGTGTGTGACTGATTAAACACATGATTCTCATATAAGATTGTCTTCTAGTCGTTCAGGAAAATGGAATATCGGCAAAATGAATTTCACTTGAGGTCAAAAACAGACCCAGCTGAGACCCAGTTCTGTTTCTTACTTGCCAAATATTTTTTTAAATCTCTTATATGGTTTGGTTTCCTCTACTAAATAAAGTTGAGATGCCATGATATTTTAAAGAATATCTAATACTATTTTTAAATTAAAGAATAGAACAAATATTCTGATAAACATTGTTTCTTAATAATATTATGAGAGCTGAAATAAAATAATCTTATTTATAGTTGCCTAATAACAAGAAAGTGTTTTTCTTCTTCATAACTTAAAGTTATAAAGTGCAATGTGAGTATAAATTTAGAAATTTAAAAATACTTCTATATCACATCTAGAAGTGAGAATAAAGAGTATTTGTGGGATGATCTAATGGGAGCAAAAACAATGTAAAAGAAAAAAAAAAATAGAATCTTTCTTGTTTTGTTTTGTTTTTTCTTAAATGTAAAGGTTCGTACCCAGTAAACTTCTAATACTGTTTAGTCCTCAAAATTATTTATTTCTCCCTCCTTGTAGGTCTCATGGGGAAATTTGTCCCAATCATTTAGACCTATTATTATTAACATAATTTCTGTAGGTGTGAGAAAAATACTTATAGCATTATTTTCCCCAGAATTCTGTCATTTGTACTGAGATCTGTGTTATGGTTTGTTAGGGTGATAAGGAAGGGTGTGGCTTAGGAAGGCTGACTCAGGACTAACCTAAGTGGCTTCAGAAAACTCCCTTGAGTCTCCCTTTCCAGATCTTGTCCTTAACCTTGGGGATCTAAGCACTTTGATTTTGCCAGTGCCCAGAGGTAAGCAAACTCCAGGAATGTGGGAACTATCATGCAGCCCAGACTCACCAGAGAGTTTGTCTATTAAACATAATTCCGGTTTATTAACTTGCAGTGATGAGGGCGAAAACGGTCTGGGGAAAGAAAGGCAGTGGAGACAGACACGAAGGCCTCTTTTCCCTAGTTTGAGTGGGTTATCAAATTTCTCTAAACCTCAGCCCTCATCTGTAAATGGGAATAATAATAGGACCAAAATTCCCAGGATTGTGTGAGAATTAATGAGGTTAATATACAGTGTATAAAATACATTGCACCCTGCTTATCACTTACTAAACACTCAAATATTAAGTAAAGGAAAAACTTTTAGCTCCTTTGGCCTTTCTCTCTCAAAATGAGCTATTTCATTGATGGGTGTAGAGTTGAAATAAAAAGAAATTAGGAGATAGTAATGAAGCTGTTGCTGGCTTGAACAGTCTTTTCCCACTATAAGGATACATTTTCCAATAACACCTGCTTACTGGGAGCTCCTTGCCTGAATAATGCTAGAGACACCACCCTTACCAGATTTGTTTTCCTAACCATCGTTTTTATATATACTTTGTGTTGGTCATTGACCTTTCAGGTGATGTGGGCCTTCTCTAGCTTTAACACCGCTGGTGACAAACAGCTGACATAGAGGTAACAAGATTTTGGATCTTCACCAACTAGGTTCTGCTCCTGCTGAGCCTGGACTCACCCTGTGAATTCTCATCACTGCCCTCCAGTCACTACCGATAATAGCTCATAATTTTTACTGGAAGTGAAATGTATTTGCCATTCTGGAAATAGGCCACAATGAAGTCAGCAGTCCCTGCTTTTATTTTTCAACACATTATTTCTCATCACTGTGTGCTGCTTTCATTAATCAGATTTTCACTATGCTAAGGGATCTTAGGATACCTCCCTCCCCAAATACCTTCCACAACCACACAAAATATGTAAAGATAAAGATAAAATTTATATTGGTAATCCTCTGAGTTCCAGTGTTAGTTTTTTATGTAAAAGAGTTTGTACTTTTGGCATTTCCATTCACTGCTTTCCCAGCATCCTTATTAAATTTACAATGAGGGTAAATAGTTTAACTGTTCTATGGAATCCATATTCTAGAATATTACACAGTGACAAAAAGAACAGACTACTGAGACACAAACTGTATGGGTCTTGGGTATTAAGCTATGCTGAAAAAGCCATTTGTAATTATGAAATGACAAAATTATAGAGATGAAAAAGAGATTAGTGGTTACCAGAGGCCAGAAAGAGGGAGGGAGGGAGGGAGGGAGGGAGGGAGGGAGGGAGGGAGGGAGGGAGGGAGGGAGGGAGGGAGGGAGGGAGGGGCAGCTACTAAAGGGTTAGTGCCAGGATGCTTGTAATAGAACTGTGCTATAGCTTGACAGTGGTGACAGTCACAAAAATCTACATGTTATAAAACTGTATTAAAAAAACAAATACACACATATAACATGCACACATGAGTGAATGTAAAACTGGTGAAATCTAAATAGTTGGGTGGATTTTGTTAATGCCAATTTCCTGGTTGTGATATTGTACTGTAGTCATTCATGCAAAATTTACTGTCGAAATAGGAAACTTGATTGAAGGCTACACAGGGTCTCTCTTTGTTATTTCTTACAAAGGCTTGTGAATCTATAATTATCTCCAGAGATTTTTATAAAAGCATTTCAATGGGCATTTTAGGATTGCAGTTGCATCTTATAGCAATTAAGTATCAAATAAGGAAATTATTTCTTCAGAATCATAGGAGAGAATGATGCTCAGCTGTTTTCAAACCTAACTTGGCTGTGTTCATAATATTTCCTAATATTTCTACTTTGAGGACTGTTCCCAAAGATATATTTGCTCCTTCATCTGGCCTGAGTCATCTATACTATAGCAGAAAGCTGTTAATCCAACATTCTATTAGACTGAGAACTTTATTTAAATTTTGAGAGAGTTGCTTTATATTTATAGTTATTTATTTTCTCTTTTTTTAATTTTTAAAATTTTTATTTTAAATGCTCCCCTCTTATTCTGGTCAGAATTTCTAGACACTAAAACAGCTTCCAAAAATAGAAACAACATGAATTTCTAATATAAAACAGTAAAATGAGTAAACAAAATGTGATTTGGCTGTTCTTCCCCTTAAAAGTGGGAGTGTTCTAGAGTTCTGTATATTAATATATTAATATATATGGCAAACATGTGGCATGTGTGCTGCTAGTCTCTGTTTCTGAGTCTATAACAAATACCACACTTAATTTTTTAGAGAGCGTAAATTTTCCTCAGAATCCTTCTTAACATAATACTTCAGATAGCCATTAACAGTAAGTTGCCATTGACACAAGATGGAGCCCCAGAGTCAGCATTTATGTGCCAATTATCTTTCTAGAGGATTGATTTTCCAGGGTCCTCTATCTCCTGTTCATGGCAAATAACAAGGATTTTATGCATTACCATTTTACTTCCTCCTCAAGCTTCACCTCATGTAAGTGTGATTCATATACTTACTGAAATGCTTTTATCTTTCATAAATAAAAATTCCCCAAATTAAGTATTTTTGTATTTAAATACAACCTTCCTTAAAAAGTAGTGCCAGATGCAGCTGGTAAATTGTGAACATATTTTAATTCCTTTATAGTTCAAGCAGAAACACATCACAACTGGAGGGGAAAGTAAGTTCTCTTAGGCATGTGTATATTTTTTAAAATATTTGCCCCCTTTTGAAATAATCCATCCTGGCGTCCTTCAGTATTAAAGATTATTGAAAGACAGATGCTGACACCAGTGACTTGTTTTGATGATAATGGTGCCTTTAATCTAGAAGAAAAAGGGAAATGGGTGATTTAAATTTATTTTCTTTACATGAACTCTATCCAGACTAGTATAAGCAGTAAAAACTAACAAATCATAGAATTATTTACTTGAAAGAGATAATTCAAATAGTTCAGCTCTCTCCTGAATGCCTACTATGTGCTAAGGCCATGGTTCCCAAACTGTGTGCCAAGGCACACCAGGGTACCATGGCTACCATGGAATACTTTAAATTTTCAAGGGAAGCAGTAATGTCTGTCAGACACCAAACAAGCTCAATTACTTCACACTTTCAGTCTTAGACCATGCCACATTCCTTCAGATGATTCATATCTTTGCAAAGCTGGGTTCTGGATGGTTACTGTGATGAAAAATAAGTGTAGCATGAAAATCTATGAGACAGAAAATTAAGGAGGCAGTGTTCTGTGCAGGGCCCAACAAGCACACACATCCCATTAGTAAGTAATTGTGGTTATTTACAAATACAATAAAATAGTTAATTTTTTTCCCCTCAATTTATGTGTATCTCCCCCCCCCATATAACTACTAAGTTGTCAAGGACAAAAGAATACCCAAGCTATTTGTATCTGACTACTTAATAAATTAAACTGTTAGGTATTTCTATTTTGTGTAAAGATTACTTAGACAAAAAATGGGTCTGGAAACCTCTGCCCTAGGGCTTTGGGGAACATATTTAGCGCATGTTATCTCATTTATTCCTCATGAAATTCCATAAAGTAGGTATGCTCAGCCTAATTTTATACCCAAAGAAATAAAGACTCACAGAGTTTTAGTGACTTGTCAAAATCTGTAAGTGACTGAGGCTGCAGGGGCTAAGTGACTTGCCTAAAAATTCATAGCAAATCAGAGGCAGAACTGAAACAAAATCCTGGCATCCTGCTTCCCCTCCAGGATGCCTTTTACAAAGCCATGCTTTCTCTCCAAATCCTCATTTGTCTTCTTCCTTCCAAGTTTGAATTTATAATATAAAGAAGTGGTCTTCTATTCTCCCTATCTTATTTAACTACGAGAATATTTGTCCTGATTTAATTGCTGCCCTTCTGGATTTTGAGTATGTGAGAAAAATGTACAAGAAATTATGGTGTGGGGATTTGTGTTCAATCTGAATAAACACTAAAGCAATATAAAAACAACTTTCGGCTTCTGTAACCAAGGAGACCCTGAGGTCTTTCAGAGGACATTGTCCTCTTCTCGGGTTTCCTGTAGTTAAATGGCTGATCCTGTCTTTCAGGGAATTGGACACTTGGGATTTGTTTTCAACCTGGTGAGCTCCAATTTAACACTGAAGAGAGTCTGGATTTTTCCTGTCAGCCCTCACAGGAACCATCCCAGATACCATCTTTTTAGCCCAGAGGGACAGGCGATATTTAAATCCAAGGTCCCGTGAATACTGATAGAACCTTCACAAGATTTGACACATTGGCCTCTATTGTGATGGGTATTTAAAACAGCTTTCCCAGAGCTTCAGTGAGCTTTTGCTTTGCCTTTGTTCAGTGGCATTTAACATGCAGTCTAATGAACAGCATGCTTAACAGTCAGTCTTTGTGCCTTTGGATTCTTTTCAATATATAGAAATTTAATTTTTTTAAAAAGTTGCATTACAAACCGGTGTGATTATGACTCACATCAAGACCAAAACTTGTTTTAAAGATTTAATCTTTCTTTGATTTTAATAGCTATAATTTGTTCAGATATTTATCAAATATATATTATTTACCAGTCATTCTGCCAGAAACGAGATGCAAAAGAGGAGCAAGCAGAGAGGCCCTCTCCTATAAATGGAAGTCATAAAAATGAAAAGTTATACTCATGAGGTAGTTGCAATAGGAGCATTAATAATAAGGCAATAATAATAATAAGTCGTTCACAAGTTCCGATGTTTGAAAGACTCACCAGTTCTATGTAGATGATGCAGCTTTTACAAAGGAGGTCACGATTACGTTTTATCCTGAAGCTCGAGTAGTTTTGCTGGGTGAACATGGTGAGAAAGGGAATTCAAAGCAGAAAAAAGAGTGTACTCAGAAGCCAAGGGCTGAAATGTTGCGTTATTTAGGGAGCATGCAAGTAGTTGAGTATTCCTGGGCTGTGGAGTGGTACAGGGAGGGAAACAGGAGATAAAGCCTATGAGTAGATGAGATTGTCATGATGAATGGTCTTGTATACCAGGCAAGGAAGGGTATGTATTTATGAGAAGAACTGATGGATTTTAGTCAGGGGCATGACATGATCAGATTTGCAGATTTGGATAAACCACTCTGCTAATAGTGTAGAGAATATCTTGGGATAGGTAAGAAACCCAGAACAGGAAGACTTACTCCAGGGTCTTGCTGCCCCTCGGGGATAACTGTGAACACCACTTTCCCTGATAGGACACAAATAACTGGGCTGGATTTATACTCAGGCCTTATTGGAAATTGCATTTTAGAGTAAGTCTGTGAGAAGTATTTAAACATTATTAAAAGTAATTTTTTAAAGAGCTTTATGGACCAACTTTACCAACTTGAACTTGCTCAAGGCTTTGTCTTGTTTAGACTCAGTGAGCATTCTCTGCATGACTGGATCTAGTGCCTTCACTAGTGCCTCACCTGGAAGGCCACAAGGTATGGAAAGTGGAAAGTGCATGGGTGCATAGAGTCTCATAGTCTTGAGCTAGAACACCATCTATCTTGTCTTTTTTTTTTTTTTTCCAGTGACTTTGTAACTCCCCTAAGCTTCAATTTTCTTTTTTGTAAAAGGCCAATAATAACTAATATTTCATAGTGGTGAGGATTATCTGATGTTATTTGATCTTGTATAGAGTACAGTGCCTAAGGTACAGTAGTTGCTACACAACTTATTTCAGATGTTATATTAAGAAATTCAGGCAGCTTTCGCCACACTTGCAACGTTCTCTTTGCAGCATTCTCCTTTATGAGGCTTCAGAAACATGAACAGTCTTTCAGTGTGACAGAGCAAAAAGCTCTTCCTCCTATGTCCACCTTTCAGATACCAAGATCCCCCAGGGTTCAGCTCTTTCCCTGACTTTCTTCTCAAGAGGCATCATAGCATAGTTTAAGATTGGCAGTCAGACTTCCAACTTCCTATAGCCCCTCTGCCGCTACTGTGGGACCTTATTTAACTTCTCTGGGCCTTGAATTTTTTATTTTAAATAAGGGCACTATGGCCTATCTCATATGGTTGTTGTAAAGATCAACAGGTACTCATTTCAGGATTGCTCTCATCTACCATGGTGGTCCAAGCACTACTTATATTCTGACACTCTTATCCCTGAGCTTCAGAATGATATACCCAAATGCCAACTGGATATTTCCTTATGCATATCCCTCTAGCATCTGAAAATTAACAGGTCAACAGTTCAACTCCCCCTTAAACTTATTCTCCTGGTTTCCTTACTTATTCACCTGCACAATACATGGCACCATTATTTATCATATTTGCTTAAAATAGAAATCTGTAAGTCTATCCTCTGCCTCCTTTCAATAGGGTCACGGTAATTTTAGCTTGTAATTTTCCTTTTTGATATTATCCCCTCATTTCCACTCCAGCTGTTATTGGCAGCATCCTCTTACTTGGATAATTATAAAGTCTCTTCCATTTGGTCTTCAGGCCTTTAGTCTTCCCTCCGCCCCCCCCATCAAATCTTTCCTCCACATGGTCACCAAAGTTTACTCTCAAATAATACATCTAATGATATCAATTCCTGTTTAAAACCCTTTCGTCGCTTTTCATTGCCTCCAGGATAAAGTCAAAACTATTTAACAGATGATATAAAAATTGTCATGACATTGACCACTTTTTTTCAGCCTATTTTCTGGTTTTCTTTATATTCCAGTTGCTCTGAATTGCTTTTAGACTCCTGTACACACCATGCCATTTCTTACCTCCATGTCTGTCTTTATTTGGTCTCCTGTGCCTGGTATGCCACCTCCTCAGATCTTCTCCCCATCACTAACTTCTACTAACTTACCACTACCACCACCATCACCCTAGCAAACCTGGATACTGGAGGGGTACCTCTAAATACAGTACAATGTGACAAGAGTCAAGATCTCTTTGTAGCTCTCTCTTTGCCTTCCCAAGCCCAGGCAGCAGGGCCTGGTCCTCACTAAATGCTTCCTGAACTGAGCTATCATATGAATTGTTAGTACCACTGACATTTCCTTGGTGGTGTTTTGTTTTTTTTTTTAGCAGGAATTGTTTAGATGGTATGACTTTCTGCAGCTCCTCTAACACTACCTAGCCTCCTGGGACAGTGTGTAGCAAACACTATTTGCATGATAACAGCTTATTCACTTAGATTCTTACCATTGGCAATCTGATTTAGTGTTCCAACCTTTCTCTACCAGTGAGTTTCCTCAGCATGAACACAAAGGGAGTGCTTGGCCTTTAGGAGCACAAATGTTAGTCCCGCTCAAAAGAAGTAAAAAGATACTGCTAAAAGCAAGTTCTATACTTTTTAAACAAATCTCACACAGATTTCTCTTTTCACTATTTTTGTCAGGGTTTTGTTTTTTGTTTTGTTTTTGATTGTGTGTAGATAGAATTCTAAAATCTACAATTGGAAGGAAGCTAAAAGATCTAGTACAGTGTTTTCAAAATAATTTTTTACCCTGTCCCCCACATTAATAAAGCATGTTACATTGGACTCAGACATATACATGTATGTATATACATAGATTAAAATTGAAGTATTTTACAAAGAAAAAACAAAGCAAAACACCTAGTCTTCCTCTTTGAGAGGCACTCTATTGTCTACTCTATTTCATTTTTTAAATGCTTGTCAAAACCCAGTAAACTGTTTTCCTGACCCACTAATCAGTGAGTACCTGTAGTTTGAAGAATACTGATCTAGTTCAACATCCATACTGATGTAGAAAGCCTTGAAATAACAGATTGATAAAACAGTGTTTCTGATTAGTGCAGAAACATTCTCTTTCTCTGTAAATGCCACCTTCTGGATGCTATGTTCCAAGCATGTCTGTGTAATTCCTCTACAAACAGGCCAAGGAGCTCCTGGGGTCAGGTGAACATAGAGGAGACTTGATTGAACTGAAAATCAGAGGTCCGGAGAAACTGGAATCACAGCATCGCAGACCTCAGGGAGCTTCTACTAGAGGGACGTGAAAGTCCAAATAGACCTGAAGGGCTCAAAGCTGGGGTCGTAGAAGAAAACTTGCCATAGGGTTTTAGGGCTTTTAGATTTTGCTCATGTGACCTGAGCTTCCCAGATACTGCGCTATGGACTAGCTACATCAGAATCACCTGGGAAATTTTTTAATGTATAATTTCCTTGGCCTCAACCCTAGACTTCTGAGCACTGGAGCAAGGACTGGGAATATAAACATTTTAAAAACTCCCTGTGTGACCTATGTGTGTGACCATGGCTGGAATCTCTGACATGGGCTTTATGAACCCCAGCTCTTCTTCCAGAGAATAGTCATACAGTTTGCCTCCCTGTCATGATTGTTATGGAGAAGAAATGAAATAGTGTAAAAACAGCCAAAGCCCTCCAGATGCAACACATCAGCATGAAGGTCTTCCAGTCTTTCCCGTCAGTCTAGGTAAATTAGCATTGTTTTTCCTGAATTTTGAAATTCCACAGTCAACTGAAAAGTCATATGTTTAGACTCAGCACAACTAACAAACCCAAATGGCCAAAGTATAGAACCGAAAGTAGCATGAATATGTAAAAAGAGGTTCTTTTCTTGTAATTCATTTGAATATTTTGCTTGTGATAACACCAGAAATTTCCTAGAACTTAAAAAAATTTACATAAATTTTTAGAAGTGTGAACAAAATTACACCCTCAATTAAAACCGGCCTTTCTGAAATAAAATAACGAGCTACAGTTATTTCCTGTGGAAAACAGTTGCATTTGTGTGTTACTTGCCTTTTCCTCTTTCACAAATGTATGTTAGAAGGAAGATATGAGAAAATTCACCTTATATTCAATTGTAGGTGAAGCCTAAATGAATGAGTCCTAAAATACATGATGTTAAGCTAATGTTATTTGATAATGGTTTGTCTCGGAAAATGAGGTGGGAATAGAGTGTTCAATCTTCGAGAAGGTATTAAAGGTTTTCCAGGCTATTTATGAAAACATCTTAAGTTTTTTCATGGTGCTTTACAAGTAAAGATTTTTATTCACTAATATAGGAATATAATAGGATTTATATGCAAAATCACAACCTATGTAGGGTTTATATATTAAATCCCATTTCTAAGTGAATGTATTCATAGACTATGCTTGGTGGCCCACAAAAGTTAAATTTCCATTTTTAAAATGAGCAACTAACTCTTTTGCAATGGTTGAAGACATAATAAAGAGACTTTTAAAACTGAAACTAAAGGGCTGGAATTAGAATATTCACTTGTATGGTTTCTGATAGAGCATTTTCAGTGTACAGGTGTGCATGCAAAGGAAGCAGCAGTCACACAAACCACACTGTCCTCGAGCTGTGAAACATACTGAGAGACCTTTTATTAAAAACTCAATATAAATTTTCAGGGTAGGAAAACCTTATTAGGCAAAATCTTCAAGGTAGGCTCTAGAAAGGAAGGAAAAATGAAATAGAAAAAGAGAGCAAGATTATTATCTCCGATCCACCTATATCTAAGTAATTACTTTCCAGCTCTCCCAATATCTTAATAAGAAAAGTGGCTGTGGAGTATTTTTTTAAATTTTCTGCAGCTAGACACAGTGGACAGCAGCTGCTTCAGCCTCAGGTGAGTGCTGGAGTGTGCTGCTGTGGCGAATGCAGGAGAACTGGAAAGGAGCCAAGGATGTCCCCCTCCCTTTATTGCACGACTGCAAGAGAATAGCAGCGCAGCACCATGTGGGCCAACACTCTGCATGTCCTCTTTGCATGTAATACCTTACCTGGCTTCATGAGAGCCTGGTGAGATAGCTGGAATCTGTCCCTGGAAAGCTATCTCCGAGGTAAGCCAAATATGATGAGATGTGAAAGATGGGCAAGTGCTGGGAAAGAAGCCGCTGCAGATCAAAGAAGTTACTAGCACTATAACGCCTGCTCCTTGGCTTTATTCCCAGGGCTCTGAATTTCATGTCAGTACAGCAGAATAGTCTGTGCAGGAAAACTGCTAGGATCCAGAAACGGAAAGGTTCTGCCATGCTAAATGAAGAAAAAGCCCCCATTTCTGTCACCGAGGCCTCAGACAGTGGAATTCACCCACTGAAGAACGCAGCATAGTGTTAGGTCGAACCAAAAGAAATGACCAGAATAGCCAAAATGGTCAAATATGAACAATTTTACACAGTACAACTTAAAAAGACAATTTTCTGTTTCTGGCTTAAACCTGAATCAGTGACTGCTCTACCACTGCTTGGTTGTATGATCTTGACCAAGTCCATTTCATTTTCCCTGAGCCCATTTCCCCATCTGTGACAAAACAGTGCTTTTCCCACCAAAGGGCAGCTCGGAGGATCAAAATGTGTGATTGTGGTGAATATCTAATTCACAAGTCATCACTACTGTGTAACTAAGTGTGAATTACCGAGTTCAGTCAGCCATGGTTAACTGGTTGCATAATCTGAGTCATTTGAGTCTTCCCTCATCAACCTTTAGCCTCTTATTTCTATCTATGAGTCATCTTGGGTTCTTCCCACCTCTCAATCCAACATCCAGTCAGTCACTCAATTTTTCCTGTTATCACCTAAATAATTCCTTAATCCACTCTTTTTGTTTTCATTCCCATAACACTGCCCAGTTTCAGGCCCCCATCATATCTCTAGACAAGATTGTTGCAATGGTCTCTAAACTGGGTCTCCCTGCTTAGCCTTCGCTTCTCACTCCATCTTCCCTGCTGCATACAAATCTAAAAATGCATATAAATGCTTTGCTAAAAACCTACATTTTCTTCCTAATAGCCTAAGGAATGAAGTTTTAGTTACTTGGTCTGGCATAAAGGGCCCCCCATGACCTGATCCTTGCCAACCTTTTCAGTCGCATCTCCTGTCACTGTCTTCTTACTTAGTTTTAGTAACAAATAGCAAATTGCTTTTAGTTGTTCATGTCATCTATTTCACCCTTCTGTGCCTATGTTTGTGTGGGTTTCTCTGTCTAGAATGCTCAGCCCACATTTCTGTTCCCACTAGACTCTTACTCATAATTGCATGACTCATATTATGCATGTCAGATGGGACTTTTCCTTGAGTTCCCTCCCCCCCCAGGTTGGGGTGGGTGCCTTTCCTCTCTTTTCTCACAGACTCTAACTACTGCACATAAGTATACACAAATATCATGCTGTATTTTAAATTTACTTTTATAAATCTGTCTTTCCAACTCAGCAGTACTCCTCAAAGGCAGGAGCTCTACCTTATTTATCTCTGTAGTCCAATGTCTAGAATAATGTTCAACGTATAGTAGGTGCTCAGTAAGCATTTGCCAGAAGTTTTCAGGTTGGTTACATGAGGCAGTTACCAAGGGAGAAACCAGAGTCAGTTTTGAGCATGACTTTGGAAGACATCATCTAGGTAGACACTAAAGGCTTTCTTATCTGACTACACAATTGCTCTTTGGCAGTGGTTCCCCAGGTGGAGCCCCATGGGCAGGGCTTCCTGGACACACAGGCCCCATATAGGCTGCTTACTTCATTTTAGTTACCTTTCCTAAGAGGTAGAGAAATGAAAGGAGATGTAGAAATGGGAAGCTGTCAAAGAACGCTAAAGAGATGTTACACCTCTAAAGAATTGTAATGTGGCCTTGTTTTCAACCTGGATACTTTTTATGGAGATACTTTTAGAAATTTAAGGAGACTGGTGCCATGGTCAGTCTACGGGACTATGTTTTAATGGGATGTGGGGAAAGGCACTCAGTCTAGATTGTCACAAAACTACTGTGTTACCTGGTGTGTCCCAGAGCTCTTAACAAATGTAACAAAACAATGACTCATGACCCCTTTATACCCCCAAACAGGCTGATATTCCTGCCATGACAGTTCATAAAGGCTTTTACTTTTGATCTAGAAAGAAATACAGATGAAGGCTAATTTGTGTCTGAGAGTGAATGGAAAGAGGATATGGAGTTTCATCATTACCGCCTAATACCACTGATTGTCTCTGAGGTTCAGTTAACCATGTCTTGAGAGAAAAGGCAGTGCAGTAGTCCCCCCTTGTATTCAATTTCACTTTCCACGGTTTCAAGTTACTCCCAGTCAACTGTCGTCCAAAAAGATTAAGTGGAAAATTTCAGAAATAAACAATACCCAAGTTTTAAATTTTGCACCATTCTGAGTAGAGTGATGAAATCTCGCGCTGTCCCGCTCCCTCGCTTACTTTGTCCAGCATATGGACGCTGTATATGCTACCCCTACCCACCCACTAGTCACTTAGTAGCCGTCTGGGTTATCACATCAGTTATCAGAGAGAGGGAGAGACCACATTCACATAACTTTTACTACAGTATATTGTTATAATTGTTCCTTTTTATTGTTAATTATAGTTGTTAATCTCTTATAGTGCCTAATTTATAAATTGAATGTTATCATAGGTATGTATATACAAGAAAAAACAGCATATATAGGATTCAGTACTCTCCACAGTTTCAGGCATCCACTAGGTAGGGATGGGCTTGAAACCTATTTCCTGTGGACAAGGGGGACTAATGTTTGAGTCTGAATGCTCTCAGATGGAGGCCAAGTCCTCCAGGTAAGGTTTCAGTTGCTTTGTAGCTCAGCCAAAACCATGTGACCTTAGTATTGGAATTCACCTGAGTATTCTAGGAGGTGTAGGTCATATTTTCCCTCCATGCCTATTTGTATCTGAGAAATTTTGAGGTCTCTCAGACATAGATAATTGCAAGATACTGGAAGCATGGAGTTAGATCTCAGGTTTTTTACTAAGTATATTAAAAAGCATTATATAGTAGGAAAATATTAGACTTAGAGTGAGACACAAATATATTTAAGTATTAGTGCAATTTATTAACCATAGGGTCTTATATGAGTTATATAATCTCTTAGATCCTTTAGCTACCTAAATGTAAAAAGTGGGTGTATGGTAGCTACCCAGCAGGATTGATTTATGGATTAAATGAGATGAAATATGTGAGAGGGCCTAACATTGTGATTAGCGCACATAGGAATTACTGTTATTTTGTCTTGCATTATCATTGCTAGTGACCAAGCTCCTTAGTTTTCTATTTCTGCTTCTGAAATAACTAGGGTGGTTTTTTTTCCTCCTCTACTCAGTTTTAAAAGCTGCAGTTCCAGCACAACACTGGCTGTTTGTAATTGAAACAGATGGATGACTAGACCAGCCAGAAGAAAAATAGGGAGGTTCCATGAGTGGGACATGGCGGAGGACTTGGCTGATTGACTGTAATTTAGAGCATCCATCATCATGGGTCCAGGGACAGACACTGAATTCTAAGCTTGACTCAAGCTCTGATTCCTTCTGAGGTGTTAAGGAACTCATTTAATTTCTGGTGAACATTCACCATAATGCCCGGCATGAGTGGGTTGCCTCTTATCAAGATCATTATACACTATTGTTACACATTAATGCCAAAAAAAATAATTGAGTTCGTACAGAGAAAGGGACTTAACTTGGGGTCCGTGATACATTTAGACAGTGCACAGGGGCTGGTAGATATATGTGAGTGTCAATATTTTATGGGGAGAGGATCCATAGCTTTTATTAGATTTTCAATGGAGTCGGTGGCCAAAATGAAAAGGCACTGCTACATAGTAAAAGACCGTATTTGTTATAGCTAGAGAGACCATTTTCGTGAGTATGTTTTTCCTGGAATTCTAAAACACATGCCCTGATGAAAACAGGATTGGAGCCATGTATTGTTTCTGTGAACTGTACTATCTTGTAATGAGGTTTTTACTACATTTATTTCTCAACAGAATTCAAGCAGTCTTTTATTTTATGAAATATGCTTGAGTTTATAATACTCTTCTAACAATGAACTTTCCCCATCATTCTCTCATATTCCATAAATAAAGTACTGTTTGGTTATCTCAAATGACAAGTTCCTTTAGGATGAGGGACTAAGTCTTGAAGTTTTATCACACTACAGTGGCTAGGTAGCCTAGCATCCTTGATATGCACTACTTATAAAGAAAACCTGATCAATACTGAAGAGTACTCTTAAGTAGATATGAAACAGCAAGCTGACTGTTTCGAGCAAGGCCTCCCATTAGGTACAGCTGAGTGGTACAGGGTGCACCATAGTGATGGGGTGGGTTTTGCTGGCAACTGATGGCTGAGTGTATTTGAAGTAAAGAAGGTGAACACTGTCACTATTGCTAAAATTAAAACTGGTATTCAGAGATAGAAATGGTGTCTTTTCCCTTTCCTTCTGGTTGTGTGGCTGAGTCTGTTCTATCATAGGGGAGCCCTGAAAGACCTAGAGGGATGCACCCCCTCTACTAAGGGACACCCTGTCACAAAGATACCTGATCAATCTCTTCAGTTCCTTCAGAGGTGAAACATACTCAACAGGTTAGGACTTGGTAGCAAAGAAAATACTTCATTCCTACAAACCAATCCCTGATTTAGTTCTTGCTTTTGCTTTTTATTTTCCTAAATTTAAACATCTTTTTTCTATAATAATGCTAGCAAGATAATGGAGTAGCCATATAGAGCAGATATTCCCAGAAGTGCTGGGAAAGGAGACCAGGGAACCATGAGCAGAATCAACTGGAGATCTCGTGAGGGAGTCAGCAAGTACATTGTCAGGGCGCTGAGTGCACCACTCAGCACATATAGGTCAAGGGCACAGGCCTTGGATTCCAACAAATGCGAATATGACTCCTGACCCATCACTCACTGTCTGTTCTGTGCTGGCAAATCATGGACTTTCTCTGAGAGGCCTTCCTCATCTGTAAAGTGGAGATGAGTATACCCACATCACAGTGTGCTGCTGTGAGTCTCAATGAAATAATGCATGAAAAGTCCATAGCAGGCATTGAATAGATGCTAGCTTAAGTCTAGCTTGTCTTATTCCACAGAATTTAATTTTTTGAGAAAAAAAGTTATAATTTTGAATATAAATATATATAAACTGTAATATATATTAGACTTTAAAAATATAGAAAGTGAGGTTTCAATATATGTTTGTTTATTATAGTTATATATGAATGCATATTAATACATATACATATCAATATTCTTATAGTTCTTAAGCAAAGAACATCAAACACAATTTAACCCATTTTTATAGTGAAAGTAACATTTTTATAAGTACTTAAAACAAATTAGAAAGGGTTTTTTGTGTCTGTTATTGTTTAGATAACCGATTAATGCCCTATGCTGTAATTCAATAAAGCTATCAGGCACTGTTGTTACGCATTGTGCTGGTCCCTGGAAGATAAAAGCCCCCATTTTCTGTAGAGTATGATGTCTCATTTCCTCTCTGACAGCTGTAATTACTACCTATGTTTAACTTTCCCTCTTTGACCTGTTCTCATTGGTTCCTGCCCTTCTGGTCTGGAAAGATGAATAAGTTTGTTATCTCTGTCTTTAAGACAAGAGGGAGCAGGCAATGAGGGAGTCTGAGATCTCTTCTGTGTTGCATACGCAATGTTAGTACAACTTACTTGTGCACACTCCTGTTGATGCACATGTGGTACTTTCTTTCACTGTTTCTTCTACGTCTTCATTTACTTTGCTATCTTTTGCTATGTACTTATGATGCATGCTCTTATAGAAGTGAAGATTAGCAAGTATTTAATGGATGTTCTTTTCTCAGTGATGGAACAAGTCTTAACTTGAAAGCTTCTGGTTTGGTCATTAATACAAACAAGGATGGAGAAGGTCATTTTTGACACATGCACCTTTGCTTGACTTGGAACCTTTTTCTCAAGTCAGTGAATGTTAACTGACTATCTGCTGTGTGCAAGGCACTGAATTCAATTCATAGATGGGGCACAAGATGAATAAGTTGGTCCTGTCCTCAAGCCTCTTAAAATCTACAAGAAACAAGAAATAAAAATTGTAATATGAGGCAAAATTTGATAAGCTCTGTCAGGAAACTAATACATAGACGACAAACATGCATGCTTGTTTAGGGAATGAGGAGAATTTTTGTTGTGTTACAAAGCAGAATGTTTAAAGAGTAATAGTGACATAAAACTAGAGAAATATGGTAGACCACGTCCTAAGTCACACAAAGTAAGGAGTCCTATCTTCTGGTAACGTCAGAGCAGACTGAATTCTGTTGAAATCACTGAGAGGGGCTCTCCTTAAACCAAATGACAGGTGAACAAGGTGTGTGTATGTGTTCAGGTGGCTCCAAAAAAGGAGCTAGAGCTAACCTCAGTTTTCAGAAGAGTTTCAGAGGGGAAATATCTGGGGCAGCCTGACTAGGGTGCTAGCAAACTATTGAATTAAGCATCCAATTTTTCTTGTAAATGTGACTTCCAGGAAGAACAAAATACATTTGTGGAAAGTGCCCCATAATTAGCTTGATCACACTCAGCATTTAGATTTTGGTGTATCTAAGACCCCATTTCAAGTGACTTTTTCTGTGTTGTTCTTTTTTATCATTATTAAAGTCACCTTTTACTTTTATTCTCCCTTTCAGGTTACAGTTTCATAAATTGAAAAGTATTTGTAGAGTACTTAGAAAGTTTAATTAAAATGCTAAGCCAAATTTCAGCTTTAAAAGATATTAGTGTTGCTGGAAATGTGATTCAGATTGTTGAGGTAATGCTATTTAGCCAAATAGGGGTTCATGGCACTTTTCCTGACATTTAGAAAGTCATGAGATATATTCAGCATAGAAGTAGAAACAAAACCATACTCAAACCTAAAACTACTCGGTATAGTAGAGCACTACAGGGTAGTTTGTGTTTCTTCCTCTCTCTCTCTCTCTCTCTCTCCCCCCCCATACACACACACACACACACACACACACACAATGTTTGAAATATAAGATCTATAAATAAAGGGAATAAATGGTCAAATTATTATATGACCATTTAGCCTAAGAAGATACCTGAGGGGATGGCTTATGGTAAATCTGGTTTGTGGTAAATCTGCAAACCTACCAATGGCTCTTTCCATGAGGGTTGACTTGATATTTTCTACCTCCAATGAGAGCAGACTGAAGAAGAGCAGATTTTCATTGCAACTTGATAGATTTGTATTATCTAGCAAGAGTAATTTCATGACAATAAACTTTGATACTTATTGGAATTTATAGCCAAAGGATAGATGGTGGGTGAATAGGTGGGTAGACAGATGGAAGGATAGATGGATGGAGGTGGGTGAATAAATAGATGGATGACCATTATTATTACTATAAATTTTGCAAACAGTATCAATCCACATGCAGCCCACAGACCTTTAAGGCCTCTCAAAAAAACCCAGAGCTAAATTCTGTATTCCCTTTTAAACCTTGTTTTTGTGTATGTTTATCTGATAACTGATTTTTTAAAAAAATAACTCCATGTCTATGTATTTTTAACTTTAACCATTTCCACTGGAAGTAGATTTCATGGATTCTTACTAAATAAAGCTAATAGCCTGTGGTGTGTTGGGTCAGCAGCACCATACAAATCCCCTTTCCCCCGTCCACCTCTCTGCTTCCATGTAGTTAGGTTAAAATTAAACCCAAACAATCCTATGTTGGACATGCTCCAGCTTTCTCATTTAATTCACCTTTGAAGAATATAACTGACAGCACTAAAGGTACATGTAGTGACAATTTAGAAATTTTACCAAAGGACTTGCTCCTTTCTCTATGGACGATATATAAAAAGGCAAGGGCATATGAAAAGCACTTACGCTATAGTCCAGTTTGCTTTTTTTTAGATTTATTTGAAAATGGAATGTTTTGAAAATGAGATTTGGTGAATTAAGATTCATTTGAATATTTCTGTTTGTGTCTGAAACCAGCGACCATCTGAGCAGGATCGTTAACTTTAGTTCTGTCTGCATGTCACTGACAGTCTGAGGAGGGTCTGGAGGTGGAAGGTGAGAAGAGAATCAGTCAGTGTGGGGGGAGAGAATGACAGAGAGAGAAAGAATAGGAGTGAAACCACTTTACAGAACAACGTTCTCATGGAACAGATCAGATTAATTTCACTAGTGTCTGAAGTGTTCTCCAAGCAAGGCGATGTGTCTTCCCACAGGAATGGGAGCTGGAAGCTCCAAATTCTATATACCACTAACCCAAACAGAAGTAGCACTGGTTTACCTTCACATCATGCTGGGAAGATCAGCTGATTAAAGTTTGTAATAGACTTGTAATTTTTTTCTGCTACAGGAGATAGTTGTATTTCTTACTGTGAGTCTTTTAATCCCTACTATCTTTTACGATAGAAGTTAGTAAATTACATTTATTGAAACCAAATTTGGTTTTGTTATTGCTATAGCTGTAATCAAGAAAAGTTTGAGATTTTGAAAATGTGACTATTTTCTAATTTTGATGTTGTATTTTTATTTCTAATTGAATAGAAGTATGGAGATGCTATAACTGCTGATACTAGGCGATGAGTTCCTCTTATGTAATTAGTTAAAATAGTTGATTTCTAGTTGCTCTATAAATCAAACTGCAAGAAAAGCAAAAGAAATCTGTATAAAGTGATGCATAATATATTTTAGGTGTGACTTAAACTTTGCAAAACCTTTTATGATACATAGCTGAGAAAGCTGAGATACGGAGAGGTTAAGTAACTTGCCCCAGGAGGTGCTGACGAGATTTGAACCTGTCCTTCGGAGCTCAAGCTGTTTCTTTCTTACAACTACATATGCTTCCCATGGATCTTGCTACTATACTTAAAGTTTAATAGGAGCTTTTTGCCTGATTAAAATTCCCTAATTCCATCCAGCTCCTTTGTTACATTAACACTGGCATAGCAAACACTAAGTTCTTTTTGTGGCAAACCTGTTTCATGGCCATCTTCTCTTTAATAGTTTCTTCCATGTCACCAAAAGGTTAAATATTTATTTTCTTAAAAAGTCATTATTATTTTAGGCCTTAAAGGTCATAACTGCCTTCTAGCCATCTCTGTTTTAGTGCACTAACATGACTCCCATATGTCAAATGTGAACTTCAAAGTGTTATCCATATCAGACCCTTGTGCAATTTAGTACTAGTGGAGTATCACTAAGATGCACATTTCTCCCAATGGGCTTAGCACAGAATGTTGGGGTACCATCTTGTAAAGAGGCTTTGTTCTTGCTAAGTACAGTGATCCCCTTTATTTCCTTTGAGTCACATAAAAGTGAAGGTAAAGCATTCAGACCAAAGAGCACACACCCACCAGTTTTAAACTATTTTGGTTAGAATTGCAAATATGTAGAGCAACCAATAAACATTCGTTAAGTGACTGCCATGTTCCAGCTACAGCTAAACACTGAACTCAGCTTTTCCTATTTCCCGGTACTTATCTTTATTAAGCATCTCCCATACCTTAGGCAGTAGTCTAAGCACTAGAAATCATAAATATCATTAAAAAATCATGGGAGGGACTCGCCTCCATCTTAACTGGTCTTAAATCTTTCTGTAAGATCTTATATAACAAAGAATCTGAATTGGATTAAAGTACCTATATTTAAAACTTAGAGGAAGAGCCGATAGGCAAAGCATCTTGATCTTTCCTGACAGAAATACATTGAACATCATAATGAATGGATATTACTATTCTAGAGTTGCTGTCAGTATGCTCATTATGCCCAGGACAATTAAATTTGCCTGTTTTTTATTACTGAGACTAAATGTTTGGCCTGCGTTCTTGCAGAAAATAAGTAATTCCATTACATGTGATTCACCTTTGAGTAACCTTCCAAGCTGATGAAGACACAAACTGAAAATTTATATATATTACAGAAATAATTCTTTTAGCAAACATTTATTGGGTCTCCTTATATTTGCTGGGCAGCATAAAACAATTTAAATATGCAAAATACAGTCTTTGTTTTTAAGAAATCTGCAGCCTAATTTTCCTAAAAGTGTCTTCTCAATTAAAAACAAACACCAAGTCTGTGTGTGTGTGTGTGTGTGTGTGTGTGTTGTTTGTTTTTAATAAGAGGGCAAAATGAATTGTGATGACTAACAAAAAGATATTCCAAAGACATGAAGGGCATGGACTCTGGAATCAGGCAGAGGGACTTTGAAATGTGGCCTGCCAATTACTACCCTTGTGAACTACCTAGCACCAGTTACTCCTCATGCCCCATGGGGGAGCAGTAGTGGAAGAGGAACCTCCAGTTTCCTCCCTGGAGATAATGATAATAAAATCTAACTTAGGCAAAACCTTAAGCTCATCACTTGAGATGAAAGCACCTTCTACTTTTCTACAAGGTTTGTAAGAGAATTAAACGAGACAACATATACAAAGCAACCAATTCCTGACCAATAAGTAGAGCCTCAGTAATGGTAGCTAGTAGTATTGCAACAATGATATTTCTTTGTAGTGTGTGTGTGTGTGTGTGTGTGTGTGTGTGTGTGTGTGACATCGCAGTTGTCAGTTGCTACATTTGTTGCTTTATCTCATCATCTTACAATGTCATATCCAGGACTGCCTATTTTGAAATAAACTTTCCTACCCTCTTAAAAATCAGTCCATTTTTAATTTTGTTGTTGTTCCCAGACTTGACTAGCTTATCCCATAATACCAAAGGAAACTAAAAGAATCTAAATTAAGTGGCGAGAAACTAGAGGCCAGACTTGCTATGTGGCTTATCTAAGAAGGCAGTTCTGGATGCACACAGGAAGATGTTCTCAGCTCCACAGCTTGGGAGAGAACCCTTCTAGTCCCGATCACCAAAACAGTATACTTTTTCCCTTTAGAATGCTTTCTTTTGATATTGGCAAGGGAAAAGTCACTTCATGTCTCAAAAACACTATTTTCCTCTCCCACTTTTAGTAAAGAATAGTTGACAAAAAATCATGACCCAGCCCAGAAAAAACTACACTGTAGAAAATGACTTTAAATTTTTCATGGAGTTCTGGAGTCATAAATGAAGACTAATTAGATATAGTGTTTTTTAAGCTTATCAAATGATCATATACAGTGTCTAAAACTTGTTGTCTGTGAGGTCTTTGACCATCATTTTCTTCAAAGAATTTCTTTGAATTTTTAAAATAAACTCTCAAAACACAAGCCCTCACCTCTCCATTCACTATTTCTTAATTATTTACACTATTACAGAGGTTCCCATTTCCACCACCCCCCTTGCCCACCTCCACCCAGCCCTCACCTCCACCTTCCCTCTGGCCCATTCACTTTTAACACAGATGGTATAATTGTTTCTTCCTGCATCTTCTCAAAGAGCTGCTAAGATATGAATCACTTTTACATATTATAATTTTGTTTGCTTTAGCCTTTCAGAGTTCTCCTCATACTTTCCTAAACTTCCCAAATCTTTTCCACTTTGTAAAAGGGAAGAAGTTTTCAGTGATTTTTATTTATTTTTTATTCACCGATTGGATTTGTTTTGATTTTCTGGAATGTCACTTCTTTGGTGCATTCCTATATACATTCCATGTATAGCTGTATTCTATGTATGGAAAACATGACTTTCAATGAAACTAAAGCTACAGATTAGCATAGCATTCTGTGAACATGTGCAAATTCTTTTATCCTTTATTAGTATTGCCTGATTTGTATAGATTAGAGAGATCAACATCCAAAAAGAATGTAACTTGTATTCAGCTACACAAATAGAAGTGGTCCTGGGAGTGGACTCTATGTCTCCTAAATCCTGATCTAGTGTACTTTTCACTGGAAAATGGACAGTTCGTGATGTTCATGACCTAGTTCATATTGGCTATTGTCCAAACTGGTGGTAAAAAACAGGACAGTCTATGGAAAACTACTATTGCCTGCTCTGTTACTAATTTAATACAAGAATTACTGGAATTTGCATGTATTTTCTGATCTACTTGGTAGGGCATGCTATTTCTTAATCACAATAAAGTTACAGAAAATAAAATGATTTGAAAACATAAAATGATAAAAATAGCATTTGTTTTATCCGATAAAAACCAGTAGTGATTGGTGTGTGTGTGTGTGTGTGTGTGTGTGTGTGTGTATTATAATCAATATAGCATTCATTGTTAACCCAAAGCTAGATTAGAAGCATGGAGAAGCCAATTTAAGAGACTCAGAAACCCAAGGAAAATTAAAGGAGGAAATGATGATTGTAACTGATATTTTTTCCCTGTAAGGAGATAGGCAATTAGAGGTGAGAAGGAAGAAAGTTTTTAACAATCAAAGTTAAAAATGAATGGGGGAAGGTGTTCCTAAATACTGTGGGTGAGTAGCTTTTTAAATGTCGATAACTTTACCTATAAACCCCTCCTGTGGAGAAAAACGAAGAATACTTTATGTGGGAATTTTGTTTTGTTTTAAAAAACATTGATGTTTTAAAGGCCTAAACGTTTTATATGAAATGACTATGAAAGTGCAAAGTTAGACTGAACCAGGGGCATTTTGGAGATTATATTTGAATAGTACCCTAAAAACAAAATACTGAGTGACTCAGATAATCTGAGCAGTTTGGGCTGACTCACATGTTTTAGAAGAAGGTGTCATCAAATCACTTATTCTGTCAATGTTTTTCCCTTTGTTCCACCTGGTAGTGCCAAGCAAATCCTGAAAGGCAGTGACTTTTCAAAGAAGACTTTCCAAACCACCAGAAAAAAATTTAAGGGTTTGAATATATAGGCATTTAGCATGTTTGAGTAATACTAACATAAGAAACACAAGTCACAGATGTAACTATGGAACATGCAGGAAATGCGAATCTTGAACAAAGCCCTGACAAGGTAAGAATGGAAAAACCAAGACTGGGCTTGTTTATCCAGGATGGAAGTAAAGAGCCTTCTTACCCCAGCACTGCCTGCATGATGCTTCCTGGCAGATATTTTAAATCAATAAATGTTATTGGTATTTGTGCTAGGTGTAAAGGACATACAAATATAGAAACCTTGGCCTCTGTCATAGAAAGGCTGACAGCCTATCAGGGAAACTGACACAGGAACTATTAAGTGGAACAGTTTGGTATATTCCAGTACATCTAAGAGCAACATCTGGGGGAAGCACAGAATAGTCATCTTACACCATTAGGACTGAGACATCCTCGCCGAGGAGGTGACATTTGGCGAGGCTTTAAAGGATGAATTAAAGTTCTAAATATCAACAGAATAGGAAAAGCATTTCAACCAGAGTTGAGGACCACATAAGGAAGAAAGATACTGGACTACAGATATTGGGTTAGATTCAAAGAATGGCTAATACTAATCCAGTCTAGCCCAGAATTGAGGAAATAGAAAAAGAGAAGATGGGGATATGGGATACAAAGATGTGTCAGGTCAGTGTAGCTCTCTTGGTGTGTTTTGCATAATCTGTGTCTTGGAATTATCCAGGTCTCAAGAATACATCTTACCTGGAAATTGCTATTCTTCTAAACCTGTAACGTGGTTTCTTGGCAGGGCCAATTTGGGTGATGCATAACAATATTCTAAGAAAAGCTTGCAGTCTTCTCTATACCATGCCCTGACCTCCTTTCCATTCTTTTACATTCTTATGTTGCTTATGGTGCTAAGAGCTTACAGTGCCAAATCTTTGATAGACATCTGCTGAAAAATATAATAGTGAATTATATACACATACACATGCATACACTTAAATCCAATTGAAAAAACTTTCCTTGCTTTATGAACATTCAAATTTAAGGGATGTTTTGCAACTCTTAAAATATGTTCATGTGAATGTTGCCAGGAACATACAAATAGAAAATAGATTTCTTTGACCCTCTGTTGTTTTCCCACAGGATTGAAAAAACGTACAAGGAAAGCCTTTGGAATACGGAAGAAAGAAAAGGACACTGATTCTACGTAAGTCCTTTAAAAGTGCCTCCTCACAGAAGCTATTTGCATAAGAGATGCTGCTGTCATTGTCACTTAGAGTACACAGAGTTTTCTTGGATATTGTGTACTATTCTCTTCCTGAGTAAACTAGCTATTCACCACAAAGATAAAGACTTTCCATCACATGTTTAATTTTTCATCATGTGTTATTATTTTATAACCTGATAACCACACTTCCCAGAAGTCCTGGAAGGCAGGAAGTGTTATTGTTACTTTTATGGGGACTAAAAGTATTTGTTTCCACCTCTAGGGTCGCCCTGAGTAATGAAATGAAGAAGCAAACTCCTGTTTAGGTAGGTTAGGCCTGGCCAGAAACAGAAATTAGTCTAGATAACATTCCAAAGCTTTACTTGAGATGCCAAGATTTTGTACAAGCAGAACTGTAAATCCACCAGCAGAATTCACAGGAATGATAGGCTATTTGGCTGCAAATAAGAAACCAGTGCCAGAAACAACCCTGTGAATACTTTTACATGTTTAAATGATCACACCCAAGGTAATCATTTGCTGACAGACACTGATAAACCCATCTTGAAAATGTCCAATGATGTAACAGCTTTATTCCATTTATTTGACCATCTTAAATTCTCCTTTAGAGCATTTACCTCAGACACAAAATCTCAGGTGCCTCTTTGAGCCAGGCAGATAGCTTATGCATGGGAAGTAAGATGGCCAGGAACTCAGGATTCCAGCCAGACCAGTGTGAGGAGAGCACCACTACCCTGCAGCATTGTGGCCGTGTAAAACTGAAGACCCATGTGTGGTCTGCTGTATATCAGAATAATGAGCCCATGAAACCCATCATTTGGCTAGAATCCATGAAAGAAAGTTAGAAAATGGGAAAATCAATAGTTGTTTGGGCACAGGTGAAAATAAGGTTACATTTATTTATCACCTTTAGGTTTTCTTTCTTTACAGTTTTATCATGCATAAATTTTATCACAGAATGCTGTCCATTGTCCTCCAAGATTTTATAATTCATGGGATAAAATATATACCACACAAACTGAAGTATCTTTCATATAACAAAATGAGATAACATTTGAAATGACTAGTATGCTACTTAGTAAATGCTCAGTAAATGGCAGCAACCACTACTCTGATTATTACTAATATAAATATGAGGTAAGTTCCTTATGAGCAATTAAAAATGGAACTCATGGGCATTTAAGAGTGGGGAAGCTCATATTTGGACACATGATCACTGAAAGCTTCAGGAGGGAGGAGCTCTGAGTATGACCTTCAAGATGAGAACAGGCATTTCATGCAAAAGGAACAACAGCCAAAGCAACGAGGTGGAAAAGTCAACTGGCATTTGGGACAAGATAAATAGGGCAGTTGGCCTACCTGTCGGCTACAGGTAAAGGTGATAGTTGGAGGCAAGTCTGGAAAGGAGATCAGGGCCAGATAGGAAGTGCCAGGCTATGGTGTCTGGATTCCTTCTGTAGGCAGTGGGCAACCTTGAAGCCTTGAAGGTTTTTAAGCCAGAGAGTATAAAGGATTCTATGGAAATAAAAGCTATTTTTTAATCTAGATATCAAATATTAAGTTACCTATTCTTACATTTTATGGTGCTTTTCCTTTCTGTAAATATTTCATGGAAATTACATTTACTCTAGTCTTGTAAGTTGTTCTAAACAATTTAATTAGGAATTTTTTTCTTTGAGGACCACATAATTACTATTGTCTCTTAAGAAATTGCTATTTTCTAAACAACCTCTAGGACAGGCGATGGGGCTCTGCTTCCAGCACTCCCAGCATTCCCACAGCCCTGCGAATATACCTTTCCTTTCCTTGGCCTCACCTTACACGAGATGGAATCTAATTTCCCAAAAGAGCCAGATACTATACCAGTCAACCTGTCAGCAACATCTGTTGTCACCTGCAATGTGCCATGGGTTGTGTGGGACATCATTAGACACATCCCTGGAAAACATCATTAGCAGAAACCAAATCTATTTTTCTTTGAAGATGGTGTCTGTAACTGACTGCACATTATCTTTGGTTTATGAAGAAAATTAAAAAGGGAAAAGAGGTCAAACAACCTCTCCAGAGCAGGCTGAGCTAATTTGCATGTGGCCAAAGCACTGTTCTTCCATCCATTTCTAAAGGTATGAAATTAAAGAATTTTTCCTCACAGCTTTGGTAGATGCCCAATATCTCTCTGAAGTACTTTGATGAGACATTTGCTTGTAGAATCCCAAGCATGTCTTCTTATCATTGGAGCACCCCAAAATACTTATGTGATAGCAAATTAGCCATAAATTGGTTCCACTGGCAGTGATGGTCCAAGGACCGACAGTTTAGCATAAGCAAGCCTTTGCTTTTCGTGAGCCCCTAATATCTAATTGGGTCATATATCATTCTTGCAAAACGCTGGCCAAAGGCTCTTGGGATTTGCTGTCTCTTCAGCTTTAGGTAATGCTTATGTTGGTCTGCTATCATTGAATCTTTGTTGATACAAACAAACTGTTTTCAGGGCTGTTGCAACTCCCTCGGGGTTGTAAAGCCACCTGCTGGTGTATGGCCAGCCCCAACTTCAGCTGATTGAACCTTCTTAGATACAGAGTGGGGTTAGGACCAGAGCTCCCTGATTTAATCATCATTACAGTTCCTGGTGAGAGAGGAAAGGAGAGAGCCTGTGCTAAATGGCAGGCCCTGTGCAGGGTGTATTGTATGCACTGATATCCCCTTTAATCCTCACAGTAATTCAATAAGGTTAGAAGTCATATCTCAGTTTTAAGAGATGAGAACTCAGTGCCAAAAGGGATTAAGTAACTTGCTGAAGGCTACCCAGAAAATAAGACTTGAAACTAGCATTCTAGTCCAGAATCAAGTGCCTGGGCTTTTATCACCCAGAAGAAAAAGAATGGATGGGCAAAATTATAATCAAGGCCAATAGGAGGGTAACAGAGAAAAGGCAATAGTTGTAAAAGGTAACTGCACTATTTAAAACCAAGGCAAAGGGTTCATGGTAGATGATTAGTTTTAAAATAAAAGTCAGTAAATATAATGGGCCTGGTATTAAAATTTTTTAAAGTCATTTAAAAATAAAATATGAAATTTCATAAGAAGGGTCAGGAAGTGAATTGAGAACACATGCCCAAATGTCTGAAGCTGCTAAGATCTCTCTACTCCCCATCCTAGGTCATATTATAGAGCAATTTTATTCTAGATGACATTTAATGAGTATTTACTACATTCTAGGCACTGTTTCATGCTCTTCACTTAATATTAAGTCATTGGATCCTCTAATTTCCTATGGGGTATATGTGTATGCTGTTATCACGGCCATCTGGTAGATGAGGAAACTAAGACCCAAAGGAGTGAAGTGACTTGCCCAAGGTTATGCAGCTAGGAAATCTAGGTTGATCGAGCCCAGGCGGTCTGGCCCTAGAGCCAGTGTTCTTGACTGCCACGCTTACTGCTACCACACTAGGAAGCACCAGCCCCATTTCCATCAGTGGATAACACAAAGGATCAGAAGAAGATACCAGTGCTGCTATATACAGTTACATTTTTTCTGATTAGAATTTTTGAAATGCTACCCCTATAGCTTCAATATGCATGAGATCAAGTGGCCTCTCGTGTATGATCCCCCATAGATATGCCCATGTAGCTGGACCAGTAGTGGGCAGCACCACAGCCAGGTTGTCTTCTCTACATCTCCAGAGATTGTCTTCTCTACATCTATTACTTGCCGCCCCCAAAGACATCCCCACAAGTGCCTTTGGATATATCCTATGCAAAAGTTGATACGATCACCTCTTTCTCAATTCCTTTAGCAGAAGCTAAAGTTCTAGTAAGAAATGCTCAAGTTTTGCAGTATATAGTTCTGAAAAAAATGTTTTTGATGAGTGTGAGTTGGTACCTTTCGTCTGTGCTTTCCTATGAACCTGAGCTTATTGCGGCCATGATAACTCACTGGATTTACTTGCCTGTCTCATTTTCTCTATAATGAGCATGTCTTCGTTATTTTAATCCCCAGATCCTAGCCTAGTACCTGACCCATTATAAGCTCTCACTATTTATTCAATGAATTATAACTTTTATCAGCTAAGACTCTCCTATCCTTTTGTTTTAGATGAAATTTCTTTAAACTAACTAATTCCCATAACCAGGGAATGTCCAAAGATCCTAAGATTTCTGTGAACTCCCATGGTCTTTCAGTATCAGTGTCCTCTCTGCTTCTAGCCCCTGTATCCACATGGACACAGAACATGAAAAATGATGCACCTCCATCAAGCGTTTTGCAATCCAAGTAAACATATTCTGCTAATTTAGAAGAGGGTGTTGGTGGGGAAGGGGAGTCTCATCTTGGAGCCCAGATGTCCCACTAATTTCTGCATTTCTCTCTCTGCCCCCACCCTATGAAGTAATAAGTAATTTCATTGGCTGGTCCCACCTCCTAAAGAACAGTTCCAACTACACCAAACTCCTCAAGATTTCACAGTCCACCTCAAGTACTTAAGGTGTCCTTCCAAATAATGCAGTTCCCCATCTAAGCGTAATTTGGTCTCTATGTTTATAGGATAACTTTTTCTGACTCCTTACAGAGTGAATTAAAAGAGGACATTATAAAGATACAATGACTACCCTCTTGCTTCTCCCTTCCTCTGGCTCCTTCAGTTCAGGTTTTCAAAATAACAATAATACCTCCCTTCCTCTATTGCTACAAAGTCGAATGTGGCTGAAGTGGACAGTTTTGTGTTCCTAGTGAAGAGGCATCATGTCAGAGAAAAAAAATGATAGCCAACATTTTTGAATACTTACTGTGTATCAGGAACTAATATAAGTTCTTTATATACATTATTTTATTTAAACTGGCTTACAGAGTTTAGGTGATGTGTTCAGAGTCACAGAACTAATAAGTTGTGGAGCAAGGACACATATTCATCCTATTCTAAAGCCCTTACTTCTGAGCACTATGGCATACATAGTGCCACCATGGATAAACTGCCCTGTAGTCATTAGAATGAGCCCTTAGGAAACATTGTCCTCCCTTTCCTGCTTCCCTATAATCAAAGAAGCAGTAAATAGAGAAATGTGGAAGAAAATATAGATTTTCAAAGTAAGTTTAACAATACCATAGTAGTTCCTTCTTATGGGGGAAATTTAAGACCACTCACAGGGGAGAAGATGAGAGAGAGCGCAAATTGGTTTACATTCCTTGTGGTAGTTTTAAATGGAGCCATCTAGACCGGGACAGACCTTATTGAGCTCTCCTCTTAAAAAGGGACCAAAACTGCTGCAGCAACTTGTGCCTTTTGGCCTTCAGGTTCTAATGAGAATCTCCCTCCCTCCCACACATACACACATACATACATACATACTCCCCGCACTCACATACCACCTGACCAATTTGTTTTGATTTAGTTTGCATTAGACAGGTTTACTGGGGTGGGAAGGCAGGAGAGGGGAAGAAGGGTGGCTAATGTTTCTTCTTGTTATGCTTTAGTCTATGTAGCAAGAATGATTTATTTTCCTAATAGCTACAAATTTCTTTTTGTTACAGAGGTTCACCGGATAGAGATGGAATTGTAAGTATTTAAATGATCATTTTTAGAAGGTTTGCACTTCAATATATGCTATGTTTAAATTTCTTTAAGCCCCATTTCTTTTTTTTCTGTAGGGAAAAAAATAGCTTAAATGATTTTTCAGACCTCTCACAATTTTCTGTAATAATTGCATGGGACATCATCAGCCAGTCTTGGTCAAGTTAAACTTATTTATTGCATTCACCTAAAACCCTGCCACAGATTAGGCAAGCAAACTAGTCATCAGTATGGTGGCCCAGACAGTTCTTACAGAGGCTGCTACCATCAACTGTTATTTCATTTCCAATTTAGTGATATAAAAGCTCATTATGTGAGAATGCTTTTCTCTAACAGAGGCCACAAAGTCATAATGGAGCAGAAATCCAGTAAAATTGAAAGAAACTTTCCCTCTTTTGTAGTTGAGCTGCAGATACATTTTCTATATTAAATTCACAAGTAGGGAATGGCCTTGAAACCACTTACGCCTGAATTTACAGCCTGAAGGAGGAAAATGCGTCCACTGGGTTTAGATTTAATAGTAACTCAGACTCCTTGCTGGTTGCCAGGTTTCTTGATTTTTAAAGAAGTCTGTGGTGCCTTGGCTTGGATTTATCTGAGTTGTGCTTATGGGAGTCTACACCCACTTCTAAAATGACTTCCTCCAGATCTAAATCAGATGCCTATTCAGAAGGTTCAAAAGAACAGCTGTTACTAGAAAAAGAAAACAGACTTACATTAGGCTCATTGGGCTGGAGTGGGAACTAAAATAAACCTGGTGGTTAAAATTAAAAACAAAAAAACACCCTTTATAATATTATACCTACATTGGGGTGTTAATTGCAGCTATAGCAGGAATTTTTCTCCCACACTTGATTCAAGGTTCTTAGCTTTGGGGTGCCTTTTGCATTCATGTAGTTCTTGCCATGAAATGTTAAGAAAATAGACTGAAATTTACCAGACATTGGGTAACACTATAATCAAGGCTCTATTCAGCAGGGGAAAAAAAAGACCCAGAAGACTCAGCTTCTCCTCACCTCTTGCTTCTGGCTCAGAGCCCTCTCGTTAACTCTGTCTCAGGTACTCTCTCTCTGCTACGGTGTCTTCTCTTTGCTTCTGTCTGGGTCCTCTCCCTCGGTTCTCTTGTCTCTCCATTCTGACCTCTGCAAGGCTCTGTTAGCTGTTCTCTGCTTTCTCTCCCTGCTGCTCCCAGGCTGAATTGCTATTTCTTGCTTCTTTCCTTCTGCCACCCTCAGTCTTGTCCTTTTTTCTTTATCTAAAGCCCCTCCCAACCACCCACTCATTGTCTGTGAGGCCCTGTGGCTACCTCAGTGTTCTCTGCTCTTCTAGGGACCACCAGTTTAAATCTCTGGTAGACTATGCACCCAGGTGCCTGGGACAGCGCTGACATAGAGCGGGCAACTCTGAGCACATGCTGCACCAATGATCCCAGCCTTGGTACTGTGGACGTGTTCACTCTAGCTCGGGGCTTGTAACCGAAATTCTCCGAGTTCTATACCACCACCATTCCAAGTCGTATAAACTTACTTATTAGTACTTGTGCCTTCTTTGTTTCTTAATTGGAAATACCATAAACACCCCTGATTATGATTATTAGGAAAGGGGAATTATTTAATTTCAATTTCTCAGGAAATAATGCAGACCCATTTGAAAAAAGGCTACATTCAAAATAAATGCATGTTCTCTGAAACAGAATGTGCAGCTTCATAGGTAATTGTAAATTATTTTATCCAGATGCTAGTTGTACTGTTTGGAAATGTTCCCCAAGTTTCCTCCACTAACTGTGCTCACCAAATTTGAAAACTCCCTATCATACCATTGCCACAGGGGTCCAAGTTTCTGTTTTCATTCAGTCCTTGCAGACCTCAACCTGATTTTCTCTCAAATTCAGATTTATTCCTTTAAGACCTTGTGTCTGTGGACCCAGTCCACTTTTATATGGCTGATTTAGCTTCCAAATCATTGTCTTTTGGATGTCTGATGTTGAAATTTATGGTTTCACTGATGTAGTTCTACAAACTATAGGTGGCGGTACACCCACTTAATACTTATAAATGACTTTGTCAACACAGGGCTACACAATAGGCTTAATATCCTTAAACTTACTTCAGTTTCTCAAAATCCAATGAAGCCCATCTCTGGTGACAGTGCTTTTGAGGTTGAGTCTACAGAGGCTTCGTGGCAGGTTCCATGTTGGAAGGTGGGCTTGCCTTGCTTCCCACGCAGCTGAATGTACCTGTCCCCTGCAGAACTGTCTGTCATGGTGTCTGAAATGTCAGGCAGCTCTGTGTTATAGTGTGTTCTAACCCAGAGACAAACTCTAACCATGCAGGATACACTTTAACTTACACCTACACAGAGCCTGGGGGCATCATCTCTGCTCATTTTGAGCAGGTGTGCAGGAAAGGCCCAGATTTGGAGCTGTCAACTGTGTGTACTCTGTATATTAATGACCCTCAGGAAGGCTTTGGTCCAGGGTAAAGTATGGTGGAGCTAGATTTTCATACTTTGTTTAGAAATGCCACTATTTTTATTCAGCCTTAGTATGTCCTGGTGTCTGTTCTTCACCTGTAAGTGAAGTGCTGGCTGAATGAGTACTAGATCCCCACAGTCCCTAGTGCCTGGGATGCTCCTTCCTCCTCCTTTCCTCTCCTTCTGACCTAGCTACACTGGCCTGCTGAATAGAGCCTCATTATGGGCCCCAAAGTCCACTCTTTCTTAAAGAACCCTGCCAAGATTGGTAGGCCCTACAATTTGGCCTAGAAACTGTTTCTTCTATGGTATGTTTGCTGACTCCATGTGATTCTTTATATGTGTCTTGAAGAACAAACAGATCCTTTAACAACTTTTTCTACATGAAAACAATCAATTCCAGCAGCCCAGCCCACATGAACCACCCTACAATAACAAAGCAGAGTGTGCGCGTGATGGAGGAAAAAAAGTGTCGGTAAGGAAACAGATTATAGTTTAAAATTTCCAAGGGGTTGTAGAAACAGTGAGTAAAATCCCAATTTGAAACTTGAAAAAAAGAGTAGCATTTCTTTACTCCACTTAAAAAGAGTCTTTTTTAGTTATGTCCAAATTATTTTTTGAATATGTGGGGCCAATTTTTAAATCAACCATGTAGACTCTGTATACTGATGTCTGAATATACTTCTTAAAGAGTGACCAGGCATAAAACATGTGTGTTTCCTTTATCTGAGACGAAGGAAAGGTCTTCAGATTTTTAAAAAAATCTGTTTATAAGAAATCATTGGCTCTCATATAAGCATGACATACCAGTTGAGTAATCATTTGTTAGGAAGAGCATTATCTCAGTATCATTAGGAATTTAGCAGGACCTTGGCTTATGGGAACAGTGTACTTGACCAAAGGATGTTGAATCAGGGATGCTGATCTCAGCCCAGGCTATGCAACAACTATAGCAGTATTGTTCGATACGGTAGCCACATGTGGCTATTCAAAATTCAGTTTCTCAGTCACAGTGCCACATTTCAAGTATTCCATGCCACTTGTGGCTAGTGGCTACCATATTGGACAGCACACTTAGAGAACATTTCCATCTTCACAGGCAGTTCTAATGGACAGTGCTATTCTATAGTATTGTTTGCAAAGTAAGTCAGGTCTACCTCAGTGGCAAAAAGATAATATTTAGACAGTACATCCTGTGTCTTTAACACTCTCACCCAAGGATCACTATGGGGCCATGAGCTGACCTAAGAAAATAGGAGCACTCTCAGTGGAAACTGAGAACTTTGATGAATGTATAATTAAACACTATTGTTACTACATTTATTGATTTAGCCCATTATATTATCTGAGAACAGATAATAAGCCTAACCAAAGTAAAATACCTTTTAAAACAAGATTAACATTGCTGTGAGCCTCAGTTATCTTTAAATAACTGTCATATACTCAAGTAACAAAAGTTACTTATGCAAGTATAGAATTTTGGAAAACACACAAAAGAAAAAGTAAGATAACTTATCATTCCAACTCCAAGGGAAAAATCGCTCCTTACATGTTGGTGCATAGGCATTATTACTTGTACTATTAAGCCAAGTTTTTAAATGATATGTCCCCACTTCACTTATCTCTTCCTTGATTTTTTAAAGTTTTCCAATTGAAAATCAATAGAGCCATTGCCTTCACTATTACCATGATGAGCTGCACTTGCTTAAGTGGTTAAACCAGGAGAACTGTTTGTTTCTTGGGGTTTACCAAAAGAATTTTAGCCAGACTCTGGCTACCTTTAACTTGATAATTTCCACTTGTGAAACCAAATGTATTTATAAGAATTCACTAGCGTGAATGAGGCCAAATTGCCAATTCCTCTAATAAAGCTCCGTGTGTGTGTGTGTGTGTTGAATATCTGCCCAAAGGAATGTATTGTTATGATATGTTGTTTGTGTAGTATTTGTGTTTAAAATGGTCCTATTTTAAAAGAAATTTTTTTATAGGTTTTGCTTACTATTTACCTCAAGCTTCCATTGGTTTCCATGGAAACTGGGAAATTTTCACTTAGCCAGATCTAGAAAATTCAGGAACTTTTTATCCATAATGTTGGATATATGGTGTTAGGAAAAAATACACATACACACTTGTACACACACACATTTATTCATCTAAACATATCAACTATGCTTTTGAAGGGCACTGGTGATAGAGGTGAAATTATCATAGAGGCAAACTGTAGAACTGAAAATTTTGAACTCAGTAATTTACCTAATCTCATTGTTTTTTAGGTAATAATCCTTTGTGTTGAAGAATTGTTTAATAACTGAAAGGTCCATCAATGGTAGTACTATACTAATCACAAAATTTACGAGTTTAGTTCTTTGGGATCAACTTAGTTCATTTGAGTCCCATTATTATATGTTAAGCTTTTGTATTAAATTTGTTATATGTGCTTTCTAAGAAGGATTTGGAAAATTTTGCAAAGAAGACATTAAAAAAGAAAGCAAACATGACAAAAACAAAAGAGTAACCATGTCCATTCCCTATAGGAGAGATTTTTATTATTAGCTGGCACATTATTTAATGAATCATGTCCTCAGCAATAGCTTTATCACTTATACAGGTGAGGAGTTAACGTGACAGGTTTTTAGAACCACCTTTGCTCAAAGTAGAAAGAATATCAGTGAAGCACTAATTCAGTGAAGACGATTATGTGGACAAGTTAAAATGATGTAGTCTGAGTCTGTAATCTATTTTAGGAGCAGGAAAAAAGAAGAAGGGCATAGGGCCCATTTTCCTGGGTTCTGGTCTGTGGAAACATTGGCAGAGTTCTTGCATTTGTAAATTCTAGTGCAGGGGTAGTACATAAGGAAGAGAAAACACTTGAACATATTATCTATTCCTTATGCACTGTTCACCCTTACTAAGCTATTGCTGTTTATTAGAATGCCCAGGCAACATTCAGTAAGTATTAATCAATGATGATGGTTACTGCATTACTTCTAATTTGGTTTTCTAGTGGTCCTACATGCAAACATGAAAAGCTTACTTCTCCTGCCTGTTTGTCAAATTGAGTGTTAGCTGTTCACATTGTGGTTCAAGTAACCTTCATTTGTGATTGCAAAATTAGATGTCCTGTCTTCAAGCCTCATGTGTCACCATTTAATATGTGTTGGTCTGAGGTGTGCTTGTGCTCAGTGACATGCCATTGCTCTATGTGCTAAATACTGGAATGCTGTTGAATGAACCCTCCATTACCAACTTGATTTGTGTTTTTGTCCTTTGCTCACAAAAAGTAGAGAATCCTAGTAATTTCTCTTTGGATGAGGCCACATCATTGCTCAAGTGCTTGTGGCCCTATATCATGGTTGTTCTAGGGGTCAAAATAGAACTTTAAGATAATCCATTCATATTGCAAAGATGAGTGTTCATGGAGACCTAGGACACATGGATGACAGAAATCCATGATTAATGCTATGATTCTGTTTTAATAATTTGTTAAGAAAAAACACTTGTAAAGAATATTGACACTATTTTTAATACCTAGGAGCTGAATTAACTAATTTGGAGCTGATTTCCTTTATAGTCTATCAAGAGGTTGGTTAGAAAAAAATTGAGTCAGTATTAGAAAAGCTAAAAGATTAGTTAATGACTTAGATAAATACTCTTTGGATATGTTGGAACTAATTGTATATGAGAGCAACATGGAAGTCAAAATGTTTCCATTTAAATATATATATATTTTTATCCCCTGAGGGTATAGAGGATTTAATTATAATGTAGGCACTTTTAATTCTTTAGTAATTGAATAAAATTTGAACAGCTAGTAGTTAATATTCTATGCTTAGGTATCCTACAGTCTTTTGTGAAATAAGTATGTAAGCTGTATTAGGCAGTGTCACAGCAACTCAAATTTCCATTCAGTTACACCAATGTGACTACTTAATAGGCTGCTCTAATTTGTCTTTCCAGTCCTGGATTTTGATAGCTCTTGCTAAATAAAGAGTTAAATGTTCTTTATTCCTTTTTTGTTTGTTTGTTTCATTCAAATGTTTCTATTCTAAATTTATTTTCAAATTTATTACAGAAGAAAAGCAATGGGGCGCCAAATGGATTTTATGCAGAAATTGATTGGGAAAGATATGTGAGTATCAGAAGATGGCTTTTTCTTTATTAAGTATTTCAAAATTTGAAAATGATTTCAAGTATTCTTATATTTAAAAGAGACATAGAAATAAATGAAACACGCCATGTCATCAGGAAGTACCTAGCACGAATTAACATCGTACAGAGTTGGAGAGCACTATAGGCTGTTAGATGTGGGTTCAAGACCTAGTGCCTCCACAGGTCAGCTGTGTGTGGCTTTGGGATAGTTATTTGCAGGCCAGCAAAAATTAAGTCAATAGCTACTTGATAGCATCATTGCAAGGATTCAATAAACTATTTGCTCATAAATAGTGTTATAAGGGAAGCTATAAGATATTAAGAAAGGGTTATTTTTAAAAATTAATTATTTTTACCTAGAAAGACTCTTGTTATATTTTCTAGGATTCTTAAATATGCATGAATGTGCTACTCTAAGTAAACAAGTATGATAATTAAAATACCAAATTACTCATCAAGTACTACTTACTACCTCCACTTCTAGCACACAAATCCTAAACTCCAGTGCTGTCCCTGCTCAACATGTAAGTGCTTAATTAAAGCATAACTTTCCTCAAATGTGTTTAGTCCTAAAAACTAATAAGGCCACATAGGAATTGCTGTTATAATTGTACATTAGATACAACTTTCTCTAAGTAATAAAGAAGGGTTTTATTCTTAATACGTTATATCATCTTGCTTTGGGCAGGGAGCGGGTAAGAGCAGGGACAGCCTCAGGGAGGATATGACCTGTAAGGAAAACCCTGAAGTATAAGTTGGGGTTTACTGGCTGCACACGTGAGGGAAGAGAATTCCAGGCAGAGAGAATGGCATTTATGAGAACCCCAAAATGGGAAAAAAAACTTGCAGCATTCAAATAATCAAAGTTACCAGTGAGAAGAAGTCCTTGTGGCTAAAGGGGATTAGGGAAGAGAATCTCAAACCTGAGGTGGGAGAGAAGATCCAGAGCCGGGTCACACAGGGACTTGGGGGCTACACGGAGGCACTGGGCTTTCCTTCTGAGTGCTGTGAGAAGCCAGGGATAAGCTTTGAGCAGGGAAATGACCTTAATACACTTGTACTAACAAATAAATAAACCGTTTATTGAGAAACAACAGAGGGAAACAATAAACAAGAAGGTGGCTTTTCCATGCATTTGGACCTTCTCTCCCCATGGTCATGGCACTTTCACTGCTGCAGTGACTCCAAAATCTCTCTCTCCAGCTCTGTTCCCTCTGACTTCCAGGCCTATTCAACTTCCCCTTCCCCTCTAAGGGATCACCTATAGTCTCAAACACCTGGGCACAAGGAGTGATTCTGCCATTTGCTGGGTGGATTCCTTGAGGAATGGCATCTAATTTCTCTTAGTTTCCTTCCTCGTGAATAAAATAAATTTTTCCACATATGATTGTTATGAAGGTTTAGTGAAGTAAAGTGTGGGTCACAGTTCTTACCATATAATAGAAACTTAAAATACGATAACTAATTCTAATCATGCAAACTATCTTTTTTCTTTCCTGTCTTTTTCCTAAAAATGTTAGTTGTCTGCTCTTATAGTTAGTTCAGCCAGGAGTACCAGCAGTCTCCCAGGATTAGAGGGTAGAAATCTTGGCGTTTTCCTGAACCTTCCCTTTCCTTTTTCTCCTGTGATACATCTGTTAACAGGAACTGACAATTTGTCCTTTCAAATGTCCTTGATTCACCCTTTCCCACCACCACCAACTTTGTCCGTATTCTGAGCACACTTATGGGCATAATGCAAGTATTTTGAATTAGTTTTCCTTTCTCCATTTTCTTCTGTGCCCCTAAACACCTTAAGATGCTGCTTTTGGCATGTTCTTCCCTAATTGGGAAGCTGCAGTAGCTATATCAAGTTGGAACCCTTCCCCCAGCATGTTGACCACCATAGTCTTATTTCCCATTGCCTCTCACTGTACAGCTTCCTTTCCAGTCATATCACCTGAATGACATTGTCTGTTTCTGCCTGGGAGGTCTCAATACAAGCTCTTCCTCACCACAGAGTCCCTTCTGTCCTCTCCCTGTATCCCAAGGGGCAAATGCAGATCCCCAGTTCTTTCAAACCTCACTGACTTCCTCTTCAACTCCTGTCACTGATGTCTTGTGTTTTGTATTTTGTTGTTTGATTGGTTTTTTACCTACCAAATACATTTCAGTTTTCCAAAGAAGTAATTTTTATTTTATATCTCTTTATGATGCTTAGCACAGGCCTTGGCTTATGGAAAATGCATGATAAATTCTCTCTGAATGTTTCCTTTCATTGACAGCTGACTCTTAGTTTGTTTTCCCATTAGGAAAACTCCTCACGTATCCTTGAGTAAATATCTACACATGTACTGCTCAGCATTCACTTCCAAAGGTTAAAGCCTCATCTCCAAAATAAGAGACATATTTATATCCTTAAGTAGAATGCTCTAGAAGGAAAATGAGTAATTCCTTGATGATTGGCAGGATAATAATTGGATTATGTGCACTTGTATTTTATAGAACTCACCCGAGCTGGATGAAGAAGGCTACAGCATCAGGCCTGAGGAACCTGGCTATATCCTTTCTTTTTTTATTTTATTTTCATGTTTATTCTTTCTCATGAAACAGAATCATAAATTCAGGTTTCAGAAAGGTGTTGAAATAAGCTAAGCTGCCCAGCCTTGTTGTCCATAATGTTAGAGGTAAATGAACTGTGCAGAGAACAGCCTGATCACTAACGAGCAGGCATTTGCCTTGATCTTTTCATAGAAGAGCAGGAGAGGGGAAGAGATGTGCCGAGAAACAGTTGTGCAAATTGCAGATACTGGGTTGTCTGCAAAAACCTGATGTGACAGTGTCATTTATCAGGGCTGGCACATAGCTGTTACTTGTGTTCTCCCCACAAATCACCTCTGGGCAGAACAGGTCACACTCTGAAGCACTTAAAACTCATCACAAACCGTCCATTAGAATGACTTTCCTCTCTCCATAGAGGGTCCATCGATGTGTGTACTAAGTGTGACACACCAAATGGCCAAATGCAGCAGAAATGTAGGGCATTATAACTATTGCTCCTTGAAATTCACCATCCTTAATCATGTGCCCAGGAAAGGTGAGTAAGTTCTAGCCCTTTCCTGATTTACTCTTTTATTTATTTGTTTTGCTTTGATTTTCTGCCATCTTAAGAATACGTTTGCTCCCACTATGTGCAGTCACTCTTGTCTTATACACATCATTGCCTCCCAGTAGAAAAAAGAGTTATGTATCTTTAACTGTGTTCTACCTACCAAAGGAAAGCACTTTTATTCTTCAAGTGAATCAGAAGAGGAAGAAGAATCGCACAAGAAATTTAATATCAAGATTAAGCCATTGCAATCTAAAGACATTCTTAAGAATGCTGCAACTGTAGATGAACTGAAGGCGTCGATAGGCAACATTGCACTTTCCCCGTCACCAGTGGTGAGTGTTTTTTTTATGTCAAGCTTGGGTGAGATTGGACTGAGAGCTGTGCTCTGCCCATATACATTTAGAACAGGAACTCCTTAAACTGAAGGCTGCATGTGGTCACCATTTTATGAACTCTATAAACCTTAAACAGATCATTCTAGCTTTAGAAAGTTATACTCATTTGATATCTCATTTCTTGTGCTTTTCAAAATGGTAAAAATGCATAGGACCGCATTTTCTTTTTTTACTTACTTTCCTGCAAGCATTTTCAAAAGAAGAAACAAATAATAACATTATCCAGACTTACTTCTGAAGCAATTAAAAACAATATAAAGTTTACATATTTACTAATAATGATTTTTAAAAACATGTCTTAGTTTCCATTTTTATGATATAACACAGAAAACCAAGCAAATTAACTTTTCATAAAAAAATTTATTGTAATGCTTCAAAAAATATATTAACCTAATATTATCTAAACATATATTAGAACTCATAATCATTATATTTTATTATCAAATTGTCTTAAGTACCCTTACCTTTTAGACACCTCAAATACAGATATGCCTTATTTATATTACTCAAATTGGTATTTTTTCCCCACAGTTTATACTTCCTTCCTCCAATTCCTATCTATTAAATTTCTTTTGTTGTTGAATTCTAAGTTCCACAATCACAGTATTTTCTCTGTGGTGTTTGATAAATGCTACAATTGTTTTCTAAAAATAGCTGTGAAGAGCAGCTGAAAGCTCTCAAACTAACAGCTAATATGTTCTTGGCATCTTCTTTAGAGAGATGTGATCTCCCTACAGCATTCCCCCAAAATGAAGTAGTTAATAAATGCTGAACTACTTTTGAGAAGCTTCTGGAAATATCTCAACTAACCTTTCTATAGGAGTTGTAATTATCTATCCTTTGATGGATGACTGCCTGGGATGAATAAAGTCTCTAATGACACCCTCGTCAGTGCTTAGTGCTCATAATGGCCTTTATCACTACTGTTAGTGACAGCAAAAACGATTGCTAATAGTAATCAAACACAGCAAATGATGTTTCAGGTCATTTTAAATCATATGCTCACTTGTTAACTTAAGATATCTTCCAGAAAAGGGAGGCATGAAGTACATTAGTTTTCTTTTCCTGCTGTATGGAAGATACAGATTTTAAACTCACATATTGGTCTGTAATACTCACATATTGGCCGGTAATACTAGTGATTTTTAGTAATGGGAGCATTTTAAATGCACACATTTTCACTTTTCAGTTGACATCTTTCAAATCATTTCTCACTTACTGGATCTTTTTTTATTGTAAAATTTTATTTAAGTGCCTGAAACCAGTTTATATCCACTGTTCTGTGGAGTATAATAAACTTACTAGGCATTTGGAAGCTTCCTGGGGTAAGTGTAAAAGGCAAGTTCACAGGATTAAATGAACAAATTTACATGAAAGTAAACTTACTAGAAGAGCCAGACACGTGGTAGATATTTGCTGAAAGCTAGTTGAATCTAAGAAAGAAAAAATGCCCTTTTATCAGAAAGAATATGTATACCCAAGGCATCTGCTAAATATTCCTCCTAGCAGAAATGCTGCTGAGGATTCAGCAAGAAGAGTTGCTACCTCCTCTGAGCTCTCCAAACACCTATTTTAAAGGCGCTATATCGGCATGATGTGGTTAAGACTTTGACAAAAAGATGTTAGGGAAAGCAGTGTAAAAATAAAATGGAGATGCTCATAAAAAGTAATCACAGGGTTAGGCTGTTTCTGATTGCCAGCAACACCACAAACCAAAAGACCCCCGGGTCCCCCTACCACCACCATCCCTGCACCGCCCCCCCCCCACTTGTTCCCTCTAATGTGAGAGCCTGGCTCTGCCATTACTGTGATTTGAGAATATTTGTCCTTTTTATATTTAGTATAGGAGAGTGCACTGTTATTGCTGCTTTAGGAAAAGATAAGCATGTTTCTTCATATACATAAGTATAAAGGGAAATTGCAACTGAAAACATACATGTTCTTGGCTTTAGAATCCTTATTCCCATCTAGAAAGTCCACATGTACCTGTATTTCACATATCCAGTACATTACCTCCAAATCAGATAGGTAGCAGTAACCTTCTGTAATTCAGTTAGTACCGTGATAAAAATGGCAAGTAATTTATACAACATTAGATGTTTCCACTAAAACAATCACAACATTTATATAGCCATAAATTCAGGTATAAAAAGAGAAATAGAGCCTATACCAGTTAATAATATGGCAGAATATTTCATTTAGTCTGTGGTTCTTGTGCTACAGAAGCATCAATCATTACACTAATAGAAATAGAGGAAATTCCTAATGGTAAGCTATTCATGGGTTATGCTGGATTTCTGATTTCTATTTCTTTTCAAGAATTTTAAGATAAACTCACAGGTAAAGGAAATTAATTGCTATTCTTATCATGTTGTAGTTTCCTGGTAAGATACCATGCTGCTAGGGCAAAGACTAAGCATCACCCAGGTTTCAGTTATTGATTTGGCATCTGTACAAGTTAGAATATTGGTAGAGCTGCTTTAATAGAGACCAAAATGGTAATGGCTTAAACAAAATATGTGGTTTATTTTTCTCCCATATAAAAGTCAAAGTTGGTAGACAGTCCAGATAGGTAATGAAGTCCTACTCCAAGGATCATTCAAGAACCAGGGACTTTCTGTATTATTGCTCCACTTTTCTAGGGTGCTGCTGCCTTACCACCATCAATTACCTCCATTTTCCAGCCTTGGGATGGAGGAAATAGAAAATAAAAGGCAACTGGTTTCCTTTAAAGGTTTAACCCAGAAGTTGTGCCCATCACCACCTCTCAGATCCCATTGGAAATACTTTAGTCACATGGCCACATTAGCTGAAAGGGAGTCTGGGAAATGTAGTCTTTGGCTGGATAGATATGTAACAAGCTAAAATTCAGGGTTATGCTGGACAAATGTGTTTTTTAGATATTGGAGATTGGTGTAGACATTGACAGTTTCTGCCACTATGTCTTAAATAATCTCAGACTGCTTTTGAAATTCATGAGGAAATGGAAATATTTTCCCATTTACCTTTAGATTATTCTCAGAATCTAGTAAGTTTTCTTTTAAAAGTTTCTCATCACTAATATCTAAATACCAGTGATGCTGTACTGTAGGCTAGCCAACAGAAAAAGGAACAGAAACAAATTTAATTAAAATACCAACATTTTTGGTTGATAAAGACCCTTCCAAGAGTAATAGTTCTCCTTCCCTCTATCTTACAGAATTTAGTGCTTTTTGAGGCAGGCCGTTTCACTATTGAAATAAAGTTATTAAACCCAAATGCTGTCTCAGTATAACTTTTGTCATTGGTTGTAGCTGTATTCTTTAGAGGATGAACAAAGTACAAAGCCCCTCATTTTCTCAGTGGGTTTAGCATGCAGACTGATTCCAACTCCAAGTTTAAGTTTAATGTGCAGGATGTTTGTTAAGGAGTGACCTTGTTTTCAACACCTATGGGGTAGTGTGGGCAGAGGGAGAAGTTAAACTGAGTTGATCACTCGGGGAGCTCCAGAGCTGGAGTGACCCTTCAGAGTTAGACCTGAGTTTGGCTGAGATGGATAACCTTCATACTGTTACATCAATCAGTACTTTGATATGGGCAGGCAAAGAAAGGGTGTGACCTTGGATCAAGTGACTCTCTGCAGCTGAGACAGATCCTGAAGTGTGAACAATTGAAGGCTGTCATCCAGTAGTGCTCTCAACAGCTGATATGAGAAGCCCTTCTGAAGAGAAATCTACATGGCACATTTTTGTGTCCCCCACAAACCCCCTGTATCTGACATAGAGCCTTTATATATCATCGCCATTCAGTTATGTTTGTGTGTGTGTCAGTGAGTGTGTGAGTGAACAGATATATGGATGGGACCAGGCCAAGGACAGAGCACTGTGGCATGTCACTACCATCTAGTTTTGTACCCATCTATTGATAACAGACTTCAGCCTCCCTCATTCACCATACAATGATTCACCCAACTGGTCCCTCATCCTGGCCACATATTTCCATTTTGTTCAGACTGGTGATGAACAAAACTGAATTTGAGATGCATGGAATTTCTTTGCCAGACCAGAAGCCCCATGAGAGACAGTGGTGGGTTTGGTCTGCCATTTAGTAGGACTATTTCTTTGCGCTGGTACCTAGGATTACCACCTCCTTTTCCAAGTGCTTTGTGGCCATCTGATTAAATAATTTGTTCTAGAATTTGGGGTCAATAGAAAGCAGCTGTATAGTGAAGAAAGAGCATAACACATGGACTCATACAGGCCTGGGTCCCAGGCCTAGGTCTGCTCTGTTCTCTCTGTGTAACCTTAGATAAGCCCCATAACTGTTCTGAGCCTCATATTCCTCTTCCAGAAAGGGAGGACAGTAACAATCCTTATGGAATTTTTGAGCAGATTACTTTCGGTCTCTGACAGAGTCAAATCTTACTTGATTTTTTTGTCCCTGCACTTAGCTTAGCTCAGTGCATGGCACACATTGGACATTCAGATAGCTACTCAATAAATGACCGAATGAACGGAGCATCAGAAGATCTTAGTGCTTGATGCATAATTGGTGCTTTTAAATTGTTCATTTCTTCATTACTAGTTAGGTTTTTCAGAGAAAAAGAACCAACAGGATATATGTATATATGTGTACATATATCAAGAGATTTATTGTAGAAATTGGCTCACACAATTATGGAGGCTGAGCAGTCCCACAGTCTGCTGTCTGCAAACAAGAGTCCCAGGAAAGCTGGTGGTGTGATTCAGTCTGAGTCCAGAAGCCTGAGAACTGGGATGGCTGGTGGTGTAAATCCCAGCCTGGGGACAGAAGATGAGTGGCCCATCTCAAACAGTAAGACAGAAAAAGGAGGCGAATTCCTCCTTTCTCTCTGCCTTTTGTTCTCTTCAGGCCCTTTTTAGATTGGATAATGCTTACCCACATTGGGTATGTACCAATTCAAAGGGTAATTTCATCAGGAAACACCCTCACAGACACACACAGAAATAATGTTTGGTCTGAGTACCCTGTGGCCAGTTAAGTTGACAGATAAAATTAACCATCTTACTAGTTTATATAGAGATTTTTCTTTTATTTAATTTAACTGTTTACCCTTATTGAGAGTTATGGCTTTGCTTCCCCATTTCCCGTCTCCAGTCCTAAAAGCATTTTGTGTTTTCCTGTCCTGGATGATAATACTCATGTCAAAGCTTGAATGCGGTTAGAGTTTGGCTCTCTTGCCCATCTTAGACTTTAATTCTGAGCCAAAGCTGATTGACCTTTCAGATGAACTACTTTTATGTCAGGTTTTTTTTTTGTTTTGTTTGTTTGTTTTGCATACTGGACAGTTGTGATTGATATTTCTTTAAACACAAATAGAAACTTTCTATTTATCTGCTGAAAAAACTGGCATATCGTGGGAAAGATGTTGGAATCTGATAGACCTGAACTCAACTTCTTGCCAACAGTACTGCTTAGAAAAGTTTTCTTAAACCTATTTAAGTGTCAGCATCTTCATGTCTAAAATGGGAATAAACACCGACCTGCCTTACAGGGAGGTTGTTGGGGTGTCATCTCATTCTGCGAGTGCACCGTAAAGATTGTTCATCCTGCTGAGAAGGGCATAGAAACAGAAAGAGGAGTGCTTCTGCCATTTGCTCCCCTCTGTACCGCTCTCCCTACTTTCAGGGAAGAAGCAACCTCCTTTACACCTTCCAAGAATGGCTTTGTTCTTAAAAAGTAAAATTATTTTCTGAAAGGGACGAAATAAAATAATGGTGCAAGACTGAACTATAGGAAACACGCCCTTATAAAAACAAAGTGGGAATTCAGCATATAATTGAATACAGTTCCATTTAAGATAATATGAGAGAGGTGGAAAGAGACACATTTCTTTGTCACAATTTCTCAAACAGCTAGGCTCTGCCTCTTCACTGGGTTGCCTTGGGCAAGTTATAAAACCTATGCCTTGGTTTCTTCATCTATAAATGAAGATAATTGCCATACCTGCTTCATAGGGCTGTTAAGATTGAATGAGTTCATATATATAAAATGCTCATAATAGATGCTACATTCCGGGATTATTTTATTGTTGTTAGAATTATCTACAAAGCCTAAGGGCATATTTGAAAGACTATCAGTAGTAGTGGTAAATCAGGAAAACCAAATAGCCAAAAGTCATTTAGACCCAAGACCAGTAATTACCCTGAGCATGAAACTGGGAAAATTAATAAAAGAACTTTTTTTGTAATGCCTAGGAACTGGTTTGGGAGGTAACGCCAGAAGTACTCATAAATTGTTTTGAGTAACATCAAAATTCCCTGAACAAATATGGAGACTGTATTGAAGGCTAACATTCACAATGGGATCCCACTCACTAAACTTATTTCTTGGAGAATTGACATTGTTTCTCAACCCCCTTTCCTTCAAATCAATTCACCAAATATTTTGTAAGAACCTTAATGTAGCAGACACTGAGAGCTAATAACAGAAACTGGACAGACTTTGTCCAGCCTTCTTACTAACACTGCCTAAAAATTTATCAGAAAACAACATATAATGATGTTTCCTGATTGAATATCTGATCTTCTGTGGTCAACTTTGCCTCTGGCTTCCATTTCAGAGCCTCCTGGCTTCCTCACCCCTCCCAGGCTGTCTGATGGGGACATGCCCATTTCTCCTAGAACCCACAGAGAGCCCTATCTCTGGCATATCTTTAGCCATGTGTTTTGCTCACCAAGCACCTTAAAGCCTGTGACTCCCATAGCTCTTGTGGAAGCGAGAAGAAAAGTGCTATGGCTTAATTCTTGGTGCAATATCCTTTCTTAGGTGCTGCCACTGATTGAATTACTTTTGTTCTTTGGTGAGCCAAGAATCACTGTTCACTTACCTTGAGAAGTTGTCCTTTGTTATAGCAGCTGTGAAAATTAGTGTGCTGACTGTATGTCAGATGCTTCACGTATATTAACTCATTTATTTTCACCACAACCCTATGAGGTAGGGACTATTATTATCATTTTACAGATGAGAAAATTAAGGCATAGGGCTAATTAGCTCGCCCAAGGTGTCACAGCTAATAAGTGAAACTGCTGAGATTTAAACTTGGTCCAATTTCTAAATCAGAACTCTTAACCACTGTATCACACTACTTTTGATAAAAGCTATTGGCTCTCTTTACAGAGGAAAAATAAAAAGCTCATTAGCTCATCTGAAACATTTTACATATAATTTGAGTACTCAGAACCCTTTGAAGATTGTTACTTCGGTGGTGCCTGAAGGGCCCATGATCCCAGCTCCGAAGCCCACCTCCCGAGCTTTCTTCCCAAACTACAGACACTTTTTTTCTGTGGTACTGCGTGTGTCATTCTGTGTGACAAGACAGCAAGGCTGAGCTAACTGGTCACTCAGGCTTCATTGCTACTCTGTCATATGTGATCTCTAGTTTATGAAAATTCTCTCATAATAAGACTTCATGAACCGTTAAGTGTTAAGGAACAAACACCTCATCTTTACATGACTCATATGTTTCCGTTCCCCTGATCAATCAGCAAGCAATTTTTATATCCATGACTCATTTTAATAATGGCTTACATTTTATAAATGCCATCATGATCAGAAAGATGGGATGAGCGGCCACACTATTAGGCAGGCAGAGAGATGATGACCACCCCGCTTTTTAAGAAGAAACTAACTCAGGAAGACGAAGAGGCTGCTGAAGGTTCAAGGGCGAGGACAACAGCAGCCTCCTTTCTGCCAAGTTAAAAACACAGTGTTTTCTCATCTACAAAGTAAGGGTCTGTGATTCAGTTATCTTTAAGATCCCTCTCAGCTTTAGTACTCTGCTGTGTTTTATAGCCTAAGAGGCTCTGTGGGAAGCTGCCTGGTTTAGGAGCAGGTGGGGAATACAGCACGGGGACCAAGGAAGAGAACATTTCCTTGAAGCACATTTTAAAACAGAGAAAACACAGACTTTTGAGTCTGTATCTTATCTGTGTCCATGGAAAGATTTCTTAACGTGGAGCCTTAGATCCTAAATCTGTAAAGTGGGAACAAAAACATCTACCTTCTCAGGATTGCTGTAAAAGTGACATGAGCTAATGTTACAAAATGCCCCGTTCAGGCCCTGTAAGTATCATTTCTCTTTTCAGCTCTGCTTTCCTTGTCCTTAAGAGACTTGTGGGAGGCAGAAAGATAAAAATAGTGAGGGAAGTCTTGTGCAAAGTCAAGGAGAAGAGGGCTGATAGAAATGATGTGAGTAGGTGTCGACCTCTCCTAGCAGGTGTGCTGGTGCCTCCTCCCATCCCCTGTAAAATTCAGTGATACAAGGAATGAATTTCATATGGAGTGAGGAAAGACCAGTTAGCTTAATCTTGTTCCTAGAGATTTGCAATCCATAACGGAGTTATTTAATAAAAAATTGGGGGAGGAGGAGACAGCTTTGAACTAGAGACAGTCTGGTGCTTTTTGCTTATTCCAGGTGGCCCACCCACCCTGCCACCCCCAAATTGGCCTGCCAGAGAGTAAAATCCATGAATCTACTGCTGCTTGGTAACACCACCCCCTTTCCTTTCTTCACCCCACTGAGTTCAGTGAAAACAATAAGTCATCAGTGGGGGAGGAGAGCTGCAGCCTCCTACACACTAGCATTTGCTCCTGGTAGAAACACTGTACAGTGCACGGGGAGGCTGAAGATGGTGTGTGTTCTGATGCTAAGTGCTCAGCCCAGGCCTGACATGCAGAAGGTTGGAAGGAAGAGGCTCAGCTTGGGTTCTGCTCATCAAGGAGAGCTTCATAGGGCAAACATAATTTGAGTTGGGCATATAAGCTGCCACTCTGCCCTCCAAACCCTCAGCAGACATTGCAACTACATCTCATATCCCAGATGTAGTCCAAGAAGCCTCTAGTCTAGACAGAGCTGCAGGCAGCCTGACCAAAATCACCCAGAGTTGGCACATGAGATGTAATCTCTGTTTCCAGGCCTTATAGAGAAAGATAGATGGGGAATGAATGGGACCTAATTTTTCAAAATACAACGTTCTCCTTCCTACATTATAATAAGTTATGGACTGTCTGCAGAAGAATTAGTTTCATATCTGATATGTGTTTGGTCTTTCCTTTAATAATTTTTTTTTTTCTGGGAATTCTCTGTTGCCTTCATTTCCTTTTTTTCTTCTTTTTTTCCAAACCCTCCATGCCCACCCTTCTCTGGTAAGAAGAAATCCTTCAGCTGTTGTATGTTTTGAACTCCTTGAAAATGGCAGAATATGAATTCAGTCTGAATTGCTTTTGTCATTATTTCTCTAGTTAATATTGGTTGTATTCTGTAAGTCCATGGTATTTTGCTTCCCTTTTTGAGGTGTAAGAGAATTTCCTTGCATAAATCCAAATATTTTAATTATGTTTTACTGTTTCAAGCAACCTGCTCTTGTTGGGGGTTCCAGAAACATGATTTCCAGGGTGAGAAACTGTAAACTCTCCATTTCTGTTACCAACTTAAAATCTATTTGAATGAAACAATGTACCCACAATATTGAAACATAAAATGTTAAGCTATCCTCAACCAGATGTAGCAAATTCAAGAATTATATGCTTTTAATTACAGTGCTAATTACAATATAAAAGACTAGTTATTTTTAATATATCTTTAAGTTCTCCTTGGTTTTGTTAGTCCTACTGGTGCAGAGTTTAGAATGTAAAACTATTTTTGTTAGCTAATGGCCGTAATCAGGTAGAATAAGCTCTGTAAAGAAGCAATCGACTGGGAAAATAAGTTTGTAACAGAGGCATAATTTGTGAACAATTCAGGAAATGTGAGTTTATGACAGTTACTCCTTCACCCAGAAGTTACAGGTTCTTACTCCTTCCTTAATGGGGCCTTTCCTCGAGAGCCTACATTGAGTGATGTATAATAGGTCCTTAGAAAATACTTGTTGGTTGGATAAATGAATGCTCTTCACTGTGGGAAATTATATGGAACTTGGTGTTTCGCTGTCACATAATGCAACTTATATCCCTTGCATTATTTAATTCAATCAAGTTTTTCTCCATTATTGGAGTGATGAAGAATATGAACAATAACTCTGTTTCTTCTCCTACAGTTTACAGGTTTTTTGAAAAGTGTATTAATGTATTCTTTTCTGTGGGTGCTAGCTTTCTGTCATAATTCTCTTCCCAGTAAGATGCTGTTTTTTCATCTAAAGTCTCAAGTTTCAGTCACTTGACCCTGAAAGTAAAGGGTAAATACTTCATTGTCTTTCTTATACTATTATACTTATTTTTATACTAAGTAGTTTCTATAAGTATATGAATTATAGTATAAAAATAAGTAGAACAGTATAAAAAATATATCTATCCCTTTGTCCTTTGAAGAAGAATTTTTTTAGTGCCAAAAATTATCTGCAGCAATGAATTACTTTTTAATTGTTTTAGAAAAAAAGTCTTAGAGTATGAATCACTCACATTAATTATGTCAGAAAAATGTTTCCTCAGCAACTGGGGGAAGTTTTATTTTTAAACAGAATGAAGGTGATATTTCTTTTGTCTCTCATATCTGTCTAAAGGACAGCCACTCACTGCCCGTGGATCTCAGGGACTACTGTTTTGAATCAGCTACTGGCACAGCAGTGGCACAGAGCCGAGCACGCCAGTCTGAGCCTTTTGTCCTAAAGTGGCCAACAGAGAGGGAAGGCAAGATGGACTGGTCTCATTCTGTTTTGCCAAATTGAAATCCCCTTTCTACCTCCTAACTTATTTGAAGCCCATCTTTATTTTATTTGTTAACATGGCACATAGGGAATCAAAATACACTGCCAAAGAGTCATGACAAGTGGCAGCATATGTCACATCCAGGCATTGTCTGATACTGTTTGTTTCATCTATGCCTCTTTTCAGCAACCAGTTACTGAGCATCCACAGTTGAGAACTCCTGATAAATAACAGCCATGAGCTTCCTTGGAACAGAGTGGAGCCACAGTCTTTACAGTGGCCTTCAAGATTCATAGTGGGGATGCCCCTAACCCCAAGACTAAGACCTGCCACTCTTCCTTCCCATTCCACTCCCCCAGGGCTCCCTGGCTGTGCCCTCTTCCCCCAGGTAGTTGCATTGTGGCTTCCCTCTCAACTTAAGGTGTTCGTTCAAGTCCCTTTCTCAATGAGGCCTACCCTGACCAGCTTATTTAAAATCACAAAACTCTCTGTCTTGGCTTTCCCAAACCTCTTTACTTGCTCTTCTTTAAAAAATTGTATTCATTATCTCAAATACTAAATACTTTGCATATTTATTATATTACCTGTCTCCTTCCCCTTGTTTGTCTATTGTTCCTATTGTTTTGTTCAATAATATGCCTAGAATAGTTTCTGGTCTTTATTAGGTGCTCAGTAAATAATTATCTGTTAATGGTTTAATAAATGAATAAATAATCCTTTTGCTCCTTGTTATGACTAGTCATAAATAACAGGTAAGTGGTTATATTTATAATAAAATCTCATTAATTAAAATATAAAAACTTAAAATACAGCCATCCTATTATTAAGGCTAAACAATTTTAGACTCTTAAAAGGCTTATAGATTAAACCTGGCTTTTGGTTTCTTGATCCCACTCTATAAAGCTGTGTGTCAAAAATTCCCATGGCAACTCAGTTGCTTGTTCACAGGCAGGAATGTATTTAGAACACAGAACTTCAATGTAAGGATCATTGAAACTCTGGTGTGTATTTCCTTCATTCACCTCTGTTAGCTTTGGCTCTGGGTTTTAAACAGAATGCAGTTTTAAATGTTGCTGATTTCTAACCCTTCATACAGTATTGTAGGCTTTAATAAGACCTAACGTGAATGACTACTTGCATTAGAAAGGGATTTGGGGTAATTGCAGCCAGAGATAGACTCTCCACCTGCAGAGAGCAAGGGTCTACGTGTTCCACGGAAAGCTGTTGATCATAAGGATGAGATGCCTTTCAACAAGGTTTGCAAATTAGAGAATTATATTTTCTCAGGCCATGGAACGGAGAAATCCCTGCACTTAGAGATGATTCACTGGTTATATTTTAGGTATATGTTTGTCCAATACAAAAATTCACTTACTCTGTTTCTAAATACTAGTTCACATGGGGGTATACATCTTTTTCCAGTGCTCTTATTATCTTTTCCATAATTAAAAATCAACTCTGATGCTATTACCTCATTTTAAGATGGAGAATTATCTTGCCATGTCTTTTGTTTGTTTGTTTGCTTGTTTGTTTAACATTCTGAAGAAACTCTTAAGCCAAGAGGCTATAGCCTTTTTGTATTGGTAGCTGTTAACAATTAAAGCAAAACAACATATTAAATAAAGATGGTTTTATTATCATGTAGCCTGGAATGGAAAGGTGTGGGGAGGAAAGAGAGGTGCTATTATCATTTGTGTATTCATGCTTATTACTCTGATTCTAATTAAAATGCATTTGATTGTAGAAAAAGGCTGAGAAATGTGCCTTAAAATCAGAGTTTAATTCCAAGATCTGAAAGCATGCCTAGAAACAAAAACTCACTCTGAAAAGCTCATTCTTTGAGACCTGCTATGATAGACAGGCATGATTTATTTAACTCTCTCCATTGGAAGGATTCAAGGTTATTTTCCAAGCTCTCTGATCTCTGAGTTTTTAGCTCTATTGTTTCTAGATACCATTGCTGATAAGGCCCTGAAAGTGAGTTTAATCTGTTTCGGGAACTTCAGCTGTGCCATGAGCTCACCCTTGACTAGCTCTCCAGAGTGAGACAACCTGGGATTGAGTCCCAGCTCCACTTCTTTGTAACTATGTGACCTACGGACCTATCTGAGTCTCCTTTTCCTCACTGGTAAATTAGAGATAGTAATGACACCAACCACATAAAGTAAAACAATAATAGTAAGTTCTCAATAAATGTTAGTTGTCAATATCGCCCTCTCTTTTAATCCTCATAATTCAACAAAGTAGCAGTCATCACTGCTTTACAAAGTATGAAATTGAGGCACAGTGTAACTTGTTCAAAGGCATTCAAGAAATAGGGGTTAAGCTAATTTGAATAACTCCTCCCTTGACCATGACAATCCCTTTGAAGCTATTTGATTTTAATCCAAAAATTTTTTTGGTCTGTAGATTGAGAAGCTGCATCTTAATAATTTTCATTTCTCTGTGCTGCCTACCGAGGATCTGGGTCTGAAAGCAGCACCAAAGAGGTGGCCCTTATCTTGGCCCTCAGTTCTTCTAAAGCATGAGCTTTTGCTATAGGAAGAAATTTCACCCTGGAGATCTGATCACATAGTTCTACACTAATGTTTATGCAAAGCTGTGCCACCTCCTTGGAGCCTTTGTAACCTATGTTAACACCTGAGGTCACTAATGGGCAGAGAGATCAACAGCTAGTAGCAGCTAAGTAAAACATTTATGGGAGTTGGTGAAGGAACCATTACAACTGGGGCCACATCTCTTGGTCCACATACAATCCAGCTTTATTTCAGAGAGCAATGCACCTTTCTATATTTTAAAAGACACTGTGCTTCGAGCATTTTAGAGTTTTTAATGGCCCCAAAAAGGGAGTTCATAAATATATTCTGAGTGCCTATTATGTGTCTAGTACTATGCTTGGGGCTAGAGAGAGTCCATTCATAACCATTACTGTGAGCTAATAATTGAGTGGAAATACCTAAATAATACAGAACAAAATATGAACTGCAAAAAATATACTCACAATGTATACATACCTTTGTTTTCCTTGAGGCAATTAAATGCCAAGCAAATAAAAAGGCCTTCAATGTGGGCTTATTATTTTGCATAAAAGGGATGTGCTGATATCACATAAGAGATGAAAACAGTTTATTCTGACTGGGAAGCGTGGAAAAGGCCTCAGGGAACAAGTGTTACTGGCCTTGAAAAATGAGTAAGCTTGTAATTGAGGGAGGGCGGGAAGGCTGAAGAGGCAGCTAGAGCAGAGGCAGGGCAGTGTGAGTCTACGGCACGTTCAGAAGATTCAGGAGAGTGCAGCTAAGTGTAGACTTCGTACAGATAACAGTGGAAGAAGAGGGCATGAAAGTAAACTGGAGCCTATCACGAGGGCATTAAATGACAGAATGGAGCTTACATTGTACTTTCTGAATAATAGGGAGGTTTATGAAGAATGGAGTAATATATTCACTTCACTATTTTTGGAAATAATTCTGAAGATAGTGCAAAAGGATGGATTTTTTTTTTAATTTTATTTTTGTTTAAAATATTATGGATGTCCCTTTTTCTCCCCAATGACCCGTTCCACCCTGTCCCATCCCCCTCCCCAGTCCCTCTCCCCACCATTGTCCGTGTCCTTGGGTTGTGCATATATGCATATAAATTCTTTGGTTACTCTCTCCCCTTCCACTCACCTGCCCTCCTCCAAAAAGGATGGATTTAGAAAATGAAACTGGGCATAGGTACCATAGGCTAGGAAGCACAAATAGAAAGCTCATGGAGTACTTCAAGAAATGAAGGCCTCACTTAAGACAGTTGATGAGGAAATGGAAGAGCATTCCAAGGAGCCAGAGACCACTCACCAGGAAACGAACTTGCAGTTGTCCATAGGGAGTGGAGGAAACTGAAAGATGGAATGAAAGAACTAGTTTGATAGTTGCAGCCAGGGCACTTTGTGAGATGACAGGTACTGGGTTCCCTGACAAGACTGGAATTTCTGGAAAATTGCGTGCTTTGGTTTCATGGTCATGCCTGGCTATAAAGCATTAATGACATTTTTCAACTCCTTTTAGTATTGCAAAGTATATTTTTCTATTTTCAAGGCACAAATCTATTTGATAAAAGTAAACTTTTCAAAAGAGAGCTCAGGATTTCCTCAGGGAGTCCACACCTATGCCCTCTATAGCTTGAACGTATAGGGGAGGCAAAACTTGACTTCTGTCCATCTTAGGTTTTCAGCTGGACCTCTAACAAAAACACAAATTAAGAGGAGAAAACCACACAGAAATTTATTAATGTGCAAACTTCATGTATGAGTGAAAGACACCCGGGAAAAATGAGTAGTTCGAAGAGGTGGCTGTAGAATTCAGGATTAAATATCATTTTATAGGGAAAGGGGAGGGGATGTAGCCCTCTTAAGGGGGAGTAAATAATTTTTAGGAAAGATGAATGGAGCCTGAGAAGACTAGATGGGAGGTATGGTGGTTCATAACAGAGTTTGTCTGGGTGTGGTGTTGGCTGCTGGTCTCCTTTCTGGTGGTGAGTCAGTGCTCCCTGGTTGATGAAACTCCTGGGAGGAGGAGATTAATGACAGTTGAGTTTCTTTTGGAAGGTTTATCTTTAGGCAGATTAAGGGAGTTCAGAGAAAGCCTCTCCCTGCATTTGTTGTTCTCAGGTGCCTACAGCTCAAAATAATCAATATGCCAAAGTGGCATATTTTGGGGTGGTCTTGCTGCTGCCCTGCCGTTAGGCCAGCAGCCCGGGAATGACTGTCAGACACTCAGAGGAAGTATTTACTAGAGCAGTGCCTTGGACAGCTGCTTTAAGTAAGGTGGTCTGAGCCCTGAGCTGCTGCTTCTTGAAAATACATTTCACCTCTTTCATGTTCTTTTTTTCCTTCCCATGCTTACGCTCTTAGAGGAAAAGTCCGGTAAGAAATAACAATTCCTTTCCACATTTTGGCCAAATATTTTTTATTCTGTTTATTTTCACCATCTGCATATTTAATGATTGACTGTGTTTAACAATTAGACAAGATTTTGAATTTTAAAAATGAATCTTTGTGAACCGGGACAAGGTCTATTTATGTCCTATGGGGAAAAAAGGAAGTTGGTTGCTAAGTGATTTTACCAGCTAGTTATAAAGGGCCACAAAGTAATGTTGTAAAGATTCACATCTGCCTCAATATGACCAAATATTTTAGGTATTGAGTTTCATTTATTGCAGCTTCCACTTGAATTAATCAAGCTACATGTATGTACCATGAGCTAGGCAATATTTTTTTAAGTTAATTTTTTTAAATGTACAACTTGATAGCATCCATCCTGAATGAATGTTTGTGAAGGTGACCTAGAAAACCTAAAAAAGGGAAGTTATTTTTTTTCTGGTTAATCAGAAAAGTATCTCTGTATGATGATTGCCAGAGGGAAAGGGGGTGGGGGAAGGTGGAATAGAGCAAAGGAGGGATAAATGGTGGCAGAAACAGACTTGACTTTGGTTCGTGAGCACCCTATTCAATATGCAGATGTGTTGTAGAGTTGTACACTTGTACACTTGAAACCTGTATGTTTTTATTAACCAGTGCCACCCCAATAAATTCAATTAACAATGTAAAAAAAAGAGAAAGAAAGAAAAATGACTAGGCATTTCAGAAGAAGCTACCCAGTAGAAAAATAAACATATAAAAATAAACCCATAAGAAAAAAAGAAAAATATCTCCTCCTGGAGTCAGACAGAAAAAGAGGATCTTTATAAAGTGTAAGTCACCTCGTGCATGCTACTTTTCAATAACAGTGGGTGAATTTTAGTGGCAGCACACAAAAAAATTCAATGTTCTCTTCTTGGCTGCCTGGCTTATTTGGAACATGTTTCCAGGATGCTGATAGTTGGCTGACACAGATGACCTTGCCAGTGGGAAATATAAAAACATTGTGTTTCCATGTTAACAAGGACCAGAAGTGGTTGGTTGATTCTATTTAACTCCCCTAGGTAGATGCTACAGCAACTGCTATAACCTCTCATCCTGCCCATTGACCCAAACCTGGCATTCTCTGTACCGTGTACAGGATACCCACTTGTAGTAAGTCCATGTGATAGGAGGGAGGAAGAACAAAAGACACAGAGGAACAAAAAAGTAGGATCAGAACTACTTTATTCAAATATGGGCCCAATGTCTTTTTGTTGCCCAAAATAAAATAAACACTTGTTATTAGTCTTATTACTACACTAAATAGCCCACTCCTGAGTAACTGAGTCAAATATGTAGCATGCAATATTATTGGTGCACTTTAGTAACTTTTCTTTATGTTTTGCCAATTTCAGTTATTCTCCTTGACCCTGAATCTTTCTCTGAATCATCCAAATTTGGCCACTTCAAATATTGATAAGACTGCATGGCCTAAAGTTCACCTGTGGTTGCTTTTAAAATTCTGTTTCTCATTGGTTTTCCTCCTGTTGTCCTTACAGCAATTTTAACTACAAGTACTCCTTTTGATTTTTAGCTGTAAGTCTTTAAGGATGAGTCCTCCTCCCACTCCCTTCCCTTGTTTTTTCTTTAGAAATGTCATCTCATTGATTGCTTAATCTGACTAACTTGAAGTGATATCTTGTTTTAGTGATCTCTTTGTTTCTCTTTCCAAATGGAGTTTCAGATCATTACAACCAAGTCCTACTGGACATGATTGGTATTTATTGTAATCTGACTTGTAATAGATATAATTTAAATACATATAATAAAAACAAATTTAAATATAGACAAATACCTACAATGGGAGGGTCGCAAATAGGTGCTTGCCAGATAGTTTGTCTTCACCCTAAAGATTTAAAAACAAATTGTAATATTGGCTAGGATTAAAGCACTAAACATAATAGTCATATATACCAATTCTTTTCTAGGAAATTTCCTAACATGGATCACTGAATTTGCTCTGACTAGATTATATGAAAGTAATATTTGTTTGGTGCTTAATAGCTTTTCATGCATTTTTTTCTGTTTCCCCATGGCACTGAATTTATTAGCAAGTGCGGATGTCATAAATGTCATAAAGCTTTGAAACCAGAGGCTAGTTTATTTAGTGCTTTTGATGAGCAATACAGATTATATTTGGTTACTTTTTTAAAAATAAGTATCTTAAAACACTGACCTGCATTGGCTAACACTAAGCCACCCTAGTTAACAGAATTTATATTCTTTTGTGGAAAAAAAACAGCAAAACAAACCTGGTGTGGAGTAAGGACACTATGCGAACTGCAAGGACATAGGCTCAAGTATATTCTGTAGGGAGTCAGAGCCATATTGAAAATTATATATGTTTTACAAATATAACATGTACAAATACAACCAAATATCTTTATTCTAAAGATCAAATCATAACTTAATACACCCACTTTGAAAGCAGACTCAAAATACAAAGAGTTATCTCTGAAGTAAACACCAAAATTAGAGGGAAAAATAAAATGCTTTTCAAAACCTCCCAAATTTATTAGAAGATCAAGAGCAATCTAGGAATTGAACAATTAATGTTTAAATAGGAATGCAAGAAATTTGTTCAGAAAAACAAATAGACCAATTGCAAATTCCCTGTTTGAGTAATCAGGTGAACTAATAAAAACAGCAGATGAAATTTACTGAGAGCTTATTTTATATGACACAAATGCCTGCAATCAGAGACAAATTGGCCACCTGCAGCTTCTGAGCACTGGATAAGTGTTTTGTTTGGTTGTGCAGTTAAAAACAATTTTAGTCTGCATTTAAAAATTAGAACATTTGAATTTAAAAAAAATAGATTGTGCATTTTCGTTCAACTCTCAAGATCTGGCAGTACAAGGCCCACATTCTTGCATGGCAGGCACAAGTGCACCTTAGTAGTGGGCAGTTCACCAGAGCTTCGTGAAATACGCGTGCCCTTGCAACACCCCAGCTCCTTGCCCTGTACACATTTGAGTTTTCAACACTACACTTAGGAGTGTTCAGCTTATAGAACATATCAAGACCAGATACTGAGTGAGTTTCCTTCCACCTTTGAAGCAAATCTATTAGTAGAACAAAGATAGAATGCTAAAGGCTTCAAAGGTCATGGGAAATGACAGAAGAAACAGTAAAATAAAACTTTTAACAGGCAAAGACCCTCCCCTCTTGGCTGATAATGATTTTACTGTCCTTCTCATTCAGCAGTGCCTACAGCTAGTTTATGCTCCTTAATGGTGATAATTAACATATATCAAGCCCTTTGATTTGACTTTTGGAGTTCTTTTTCTTTTGAAGATTTCATATAGCTCTTAATTATGGACCTTGAGGCTTTCTGGGTCTGACCTTTCCACAGCTTCTAGTGTCTTCTGGATTCTGGTTAATGAACTCGTGACTACTTGAATTTGAACAGCTGTTCCTTGACAAAGGCATTTTGCAAATAGTTTCCAAAATGCTCTCTTATGATGTTGTATTTTACTACGAAAAAATACAGGAACTATTGATTAAAATTTAGGTTTTTAACACTGGAAATTAAAATATGACTTAATTTGAGTGAATTAATTTATTGAAATTATTTTGAAAAGTGTTGTTTTCTATAATCTTATATTAATAAAATGTCTTAAATTTAAGTTTCTGCTTCTGGATGGCTACAATCTGTATTTTATTTTGCATTATTTCTCATAATTTTATCTTAGGGGAACTTGTGTCATTTTAATCGTCCCTTTGCTTTTAAGAATGAATTGTTTGCTATGAATTGAAGCTGAAATCATAAATTTCCATATGTCTTTCTTTTGAGGAGATTGTTAGTCTGGTCATTAAAGAATTATAAAGCCTAAATCTGTATATAAAAGAGTATTGGAACTCTCAAAATATAGTATGTATTAGTTAGTAAAAGAATTTAAGCCCAGAAATGCATATTCATAAGTATCCTTTTTTCAGATTTTATTTAAATTGCATCCATGCACATTGATAGATTTATAAGAGAGATGCAATCAATATGGAGCAGTAACTGGAAAGTAAGGCAAAAATTTTGTCTAAATTCTTACAAGTAAAATTGACTAGAGTAAATATATCTAAACTCCTGGCTACTTACAAGACTTATGTGAGAAGTGGGACATTAGCCACAAGAGCTCTTTGCTTTTTAGGAGTCCAACAATGTCACACTTCATGTCCTAGAAAGAATATGATAATGGGAGTTTATAGATCTAAATTCTGTCTCTGATTCTACCCATTTGCTGTGCCTCAGCCTCACTTTCCCCTTTAATCATAAAGGCAGCTGGATTAGATATTCATGAAGGCCTCCCACATATAAAAGACTATAGGTTTTCATTTCCTGTATATGTTCTGGAGAGTAGAACCATCCTCTTCATTTAAGCAACCTTCTAGTTACTTTTATGTTTATGTTCCTGAACCAGATTTGAAGATTTGGCCAATACAGGGTCCCAGGTGGCCTCTGGTAAATTCATGGGTTGACCCATATCCTGAAAGTGCAACTCTGAGCATTATCTCTTTCCTCACTCACATAATAGTCACTCTTGTTACTACAGAAAATTTTTTTAAAAGGAGAGCTATCAGCGATTGTTGAGGTAAATTGATAACCATAGTCATAGTTAAAGTGTGAGGAATGAAAGAGACAAGTAGTATGTCTACTTGTTGTGTTTTTCCAGACATTGTCTGGTCCACCAGTGTTCTGTTGGTGCTAGACACTTTCATTTTCCCATCTGTGTTTGGCAGGGGCACCTCATCTTCCCCATCACATTCCTACTCATTGGTAGAGGCTGCCCAAAGCACCAGGCCAAGAACAACTACTTGCAAAATAAAGTTCTCATCAGCACACGTGCCACAGAACACCAAAGAAAAGAGCCAGGCAAAGAAGAAGTCTTTCTAATCCTGGTCTCTGATTTTTGGAGGCTCCAATTTAGGCCCTAATTATGTGAGAAATGCATCGTATCTGTGATGTTTGCTAACACCCTGTTGTGTGGGGAATCAGCTTTCCCTGTACTACCTATTCTCTAAAGCCCTCCTCCCCAAATAATCTGGAGAAAAACTCCTCATGCCAAGATAACAAAATTTCTTGTATGTTTCTACCTTGTTCTTGTGTACCCATAACTTGAAACTAGTGCATCCCCATGAGCAAACTATATTATACAATGGACAAATTCTCTTTAGAGTTCTCTAAAACTTCCTTCTGTTTTAAATGAGGCACAAATACCTTGACTGCCTGTCTTCCTTTGGCCTGATTACTTGGAGTGCATGTTTAGTTAGCTGTTGATGAAGCCTTCTATTACCCAAGCCTGTTGACTGACCCATCATTCTCTGACTAGGTGTCTGTTCTCTCTTCCTTTTTGCTGATCACAGAGGCGCAGCCCGGTAAGAACTGTCAACATTTTTACCTTAAACATGTATAGAGAAAATTGCCGCCAAGGCCAGGTGGCCAGGTTGGCTTCTCATCAAATTTATGATAGCCCATTATGAATGAGACTATGAATTCAGTTTACTGGTTGGAAGTGTCTGGTCCTATAAGTGTCAGGAACTTATTTTAGGATTATAAGAGCACTTTTCCACAACAAACTAAATTAATACATAGGTATCCCAATTCCTAGGGCTAAATTTCAAAAATGTGGGGCGTGTGCCCGTGTGTGTGTGTGTGTATGGAGGGTCTGGAGATTGGCCAGAAAGCACCACAGAAGTCTATAGCAAAGTGATATTAAAGAATAAGAAAACTATAAGGAAAGTAAGGAAACAATTGTTAAGCCACGTGGCTTTTAACACTGCATTTGCGGTAAGTCCCTGGACCATAAGTTACATTGGTCAGTGTTCATGACACATAATCACAGTTGCCATCTTCCAGGAGGAGACATGCTTTCAAATCGATATGCCTAGGCTGTCACCTAATTCTTTGTGTCATCACTGAAGGCGAGTCAGTTTAGTTTACATTGTTCAAAGTAAAATCTCAGTCATTTTCCTTAGGTTGAAGAGTGTGATGTATTCAAAGGAACAAAAAGAAGGGTCTTTGCTATGTTTGAAATAACCCCCATCTGTCTGGTCAGTCCCTTGAGAAAGGAAATGGAACTGAAAACAATGCCCTCTGAAATATCCCTACGTCTGTGCCAATTAAATTCATCAGTTACTATTTAAGGCAAATACTCTGCTCCAGCTGAGAAACTGGTGGTTCTCTGTTTAAACTACTTGGCTGGGGATCAAAGAAAACAATACCTGCAGGTGTGGATGATCCCAGGCGGCATCTCAGATTATGGCAAGTTACTCCTTTTTTTAAAAGAAAAAAGTGAATTAACTAATTCAAAATGAAGGACATTTATTCACAACCTACCTATAAGGACAGTCATTGAAAAGAGGAAAATGTGGTCATTTGGTGAGGAGAAGGTTTTTTAATTCAATGGGTTTTCTTTCTGAATGTGGTTTGTGTGGTCGACATCACCGTAACCTTGCTCTGGATTTGTCACGCTGCAGCATCAAGGCCGTTAAAGTCTGTATGCTGGATCTAGCTGACAAGAGAGCTTTCTTTTCTGTTGCTGTTGACTTGCTGTTCAAATATCTGTTCCTTTCTAAATTGATCTTGTTTTATCCTTCCTAATTTCTAAACATGAATTTCGTTGCATATCTCTGCCATGTCTTACCGGCACTTAATGGGTAATTGTTGATTCACGAGGAGTATTTAATAAAAATGTTACAAGGGCTTCTCATTTAGGGCCTCCCAGCAGTAACTGTCTATTGAATGAATTGATACACCAGGAATCAGTGAATATAAAAGAAGCTTTGTACCTTTCTTGGTTTTATAAGTATTACATTTTTAATAAAAGGGGTAAGAGAGAGACCAGAAGGTCTTCAAAACAGCCTCTGGGGCCCCCTAATTCCTGGATTTCTGGTCTCACCATACTAGAGGGGCCCTATTCCCTCAATGCCAATCTCACAATTGACTACTTGAAATTAGAGCCCCTCCCGGCCGGGCGTGGCTCAGCTGTTCAGCGTCAGCCTAGGATCCAGGTGATTGAGACTCTATTCCCGGTCAGGGCACATGCCCCAGTTGTGGGCTCGATCCCCAGTCAGGGGCATGCGGGAGGCAGCTGATCAATGACTCTCTCATCATTGATGTTTCTCTCTCTCTCTCCCTCTCCTTTCCTCTCTCTGAAATCAATAAAGATATATTAAAAAATAAAAATTAAAAAAAATTAGAGCCTCTGGGTCTCTTCCTTCAGACCTTATTAATAAAAATCTGACTAGCCAGGGCTCCATAACCTAGAAAAACATTTTAACATCATTTAAACAATTTTGTTCTCTTGTTATTTTTGTCTGTATAGTCTTGTTTTCCAAAAGCCAACTTGTATCCAAACTCCAATAATGACTGAAGCTGATTTAAATTACCACATTTATTTAAAATGTTCATTTATAAATTTAAATAAACACATGTTAATGTAATGAAATATATTCACTTATTAAAATAAATAATTATATATAATTTAAAATATTAATTTATTAAAACAAATTAATATTTTAAACAAGTAAAATACTTATTTTATAAGATTTTACTAATAACAGTAATTCTCTATATGGCACACACACAGATTGATTGCATTATTAGGCAAAACAAGACAGAAACTAGTTTGAGAAATTGGGCCACCCACTAGGAAACATCTAGTGGATCCTGTTCAGACTGAAACTGCTCTTCTATTATGAGTTCAAAATGAAACCAAAAATTCTAAAAAATCCTTACAAAAGAGGAAAAGAAGCTTTTTATAGTGCTATGTCTTGTCCTAGGTTGTTGATATTATCATTTGAGAGAAGAAATATGTGACCACTAGGCTGAGCCTTCACCAAAGTGGGAAAGTAGAAAAAAATGCTTGTTGCCCACCCACGAAATTCGTGGTCATACCCTTTGGAATACTCCCCTATACTCCCACTTTTCCCGTGGCAGCTCTGCCCGTCTGCCTTCTCATTCTCCTAAGGCAGCGCTGCCATGCCACCCCCCAACCACAGTACCACCCTTTCAGTGATCTATTTTTCTGGAAGCACCTCATGCTAAGAATCTTTCACAGTAGTTTTGAATCAAATCTGTTTATCTAGTCAATCCTTCTGTTATTAAAATAAGTTTCTTCTAGGGCTTTATAAAAACTAGAAATGGCCTTCTCAGATTATTACTGTTGGGCGTTTTTGCATGCTACTAGTATCATAATGCCTTGAGCTAAAGGAATGGCTCCCTTGGTAGATTGGTGGGCCAGGTAGCAGGCAAGTGGAAGAAATTGGGGTGGGTCTACCTGGTAGGGAAGATGGAATCCCCTGGCTCCCTGCATAAAACAGCCCATTCAGTGGCAATGCTTCCAAGGTTTCCTTCTCTATAACATTTGCCACTTAAATCATTAAAAATTGCAATAGTTAACTAATGACTGTTTCTACTAAATTATGGACCCCATCTGCTAAGAGCAGACAGTACTCCTAATATAGTCTATGATTTTCAAACATCAAATGTAATTTAAACTTGGATTTACTTTCTTGTGTGCTAGACTTCAGGATTGTTTTTTAATAGACTATCTTTACTTTACCAAATCTACCCAGGTAAGGGATTTTTCTGGTTCAGGAGACTTATGATTTACCCTCCCTTTCTGTAATCCTAAGTAAGATGAAAAACTGATATATATGGGTGTGTCTCCAATTTCCAATTTGAATGTGATTCTGAGAAAAATTTCATTTTTTCCCCATCTGCATTTCTTTGAGTTCAGTTTAATTGCAATAACAGAAATATACATATTGTACATAACATATATGTGGTCTTAAACCTTATAGTGTCTATTTCTAATTCTAGGGTGCAATTAAAAGGAACTTATCCAGTAAGTATATCTTAGCTACCAAAAATAGAGTACAATTTAAAAGAAGGAATAAGTTCCTTGGATCTTGAAGCATATATACATTTTACTTATATACTTTTGGGCTTGATTTTTAAGACTTACACATACTTTTACAGCAAAGAAATCTTGTAATGATAAAAGGGGCTTGGTGGGTTCTGAATAATTAATATTTAAATTCTGAAAATGAATATGTTTTTTGGAAAAACTTTGCTATTTGCTTCCTGTATTTGTCAACTCTTACTGTATCATTTGACTATAGAAATGAAATTCATCAAGTGTGTGCTTGGTGATGGGGGTGGGGAGAGGAAGGGGGCAGAAGAAACTGAAGATAGATGTAACTTACCCATTCTTGTGTTATTTGATATAAAAATTTTCGTCAGCCAAGGTGACATGGAATAGATTATAGTATACATAAGGCATGATTTTTTCTCTGCTGTTTACAGCACATTCTAGGGAATACTAAATTCCTGGTTACTGGTTAAAGGTATAACATTTTCTTGGCATTTCAAGAAAAGAACAGGCAGAGAATGCTGGATTCATGTACTATGTACATATGGCCTGGCTCAGTGTTCTCTTATGGTAATTGGGAACGAATCAAGGCAGCAGACATTCGAAGAATGGTATGCTACTCCACTAGCTCTGCAGTATACAGATCTTCTGTTTGATGGCTTATCATGGTAATTCCTTGGTTAATTAGGTTTTACAAATGTCAGAGAAAATGCTACTACATATGCCTATTATAAGACTGTTGCATTGCCAGAGGAGAGGGTTTGTTTTCTGGGCTTGTTTTGCAGAGCTTTCATGTTGAGTTGCGTATTGATAGGACTTAAATCTCTAAGTGTTTCCAAACATAGCTCATAAGACAGATAAGTAAGGAATGGCAAGAAAAATATGCCTAAAAAGTTCCTTTGTCCTGTGCATCAGGTGAAGAAGTGGCCAGACCCAGGCGTTCCACACCAACTCCAGAACTCATGAGGTACGTGTGAAAGGCACTATTATACAAGGTATCACCACTCTTAACAGCTTAGCTGATCTCATTTGGGCTAAACTCTCAGCCCCTGTTCCAAAAAGGACCTGCCCATATGTGTAAGGTCACAGTGTGATTCAAATACGTTATCATTTCTCACGAGGGAGACCTTTAGGAAAGTTCTCTGTAGTCATCTACAGTAACTGTCTATCAGAATGTGTAACCCCCCATTAGGAGGGTTGAAAGTCTATGTGAAGAGCTCCTTTGGTGTCTGGAATGCTAAGCTGAAATATGATTATATTTTCCTATGAAGAGTAGCCTGTTTAGTTGGATATATTTCCTGATACATTCCACCTGCCACACACCAAAGGGATCTTCTGTTTTTGTTTGGGGCAGAACATTGTATTTTACACTGTGTATTTATTGGATTAAGCAAGTATTGTACAAATGGATGTTGTTTTCCAAATAGGCTCCTATTTAAAAGCTGAATCTTTTTCATTTTCCCTCCTTCTCCAGCCCCTTCCTACTCCCTTTCACCTCTTACCTCCCACCACACACACAGAATTCATTAAGATTAATCTGGAGAAGATTATGCAACCTTTTGTTAATAATGAGTTTAAATAATAATTGGGAGAAAGGTTGAATGTTGAACTTATTACCCTCCTTTTCTCCCTGATTTCCCAATACTCTTTTTCTCTTTCTGAGATGTGCTGTATTAAGGTTTTAGGAGGTTATAACTAGTCTGTTGGGTAGGAGGGAAGGATGGGTGCAGTTAGAAGCTGGTAGACCCAGTTTCTTACTCAAACACAAACTTCCTGGATGGCTTATCACTTAGCCTCCCTATGCCTGACTTTCACTAATTATTAACTCCATTAATTACAACACAGATGTGGTTAAGACAAATATCAGTGGTTCTGGAGATCTTAAGAGAGAGTAAGGTGTTGTACAATAAACTGTTATCTCTAGTGTTATCTCTTCTAGGTATGGAGAATCCTGATGCTTTGAAAGAGTTTCTCTCCTTCAACTTATTGAAACAGAACTTTGGTCCCCCATTGAGAACCAGGAACCTCATCTCCTACCAATTCTCTTTTCCATAATATATTTGACATCCTTATATATACTTTCTAGACCTAAGGGAACTTACATACATGCATACAGACAGACACAAGTGCACACACACACATCTGCCTTACTGTGAAAATATATGAAAGCTTGTATACGTTTTTCAGCATTAATATTCCCTTTCTCTGTTTTGCTTTAATGTGCGTGATTTAGCAAAAAACCTCCAGATGACACTGTGGCCCTAGCTCCCCTCTTTGGCCCACCATTAGAATCAGCTTTTGATGAACAAAGGACAGAAGGTAGGAAAAATGTGTATATCTATAGATTTTTTTTTCTTTTCATTAACTTACCTAATGTAACTATATGTGCTTTTGAAGCATATTTTTTAATGTGTCATCAGATCTCCAGCAGCTGTGTTTGGTAATACAAAATGCTCTTATAAAAATAATTTGATTTAAGAGCACTATGGTACAAATATAGTAAAATGTTATTTTTCTAGGATCCATGAGTGAGGGGAATTAAAGTTAAGTGTTAAGGACAACAGGACTTGAAGGCATAACGGGTAGGCTATGCTATCGTAACAGAAGGGCGCCACAGTACAGTGACTTCAACAAGATAGAATTTTATTTCTGTTTCATGTTAACAGTCTCACAGTAAATAACATAGGAGTGTAGGGTGGCTCTGCTGTTCTCAACATGTGGCCTTCTTCTCTGGGTCCAAGGGGGCTGCTCCAGCTCCTATCATCTCCCAGTAGAACAAAGGGGGGCGGGAGTGGGGAAGGGCCAGTGGACCTTGCTGCCAGTTCTCGTAAGAGCAAAATCTGGAAGAGACACAAATCACTTCCAACCAGATCCCATCATAGATCATTTGGTGCCACAGGGCCAGCTGAAACTCTTTAACTACAAAGAAGTGGAGAGAACATGCTGGAAGACAACTAGCAATCAGGCACATCGGGACATTTTCCAGTGATTTAGTTAAGAAAATGTGTAAGAAACACCCCTCAATTCTCCCTCAGTGATGTGCCTACAACTTCGGTCCTGCCACGAGGTTATCAGTTGACTTAGTAACTTACCTGTGATCATGTCATTCTTAAGGACATAATCATGTAATGACTGAAGGTGGGGTTTGATTTGTAGACCTGTTAAAGGAATTTTGTAACTGTATGCAAACCTGATATACAAAATAGAAAACAGTTCTTAAGAATATGGCATTCAACACTGAATCCATTAAAAAAAAAAAATGTTACTTCACATCCTTAAAGGATGTTTACCTTTATGTTAAAACAAAGTGGAGCTAAGGCCATCTTGGAGGTTTTTGGTGGAGAGGAGATACACCCTGACCTGTCAGTGAGCCCAGCTTGATTGCTCTTCAGGTGGTTTCAGCCCCTAAAGTTCCTTAAAGTTCCAACATTTGCACCAAGCACACTTGCTCTTCCAGTACTCACACTTACCTGTCATACCTACACACTCTTGCTTCTTTTGATTGATTTTGCTATCACTAGTTTAAAAGACCTGGAGAAAAAATATGTACTTTGGAGTCAGGTATGCCTGCCTGGGATCAGATCTTCACTCCTCTACTTTCACCACGTGTGCTCTTGGGCAGGTTATTCAGTCACTCTAATCTTTGGTTTCCTCTCTGGAAAATGGTACTAATACCAACCACATGGTGGTGGTGGTAGAATTAAATATATATATCAGTAGCTATGGGCCTTGTGGTAAGTGATTTATGTACATTTTGTATACATTATATTTATATCCCCCTTTAAGCCTTTTAGTAAGTGAGATTGCTCTATGATCTCTACGCTAAAGGAAAGGAAGCTCAGAGGTTAAATGACTTACCCAGGGTCTACAAATAAGTGTGGAGGCTGGATTCAAATCCGCATTCAACTAACTTCCCAGCTTGTGTTTTACAGCATAATGAATTACAGCTAGTACTTATATAGGTCCTGGCACATGATAGGTGCTGGGAAGAGCTAGTTATTTACATTGTTACCATAGCAATAAAAAAAATCAAAAGGAGGAGACAAAACAAAGAAGCCTTAGATTCAGTGTCCTTAGGCTCAATACCTAATTGCCCTGATTTACTTTCGATGTCTAAGCACTTGTTTATTTTCTTGGTTTTCTTAAGATATTCACCAAACATTTTTAGATAATTTAATTTCTCTCTGTGATGCTGTGAAAGGTTTATTTAAAGACCCTATAAGACCCTTTAAAGATACAAACCACTGTATGAAACCCAGGCATTTTAATTTTTGAAGCATATTCATAGCAAACTTTGAATAAACCAACTTAAAGCAAATTTCCATGGGGTTAATATCTGGATTTTCAAATGGGTGCCAGAAACTGAACCAGTACATTCAGCATGTCCTTGAGTGACCAACCAGAACGAAAATGCAGTTTTTATTTAGCTGTATGTAAACACTCACCCTCCCATATACATACAAACATACACCCCCTATTCCTATTTCCATTCTCTGCTTGAAAAGAAGGAGCAGCAGCACATTCCTAAATTAATTTGCTTGGTACTGAGGCAGGAGGGGAGTAGTTTTGTGAAGCTCAACTTTAAATTGAAATGTTAAGTTCTAAAATCTAGGGGCATGTTTTTTGTAAACTCACCCTGGAAAAATTTTTTTATGTTTCCAGTTCTTTTAGATCAGCCTGAGATATGGGGTTCAGGCCAACCAGTTAATCCAAGCATCGAGTCGCCAAAGTTAACAAGGCCTTTTCCCACTGGAAGTAAGTTATGTGCCTGCTCTGTCTGGAAAAATAAGTGACTCATTTTTTACTGTCTGTCTGCATAGTGAAATTAGGCAACTCTTAGAAAGTCTGCGTAAGCAACATTTGGACTGTGTAATATTGAGAAAAGATGTTATTCTAAGAGGCTTTAGAGTTAAAGGGACCAAGGGCAGGTTGTCAAGGCAGGAATAGCATAAATAAAGTAAAACTAGTAACTTCGGATCCTAGTCTCTTCTGATATGCCATAGGCTCACTTATTCATCCATTCATTCAGTCATTCATTATGTATATGTAAGAGTGAAAAGCAAGTGAGCCAAAGAACCTACTGTGCTCCAGGCATGGGCTATCAGACAAAACAGAGGTATCACACAACAACAAGTTAGGTTTGGTTTCTCTTAGTCCCACAGAAAACTGAGGCTGCATAGGACAAAAGGACACACTAAAAGGAAAGAATAATTAGAGAGCAAGAGAAACAATACTATATGGTAGAGAGAAGCTGAAACAGGAGATCCAGGCAAATTTATCTCAAAGCAGGACCGTCAGCCCAGCTATTCCAGCATGCCCTCGCCCACTCCAGGTGACTGGGGAAAGAGGTCCTGAAGATCTTTAGAGCCCTTCACCTTCAGTGGGTTGGGTATTCAGGCTGAATGGATTGCTCATTCGGTCAAGCCACCTGTCTAATGGATTTATTGAGTTCTCGTTTTAGTAGACTTATCATAGTAGATGTGCATGTGGAAAGTACTCCTTAAAAATCCCATGGGAGAAATATTGGATCTCAGAGAAAGGTGTTGGGGGTGGAGGGGGAATGCAGAGGGTATTTTTACTCTGTGAGGCTCACATAGAGACCAATTAATACTTTTTCCAGTTCAGCATCCCCAGGGCTCTGCTTTTTGGTGCCTAAAAATAATCATAGGAATTAACCAAGGGATTCCTAATCAATAGCCCAAGCAGCAATGTGTTGGAAATGTTGCTATAAAGCCATGTGATCCAGTCTTTCCAAGGGTATTTCCTTCATAAACAGGAAAAAAAATCAACCTTTTCTAAACTTGAACTTTCAAGGATGTGTTTTCAAAGGGTTAGAACCCCAGTGGCATGAACTCTTTGGATATACCAGATATGGCCAGTGACAAGAAAACATTCATTTAAAGAAAGAATAAGGAAAATAAATGTACTGTTGAAGCAGTAATTCCTGATTTTGCCCACAGAATGACAAGTCCAGTTCAGAAGGGTTGGGTCCATAACACAGTACCTTTTCTCTCTCCAGGGGTTATTTTTAGCCGTAATTTTTACAAAGGTAATGTGTTCATTTTTCCTTGACTCAAATCATTTTACTTCAGGCTTTCAAAAATATACTAAAATTTAAGATCTATAACTTAGAGAAATCTTTCCAGATTCAATCCATATAAAGCCATGTGATTTAGACTATAATATCCTGACTGTGTTCAAAACCTCTCACCTGAATCCCCACCAAAGCTGTTCTCATTTCCTTGATCACACCTGGATTGCAACTGTGTGTTAATATGATACTTAATAATTCAGTCATAAATTCCTTGAGGGCAGAAGCTCCTTTTATTCAACCCTATGCACCTAGTTCCTAGTACAGGACATAGGAGGTTTGTCATAAAGTAATGAATGAATAAAATGCTAATATTATATTGGTTATTATCTGACATTCTCATAAAGTGGAAGTATCTGAATGTGTCCTGCATCAGTCCCTCAGCTTTGAATTAAAAAAAAAAATTAGACTAGTAATGGCTGTTCCATTTCCGAGAGCAGGAATGTGAATGAAAGCTTAAATCCTGCTTCTCTACAAAATATTGTGTATCTCGGGGAGAAAGTAGTCAATAATGCTTGGCTTCTCATCTCTTTGCAGCACCTCCACCACTGCCTCCAAAAAATGTACCGACCACCCCACCCCGAACAGGCTCCCCCCTCACAGTGGGACCAGGTAAGCTTTAGTTTCTTCTTTTCCAGGATGACATGGCGACCAGAACAGTATCCCCGGACTTCAACATACCCATATGTTGGGAGCTGTAGACTAAACATGAAAATGTTTGCATTTAGTTTTACTTCCATTACAGCCTATCGTGAAGACTTATTTTAAAGAATCACTCTCAAGTTTCACAAAAAGATTCACTTTATCAGCTAATTTTTCTTCTGTATATTATTGCTGAATGAGGGCCACATTTACTTGTAAAAAGAAAAAAAATCTCTATCAAAAGTCATTGCTTAATTGACATGTCACTTCATTGGATCTCATTTTCATGATATGCAAATTTGTAGTCTCAAGAATAATTTGTAATTTTCCAAGAACGGATAAAATTTTTACCAGAATTAAAACTGTTTAGTCTATAAAGACATGAAACAGTTCCCAGGATGGGCAGCTCAGGCAGTGGGGAATTTTTTTTTCAGTAATCATAAAAGTACTTATTATCTTATGGCCAAAAGATGTGCAAAGATGATGAACCACAGCAAGCAATTGCTGCATGCCTTTAGACAGATAATTTCTAAGGCACAACTTGTTCTTCTGTTAAAATCAATACTACATATTCATACAATTTATAATCCACCTAGTCTTATTGGGTAGCAAGACAAAAGCAGTAATAGTTCCTTTATGTGTCTGGGCCTTTAAAGTGTGGTTCTTTATCACCTTTGGAATTGTATTGCAGCTTCATGCTTCCTCTGCTATTTATGCAGCCTGGTGAGTTTGATAGCTACAGAGGGGGATATTTATCAACAAGAGCGAATGCAAGACATAGTCATTTATGAAATTTATATTGACTCAAACCCAACAGGGAGTCATCCAGAGTGTCATCAGGAAAGGTGTTTGCAAGTTCAAATCATTTTGGCCCCTTCTATCTTCATAAATATGTTACATATGAATAAATCTACCATGAAATTATAAATATTGTGGGCTATGCAAACTGCTGCCCCATTTATCTGTAGCCTTGGAACCTTGAATGTGAACTCCTTTCAAATGTGAAATATGGAACACTAAGTTGGCTCTTGTAGCCAGTGTTATTTAAAGGTGAAATGCTTCTGCTCATGCCTTGCGATTATTTAGGTAACAATTTCTAATTTGAATAACCTCAATTTTTAAAAAGTATACTTCCTCACACTGCAGTTGTTATCAAATCTTTCCTGCCAAGGTCTAGAAGGTAATTTTGATTTTTTTTCTCATATGATTGATAAGAATTAAAAAGAATAGCTGATGCTAATGTGGATCAAAACATAATTTTCTGTCTCATGACTTCAGATAGATATATATTAGAGTTTTGCCTCATTAGAGTTTTTGCCTCATTTGCTTCAATTTTACCAATTAGAATTGACCAAAACAATTTATAGAAATGCTTTTATAATTTTCTTCCCTGTTAAACAGGTATATACGTATGTAACACTTCTAATAAGTAGTAAATATCTTCTCAATAATCTTTATGTGTGTTGTGTGTGGGTTGTATATGTGTATGTAAATATACATGTGGGGATATCCCTTTAAATAATCATACTGTGTTTCTGGTATATTTAAGGTAGAAGATATACAGTTAATTATGATGTGCTATTTTTTTAAAACTAACAGATAATTAGTTTTCACCAAACATTTTTATTTAATATGCTAGAGTAGGTAATCAAATATGAGGTAATTTTTCAGCTATCTTTTTACTTTTATTGTATTATATGTATTTCAGTCGGCCAGATTTTCACAAGGGGCCTCCCTTTTGGAATTTGCAGTTCCCGAGCCCGTGCTTCTTGGTGACCCTAGCACTGCCCCCTCAGAATGATCATACTCTGCACCCTTGTGAGCAGCCCAAAGAGCACAGCATGCTCAGCACTTTCGATGATGGTAAAAGTAGCTAACGGGGTCACCCTGCAGAAGGGTAAATAATCACACAAAAAGATGATGCTCACACTCTGGAGGCAGGGAGCTCTCCCCTCCCCTTCAGCTCCAATCAAAATATTTTTACATCATGAAATATGCTTGGTGAGGTACCTCAAAAGGCAGCCTATTTACCAGGCTGTGTCTCATCCCTCCCACCCCATCCTCTATACAAATAATATTAATAAAGTCAATTAAAGTTTAAAATTAACTACTTTAACCACAGGAACTGACCAGTCAGCCACAGAGATCAAAATTGAAAAACTACCATCGATCAATGACTTGGACAGCATTTTTGGCCCAGTGTTGTCCCCCAAGTCTGTTGCTGTTAATGCTGAAGAAAAGTGGGTCCATTTTTCTGATACATCCCCAGAACATGTTACTCCGGAGTTGACTCCAAGGGAAAAGGTGGTGTCCCCACCAGCTGCAGCAGACAATCCAGATGACTCCCCAGTTCTGGGCCCCCTGAGCCCTCCAGGCCCCCCAGGCCCTCCAGGGCCCCCTGGTCCTCCTCGAAATGTACCTTCGCCTCTCAATTTAGAAGAAGTCCAGAAGAAAGTCGCTGAGCAGAGCTACATTAAAGATGATTACTTAGAAACAATCTCATCTCCTAAAGATTTTGGGTTGGGACAGAGAGCAACTCCACCTCCCCCACCACCACCCACCTACAGAACCGTGGTTTCATCCCCTGGACCTGGCTCGGGCAGTGGTACGGGGACCGCCAGTGGTACGTCTTGCTGTTTGAGTGTGCTTCGTGTGACCGGGAATGGCCGTGGCTGCTGCAGAATGAGCAACACCCTCCTGCCTGGCAGCTGGTTTAGAGCTTCAGTCGTGCCTCCTTTGGTTTGGGTGTCCTTGGCCCTGTGGCATGTCCTAGTCAGTCCATCAGATGCTCGCGGTCCTAGTGCAAGTCTGTGGATGTGTTCTGCCCTCTCCTCCCTGCCCTGAGACGTGCCCAGCCTCCCACCCTGCAGTTAGGAAGTGTATGTTTTTCAATAAAGCTTTGCTGTCATTGTGTGGAATTCAAGAGCCTTCTAGAAAGACAGATTTCATAGCCAGTAAGTTTCATGTTAAATGTCTGATTTCCTTGTCAGATATCTCCTCAAGGGCCTAGGTGTTTTTTTTGTTTTTTGTTTTTTATTTTGTTTTGTTTGTTTTGTTTTCAGCTTTAGTGAGATATAATTGACAAATAAAATCGTAAGCTATTTAAAGTACACAATGTGATGACTCGAGATATATAGATATAAATATGGATATGGATATGGATATAGATATAGATAGATATATATAGTAAAAGGATTCCCCACATCAAGCTAATTAACACATCCATCACCTCACATGTTAATGTGTTTTTGTTTTTTTATTGAGAACATTTAAGTTCTACTCCCTTGGCAAATTTCAACTATACAATACAGTGTTCTCAATTATACAATATAGTCACCATGTTATACATTTATAACTCAGACCTTTTTTATCTTATAACTGAAAGTTTGTATTTCCTTTTCCCAAGGGCCCTAGTTTTTGTAAGTCAATGTTGGGGTTTTCTTCTATTTTTTTCTCTTATTTCTTCCTTCCTTCCTTTTTTTTATGAAGGGAGAACCATCTTAACCTTTCTAGTTTATTTCAGAAAAAAAAGTTAGAAAATGAGATTTTGGGGAACAGCGAAAAGAAGACACCTCACTAAATCCCCAACCTAATCAAGCTGCCACTAAAGACAAATTATTCTCTGATTTCGTTTTGATGTGCTCGTCAGCCTATCATGTCAACTCTAAGGGTGGTGACAGGTGACGGGGAAAGTCTATCAGAAATGTATGTTTTAGAACGATATATGCAGATGTTGACACTGAATCTGAGTTTTGGGGTTTTCTTATTCAAAGCTTCATTTTGCCTTCTGTAATTATGAAAGGATGGGAAAACCTGTCACGCGTACCAAAGAATGACCACGATTTTTCTAACACATCTTCCGTGTTGTTTATCCCACTGGTGCACGCATTTGTCTGGCAACACCCTCCCGTGCCTGTAGGTTCGGCTTAGGCACCTTCCTGGGGTGCCATGTGCTATTTGTTTTTCATTTGCCTTGAAAAAGGATACCAAGTTTAAGTTATTTAGATCTAGTAAGAACTAGAAATGAAAGACATTTGTCTTTATTCTAATACTCCTTATTGCCTCCTCTTTCATTGGAGTATCTTTCAGGGCTTGCTCTGTGTGTGCAAGTTCCTCTGTAAGTGTGCCCTCTGCCCCCTTCCCCTAAAAAATGAAAACTGTTCAATACTCAAATAAGTTTGAGAAACATGTCAAAACAAAATCAGCAGATTTATTTTATTTTATTATTTTATTTTATTATTTTATTTTTACCATAGGACATTTGAGAGCCTTTATTTTGCCAATAATAGCAACAGCTATAGTTTCTCGTCCTGGCACCATGCTCAGTGCATATTATTTTATCCTTACAGCAACCCCATGTGCTAGATAATCTTATTTCCCCCATTTTACTGATGGGAAAACTGAGGCTCAGAGGTATCCAGTAATTTGCCCAAGTTTACTCAGTTAGAGGTGATAGATTTAGGGATTCATACTCAGGTCTGTGTAACCCAGCACCTGTATTTGTAACACAGTTGTCTACAGGCACTCTTCTAAGGTTTAGTTACAAAATATCCCAGACTTATTTATGACAACTGACACCCACCTGTGCTGCAATATAGCATCAAAAAGATCACCAATATTCTCTCAAAGCACACTCCCTCAGTGCTCCTCTTTATAATTCTAGAAGGTTAGAGCACCCACCTTCATCCTCTGTTGCTTTTTTAGGTCTTTTTCTGGGATATAAGCTTCTTACTTCTCTGTAAAGGCAATAAAGGGCCCCTAGGTAAAGCCTTCAGTTTAAACCTCAAACCCAAAGAAGTTGGCTGTCTGTTGTCAAAGAGGGGCGTGTTTCTGTTGTCTTCCAAGGGGCTCTCTTTCCTGGGCCAGGCTCTCAGTCTTCTGAGCTGGCTTTTCAAGGAATAATGCCCTCTCTCCAGTGACAGGCCACTAAGCTCTTGTGGGGAGAGGGGATGACAGGGAAGCTTTGGTTTTTGTTTTTTTGTTGTTTTGTTTTGTTTTGAATTATTTTATCTATCTCTTTATCTCTTTATTTATTTGCTTTGTTTTTCATCTGTGTTTCCACTGTCACCTTCCACAAGGCTCTGGGAGACTTTTGTTTAATTGAATTGACCACTGATATGAGTGGAGAGAGGAGCTTTGGCTTTCTTTCTGGAACCTTTGGGAGTTTTTTGTTTGTTTGTTTTTTTAATGTTTAGCTTCTGTACCCTTATTTGAAATTACTTTAAAATGTTGCCAGTAAAGACTATTGATTCTTAGTAACTGAGCTGGAAAAAAACTATACTTTGCTGGGATTAAAGGATTGAATTTCTAAGGGGAACATTGAACTGGGCCAGTGAAGCTCATGAATAAATGAAACTTTGCACCATTATCTCCTTACTTAAGTCCCAGTTTATTTGCTACTTAATGTTTTATCGATGGAATATACACAGACTGGCAGAAATGTAAATTTAGGATTGCAACAATAGGATATGGACACATATTTTAAAAATTATGGATGCTCTCACTCCCTGCTCTTTATAACAGTCTGAGAAGACTAACTTTTCCTGTACTTCTCAAACTCTGTTTAGTTGAATACCATTATGCTCACTTTTAAAAATTTCATTCAAAGCAAGGTAACTGTCATCCACTAATTTTAGGCAGTTCTCACAGCTTTGTAAATCAAGAGCTATCTGCTGTTGAAAAGCAGTTGGAAGTTAAAGATTTGCTTCATAAAGTTTAATTTCCTTAAGGCAAGAGTTAAAAATACCTAGTTTGGCCAGAACATGGCTTTACTGGAATGCAGACTCTGATTCTTGGTCAAGACCATCTCGTCTGTGTGAGTTGTGTGCCGGAGGTGGGGTGGAGAGGAGAAAGAGTCTCATTGGCCTGCAGCAAATGTGGAGACCAGGGAAACAGAGGTGTTAATAAAGATATAATGTTCTTCTGTGCAACATTTTCCAACTTGGAATACTAAAGCAATATTAAAGATGCTATACATAGACACACACACACACTCCCACACATCCATAAGCAAATGAGTTTCAGTTACCTGGGTTTGAATTAACCAAATACATTTCCTAACTACAAGTCTTTTTAGAGCAGCGGTGTTCAATATGGAAGCCACTAGCCACATGTGGCTATTTTAATCTTAATTATAATTAATTAAAATTAAACATAGTTCCTTAGATGCAGTAGGCACAATTCAAGTGCTTAATGGCCTCATGTGGCTGGTGTCTATCTCATTGGACAGCACTCATTCTAGAACATTTTTGTCATTGCAGAAAGCTCCATTGGACAGAACTGTTTTAGGGCTTGTAATGTTCTGGTCACCAAAAAAACCACATAATATGTAACCATTCCCACACATATTTAATACTTCCTTGAAATAAATGAGGAATTGTGCTCTAAGAAACACAATAGGAAAAGGCTGTTTGGTTTCTTACATATTTTGAAATGCATGTATTTCATTTCACAACATTATGGTGTATTAGCCTCATTTTACAGATAAGAAACAAGCACAAAGATTGAACTTGGCCATAATCATAAAGCTACTAAGTAGCAGAGCTAGGAACTGCCCCCAGGTCTGTTGGATTTTATTTACCACTTCTCCCCAGGTGCCCCCACTGTCCACCCTCACCCACCCACCCACCTACACACACAAAGAGATATAAAGGTTGAAGCTATAGCTCTGTTGTTTTCGTGGGTCACCAGAGAAACTAGGATGGATGAGAGCAGCAAGTGGGTTGAGAACATGTCAATAGTTGCCAACTTTTTTGAACTCACAAAACTCAGATAATGTACCTGTGATTTTTAAAATTAAGCCTTAACTGGAGATGTTGTCCAATTATTTTCCAGCATTGTTCTTGGGAATAAACACTGCTTAAAGGGAAAATGAAAGTATAATTAAAGATCAGAGAGTGATAGAGATGTATAAATAATAACCTCTAACTCTTATAATACTAAACAATTGTGTAATCTCACAAAAGTATGGGAAGCCCTAGTTTACTTGTGAAATACCCCCTCAGTCCCTGAATATCCTCTGCTGAACCTCAGGGTTCTGTCAAGTAGGGTTGTATTCTTAAATACTCCCTTAGTATCTTCCAACTGCATAACAAATGAATTAAATCAATCCAGCAAGGAAAAAGTGAATTAAATAAAGCGTCCATAATTAGCCTCTTTTTTCTTTGCTTTTAGTTCTGTCTTTATCCAAAGACACATCTTTACCATCATCATCAAAATCTATTGCCTTCCATTTTTATAGCATTTTATACTTCAGTAAACACTTTCATAAGCATTTTTCTTTTGTTATGTTTTACTGATTTTAGAGAGAGGAATAGAGAGAGACATCGATGAGAGAGACATCAATTGACGGCCTCCTGCACACACACACCCCCACACAGCCCACAGCCCACAGCCCAGGCATGTGCCATGACTGGGAATTGAACTGGGGACCTCTTGGTTTATGGGTTGATGCTCAACCACTGAGCAACACTGGCCAGGCAGCATTTTCCATTTTGATTGTTACAACTACCTTGTAAGGTAGAAACATGTCTCATTTTTTAAAACAGGAAGCTGAGATTCACAGAGGTTAAGATCTCCTAGTTGATAAGAGGCAGGCAGGGCCAGAACTGAGATAGTCTGTTTTTTCATCCAGTTTTGTCAGTATTCCACACTGCCTTGATGATAATCCCTTACTGCTTTCGTAAGCATTACTGAAAGTAGTCTTTAAAATTTCCCTTCTGGAACATGTAGGAAAAGATAAGCAGCTGACCTTTCCTGAGACTGATTCAGAACACTATTTCTTGGAAATAGACCATGAATAAACATTTCAAACCATTCCTATGCATGGTTTTCCAGCAAAATAGAACCCCCAAAAAGCCCCAGGGAAGTTCCTGACAAAGACTTTGTTGTCTAAAAGTTTATCTCCCATCTCTCTGCTGTCACTTCTGTTTTCTGGAAACATCCTGGGTGTAAATCAGTTAACTTGAAAGATAACTTTGTAGTGAGACCTGTCAAAACATATCCAATTGTTTTGTTGTTCAAGAGATGATTAATCAAAAAGAATAAGACTATTCACTCATTCTAGAACATTTTCGTCACTGTAGAAAGCTCCATTGGACAGAACTGTTTTAGGGCTTGTAATGTCCTGGTCACCAAAAAAACACACATAATATGTAACCATTTAGAGAACTATGTGCAAGCTGCCCCTGCAAAAATAGGACCAGGCTTTATGCAAGATGTTGAACTCTACAGTCCACCTAAGGCTACAAGACATTGCATTTGAGCTTGAGCTTTGGAGTTAAACAGATCATTTGAGCTGTGTGACCTTTAGCAAGTTACTGAATATCTCTGAGCTTTACTTTCCATTGAAACAGTGACAATACCTTCCTCTAAGCTTACTGTGAAGATAAATAAGGTAATGGCTAGCATAGATCCTGGCCCAATAAAAAGTAAGAATATGGTAAAAAGGTGGTGATGGTAGAGAGAAGGTGGGTGTAGGGCTGGGGATGGCGATAATAATTAGTAGGATTTCCCACTAATGAAGTTCCACTTACAATAAACAGCACAGAGACACACAACATGCTCAAGATTTCAGGTGGTTTAAACAAGAGGAGCAAACTACGCCCAAGGACTCTCCTAAGATGAGAGCAGAAGCTGAGATGATGAGTTTGTTGCTCAACTTCTTTGAGAATCTGACAGTCTGGAGATGGAGATGCTGGGCTAGGATTCTTCAGGGAGCACAGTCTTGTGGCATATTGGAGGGGAGGCAGGGAGGAGGGAGCAGGTATTTTTCTGGCTCAGGATTTCCTAGAATTTTCTTGGAATGATTTTCTAACCAAAGTGACAACGAATCTGGAGTAGTTGAAATGTTTCTGAACAAGAACCGTTTGGTATATTGATCTGACTTTCTTAAGGATTTTAGCCAAGCAGTTTACCCATGTATCCCAGACACATGAGTGATGAGAGGCAGAACCCTGAGTCTAAGACCCTGCTGGTGCTGACTGGTGTGCATGCCGGCCTCTGTGTGTCGTCCGTATTTCACATGCTTGTCATGGACAGCCAGAAAAGTAAATCCAAGAGGCTCTTTTAAAAATCTTCACATACACACACACAAAAATCATTGTGGGCAAACTCTATGTGGAACGGATTCCTAAGCAGCCTCCTTCAAAACATAAAATCCTCTCAATTCAATGTCTTTCTGTTAAGATTCTAAACACAAAGTACTCAGGCAACATATAATTTACCTTCCTATACTTTGTCCTTTGCTTACCATCAAGTGGTTGCTTGTATTTATTAGCACTCATATTTTGAAGCATAGTACACAGGGCAAATCTCTTAAACATGTTCAAGTATATAATGTGGAAAAATCATTCATCTTCCTTCAATTTCTAACCTCCGTTTCCAACTAGGACATAAATAAATTTTGAATATGCAAAAATCAAAAGAATTTAGCATAAGTTTGGTGCACATATGGTCAAAATGAAAGCTACCCTCCACCCAGCCAAAAGAGTCTTAAAAATATTTTTTCTGTCACAGCAAAAAGGATTTACCTTTCACTGGGTGTCACATGACAACAGAAGGCAATGAGCTCCAGCTTCTACCATCAACCACAGTTCAACTGAGTGATTTTTTTTTCTGTATTAAAAAAAAATACCAGGTGCTACAGTGTTGAATATAGTAATGGCTGAAGTGAAAAAGGTGTCTGGGACTGGCTTTGCACTGTGGGAATGGGGAAGGAGAGATTAAGTGTTGACAATGCTTTGGCCAACTGTGTTTCCAGACGTTTTTAACACCAGCTTGTTTTTCAGGTGCATCGTCCCCTGCTCGGCCAGCCACTCCCTTAGTTCCTTGCAGCAGCACCACCCCACCTCCACCTCCTCCCCGGCCTCCATCTAGGCCAAAGCTGCCTCCAGGAAAACCTGGAGTCGGAGATGTGGTATGTTCCCTTCTGCCCTGGCTTGCTCAGAAACTCTGAGAATGACAAACAAGTGAAAAACCTTCACACAGGCCACCTCCACATCAGGTCTAAGCCTTAGATCACTTATACAAATGGCCCTGACAGGTGGCATGCAGTAGGGGTGTACATTTCAACCCTTCTCAACTCTCTACCATCTTTCAAGCCAGGGTCTAAAATGGTAGGAATAGGGATGCTGGGGCCCTCAGGTCTGCTACAGTGGGTTTGATGCAAATCAAGACAGTAATGCTCAATTGTGTTAAACCTTTAGAAAGGGATGTGTTCCTTTGATTCCAAGAGAGGGTAAGTCCTGATTTCTGTCCCCAGACTATAGAGAAGTTATTGGTGGTAGGCACCCTGTGTAGATATAAAGGAGAGTGGTGGCCCAATGAGTTTGTTCTGGAAGTTTTTTACGTCATGTTTTTGGGCTAAGGGGTGGAAAACATTCTGTGTGAGCAATAAAGAGACTTCTGGCAGATGTAAATTCCTTCGGGATCTATGCACAGGAGCCACAAGCTGATATCCGTAATATTTGGTTTAGCTAGCACACTACAGTATTTTGTATTTAAATGTCTTTCAATGGGCTTAAGCTCTCAGATTCTATTACCTGCTTAGTCCCTAAGGGCATGTGAGTTCACAGTCCTGAAATCCATTACTGACCGCATCACAGATCTCAGCTTCTCTAAGTCTCATATTCCTATTGGGTGCAGTTTATGGCTCCTCTAGCTCCATCTACAAGCCCCTGTGTAGATATAATTTCAGTGTGAAAATGGTGTCACCTGTACTTTTAAGAACTTTAGTTGTTATAGCTAGGGCTGGGAGACATGAAATATGGAACAAAAGTACCACGACCTGTGTATCTAACTCTCCACCTCTTTTCTTCTCTCTGCAGCCCAGACCTTTTAGCCCTCCCATACATTCTTCCAGCCCTCCTCCAATAGCACCCCTCGCCCGGGCTGAAAGCACCTCTTCGATATCGTCTACCAATTCCTTGAGTGCAGCCACCACTCCCACAGTTGGTAAAAATTATCTCCTCTCTCTTCATCCGTTTGTGATTTTGACTGGCTGTATTTATGACCTGAAAATCCCAAGGCCTTGTATTTCTGATCAGAATTGTTTTGCTGTGTGTTTTGCTACTATCACCTGACTCTTCTTTTAAAAGCACCTTCTCAGCAAAGGAGGCCAAGTGCTTTAACTAGGCAAATAAGTAAAAGAACATTAACACCTGTGTTTTACAGGAATTCTCTTATGCTGTTCCACACAGAGCTATTCATGAAAGCTAGGAGGAAATCAAATAAGGTCCTATAATTTAGATATTACTTCTTATGATCAAAATCATCTCCTTTGAGGGAGAATGTTTATTTAAATTCCAACTCAGAAATCACAAAATTTAGAGCTTTTATTTTCCTGAAGCTTTCATTTCTTCATCACTTTTGGTTGTTCTTATGTTGACAGATGGTATACACATTGGCGTTGCAGGACTTGAGCAAACTTTTTGACATGTTTTTTTAGTGCTTTACAGTGATATGTGGTCAGTGTTCCCTGAGAAATAAGCATTGCTGGCATTTGCAATAAATGCCTTAGTGCCTCTTTCCTTATGGTGTGATGAAAGTGAAGAGTTGAGAATGGCTGCTCAGCTGGATGGTTTTCCCAGGTTTAAATGCCTCCTTTTGCCTGGAGTGTCTTCCCTTTCCCCAAGGCTGTTCTCTCTCTCTATATATCTTCACCCATCTTCCATAGGCTCCTGCTGCCTCTCCTGTTTGCATGGTGTCTCTGATCTGGGGCTTTCCATTCCATTTTTCCCCATTGTTTTCCTTTCTTGTCAGAACTCCCCTCCAAGTCTCCCATATTATAAACCAGCTGACCATTCTGCATTGCTTGAGAGAATCATTAACCAAAGCTAAGTAATTTCCTTAAAAAAAAAACAAACAAATTCCTACTACTTACCAAGAACACGCTACGGAATTGCCCATGTGAGTAGTAGCTTGATCAAAGCCTGAAGCTCTTCTGGAAAAAAACTCACTATTTTTCCAGTGGAATAAGTTAAGTAAGGTGTGCCTCTTAGGGGCCCCAAAGAGAAATTCAGCTATATCACATGCTCTATATTATTAATTAGAGCAGCTCAAAAGAATCCTTCAAATTTGGTGAAAACATAGCCAGCTATCCAATTTCATATGATGCAGTCATATATATATATATATGTATGTATATGTATTTATATGTGTATATATGTGTGTATATATATATGGCCAACTCTATTCTTTATCCACATCATTAATTGGGACAATTTGGGGGCTTCCTATTTTTATATATCTATTAGTTAATTTCTTTCTGGCTTTTTGTTTGTGTTTTTTTTTTACAGCCCAAACTGATTTTTGAACTCTCTTTAGTACTCTTGATTGTTACGGCCATTTTCCCCACTCCTGCTTTGGTTTTTTTGTCCTTTGCTTGTTTTTCTCAAGATCAGTTGTCCTACCCACTTCATGTGGCTTTTCTGGTTGGTCAAAGAGGAAAGTGAGAATAAACTGTCACTCAGAAAGCAAGCCTCAAGTGACCTCAGACGACCGTCTAACATGTTCTTTCAACTCATTGAGATTCAGAGAAAATTGCACACTCAGGGAATTTGAACCATGTCTGTGTTTTCTGTGATGTGTTTTTATACTCCCTGCTGCCGAAATCCCAAATCCTGGCCAGTGACTTTAATTCTGAACACTTCTAGTACACACTCTTTCAAGATGAACCACAGAGGGGTTTATAAAAGAGCCACCTGAGAGGATAGTCACATTGCTTCATTGCTGAGGAGCATTCTGATTTAATCTGTGTGTTTTTTTAATTTCATTTTCATCTTCCCACTGCATTCCTCACTCTCCTGTTCCTTATTTCCTGCTGCTGTGGGTCATCTGACAGCCACTTCTCGGTGATGTAAACACATTGTCAAATGACTGACTACCCAGCAGCTTCTTGTATCTTGGTATTTACCTCTTTTTTGGACAGGATGTGCTTTGGCTGTTTGGTACAAAAGAACTGACTATTCCTGACTGTCTTGGAATGTCAACTTAGTGAAGTCAAATGGCTCAGGGAGATAGAGAATTTCAGCAGCAAATTCCCTGAAGTTGATGGCTCAGCTTTCCCCTCCCACCACCACAACACTTTTTGACATTTCCCGTCACAGTTGAGCCAAAATTGGGACAAATGAGGTGAGAACCAATAAGCAACATTTAATGTAATTTAAAGACTAAAATTTTAAGAGCAAGTTTAATCTCCCTGCATGACAGTTCATATAAAAATATGCCCCTGTAAGACATTGGGCATAAAATCTTCCATGAGAGCTGTGATTATAAAGCAGTAAATCTAATGCCACACCTGAAAATACAATAAACTCATATTGTACTCAGAAAAACCTATACAGGACTTTCACTCTGTGATTTTGGGGGAAATCTGTTAATATTATGGGAATAGAGACAATATATAAAGTTATTCCATTATAAAAAAAATAAACTCTTAGATATTTGAGCTAGAAATAAACAGGGAATTATCTCTAATTGTAAATATCCATTTTTTATTTCTATGGGTGATAGTGTTTTTGCATGTTTGCAGAATCTTCATTTGGGACCCAAATGCAAAAAGACCACAGTAAAGCCAATTTTCCTTTGTTATTAAATTTACTGTTAATTATATCTCTTCACTGTTAATGATGCATTTTCATTTGCCTCTTTAATATTGCAGTAATCTGTAATGACTGAGAAGTAATCATTTCTGGGCAACCAAGGGAGCATCAGTGGACTTGGATGCTTCCTTTGGTGTAGAACTTTGAGCAAAAGTCTTTTGTATGCAGTACTGGGATGTTAACTATAGTATCTAAAACTTAAAATACTTCCTCCAAGCCTTTGTCTCTCCAAGCTGGAAGCCAATTCTATACTGGATAGTCTTGCTTTTTAAAATACCTGAATTAATGCCAGTTATCCTGCACAAAAAGAAAACAGGCATTTGGAGGTAGATTTCCTGATTCCAATTAAAAATTCCCACATATAATTTTAGTCTTTTTCTTTTTCCTTCTGCTATTTTTTGGAAAAGCTTGTCTCCAATACTAGATTCCTCATCCTAGATCAGTTTGAGGCTATCTCCATGGTTAGTCCCTAGGAAATTTTTTCTTCTGCATTTAATTTGAGCGTTGCCCTTATTTAAACCAAGCACAGAGCTATCCAATGACTCCTTTTTTAAGTTCTCTGATTTATTTAGGATGTTTTCTTCTACGCCCTCAGTGTCCACAACCACCATTAAAAAAAAAAATCATAAGCATGCTAATCAACCCTTGTGAACTATTCTTTTGTAACTTCAGCTCAAAGAACAAATGGCAGTATTGAAGGCTCCTCATTTTAACGAGATTGTAAATAGGACATTAGTTCTTCAAAGGAAAGGAATATCCTCCATCATCTCCCCCTAGTAGGTATGAAAAGGCACTGTTACATTCAGTTACTGCCAGTGCAACTATTTTGGTTCCTATTTTCTCTAGAGACTGTAGAGTGGCCTCCATTTGTCCTGTTCCTCTCCTATAGATCTTACAGGAGTTGCATTAACTTGTCCTAGCCTCCAAGGAAGCCACACGTATATTAAAAACTACCTTACTCCCTAAGTCTAGGAGGCAAGCTAGTAGGATATTTTCTAAGAAACACTGTTTATGGAGTAGTTTTACTACCCTCATTCATTTCCTTATGTTATTCCCCACATTGTAGGAAGGATTCTCTCTTACTGTCTTTGTACAGATTTTACTCAGTTTTTCTATTGAAATTGTAGTAATACCCTTAGGATATGGCATTGAGTACCTTTTTTTATCAGATAGAGTAATATTCCAGTTGCCTGCATCTGTTAGTTGGTGAGAAGGGGAACCATGGGCGAAGATCTGGAACTCTTGGAGTCCAGAGCAACTGTTTAGACCAATTTACAAAGACATTTGGCCATAGTTGGACACTATAGTCAAAGAAGGAATTACAGTAATGCTGTTCAAAAGGAACAGTCCATAACTACCGAAGGCAGATACAAGGCAAATTGAATTTGGATATTGATGAAGTTGAAATAGGATGCTTCATTCATTCAGGGACCTCAGATTTATACTGTTGCTTTTTTATGGTCTTGTTAAAAGCTCCCTCTTTCCCCTTGGGGGAAGTGCATGCTGGGTGATTCTGTTGAGCTGTCACGAGGTTCCGTTGATGGACATATGTCTGGCCATTTGAGAATTGTGTCTGAGTGAAATACACTTGCACAAGTCAATTATTAATGATAGTGCCTTTAACAACACACTGAAAAGATGAGCCATGATTTCTTCCATGGAGCTGAGTTCAGTCAAATTCAGATGCTAAAACCTGGCATTTTTAAAATTATAATTTCTTCCCATAGCATCATCATGAAATAAGCACATCGCTTTTTTGTGTCCTAGTCATAAGCCCAGTGTCTAAGGTGTTTTTTTTTTTCCTTTTTCCATTAAAATCATTCCTGTGTTTCAGTCAGTAAAGTGTGACCTTGATTTCATTTGGGATTTGTACTTGTGTTTTTGTTTTCCATCCCTTTATATTTCTTTGGTTCGTAGTGTCAGAAGATGATGTTTTTTATGACAAACTGCCCTCATTTGAAAGGCGCTGTGAAACCCCGGCAGGTATGGTGCTAGCCAAGTGATCTCTAGATATCTAGACATTAAAAATCCAAGCCATTATGCCATCTGAATGCTATAAATGTCATGGACATGCTACTCACCTCATGAGTGTCCAGTGCCTTCCAGATGCACCCTGTCTGTTTACTGTTCATTGTGGAACTCATGCCATTGAATTTTTTTAAGTGAACATATTAAAAAGCAGCAGGTTGCATGACAGTTTCTCAGCAAAAAGGTTTGAAAAAGGTGAGATGCTATTGCTTTGTGAATTTACAAAGGAAGGAATAATTTAACTGCTCAGAATTACATGTCCAGGAACTGCTTTTTAATTTAAAAAAATAATAGAGCACCATTAGTAATCTTGTTTTCTCTTTGGTACATAGGTAAAGGGTGTTTTGTGTCTGGATGCCTAAGGTGATTCCAGGGAAGGGGATGGAAGATATATGACATCTTCCGGGAACATTAAATTGATATGCAATGCTGTTGTCATTTAAAACCTAAGCTAAGTTTATCTGACCCATAACTCCAAGTTTATCTTTTTTAAAACATAGAAGGGGATGACATTGAAGATGAAATGGATACAGCAATTGCTGAATGACAGTTTGCCCAAACCAGTGCAGTTAAAATATGCTGACGCCCCTGCATGGCCAGGAAGACTTCTGCTCCATGCGCACCAGCACCGAGTATCGAGCTACCAACCACACATGCCCATCCCTTTAGACCTCCATAGCTTTGCTTTGCTTTCTGTTTCCTGAACTAAAAACAAACAAACGAACAAACAAAAACGAAGATTGCCAGCCTCCCCTTTTCCCTGCACGCTAGTGGCATGCGGTGCCTGTGCCCCCCAGGAGGTTAATGAGCTGCTCTGTAACTCACTCTGTGTCCTTCTCTCTCCCTCCTAACCTTTCCCATCCCGCTTCAACTCCTGGCCATACAGAGAACGAACAGCCTTCCCTCGTTTGGTTTGACAGAGGAAAGTTTTATTTGACTTTTGAAGGTAAGTAGTACATAGCATACCAGACTCTGATGTATTCTCCCCTCACCCTCCTTCCCCATTCGCATTCCCAAATCCCAGATCTCTTCAAAAGACCTGGCCTCCCCCTCAAAAGAAAAATGCTATGGCTACTTAGAAAATATTAAATTCTAAAGAAATATTACACGAATTTCGTTTGTATGGGACCTTCAATTTTTATATTAAAACGTTAAAGCTAATTTGCAGTTAATCTTGGTTACTTAATTAACTGTGTGAAGTTGAAAAACAAAGCAAGACACCTTTTTTGTCCAAGGAACTTAACTCTGTCAACCAGGGCTCCTTCCTAACACTTTTGCAACAAATATAAGGACATTTTTTTGGTTGGAATTGGCATTTGACTCTGTTTTGGATAATTAATATTTCAGATATAATTTCCATTATTGTCAGATGTAAATATGTGTATATATCCTTATGACAAGGATAGAAGATCAGAAAAATAAGGAAGAGTTTGAAAAAGGGGGAGTAATTAGTAAGTTCTGTTCACATCTCCTGAAATTACAACTGGAATCACTGTAGTAAAATGGACAACGATCGCTGGACTTGCCATTTTAGAAAATTAAGGAAAATGCACATAAAAATGTCAGATAGCTAACCTCAGCATTGGATAATTTATGTTCTGCATTAAGGATTAGCATTCTTCTGTTTTATGTTTAAATTCTAAATCATTTCAACAGGCCAGGCATTTGATAAAATGACTCATTTAAACTAATGGTCTCGGGAAAATGAAGTAATTTAACTTAATTAATGGGTCATCTTACACATAAATATTTATTACTTAATCCCCTATTTTCTACCATTTTAAATAGCTGAATGTATCCAGGGATCAAAAGTTGGCCAAAAAATATTCTACTTTAGAATTGAATCTAAATATTGAATTTGTGTTTGTGTTTCATGACAACAAAAAACTTTCCTAACTTGAGTGTATGTTTTAACGCAGTTTTAAATATGGAAATGACTGATGGATTCTTAAATAGTTCATGCGGTGTGGCTTTTTTCTCTCATCAATGAATTTTCCTTGCAAGATGGTCCTAGGGATGGAAGTTCCTAGGTTGGAGTACTTTGAATAGCAGGAGAAAATGTGGTCCGATTTAAAACTTTCCAAATACCTGATTTCTTGTCCTGGGTCAGGTAGAGGACAGGAGGACAGGCAGTCCACATCACATCAAAAGCCTTGATCATCTCAGGTCATTAATATAATAACCAAGCTGCATAGTCTACAAACTTATGACCTTCTACACCTTCTCTTTGAATTGGATGGAATTAAAAAGTGCCCAGGTGTCTTTTTACTGATCAGCACATCTCAAAAAGAGAAGCTGCAGTTGAATAGTTTGGTGATCCTGAGGTACCATAAATACCTGCATATGGAAAGGCCCTTGCTCTGGTGCAGTCTGGCTGCATGTGAAGCTGTGGTGTACCCTGTTTTAACCAGGAAATCAAGCAGTACCCTTCCAGCAATCCGAAATGATTGCCTGAGGTTCAAAAAAACCACTTTGGCAGGTTTTTTGTTGTTGCAATTTGCTTTGGCTTTAGAACGTCTATTGGCTCGTTTGCTTGTGTTTTAGTTGGGGTTTCTTTAAACAGAGAGAGAGTCTGTCCTTAAAGATACCAATCTAAAGACAATTTTTGGTTGTTAGTTTGTTGTTAAAATATATATTATCAATCAAGTATAAGTATTAATAAATATATAGAGTAACATAATGTGAACCACTTTTATTTTTTGAGGAAAATATAATACTTGTTAGTGGATTTCTGAGCATCTAAATTTGGTAACATTGTCATTCTAATTACAAGATCCAGATTCCTTAAGCAACTCAATTTGGGCCAAGAGAAGTCATGTAAGAAAGTTTTAATAGAAATTACTTGGAATCTCTAGTACTGTGTTGTCATTACCTTGGACTTTGCTCAAGTCTGGGAAATACAAATAAAGCATCCCAAGGGATTAGAGGAGCAGCTATATCGTGAATGTGTGTCTCTTCTTATCTCGTCAAGAAATGCTTACGCAGATAAAAGTACTTTAAAATCAACTTCAAGCCCTAGCCAGTTTAGCTCAGTAGTTTATAAGAGTGTTGGCCGTGGACAGAAGGGTCCTGGGTTCGATTCCAGCGAAGGGCACGTACCTGGGTTGCAGGCTAAATCCCCGGCCCTGGTCAGGGTGCAAGCGGGAGGCAACCAATCGATGTGTCTCTCTCATATCGATGTTTTTCCCTCTCTCTCCCCCTTCTTTCCAATCTCTGAAAAGCAATGGAAAAACTATTCTCCGGTGAGGGTTAAAAAACAAATTAAAAAATCAACTTCAGGGGAAGACTTAGGAGAAACTAAAGATGACACCTGCCACCTGAGCAAGAACAGGGATGGTTTGGTTTTAATCCTCACCTAAGAATATGTTTTTATTGATTTTGGAGAGAGAGGAAGGGAGAGAAGAGAGAAACATGGATCTATTGCCTCCTGTATACACCCTGACCTGGGATCCAGCCCGCAGCCTGGGTATGTGCCCCGACTGGAAATCAAACCCGCGGCCTTTCAGTGTACAGGATGTTCTAACCAGCTGAGCCACACCGGCCAGGGCAAGCACAGGTATGTTTTAAGAATGGAGAAGGCTTGTTTTCATCATTTATGTACATTAGTCTCAGATCTTTTTTAGCTAGCTCAACCTGAAAGGATTTTTAAATTTTTCTGCCTTGATGATAAAATGATATCGAAATGGTGACATGTTAAATTGCCTTAAGACTAGCACCCCTACTCAAATTTTTAGACTCCAAAAAAAACTATCATTCGACATGTTTTATTGAATAGCACTTCTAGCATATTCTTCCAGGGCGCACTGCTTTTACCCACATTTGTTATTATTAATATTAATTCTTATTACCTTCAATTCTCTATTCAGGGAATATAGAAAAGGAAGAAAGATTCGCATGCCAAAAAATCACTTTTTCTAAATTATTTTAACAGTATTATTTATTGGCATCTAAATAGTGTGTTTATAGTGCTCAAAACCTTACCCTGTCTCATTCATTGCTTTAGGCATCGTAGTCACTCAGTAAGGGTTTGAGCCACTGAGTGACCAACTAACTAATAAACGTTGGCTTATGAGTTTCTTTGGAGATAACGTGAGGTGCTTCACACTTCCAAAGTTAATTTAACCAGAGACATAGGAAAGTGTCAGACAGCGGTTCTAACTCACAAAATTTCCAATACTTTTCTTAATGTTTTACTTTTATAAACAATGTCACTGAAATCTTAACCTTTGTAAATTGGGTTAATAAAAACAGTCAAGGTTATAAAAAGTAAGTTTAATTTTGATTCATTTTTTGATTCATTCATCTAAGAGTATATGCTATTGCAGCTATCAAGTGTTCTTCTGAGATGAGAGGAAGGGAAAGATATTTCTATGACAAGGAGAAAATGGAACTGTCAGATATTTGAACAGTTCCCAAGAGCATCGTAACATCAAGATGTTTCCAGAAAAGTGCTGTCCTTCTCCTTGGTTAGCTTAGTTAACTACAAAATCATCTTGTAGCTAGTAATGAAAAAACCCAAACCCAGTAACCATGCATTCTTGAGTGTCCTTGTGTGTGAATATCACCTCTATGCTCTGTGCACACAGCCTCTCGCACACTCACCTCCAGGCTGCTCTGTGCTCCGCATCGCTGCCCTGACTCCCAGCGCGCCTTCGGGAACGTCTCCTCCTCAGCAGCACGCTTCTCTATATTCCCAGGCTCTCTGCCAGTCTCCCACCTGCTTACTTAACAATCCCAGCTCTCCCAGGGACCATCACTTCTCCTGTAGCATTCTCCGTGGAAAGTTCTTCATTTCTGCAGATCTGGTTCCATGGCCTCTGGCTTCTTAACCTAAGTACCAGACAGGAAAACTTCAGACATCAAGCGTAGAAGAAAAACACCAGCTTCTAGGTGGCTGTCATTGCAAATACAAGTATACGTGGGACGATGCCCTGCCTTTTCCCTAAGTGCTGCCCATCAGAGCCTTTCATCCCCTCTTAGGTGTGCGTCCGTCTCATCCGTCGCACAGTCTTTTCTTTCTTTCTTCTTTTTCTTCCCCTGGCACACAAACGTAAACACTCAAAACTGAGCATAAGGTGAGACTGAAGGGATTTTTGTATTCATGTGTACATCAGATAAAAATGTAATGACTGGTATAAATCTTAAAAGTAATTGAGTAGTAAATTTTGTATTTACTTATGAATAGAAGGAAAATTGTTTTTTATAGGATACTTCATTTTTCTTTTTTCATGTAGAGCAGAATTTTAAAGTTACCTACCTACACTTGCAGTGAACTTTGGAGATATAAGTTATGTTCAAAAGAAGGAATTAGTTGTCCATCATGACATTATAGAATTTGACTTGAAACACTCTTCATGGTAGCTTCACATTCATAGTATTCTTTAGACAGGGTCAGGATTGTCTTTATATGCTTATAATGTATATGTATAAAATTGATGGTGATGGCTGCACAGCATAATGATAAGGTTTCCACTAATTTTCCATTAATTTCCATTAAATTAATTTTCCATTAATTTTCACAAAATAATAAGGTTTTTTACTAATTCTGCAATTGATACATATCTGATAAGAAAAACAATTACAAATTTGTAGAATAAGACCTTGATATTATTGCTATAAAGACAGATAGTATTATGTGTATTCATTTAATCAGCAAGTGTTTATTGAGTGCCTACTACGCGCATGAGACTATGAAAGATATTGGAGTTACACTAGTGAACAAGAAAGATATGTTCCTGTCTTCATGGAGCATGGAAGCCAGACATGAAATAAGTAGTTACAGTAATGTGTAGAGAATGTTATAATTCAGAAAATAGGGTGCTTTGGAAGCACCCAGCAGGAAGACCTAACCTGTCCTAAAAATTAGAGATAGCTTCCAAAGAAAGAAATATGAGTGACATTTAGAACTATACAGAGTCTTCTTTGAAAAAATTTAAAATGTTGCTATGTTAGAGTCCTAATATAAATACTTATGTAATGTGTAAATGTTATCCTAAAGGTATATTGGGTATTATCCTAGATATTAGCAATAGAGAGTCACTAATTAATTTATATCAGTTTATTCTCAGTATGTACACACATGCATATACACATATATATACGCACATAGAGAAAAATATATAGAATATATATATATGCGGGGGAGTGTGTGTGTGCGCACTCACACTCACATTCGCTCTGGAATTAGCCTTCTGCATCTGAATTACAGCTTCAGCACAATGTGTGACTTCAAGTTATTTAAGTCTATTTCCTTCTCTGGAAATTGGAATAGTGGTGGCACCTATTTCACAGGATTGCAGTCAAGATTAAATAGTTAAGTACTGAGGTCAGTGCCTGCAAAGTGCTCAGTAACAACCAGCTAGAACCAGTATTGTCCAACTTCACACATCCCTTCCTTTTAACATGGCTATGTTTTATTTAGGTCTTGTCTGCTTTGGAGAAGGTTGAGTTATAGCATTTTAGTGTTCTTCCACATAAAACATCTGGCAACTTAATCTACTGTGAGCTGTTACGCGGCATCCCTGCTTTTCATCAGGGACACCAAGCAGTCTTGTCTTCGCTGCTTATGGTGCAGGGGAATGACTTGGAAGCAGAGGCCTCCTCCCCGTTGTACAGCCCCTCCTGCCTCCACCAGAGCCCATCATTAAAGCTGACTGTTGAGGCTAATGATCTGCCACGTGATACACTCCTGGGGGCGGGGGGCTGTGGTAATGCTGATGGGAGATGTGGAAGAACATGTTACCAACTCTTTATTAAGGGATTTGTAAATCGTGGCATTTCAGCAGATTTGACAAGTAATTTCAGACTTCTTGAGAAAAGAATGGAGAAGCCAAGAGTCACCAGGGGGAACTGCTTTACCTTAGTGTGATTGTCAGCCTTCGTCACCCAATAACTTTTTATTATGTGTCTTCTAAGAAGAGCTGTCCACAGATTGAGGCTGCCCACCCCACTGTACTCTTCGTATTTTATTTTTTCCATCACCATTTATCCCCTCTATGCCCTCTTCCACCTCCACCCACCCCCCTTCACCCCCACAATCACCACACTGTTGTCCATGTCCATGAGTTCTCTCTTTTTCTTTGTTACTCAATCCCTCCACCTCCCCAACCCCCACCCCCACCCCAGCTGTCTGCCCGCTCTCTGTGAGCCTGTCTCTATTTTGCTTGGTCCCACTGTCCTCTTGACTCTTGACACCCTGTTCAGAGAGGAGAACTGACATAACAGATGAAGAAATGATTCAAACAGGTGATATCAAGACAGGAGAATCTCCCATTTCTAAGCCCTTTCAATTTGTACGGAATGAATTAATCAATACCACATATACCCCTAAGAGATTTTAGTCAGTTACTTGTGAAAGGCCTTTATAAACTATAAAATACTATACAAATGTAATCATTTCCTAAAATGATAATTATCATTAATGAATACTTAATATATGCTAAGAATTTTATATTCATTACTTCATTTATTAAATCTCAAAGATTGATTTGAAGTCATCAAGACATGGCATTTAAGATAAGGCATTAAAATAAGTCATTGCCCTTAAAATTTTAATCCTTTTGTGCCTGTTTTGCAACATGCATGTGGTAGCAATTTCTGGCAGAGCACGGACTTTGGGCAGACAGGTTTGCGCCTTCCTCCCCTGCTGGCCCGGCTGGCTCTGCTGCACTGTCACCGGCACAGGAGTATACCTGGTCTTGGGGCTTGATTTCCTGCTGGCATGCCTTCACAGACCACAGACGGGGTGCTATTTACAGTAGTGTTTCTTGATTTTGTATTCAGAGTAATTATATCATGATCTGAGTAATTACTGTAACATCTGAGTTAGAGGCTTGAAATATGCCTCTGAAAACCAACAAAGGGTTACTCTGGAGAAGTGTTGCAAGGAGCAAGGGTGATGTTCATTTTTTCAAGGATGTTTTGGTGACTTACATGAGTTGCAGTCATCACTGGAGAGGGGGAGTCCAGGAAGAGGAAGAGTGAATATTTAATGTTGATTCTCCTTGCCTTAGATTTTTGCCTTTTTTGGACTCTGCTCACAACCCATTCGTTCCCCATGAAACTGCAGCTCAAAGAGCAAGTTTTCAGGCAGACTACTGCAGACAACATTTTCATGCCTCTCCATTCATAAACCTCAGCCCCCTAGGGCTGAGGTTTCAGAAGTGTTCAAAATTGCCAGCATTCACTTGTTAGCTGTAAGGACAGGAACCATTCAAGAGATAAATAAGGCCCGGCCGGTGTGGCTCAGTAAATTGAGCATCACCCCATGCACTGAGAGGTTGCTGGTTTGATTCTGGGTTGCAGGCTCGAGGCAGCCAATCAATGTTTCTCTCTCATCAATGTTTCTCTCTCCCTCTCCCTCCCTCTCTCTAGAAAGATCTTTTTTTTTTTTTTAAAGTAAGAAATTTCTATTTCTAATATTTTTGTCAAAATATCCAAGTATACTGCATGCTCATTATAGAAAATTTAGAAAAACAGGAAAATTTAAAGAAAATGAAATACATAATGTTAATAACCACTGCTATCATTTTGGTGTATTCCATTTCTGAGCTTTTTCATATGTATGTTACTCTGTATGTGTGTGTGGTTTATGTTTTCATGCAGCATAGGATTATACATCCTTTTATTTGAACATATGATAATATCCTCCATGCCATTAAGACATATTTGAAAATAGCCCATAGTTTGTTTTATCCTAATTATGGTATTGACTTAAGCACATTACTTTTTAAAATGCAAACAGTATGGGAAAGTATAGATAAAGGAATAAACATAGAAAGGAGGAAATCTTGCCATTTGCAGTAACATGGATGGATCTTGAGGGCATTATGTTAAGTGAAATTAGCCAGACAGGGACAGATGCTACATGATATCACCTAAAAAAAAAGTCATAGAAACAAATCATAGAAAAGTGGCTGCCGGGGTCTGAGGGAGTGGGGAAATAGGGAGAGGTTGGTAAAAGGGTAGACATTCAATAAGGCAAATGCGGTCCGAGGAGTTCATGTAAAACATGTTGACAACACTGTATTGTACAATTAAAATTTGCTAAGAGAACAGGACTTAAATATTCTCACGCAAAAAAATATGTGAAGTGATAGATATATTAATAAATTAAATGGGAGGAATCTTTTCACAATGTGTATGTAAATCAAATCATCATGATACACACTTTATATATCTTACAATTTTATTTCTCAGTTATACCTCAATAAAGCTGAAGGGGAAGAAAGATCCTAGAACTTAAAAAAAAATACAACCCTGAAAGCACAGTGTTTAGAGAGTGGAAAATCTTGAAGAAAATTCTGTCTATATATATATATATATATATATATATATACACACACACACACACACACACACACACACACACACACACACCACCCCCACCCCCGAGAGAGAGCACTGCATTTATTTGAATCCAAGAAGTCATGTATCAGAATATGTTCCATTGATTTAATAACAGTTTTTCTGGTACAAAATAAACTTTATTAAATGTAGAAAAGCATTTTTTCTAACCAACAATAGCAGATAAAATGCACACCACTATCTTCAGTATAACCATCAGAAATTGAGTCTAAATCTGTATTATATTCAGAATTAAAGATACATCTAAATTACTTGTGGCCATCAGCAGTTATGTATAATGTCAGTGACTTGACACTTTTTATTTCTCATGTTCATAATCATGACCTTATTCTTTGATGTTGATAGTTTAATCTTGAAAGTCACTTACAAGCTTTTGACAGATACAGTTTTAGCACCTGAGTTAAATATTCTTTTATAATGCATAATTCAGTCACAACCTACTTGTCTCATCTTTCAAAGTTCTGTAGTTTAGATTTCAAAGATTGTGGCAGTTTCTTCTGCCTGATGTTGCAGTTTATCTTCTGTGTACAAATAACTTTACTTGTATATAAATAACACTTTATTACTGCATCAGATGGAATCCTAAAAAAACAACATTTTGCGGGGAAGTAAGGGTCCAAATGTAAGTTAAAATTCAATCTCATGACACGATATCAGTTCTAAGTAGTTCAACTCAACTGAGGAAAACCATGAGATGAACTGATAACTCTACTCATGGTTACAGTCCCACAAGTACAACAGAGACAACAGTGGAACATGCTCTATTAGCAGCTGCCAACTTTCTTTTGACATTGATTACAAGATGCATCTCAGTTTCAGAAATGTTCAAATGTTTTCAGAAGTATGCTTCTTATAATCAAGGAAATAGGTTATGTACAATTTTATGCCACTAGAATATATAATCTGCTCTGTAACTGTCAGTCAGTAGTAGCCATTTAAATTTACTATATGTAGTGTGTGTATATATTTACATGTGCACATATACATATCCATCTCTATAATGTTATTGGTTCTATAGTATTATATGAATATACCTATCTTAATGGATATTTAGGTGTTTATTTTTTTTTCTTTTGCTCTTATGTCAATGGTACAATGAGCAGCCTTAAACCTATATCCTTATGTATGTTTCTGAATTTGTCCTAAAGGTAAATTGTTAAAAATGGAATTGTTATATTAAAGAGAATGCACATTTTAAAAATTACTACATATTACCAAATGTCCCTCTACGAAGTTCATACCGGGATTATGATAACAGTTTTCTCATGCCCTTATCAACACCGAGCTATGTCAGTTTTTTTCCCCTTTTCCAATCTAATAGGGACAGTGTGATATGTGATTGTTTTTAGCTCCGTTGTTAATTACTGAAGGCTTTTAAATATCTGCATCACATTTCATTCTGTCATAAATCCTGATTTATTTCACTTCAGTTGTTAGTCATTTAAATTGCTTCAAATTGTCCCACATGCAATGAACATCACATAATTCTTTGGCCTTAAGATATTTTCTTAGAATAGGTTCTTAAAATTGGAATTATGGGCTAAAATTATGAAACTTTTAAATGTCCATCCTATACATTGCCAAGCAGTTTTCTAGAAAGATTATACCATTTTACTTCCACCATTATATTACAATGCCTATTTCATTATATTCTCACAAGCATGAAGTATTTTTTTTCAGATATTTTCTAATTTGAAAACATTCTCTGTTCCTGTTGCATTTCTTTGGTTACAAGTGAGGATGAACTTGTTTTCATACTTTTTTATACATTTATGGTTCTTCAGCGAATACTGTGTTCTTTTTTAAAGGTCTTCACGTCTCCCACTTGAGAACGACTCTAACAGGCTAATGGCATGCTAGTGCTGTCAACTCCAAAGCTATGCCTTCAAGTGGCAACCAATTTTCTGAAAATACACATCAGACTTCTCACAGGAAAACATACTCCACCTGCCCCCCGTGCTTGAATGTCTGTTTCGGAACCTCTGATTCTCCCCATTCCTTAAGCAAGCTCCTCGGATTTTCTCTTGGTGCTCATGGACCCGTGTCACTGTCCCCTACCATTATATTGTGGCCTTGTTCCTGTTTGGTTTGCAGCCTAAACCAGGCTCACCCTAGCTTCTCTGACTATATCCCCTGACTGTGTTTGCCCCTTTCCTGCCTCAGTTCAGGGACTGCCCGTGTTGCTCACGGGGGAACAGCTCCCCTGGCCGGACCAAGGTCTCAAGCCTCCCTTGCTTCACAGATGAAAACTGAGGTTTCGTTTCATTCAGTAGCCTCGCCCCGTCGCCACCCAGTTAGTAAGCAGTAAGAACAGAATTGGGGTGCAAATTCTAAACAGGACTGCCCGACTGTGGGTCCCACACTCTTGCCTACTCTGCTCTAGGAGTATAGAGTCGGAACAAAATTACGTTAGACATCTGATGGCATGTTTGTAGTAGGCCAGAAGGACAATCTGCTGCCATCAGGTTGTAGAGTTCTGACAAAATAGCAACTCCAGGGTCCTGGAAAGCAGTCGGCCTACAAAGTGGTTATTATTGCATCATTCCTGCCAGAGATCGTGTAGATAACAAGGGTCAGAGAGAAGACTCAATCCGAGGTATGTCTGATGCCAAATTCCGCCTTATCAGCCACTGCAATGTACCATACCATTTCTGACCATATTTTTTAGTTTTACCCAAGGCACTGAAGAGCCCAAACTAAGATCTCTGAAATAGTCCACTAGAGACTTCCCTCCCAATGGACATAAAACCACTGACTTATGCTCATTGGATATTGTGATTCATCTAATTCTCAAGTCACTTGATAGAACTATTACCTACCCAATTTCACTATTTTATTCACAAGAATGGAAGACTATTGAATGCTTTGCAGAACTGAAAAATATTATGCATGACATTCTTTTTATTCACATTGGCATTTCTCACCAATTTTTATTATTTTCTTTCTAAAAGATCACCTCACCTACATTATATCTCCCTCACTAAATTATCCACCACACTATAGCTAGAGTGTTTTAAACTCAATCCCTCTTATAACTGCCCTATTTTAAATACTTCAAAGCCCTCCCATCTTCTGTAGAGGGTGTTCTTAACTTTAGTTTCATGACTCCCAAGGACTTTAAGAATTTTATAATTCTGTTTCAGATTATATAAATGTTGCTTCAGCTTATATAAATGCTGTGTGTATGTGTGTGTGTGCATTCTGCTCTGAAAAGCATCCATAGATTTGTATTAGATTATCAAAAAAGTAACTGTGATTTTAATGCCTACAAGTCACAAAATAAAGACAAATTTTCCTAGATATATACAAACCTCTGCATGACCTAATTCCTAACTCCCAAGCCTCATCTCCTTCGATGTGTCAGCCTTCAATACCCAACACATTCATATATACACATGCACAAAAACACAAAAATAATAATGTCACACTTCCTATGGTCTATCAAAATATCGTGAACTGAGCCAACACATGGTCCACCTGGACAGATGGGACATGCTGGACCATTTCCTCCCCATCCTGAGATCCCGGTCACCCTCAAACCTCAGCTACCTTAGCACCTCAGTGAAGCCTTCCCTGGCCTATCCAAGCATGAAGTACTTTCATAGAGCTCTCTTCATGCCACTCTTAAAGCATTTATCAAATTGCTCTAATAATTTGATTGAAGAACTGCCTCTTCACAAAACTCGAAGTTTCAACCATATGGTGGCTGTGATCCTGATACAATGGTGAGAATCCAGCCCCCTTGCCAAGTTTTAACCAACAGTTAGGGAACCCATTCTACTTCAGGAGAGTAACCTAGTATTCATTCAATAAATATTTGAACTAATGAGTGAACAAATAAAACTGAGCAACACTATTACAAAATAATGGCCCCTGGTTAGTGTGCCTTCATTGTTTATAGATGTGCATAAACCTGACCTTTCTGAGATCCAACGGTGGACAATTTATTTAATAAAATGTCAATATAATTCTAGCTCCTTTTTATGGAATACAGAGGTGTCACAAGAAAAGCTAATGTCATAGTTTCTTCTTACTAAATGTTTACAGTCTTACAGGCAGACTTAGGCATGAATATTCCATCTTCAGAATCACCGTTGATACTTTAATTGTTTACTTGCCCTCAAATGGTGCCATAATTCCCTACTGAGGGGCAAAATAACAGAGCCCTCAGGACCTAAACTTTGAACTTACACGTATCTGAATACCAGTCTTAAATGTTCTGTGTGCCAGCTATGCAAGACTGGACAGGCTGTGCAAGCCCCGAGCCTTGGCTGTGTCAACCAGAAAATGAAGGTAATGCTGCTTTCATATGTTTACGTAGGGAATATACGTAAAACACACAGGAAATACGCAGCAAGTAATGGCGATGGAGGCGATGCGGGCCGTGCATGTTGATGATGTTAATGCTGATGATAGGAGCCTACTGAACTGTAGCTCCTTGAGGACAAGGATTTTTTATCTTTAATTTATCTTTGAATCCCCGGCATCACAGTACCTGATACGTAACAGAGAGTAAGCAAGTGTTTATTATGATCCGCTACCGTGTACTAGAGATTAAAAGCCAAGGGAAGGTGGAGAAAGAAGAGACTGGCTTGAACTAGGGTTATCAAGGAAAACTTGATTGAGAGAGAGGTACAAAGGGTAGAGTTTTTTATAACCAGAGAATAGGACAGAAGTGACTGAGTTACTGAAGATATAAGAAAAGAGCATGGCATATAGTCTGTGGGGGGGAGTAAATGGTTTTGTTTGATAGGAACAGAAGCAGTAGCGTGGGTCATAATTACAAATACTTTGTAATTACCAAAACTTTACTGTTCAGTACCATGCCTAGAGATTAATAGCAAAGCTAACAATCCCAAACCTTGCTCTTTTTGAAAACTTCAAGTTATATCAAAACCATACAAGAAAATGTTTCATTTTAACAAACTATGACATAAGAAAAACATGAGCTTTATAGGGTAGCAAATCTATGTTTGAATTTTAGTTTTACCACTTAGCTAACTTTATTGTCTTTGGCAAGTCACTTACCTCTTTGAGCTTCAGTTTTCTGTAAAATAGGAATAATGATGCTTATCCCAGAGGATAAACTGATGTGGGATTGAATGATATTCTTGTATTCCAGTGCAGCGCCTGGTATGTAGCAGGTGTTCAATAAATATGAGCACTGCTGTTCCTTTTAATAGTGTGAATTGATGCATTCATGTGTTTGTGCCCAGTCAAGATGTGCATTTTGGTTGTGCATTTTTTGGACATGTAAGCTTGAGCCTACTTGATCTGAGGATAATTGGGAAATAATCCAGAATTTTCGAAATGGAAATAATTCAGGAAAAGACAAAGTGTAACATAGTACTCCGTGGCTGTTTGTCTCTTTAACATGAAGAAATGCCAAAAGTTTTATATGCAGTTATATAGGGTGAGTGCTCAAATAGGAAGCTAATAATTTTCTTTATCGACGACCTGCTGTACAAACTGTCATGCAAATACTGCCTTGTGCTTTATACAAAACATTGAAAACCCCTAGGACTTTATTATTCTGCTTGGATTTTTTTCTGTAGTAAAATACATAACTGAATTAATTTCAAGTGTGTTTGTATGTAACCCAGCCAAATATTTCTTTTTAAATACTTGAGCTCTATGTTGAACATACAGAGTTATGGTTCTTACCACATTACTTTTTTTTCCAGTAGATTTCATTCTTTAATTCTTTAATATAGTTCCACATATGCTAAAATGTCTTTTATGCCCATATTAATGAAAGCTTTTCATTTTATGCAGGTTCCTCCAGGGGACCCAGCCCCCTAACCATGGGGGCACAGGACACCCTCCCTGTTGCAGCAGCGTTTACAGAAACAGTCAACGCCTACTTCAAAGGAGCAGATCCAAGCAAGTAAGCCTGGGGACTTGGTCCCCTTTGTTCTCCAAACTCTGTCTTGCTCAGTGGAAGGAACCCTAAGTACAACTACTTACTTAATTCCTTGTCCCAAAACCAAGCGAAGTCCAGCTAACATGAGCAAGTGGCATACCTAGAATGGAAGAGAAAATTTAATCAGGAAATATTAATTCACTGCTTTATTAAAAATGTACCAAAAGGTTCAGTAATCTAAAATCTTACTATCCAGACATCTCTGAGTTGCCTCTGAGTTAGTTTTGGTTGCAAGTAACAGAACATCCTAACTCAACTCTGTCAACAGTGAAAAAATGTATTATTTCAAGAAAGTAAATGTCCAGATCATGTCTTTTATTGCCCTCATCTTTCCTGGATGGGAAACACCTACATACAAACTCAAACAATGATGCATTGGAATAAAAATGTGGAAAAAACTTCCCATAACACCCAGATAAGTAATAGGACAAGTTTCATTCTATCCTTACCAAGTAAGGAAAAACTGGCCAAAAATAAATAAATAGCAGCAATATTTTCATTTGTTGACCTCAATTTCCCTAGAAAGTACACTCCTGAACTTAAAATTGTAGAACTGCTACAAGGGTCAGTTGTCCAGATGTATGGGGAAGTGATAAAAAAAGTTCACTCATTTTAAATATTGACTCTTTCCCAGAGAAAAATAATCCTTTTGAGATTTCTGCATCTGGCCAAGGTTGGGTAACAGGGACTTATTTACCCCTCCACCTGAAAACACTTGGAAAGCACACGGTATATGAAGCCATGATTTGCAAAGGACTGTGACCCTGGAGAGGTGATTGCCCCAGCTTACTTCTCAGCGTTTCCAGGCCATCCCGTAGGGAGAGCCAGCAGATTCCCAGCTGTGCACGGGGAAGTGTCTCACTGAGGCACACTGCACCTCAGAACTGACTGAGGGGGGTGCCCGAGGAAGCAGTGGCCAGCAGGTCCTGCTGGCACCATGCACTGCAGGTGCTGGCTGTGGAGAAGGTGCATAAGTGGCGGGAGCGTGGAGCTGAAAAACCCACTTTCGTTGCAGGATCTGGGTACGGGGCAGCCCAGCTACATGCGCTACAGGAGTCAGATGCTAGGGAAGCTACTGTGCTACGGTAGGGCACTAGCAAAGCCACATGGGCTGTAATACCCGTGCATTGGGGGTGCCACAGGCACTGCTGGAGCCTGGCACTAGATAAGCCTTGTATACTGGAACCCAGAAGGAAACCCCCTCTTCCTGCAGTGTCTTTCCAGCGCCCTCTAATGACACAGCTTAGATGGTTCCTGTTGCCAGAGAAAAAGTATACGAAGGGCCCATTATTAATTTTCTCAGAGCAGGCAGTAAAAGGTGAATTGAAGCTACATTGATTTTATGTAGAAATTGACACAATAATTCTAAATTTCACATGGAAATGCAAAGGACCTACAATAGCCAAAACAACCATGAAAAAGAACAAAGTTGGTGGACTAACACTACTTGACTTCTACTATAAAGCCACAGTAATAAAGACAGTGTAGTATTAGTGCAGAGACAGATAAACTAGATCAATGGAACAGAATAGAGAATCCAGAAATAAGTCCACACACATATGGACAACTGAAATTCAACAAAATTGCCAACGAGAAATTCAGTGAAGAACTGTCTTTTCTGAACAGATGGTGCTAGAACAATTAGATGTCCATATCCACACACTAAAAATGAACCGGGATCAACTGGCCACGTGGCTCAGTGGTTGAGCATCGACCCCTGAACCAGGAGATCACAGTTCGATTCTGGTCAGGGCACATGCCTGGGTTGCAGGCTCCATCCCCAGTTGGGGGTGTGCAGGAAGCAGCCAATCACTGACTCTCTCATCATTGATGTTTCTCTCTCCCTCTCCCTTCCTCTCTGGGAAAAAAAAAAAAAAAAAGAACTTGGATCCATACCTCACACTTTTTTACAAAAAATTGACTGAAAAATAGGATCATAAAGCTAAAAATAAAAACAAAATCTTCTAGAAGAAAATATAGGTGAATTTTCTGTGACCTTGGATTTGACAGAGAGGACCCCAAAAGAAAAAATTGATTAGGTACAACCCAAAAAAAATAAATTGGTGAATTAAAACTTCTCCTCAAAGGTACTCTTAAGAGAAAAAAAGCCACAAACTGGGAAAAACAAATCTTTGCAAAGCTTATATCTGACAAATGATTTGTATCGATAATGTATAATGAATTCTCAAAATTCAATAAAAGAACAGGAAACTCAAATTTAAAACTTGGCAGAAAATTTGAGCAGGCATTTCACCAAAGTAGTTAATTGATGTCAAATAAGCACATGAAAAGATGCTTAAGATCATTGGCCATTAGGGAAATAAAATTAAAACAGTGAGATACCACTGATTACCTGTTAGAATGGCAAAAATTAAAGAGAGACCCTAGCAAGTGTTGGTGAGCATGTATAAGAACTGAAACTCACACACAGCTGTATTTTCTACTTTAGAAACAGTTTGGCAGTTTCTTAATAAGTTAAATATATCTGCCATGTGATCCATTGATTCCACCCTTGTATATGTATCCAAGAGAAATGAGAGCAGATGTCCATACAACAACTTGTACACACATATTCATCACAGGTTTACTTGTAATAGGCCAAAATTGGAACGAATTCAACTGTCCAAAGGTGAACGGATTTTTTTTAACCCCATGGTATATCCATATGCTACCCAGCAATAAAAAGTCATGAACTACTGATGATCACACTACATGAATGACACTCAAAATAATTATGCTGAGTGAAAGAAGCCAGACCCCAAAAAATCACATACTCTCTTATTCAGTTTATATAAAATTCTAGAAAGTGTAAACTAATGTATAATGTTGGAAAGCATATTAGCAACTGCCTAAGGATGAGGAGTGGAAGGATGGAGGGCAGGAAAGAGGGATACAAAGACTCATGAAATATTTAGGGATGCTGGGTATGTTCACTCTCTTGAATGTGTGAGGGTCTCACAGGTATATACTATGTCAAAAATTGAAATTTTTGCCTGACCAGTGTGGCTCAGTGGTGGAGCATCAACCTATGATCCAGGAGATCTCTGTTCCATTCCCTGTCAGGGCACATGTCAGGGCTCAATGCCCAATAGGGGGTGTGCAGGAGGCAGCCAGTCAATGACTCTCATTAATGTTTCTGTCTCTCTCCCTCTCCCTTCCTCTCTGAAATCAATAAAGACCTATTTTTTTAATTGGAATTTTACACTATAAATATCTCATTTATTATATGTCAATTATACCTCAATAAAGGCCTTTAAAAAAAAGAATTATTCTTCCAAATTATCATTCTATTGAGTTAACTTATCTGTTAAAAAATGATGTTACAATTTCAACCAAATAGACAGGCTAATGAAATGCAGATTTGTTAAGTTGGAAGCTTAAGTTTACCTCAGGGGAACATAAAAGAAAATGCTCAAGGCATCAATCATGTCACTCAGAGAATTAAAATAAGTCCCAGTGAATGTGTGATAACACTGTGCAATTTAATATCTTCAAATATGTTGCCAAATATTCAGAAATCAAAGAAAGAGAACCACCAGAACATTTGTGGAGGAAACATCTAGACTTCTCTAACAAAAAAGAAAAGCTGCCCTTTTCTTCTTACAGTTTAAAAAGATATTCAACAAAATAACCATTATTTTTGGATAACTGTTAAAAAAAAACCATTGAGTCTTAGAAATTATTTATAGTTGAGAGTGGAATTGCAAGAGCTTACTTTTCATCTCTTCTGTGTAATATTGTTGCATAAATCTGATTTTTTTCACAGCTGTTTTGATTCACAGCATACTGACCTGGGCTTCCTCTCTCTTTCCTCTCGTGTGTTTTGATATGCCAGATGCATCGTGAAGATTACTGGAGAAATGGTGTTGTCCTTCCCTGCTGGCATCACCAGACACTTTGCCAACAACCCATCGCCAGCTGCCCTAACTTTTCGGGTGATAAATTTCAGCAGGTTAGAACACGTCCTGCCAAATCCCCAACTTCTCTGCTGGTAAATATTATTTTGCACAATTTTTTTAGAGATGTGCGTAGCTTAGCACTTCACACTTAGATGAGGGAGGGAAAAACCTAAGCAAGGGAGTAACACTGTAGAGCAGTTACCGCTACTCAGATATGTGTGTAGATTCAAACTCAGAACGTACCAGCTTGCCAAGTTTTTTGTAGTTGATTGTGTATCGTGCACATCTCTATTTGAATGGCCCACTATCTCAAGTGGCTGAAGAGATAGTGGCTGTTAGAGTAATAAAATCCGTATTAGTGACTATTTATTTATTGTCTGTTTTACTTCCATCAGTAGACAATGGATAAAGGGGGTGGAAAATGAACCCAATAAAAGGAATAAAAATTGTTGTGTTAGCATCTTTAAAATCAAATGATATTTGAACTGTGAGTTGCTCTTCACATGAGCATGGAAATCTTTTCTGTGAAACATAATTCAGTGACATTGCTGTAGATGAACTGCGAATCTCTTGTGGTTAGTGTGAGAGTGTGATCTATAGTAACGCTGGCCTGGGCTGGAATCCCGACTGTTGCCTATTAGCTGTTCAAACTTAAGCAACTTACTTAATCTCACTGACTCTCTATTACTCTTATCCCCTGCCTCCTTGTGTAGATACAACTCTGGCAGCTCTGGGTAACTTGGATGCTTTTTGATAATAAAAGTGTAGGCAGCCCATGTCAGCATCTTTAGCTCAGCTTGATTAGAGGCAAAGTCTCGGGGCCAGGATTCTTTTCCTTTCATTTCTGTACGCTGTGTCCTCAACAAGCTAGTCCAGGGCCCAGCAGAACCACGTGGGTCCTGCTGAGACTTGGACCCTACAACTACTCCCTCTCAACAGAACAGTAGCAGTTTTAACGCCCTGATGTTTTTTTGACCGAGCTCTTCTGACTTGTTAGACTTCTGGAGGCTGAATTATAACAACTTACTTTTTACCTGCCTTTATCACATTATCGCTACTACCCTTCTGTCTTCTTACCCTCTAATTTTCTCTTTTTATAACATTTGCTCATCTTTAAACAGGAAGATAATTTTTCCTTTGCAGGTAGATTTTAATGAAATGTTTCTAAGGTACCTATCAGAGAGCCTAGCACATAATAGGTGCTCAAAAAATTATAGCTACTGTTACTGTATGATGTAGGATATTCTGAAAGTGAAATGTCATTAAACTTGAGCTGTGTGTCCAGTTATTGAATCACTTGGATTCTCAGTTTCCTCGTTATTGGGGAAGTGAGCAGATGCTTTTCACACTCTTATGTGACCTTATTTTGTCATTGAAATGAGCATTTTCAAGATACATTGGGTGAATCACCTATGGACAGGCCTCTGAGCAAAGCTAATGCTTCTCATAAGAATGCAAAACTCCTTAGTTCATCAAGACTGTGCTGTCCATTGTAACTACCATGGTAATTATCATTTAAATTCCAAGGTCATCTTGTAAGAGAAGTGACTTTTTTATGATTTAGGTGCTCTTCAGTGAAAAATTGTGAATGCTAAAAAGGCAGCGTGGCAATTTTTGTATTACCCTTTTCTCCTCAGTTGGACACAAAGACATTTGGCCAAGTATTGAACTCAGTAATTCTGAGAAACTACTGTTCAAGTCAATTCAAAAGAAAATCAATGTACTCAGCTCTCTGATTGCATTAACTGACTAAGTCAGAGGAAACTGTGGTGATGTTAGAAAGCACTATTAAGTTTGGGTTAATAAATAATTCATTCTTTAAAGCAACCAATTATCATCATGATTGGTTAATACTACTGGGTACTCACTGAGATTTATAGCAATACAATAATGCCTCCCTATGGGTATTAATCTATTAACTTAATACCGTTCAGAACTGAAATTGAATCGAAACCATACTACTGTTAATAATGCAATTCTCTATAAATTGTCAAAGACGAATGTAGAAATCAGACAACAATTTGCTAAGATTCTTTTTTGTGTCATTTATATTTGTCACAAGATGATACTCAATGATTTTTTTCTTCCCAATTGAATAGTGATAATACCCAAAATGATGCCAATACCAAGGAATTCTGGGTAAACATGCCAAATTTGATGACTCACCTAAAGAAAGTATCTGAACAAAAACCCCAGGCTACATATTATAATGTGGACATGCTTAAATATCAGGTAAGCCTATCTATGTGGTCAGGGTGTCGCTTTCACATTACAAATGTGTATTCTTACATACCTAACATTAAATAAAAGTAAATAAAGTAACAATTCTTTTAATATTATTTAAAAGCTATAATTTATAAAAAATAGAAATGTTAAAAGACTACTTGCAGGCTTAGTGACAAGAATATTCATATATATTCTTAGTTTAAATTTACAAGTAAAATATTTTATTTAAAAAGTAGAAAAACATGCCACAAAATGAAGTTGCAGAAAATTACATCAGTTTAAGATGATAAATATTGATAAACTTTTCATTGTAATTTTGTTAAAAACATTACTATATTAAGACGTCTTATTTTAAATTATTAAATGTAAGTAATCTGGTGTTTTTCTAATGTGGTAGTCCTATGAAATAAATTCTAGTGAAACTTACAGTAAGAAATAATTTAATGTTAAAAGACTGGTTGGCCCAACACGATATAGTTTAAGAGAACTTTCTTTCTGTGGCCAGGAAGTATTACTGACAGTAAATAGGCCTTTTCCCAAAGTATTACTGACAGTAAATAGGCCTTTTTCAAACCAGGATTCTGTAAAGCCTCAGCATCCTGTTGATTCCCAGCCACTTGATCACCTAGGTTATTTTTAATGCATTGTAATTTTTGTGATTAAATATGTTCAAATTATTTTTCTTAAGATGAGGAAAAAATATATATTTTTAAGTTATACTTTAATAGACATCAGTGCATCTTAAACATGACTTTATAATCACCAGAGAACTTCTAAATAAATGCTGGTTCTAAATTTGTGCTAATTATGTATAGATATAGATAGATATCTATATTAAAATCTATTTATAGGTAGATACAGAAATAGACATATAGATATAGACACAGACACAGACAGATACACGGACATCTGCTGGGCCCTGAAACTCCCACCCAGAGATTTTGACTTAAGTGGTTCAGGGTATGACCCAGATATCTGTATTTATTACAAGTTCTCCAAGTGACTATAGTACACCCTACAGGTTGAAAAACACTTGTTTATATGGTAAGGAAACCATTGAAAGGGAAGTATCTTTATGATGGTACATTTTACAAAAATGCAAATGAATATAATGTTTTTCCTGTAAGAATAGGATTATCTAAGCTTATTATCAATACTACTAAACAAACACATATGACAGAAATTTATCACTGTTATAATTAAAAGATAATGTAAAATGCATTTTTTTAACTGGGTTTTTTCCCCCAAAACATTTATACACATTTAGTGATTACTTTAAGCTTCTGAGAGAAATGAAAAGCGGTTAAGAAAAAGGAGCTCCAGTGTCATTTTTCCCTGAATAAGAAGTTGAATTCCGGGGCATGTGCATGGTCCTTAGGCCCGAAGGGGTAGGACTAAAACTGTGGTGGTTTTCTTTCATGAACTTTCATTACAAATCCTGCACCTGCATTTTCAATTCAGGTTAAAATTTTTTTTAATTTTAAATCCCGTGAGATATTTTTTAGTCTCAATATTTGTCATTAAATGAACCTAGAAAATAGACAGAATTCACCTATTGCGATATGAGCTTGGTGTGTAAATGTTAGTGTCGGCAAGAGACTGAGTTCTGGAATTAAGTCAGCTTCCTACTGGCCACTGACTTGGGTTCATCTCCCTGAACCTCAGTTTCCTCATCTCTACTTAAAGATAATAATGATTCCCACCTAGATATTTTATAGGTTGTTGTGAGGAGCCAGTAGGCTAATATATTTCAAAGTACTTTGGAAAATATAAGTGGCCCCAGGCCTGTAGTGTTAAAGTGGGCGCTGAGGAATCTTTTGTTGAGTTGTGTTGTTTTCAACTACGCAAGGAACTAGGTGGGAGGCACAACTAGCGTTTTTTGTGGGATTGCCCTCAAATTGCAGCATGTTTAGTTTCTGGTCACCAGTAGCATCCCCCAGTAATAGGGACAATCTAAAGCACACCCTCACATAGCCACAAGCACCTCGCTGAGTAGAGCCACTGCTATCAAGTTGCGAACTCCTGCTGAGGATAGAGGCAGAAACAGCAGGAAGTGGTTCTGCTTATGATCTATTTTAAATAATAGATTTCTAAATAAAAGTTCATTTGCAGAAGATTGTACTGTTAAAAATGTTTAAAGTTTTAAAAAACATCATAATGTTCATCCAACTAAAATTGTCTTCAAAAGCCATGCCTGTCATTTTATAAAAGAACCCATTTCTGGGCCTGTTTCTGCAGCAGCCACTCCTGCCTTGGGAGCTCTGCCTGCCCTCAGGCCCCTTTGCTGTGATGTCCATATGTGCAGACATTGTGAGGCCGATAGAGAGCTGTTTATATTCTTCAAAGTCAGCAAAGCTCATACTCCATGGATAGAACTGCAGGGGCCCCTGCAGTGGGGTGTACTTGGAAAAGGAGAATCTCCTAGAGCTGTTCATCCGGCGAACAATCAAGGAATAACAGCATTGTGAAGTTTGTTCGTTTTTGACCTAAAACCCAAGTTGATGTCATCGGCTTTAGATAAAATAAATTTTTGTTGATTCTTCAAACCTGGCTTTTCCTTGGTCAAACTCACAGTTGATTCTCACTTGAATGGACAGTAGACAGCTGAATGCCGCACTTCCAGTCAGAGGACCTGGGTTAAAGTCCTTAATCTGACAAATCCCAAAGGAGTAACAATAACCTGCTTTGTCTTAACTCACTGGTTTGTTGTGAAGGGTAAATATGATGAGAATATTAGTAAGTAACATGAAGTAAAACACTAGTCACTTACTATGGGCCAGGCACTTTTCTGAATGTTTCACATAAATATCTCCTTCAATCTGCCCAACAACTCTATGGGTAAATATTATTATTATCATTCCCATTGGCAGATGAGGAAATAACTGAGACTCAGAGAGGTTTTGTAACTGGTCTAAGATCAGTCAGCTTATAACTGACAACCAGAACTAACTCCTTGGCCTTGGCTCCTAACCAGTGTGCTCCCACCTCCTTAACTGACATAAAGTACATTCTAAACTCTAAAGTCCTATAGAGATTTTAGTAATTGATTTTATGTTTTCATCTGTAACAATTTCTCTCTCACATGGCACCCTTCATGGTGATTTTTGCTGAGAGCTCGTCTGTGAACAGCACAAACAACGTGATAACGTTTTGGTATCTAAGAACATTCCTATGAGAGACAGTCCTAGCTTCTGGTTCAGATGAATGGCCAAGCCTTAAATATTCTCTTTCCTGTTTTTCGGCAAGGTGTCCGCGCAGGGCATTCAGTCCACACCTTTGAACCTGGCAGTGAACTGGCGGTGTGAGCCCACCAGCACCGACCTGCGCATAGATTACAAATACAATACGGACGCGATGACAACCGCCGTGGCCCTCAACAATGTGCAGTTCCTGGTCCCCATAGACGGAGGCGTAACCAAGCTCCAGGCCGTGCTCCCCCCGGCAGTCTGGTAAGGAGCCCCAACCCCCTTTCACTTCCCCAAAGAGCTCCTTCTGGGCAGAGGGATCGCAGACTTCTTAGCATTTGTGCTTCCTCACTGGAGCTCACAGCCGGCCTGTGTGTCAGGATTCCAGGAAGGAAACAGAAACCACTGGAACTATTTTAAGCAGAAAATGGTTTAACACAGGGATTTAGATGCTCACACATACATGGCTGAAGTGCTAGAAAAACAAGCTGTAGGCTAGATCTCCAGGAATGTTTCCCAGAATACTTCCCAGGAGCTGCATACCCTCTGCCATAGCAACAAGGAAACTTAGAAGGCTGCCAGGGGGGCCACCGAATCCAAGAGCCCCCACTGTCACTCTGACTCAAGGATGAGAAAGCTCCTACCGGCTCTGCCTTTCCTGCCTTTCGGCACCCGCAGAACTGGAGGGTGGGCTGGAGCACTGTGGTAGAGGATCCCCACATCTCAGTGAGGATGCTGGCAGCAGAAAACAGCCAGGAAAGCAGCAGGAGAATGGCCTCTCCCCCTTCTCATCTCCACATCGCAAGCAGTGCGTGTGACTGGTGAAGCCTAATCTGCACGTAGGGCCCTAACTACAGGGGAGTCTGAGAAACGTAGGGTTTCGTTTTGTAGCTTCTGGACAGACACCGAGTACCAATAGTAGCCGCTAAAAAGGACTTGCTGTCCTAGAAAAAATACTCTAGGTTTTCCATAAGATTTTCAAAAGCAAAAAATAGAACATAAAGTGAATGTCAGCCATATGACAGCTCCAGTTTAAATGAACTGAACTAACTGATTAACCCTTCCTATCTATTTTTTCAGTAGATGTGTTTAAAAAATTTAACTTCATTGTCCTCTAAATATTTATCTGACAGTGTTGTGGCTGGTTACAATAAGAAACAGGAAAGGAGAGAATTTAGACATGGATGGATGGCTGGATGGATGGATAGATAATACTTAAATTGTATCTGAAATTCTCAAAATCCTTTTTTTTTTAAATTAACACTATCTGGAAAAAATAGGGCAGCCATTAAAAAAAATTGCATATGTAAAAGTCTTTTACCTATTTTATTTTTAGGAATGCTGAACAACAAAGAATATTGTGGAAAATTCCCGATATTTCTCAGAAGTCAGAAAATGGAGGTAATGTGATTACAGGCTTATTTTATTTAGTATCTAAAGCTGAAGTAACTTGAAGGTATCAATCAGGCAACTATTAATCAAAATGCACGTTAGCACTAAAAACAAGCAAAATATTTCACTTTGTTTTGGTATATTTCAACCAATAAAAGCAAATAATTCTTCAATGAATCTTCTGCTTCCCCTTTTCTGCCCAAGACCCCACATCAAACAGATCTCATTCAGCAAAGAAAAGCTTTTAATGAGGCACGTTTTCACTCGGTATCAGGTCTCCCACTCGCTGAGAGCTTGGATATGTTTTACTTTCCTCTGATAACAATCATAGGTTGGAGAATACATTGCCTTCCAAGTAGCCTGCCCCCAGATTTTGCAGCACCATAGACACTACACTTGAATCTGCATGCAAAAAGAGTCACTCATAATATTTAGTGATACATCTTACTCATCACCATTTTGTCATTGAAACATATTCTGCTTTCTAATTAGTTAGATTTTGTATACTTAATTTTGTATACAGTTTCCAAAATTATATCCGGAATGTTGTGTTGACTATCATCTTGTAATATATAATACTCTTTACAGGCGTGGGTTCTTTACTGGCAAGATTTCAGTTATCTGAAGGCCCGAGCAAACCTTCCCCGTTGGTTGTGCAGTTTACAAGCGAAGGAAGCACCCTTTCTGGCTGTGACATTGAACTTGTTGGAGCAGGCTATCGGTTTTCACTCATCAAAAAAAGGTTTGCTGCAGGTAAGTGTGTATCTTGGGAGTTTCGTTTGCAAAAGTAACACCTTCGCAACTCTCTCTTACAAAGGAACAGGTTGTGATTTCTTCATCTTTTTTCTACTCTTCTGCGCTCCCAGCCCCTTTCCCATCCCAATTAGAAAGCAAACCAATTGTTGAATAAAGAAAAACTAGGACAGTGGACCGGAAATTAGGAATTAGGAGAGCCCCGGCCACTGACCACGGCTCTGGCTCTTTTTCTTATGTGGGGCTGAGCAGTCATTCCCGTTACATAGATGTGTACACTGAGGTTAACGAAGTAAATCCTACTTTTGTTATACTGACAAGCCAGGTAAATGTTATCTGCTTTTGAATGTATCTCTTACTGAAAACTTTTCTTCTCCAGTAGGGCTTCTAGGTCTTAGACTTGTCAGGCTTAGCTGAGATTTCAGAGATGGGACCTTGTTGCCCATGAGCCAGTGTGACCGTGAGACAGGTTTTGGGCACACAAGATCACTGTTGGCAGGGGATTTCCCCAGTACAAGGTGATTATACTTGTCAGTGATTTGTTGGGATAGGTCCTGGTTTTTATGCCTGCTGTACTGATATAATTCCTAATTATACTCCTTTCACTCTCAGAAATGACCCAGGTTGGAAAGTAATTATATGGCCACTCTTCCTATAATAAGATGGATTCTCATATCCAGGAACAAATCTCCCAACCTATTCTAGGCAAAACCCAAACTTCTGCAAAAATGTTTATATATGGAAATGTGAAAAGACAACTAGCTGGTCTGCAAAATGGAAAACGTAAAAAATATGATGTGTCTTATGTTATTAGTATTCCACCCCTCAAGTATTCAGTATTTGGCTCCTAGGGGTAAGGCAAGAGGAGTAGAAATGTTAGCCATATAATAGTCGCATTATTGATTATTATGTTATATAGTAGGTAACCTGTCAATGTGTTATTTTGTTTTGCAGGAAAATACTTGGCCGATAACTAATAAAATCTTCTGCAAGAATTCGGAGGATTTATATAATGGAGAACTGTTGTATGAGAAACAGATTTCGATTTTGGTTTGATGAAAACAAATCAAAATCTGCACTTGGGATAAATGTGCTGGAAATGCCCGTGACTTTCCAGCAGTGATTTCCCTCACACGATACCATGATGACCAGTCCTACAGTATTTACTTCTAGGTGTAATATTGTTATGGTTTTAAAATGTAATTATTGTATTTGTAAATTGTACTCATTCCAGTAAGGCAGTTAGACACTTGAGTTTTAGCATTTTACCATTCCTGAAATGGATGTAATTTAAGCTGTGGTATGTAAATTTAATAGTAGTACTGTTGAATGGCACAGTGCTTACAGAGGTAGACTGAATTTTGTCAATATATAAAGTTTAAATATAATATTGATAGCTATCACAAAGGGGGTGCCACATACAAAGAAAATTAAGTGGAACCAGAAAAAAACTTTCTTTTCTTCAGTCCTTAGTATGTTTTATGCTACTGCTAAATAAAAATTCTATCTTCAAATGTTTAGTGGGTTAAATTCAGAAACTATTTCAGAAAAAAATTCTAAGGTTACAGCATATTCAGAGAAAAGCATTAATTACCACTTTTTAAAAAGCTTTTTTTTCAAACTGCAAATTTCATAAAAATGCACACTGTGTAAACAGGGCCTCTTATTTTTATAACTTGTGTAAAAAGGGAAAGCAATTCATATTTAAAGTTTAAGTATATGAAATTATAAATCAAGAGTAAAGAAGATGTTGACATCTTAACTACTTTCCCCTCTCTACAGCTTAGCACATGTAGAGAATGTTGAATAATCCGGTCAGACTGAAACCAAAATTGTGATTTTAAAACTTCAAGACTTTCCATAGTCAAACTGGTTCACAACTTTTGCACAACTGCTTTGAACAGAGGGTTTCTGCCACCGAGCATGGAGTACGATCCCACATGTCTTCCTCTTTACCCACAGGAATCAAAATGTTGAGACTAAAAATCTCAGAAAACAATGTTAGTCCCCTGTTTAAGTCTAGAAGTTGTTTAATCAAAATCATTTATAATATTTGGGAAGGAGAAACACAAGCTTTATAAAATGAAATTCTATCCACATAATTGGGTAATAAATTCCTTTTAGATAAGATTCATTGTATGAAACAATAAATCTTTGCCATTCTGGGGGAATCCAAAAGAGAGTTATCAAAAGTGTGTTATGGTTTCGTTGTTGCAAGGTACAATACAAGTGTCAGTTACTCGATTTGGCCTCACGATGTGGGAATTCAGAAGAGAGAAGCACTTCTTTGGGGATCCCAGCTGTAAAACCTTCCTCCGTTCCGATCTGAAAACATGAGTCTTCCTTCAAGTCATAGAACTTATTTTAAACATAAGCAAATTCGTAATCTAGGTTATATTGTTAAATAACTGTAATTATAAGTTGTTCTATTTATAATTAGTTGTTAAATTTTACTTTGCATTTACTCATATTTGACAATGAATCTTTAGCCCCTTTAAATTTTAGAATCTTACTCTTAACAATGAGAATGTGACTGGCAGTTGTTTATAGTGGAATTTTTTAAATTAGTATTTGTACTTCTCAGTCAGTGTTTGCTGCCCAGAGAATGTTCAAAATGATCTGTCTTATGTTAGAAGAATACTCTCAATTGGTTCCTCAAGTCTTGTGTTGAAGTTTTTTAAACAAATAATTAATATACTCATTTTAAGTAAAGATACTCTATTTGATTTTGAAACCAAAATAGAAAATGCAAACTTTTAAATCATATGAAATATGGGGAAATTTCAAACACTAAACCCAATGGAAAGTAGGCAGAAAATGGAGAATTATCCAGCATATGAATATAAAATTGTGTTTTTAAGTAATCAGTTCATGAAAAAAACTTATTGAAAATTAACGCAAAGCATATTAAAATGTGTAAATATTACTGTTCTCATGTCTTGCTCTTTATATTTTATTTTATATAGTTCTGGAGTGAATTAGTAATTAAACACATGGACTTTTTGTCAAGAAATAATTTTGTTGATATTGTAAACATGTAATTTAAAACATAGATCACTATAGTCCCTAACATTATTCAAATGTTTCCAGGAACTAAAATTTTGAAACTATGATGATATCCTGTGATCCCTAATTGGTCTTTGTGAAACAGAATGAAAGTCGGTGATTTCAGATTTACTATACCTTCAATAACCAGAATCTCAATAGAGAATATATCCCTTCTCCTTTCAAAAAATAGGTCAAATAATCCAGTTATCAGGGAGACTTGGGTGTTTTGCTTTTACTCCTGTCATTTCTCATCTCCTGTTGCACCTGCCCCATCGTATTGTACAGTAAGAATTCATGTGAGAAAAAATGATCCTAGACAATGCGGGAGTCTCAGTCATAAAAGAAACATTAAGTCAGGTTCATTATCAGTTCCTAAAAGAGCAAAACGGGCTAGTCCATATTAAGATTTCCAACGCTGTGGGTTAAAACAAGAAGAAAGGGCTCCGTTAACCAGAGCGCCGCGTGCCGAGCGTCACGGTTACCGCAGCTCTGCTCTGACAGGGTGGAAAGTATGAGTGCTACTCCTCCACTGTGGCCAAATGGAAAGCATGCTTTTCAAAGAAATTTCATATTTTCATGGTATTTTTAAAATAAATCCTTATTGCAAATTAGTCTGAATTTTATCATAATTGGAATTTAGAATTCCTAAGAATTAAATTTTTGATGATTTTTAAAGCTCTTCTCTACACCTGCGGCCAAAGTGAGAATTCACTGCCTGGTATCTGGGAATCTGTCCCTGTAATGGAAGCATGTCCGCAATCCAGTGGTGTCCAGTGAATAGAGAACAGCCCAGAACGTCAAACTACAAATGTTTTATATATTTTTATTCCATCTCCATCTACAAAGCGTTTGAGGCCATAATTAAATATACTTTCATTTCTTCTTTTCAAAGGTGCCTGGTAACTGCATTAGCACTGACACTAACTTCTGCTCTGTGACCTTAGACAAATCACTGCCCTCTCAGCTTCTCATCTTTACGACGGGTTGGGATTGCCAGTGGCGTTCAAACTTTTCTTAACAGCAGCACTTTTTTCCTGCTAGAATTGCACGTGGAAACAATGAAGGAGTTCCTCCAGCAGTGTAAGTCTGGGTGCCCCACCCCAGGGCACTGTTGCAACAACCTACGAAGCTCCTTCCACCTCTGAAGCTCCATGATTCTACTTGGCTCAGATCCACCTTTGGGGGCGTTACAAGGACACTGTACAATCATAGCAGTTAACTGATATACAGTAAAAATTGCTATTTACTTGAGCGCTCACCATGTACCAGTCACTATAGATATTAGCTCATTAACCCTTATGTCAACCCCAAAACTATAGGTACTCTCTTAATTTCTGTTTTTACAAGTGCTGACATTGAGGCCTAGACAGATTCGTTAATTTGCCCAAAGAGACACAGCAACTGGAAGTAACCCAGTTATCTTGCCTGCAGAGGGAGCCCCTGGCCTTTTTTTGCTCATTCATTCTGGGATATAAACTCTTATTTTTACTATACATATTTTATTCTTTGCATGCCAAGGTAAAGGTGCTATGAAAAATTAGTATCAAAATCAGTATAATTCTAGTAGCAAAACTGTTGGGGAAAGTATTTTCTCAAAGTATGATATGTGGACCACTTGTATTATCACTTATTTTAAAAGAGCAATGATTTTGTGTTAGTCACAACTATATCCCCAGAGCCTAGAAGTTAGTAGGCATCAATAAATTTATATTGAATGAACAAATCTCTAGAAGTAGGGTTTAGGAATATATATGACAAGCATCTAAAATTTGAGAATCACTGCCCTGGTAGATCTCTCAGGTCCTTTGGAGTTCTGACATAATCAGATTTTAAGCATTACATTATAAGTTGAACACCCTTTTTCTAGTGAATTTATTTTTTCATTCAGCCATTTAACCTCCTCTAATCTCAAAAAAGAGAAAGATAACAATGATTTTCCTAAGAAAATCCCTATCTTTTCTTCAGAGCTCTCCTGTTATGCTGTCTCGGTCTCAAAATGGCCTGAAATGTGTTCTCTCATCTTCATGTTTCTGTCCTTTCCCTCAAAGCCTTGACAGATTAAAAGAAGCAGTAGGGAGTTTACAAGCTGTGGTTTATCCCAAACGTAAAGTCTAATAAACGCCTCCCTCCTTGCAAGGGAAACTCGGGCATCTAACCTGTAAGTTGACCCATTTGTCTTGTGGACCTTTGGATTGGATTCTTTATAAACAGACTAGTGTCATTCCAACAGAGTTGCACCAATCTATTTTTTCCTTTTAATTTTTCAAAATAGACCATTAATGAACGTTGAATCACACCATAAAATGTGCAGATATCTACTGAGGAGACGAGTTTGTGGGTTTGTTTTTTATTAAGCTTTCTTTTTCCCAAAAGATTATGCATGTGAGCAAAATCCCATGCAGTCCAAATGTACTCATTTTGAACATGGTTTTCTCATTAGCAGCTTTTAAAAAATGGAAGCATACTTTTTATATCAAAATGAGGATGATCTCTAGATTTTACTTTAAAAGTTAATATTACAAGTAAACATATTTCCTTGAAATGAGACAAATTAAACTTGATATGAACAAATCAATTCATATTACACTAAATAAACAGACTGTTCTGATGACCCACTGCACCCCCTTTTACTGTGTGCACTTCTCTCTTGAAGCTATATTGTATTTTCCTGCTCCCTTTTTTTTTTCCCAATTTGGCAAATAACATTTAAATGACATCCAGTCACTCATGAATTAAACATGGATACTATTACATTACTTTTGGTGCATGAAATATATGGAGGAAAAATGAGAAAGTACTAAGTTCTCCAAACATTAAAAAGAAAAACCCACTAGCTTCTCTCTTTTGTCATCGCTTTGATGGCCTGTCTTCTGTAGGCTAGAGTTGCATTTTTAGTGTCTAATTGAAATCTAAATATCTTGAAGGAATGTAAAAATTTAGTATCTCTTGAATTGACCATGGGCAGACCTCTTGACTGTCCCTTACGTTTAATATCTGATTTATATCCTAAGTGAGTATTCCTATGAGAGAAAGGCATCTCCTGGTTGACATTCACCATGGGTATAATAATTTATTCTCTAGGTTTAATTCCCAGGGTTATTTTCCTTTGATTTATAGTATTTCTGATTGCCTCTTTCTGTCCTTAGGGTAATACATTGCCTGTTCTAAATACATTGTTTAACCTTAAAAGAAAAGATGTTTCAGTGAAAAGCAAATATATTTTTATGTGTTCCTTAATGTCTAAAAGAAAATAAGTAAAGGATGCTTCTACTACATTCCAGTATTTTCCAATTCATGTTCAGTTCTACTGGCAAATGTTCATTGTGGTCTAAGAATAAATGATTCTATACCTTAGTCCCTACTTCTTGGGCATTGATAATAAATGTTAGTGTTTTAACAAAGCTTAAGAAAGTTATTGGATCAGGAAAACACTTTTTTTCCTAAACATACCTTGAAGAAATTTAGAAAAGTTTTCTTTTAACACCAGTTTACATATTTTTCAACAACTGCAAGTAATATAACCAGCAATGCTATGAATATATGCTCTGGTTTTTTGTTTCAGCTTCAAGGGGAATTCCTGGCATTTCAAGTGAATTTAAATTTCATTAGTACATTATAGTGAAGGATCTGCACCTATGACCACATCAGACTGCCATCTGTTGAAGATGGTCCAAATTCTTTGTAGTGTGCAATTTTTGGTAATATTTTATTAAACAGCTTTAAGAAATTGAATCATGATAGATAAATGCTGACAGCATTTTTATACAATCTTGTTAGAAATTATGTGAAAGACGTATTAGTTAAAGCTAAGAGGAATGCAGTATTTAGCATAGATTTTTCAGGACTCTACCCTCTATTGAGCATTTCCTGATTCTTTTTTGCTTTCCTTTGTTTTCCAAATCAATTGTTTCTGCACAAAACAATCAACAAAGTTCCTTTGAAAAAATTCCTGAGTAAACTGTTCCTAGACAAAAAAGAGTAAAGCTGAATTACTATATTTCTCTGAATATAGTTCAATTTTTAATTCATTCAGTTTGTGAATCAGCCTGATAGATCACAAGCTATTTATGTTTTTAAAATATGTCATTGAATGAGTATATCATGCAAATGTTAATTCCATCTCAGTTCAGTTGTATATTATTTCATTAACATTTTCATTTCTTCTTCCCCCCCCCTTTGGCAAAACAAATGTTTGGTGTTTTCATACATCATTACTTCAAAGTATTTTAAATAATGCACCAAATGACTCATTTGGGATCAATGTCCCAAAGTCCAAAGCCAGATTGTTTTCTCTTCCTAGGAGATGCTAAAACAGTAATTCTTACAGCTCTGTTGCTTTTGCAGACCAGTATTTAGTTTTGCTTTATTAAATGGATACACATGAAAGGGATCGGCTCTTGTCTGCTCTCTCTCACTCTAAGGGAGTAGGAATATCGCTGCTGAATAATTTTTCTTGAAAAAGCCAAGCGTTGGTATGATGATACACTGATCATATCTATGAGCAAGGTCTTCACTACAGGGCAAGCAATAATTCCTAGAGCTGGCTTTTTAAACTATTTTAATATTATTGGGCTACAATATAAAAAGAACTTCTTAAATTCTTTACTTTGTATAGGGAAAGATCTGTATGAATGAAATGATCGAATTTTAATTTTCATGCCTACACAGTGGCAACGTAAGGCATGATTTTTTTTTAACAATTAGAGAAACTAGGAAACAAATCTCAAAGAAATGTCGTGTTTGTAAAGGTAATACAATTCAGTCAATTGTCTTTCTTAAGGAAAATGCTATTAGGTGTATACTATACTTTGAGTTGGCGGTAGCCTTTATTTAGCGTTCTCCATGATCTTTGAAGCAAACATAAGCTGAATTTGTGACCTTATTACAGGGTATATAATTTCACAAAATGCCTTGGGCATGAAGTATTTATAAAAGGAATTGTGGGTTAAAATACTCAAGTATGCTTTTTAAAATTTAGCTGAAATGTCGACGCCTGTCTCTTTTTCCTTCTGTGCAATTCAGCAGAGAATACTTGATTCTCGTAGCCATTACCTTTGTCTGTGATGAAAACTTCAACTGCTTCTGTGCTCGAGACCAAACCAGCCAAAGCAGCAGCGACTTGCTCCGTCTCAGGCGGTGCGAAGCGCTCTGTTGCTCAGTGGTGACGCGAAGGTGCAGCACTGACTTATTGGAGATAATCATGAGAACATTTTAACGTTACTTGCCTTATAAGTTAGGAAAGGTGTATCATTTTTTTGTAAATAATGATTTTTACCAACAGTTTTTTCTTTCATAACTTTTCCAATCACCCACTTCACAGAATCCTGAATATTCCGTTATTTATCGCGGCACATTACTGCAACTAGGGTTCCCAGTTTCAGAACAGAGTTTCATTATACGTGTGAACAAGAAGAAATATCTGAGTGATTGTTTAAATGTGATTTTTTTTCCCCTGAAAAATAAATGAAAAACATAAAAATAAATTCAGCTGTGAACCTCTTTTTATTAACAGCCTCTTAAAATTTTGCTCACATTTCTAGAAAACTTTATTGCAGGTTTAGGGTGGGCAAGGTCAGAAAAAGGCCTGGCACCAAGCGAGGGCTTTGGAGCGGGACAAATCCCAGCTCTATAGTGTAACGATGGACTTGAGCATGTTACTCAGTGATTCTTCATTTCCTTATCTAAAAAAAAGGAGGCCCCGGGGAGCCCAGCTGGTTAGAGTGTCATGCCCACATGCCAGTGGGTTTGGGCATCTGTCAGGGCGCATACAAGAAGCAACCAACCAAAGAATGCAAAAATAAGTGGAATAACAAATCGATGTTTCTCTCTCTCCTCTCTCCACTGCCCCTCCTCTCTCTCAAATAAATTTATAAAAAAGAATAGTTACTAATGTCCCATTGTCATAGGGTCATTGAACAGACGAGATAATAGTTATCCGTCCCCTGCCCCTTCTTACCTAGTGCATGGTAGATATTCAATAATCCTTTCCCGGTTTTATGTGAATAGGCCTGAAAGGGGCCAGAAAACGCGAATGTTCTTTCTCAGACACTCTCACAACCGTGGGGCCCTACTGCGCTCTCAGTGTGTCGCCATTGCCAGCTAATCCCGACTGCGCTGAGCACTCACCAGGGGACACGGCCAGGAAGGTGGCTTTATTCGCACCTCCAATGACTGCCCGCTGCGGAGGGCCCCGGGAGTTTGGTCCTGTTTGCTCTGGCTGGGGAAGGGGTGCCGGCCTTAGGAAGGGGCTAGCTCTTAAGGAGGGAGGGTCAGTTTCGTGTCAGGCAGGTCCTCAGTCCCAGCCAGCTCCATCTGGGAGCTGCCTGCAGGGTCGGGCGCCGGGCGGCGCAGCGCGGAGGGGACGGGCCCGCGAGCCCCCGGGCGCCCTGGGCGCGCTGCTCAGCACCCGGGAACCCCAATTGTCTAAGCCCGCAAAGGGAGAGCAGCCGCTTGACGGCGCTGTCGGGAAGGCTAAATAAAGCTAAAGCTGCTCGTAAAGGTAAGTGCTCAATAAAGCGCCGCTACTATCAGCCAGCTGCGCCCGGGAAGGGGGTGGGGAGCGGCGGGGGAGGGAGGGGCTGCTTTCCTGTCCCCCTGGGCCTCGGATTCCCGACCCTAGGAGACCGCAGCATTTTCTGCTCCTGCCCTGACCTCTGAGGGCAAAGGAACTGCCCGGGGCTCTTCGGGCTGCATGTCGCGCCCCAGGTGGCCCCTCGACACCGCGCGCTCCAGGCCCCGCCAGCTCGCGGCGGCCCCTCCGCGCTGCGACCGTGGGGTCCCCGACAGCCGGGAGGGGGGCGTCTGTTTGGAGGGTGTCACCTTGGAGACGGGCCGCGGAGCCCCGGGGAGCGAGGGCGCTGGGGGGAGGGGGGAGGGGGAGGGGGAGGGGGGAGGGGGGAGGGGCCCCGGGGCGGGCGGCGGGCGCGGAGCCCCGAGCGCCCTGCGGCAGGTAAGCGCGCCTTCCCCTCACCTTCTCGCAGCGTCGGGGTGCGACGGAGACGAGGGCGCGATGCCAGTTCGAGCCCCGCGGGGACTGAGGAGCGGGGGCCCCGGCCGAGAAATGGCTGCCTGCGCGGCCGCGAGCCCCGGCCGCCCCGCGAGCCCCCCCCAACCTGTGAGGTGCGGGGCTGGAGGCGGGCCCCGGCCTCTGGTCGCCCCGCACCTGCCCGCCCGCCTGCGCTCCTGGGGCGGGGGGCCACCCGGGGGCGCCTGCAGGCTCCAGCGCGGGCCTGGGGGCAGCGTGGGGAGCGCGGGACCGACGGACAGACGGAGGTCTGTCTGCGTCCCTTCGGGTAGGAACCTGAATGGCGCGATTAATCAGTCTCAGTGTGCCCTGTCCACACACGCAGACACTCGCCCAGGCACGTGTGCACACACACGCTCACACATTCACACACGCGCACACACTCACGTCCACAGCTGCTAATGCTCATACCTGCAGGCACACACACATGCTCACACACAGCTCCACATACGTGCAGGACAAAGACGCATCATACGCAAGGCCACACAAAGGCACGCGCTCGGGTGCCCGCAGGGTCACCCATTCACACCGATGCACACCCGGAGATGCGCACGGTACGCACAGGCGCGCGCCTCCGTTCGCGGACACTCACTGGCACACACAGCCTCACACACTCATGGGGACTCGAGCACTCACGCACATGCCCAGAGAGAAAAACACTCTCAGGCACACGCACAAAGATGCCCACACTCAGGTGTCCACTCACCGCAGGCACACAGGCACACACACATGCACCACAGCCTCCCTTCCCAGTGTACAGGGCACCTCGGCCTTCAGTGCCCTTTGTCTCTGCCCTGACAGTGGTCACAGTGGGTTTGGGGTGTGTTCCTGTCCCCCCGGCCCTCAGCTGCCAGCTCCTTGAAGGCAGCAACTGTTTCAGTTCGGCTTGAGTGTCTAGCACAGTGTCTCCTTGCTGGGGCTCTCAGATTTACAGATTATAAAATAATTTAAATGAATTGCTAAATTTGTATGTAGGCAATAGGACAGCAGAGTCATACTCTAAGTTCTGGGAGGTCCGTTCCTACTACCAGCTTTTATTTATTTATCTTTTAATATATTTTATTGATTTCAGGGAGAGGAAGCAAGAGGGAGAGATAGAAACATCAGTGATGTGAGAGTCAGTCATTGACAGGCCACCTCCTAATCAAACCTCGATCTCCTGGGTCATAGGCAGATGCTCAACTGCTGAGCCACACCTGCTGGGCCCTGTCACCAGCTTTAAACAAGCATTTGTGAGAAAGAGGTAAGTGTTCCAATAAATTACCGAGTTAAAAGTTAAGCTCTGTTTGCCCTTTACAAAGTAAATCATGGTTGCTTGAAAAAAGTGCCCTTTGGGGAAGACTATTTTAATTTTTAAAGTAACAGCAGCAACAACAAATATTAATTAGCAAACTTTCATCAAGAGTAAACAGGGAGCCCGGCCGGGCGTGGCTCAGCGGTTGAGCGTCGACCTGGGATCCAGGCGATCAGGGTTTGATTCCCGGTCAGGGCGCATGCCCGGGTTGCAGGCTCGATCAGTGACTCTCTCATCACTGATGTTTCTACCTGTCTCTCCCTCTCTTTTCCTCTCTCTGAAATCAATAAAGATAAAAAAAAAAAAAGAGTAAACGGGGAGTCAATAAAAAATACTGCTTTCTGTGCTAGCTAGTTTGGCTCAGTGGTTAGAGCATTGGCCCGTAGACTGAAGGGTCCCGGGTTCGATTCCTGCCAAGGGCATGTACCTTGTTTGCAGGTTTGATCCCCAGCCCTGGTCAGAGTGTGTTCAGGAGGCAACCAATCGATGTGTCTCTCTCTCTCCCTTCCACTCTTTCTGAAAAGCAGTGGAAAAAATATCCTCAGGTGAGGATTAAAAATAATAATAAAAGAAAATAAAAGTACTGCTTTCTGGTGTGAGATAATATCTTTCTTCTACACGTGGCTATCTTTTCTCAGTAACCTTAACCTCTTCTGCAGTTAAGCAATTTGCTGCAATTTAATATCTGCTTATGTGAAGTAAGTATACTATTGCATAAATAAAAGGCTATCAGGGTTATTATATTTCCAGTTGTACTGACCAGAATAACAGCATACATTAAAAATCACTCTTAAGGCAACCCCACTTCTCTGCAAAAATGGTAGTAAAAGCATCTATGTACTTTATTTAGAATGAATCTCTGTGTTATACTACAATGTTTTCAGATCTTTCATCTGCTGTTTTAGGAAAAGTTTTCTTCCATAGGTTATGATGACATCAGACATTGCTAACGACCGAATGGCTCATTCATTGAAGAAAAGGGGGGAGCATGTCTTCTCTAAGTAGTCATGAATTCCGGCCGAAGGAACTTTATGGGCGCATCAAAGAGTAACTGAATGTCTAATAACTTATATTCAATTATTGAATAGTCAGGTTCATAATGTTTATCAAGAGAAAAGGAAACATTTCCTTTAGGAATTAAAAAGAGAGAAAATGGACAAGTACAAGGTTCAGGTGCGATATAAGATCAACATAGATTTAATCCTATAATCTTGATTTTTATGCCTACAGTCTTCTACAGTAGCATCTAATGCTTAACACTGATCCCTGGGCATAATGGATATCCAAAGAGCCTTCTGAATTGTGAAAGGAAGATAGAATTTATAGTCAGTATAATTATTGTTAACAGTTATTAGGGTTGGCTGTTTTTATTTAAATTGTGTTTTCATTCTAATGTAATTTTATGTTTGTTTTTAAAGAAACATGTTAAGTTGGATCTTACTATCTCGCTATCATAACTGTTAACACATCACATTTCTTTCTATACATACCTACGTGGTTGACATCATACTTTGTATTCCACTTAAATAATTAATAGTAATAAGGGCGATAATAGCTGACATTTATTAAGCCCTCACTATGACCTCACTTAATTCTCATAGAAGCTCTATTTCAGGGGGTGGCAAACTATGGTCTAAGGGCCAAATTCAACCTGCCATGTGCTTTTGTTATGGCCGTAGCTAAGTATGGTTATTATATGGTTGAAAAGAAACATCAAAAGGAGGTAATATTTTTTTGTTATGTAAAAATTATAAGAAACTCAAATTTCAGTATCCATAAGTAAATGTTTATTGGAACATATCCATGCCTTTTCGTATATGTATTGCCTCTGGCTGCTTTTACACTAGAACTATAGAGTTGAGTAGTTGCGATGGAAGCTATAGGTCCCACAAAGCCAAAAAACAATTGCTGTGTGGAATTTTACAGCGAAGTTTGCCAACCTCTGCTCTATAAGATAGATGCTATATCATCTCCAATTTACGAATGAAGAAACAGGTGCTTAGAGAGGCTGAGCCTCCAAAACTGCAGAATTGAGAAATGGCAAAGTGGGCTTCTGTTTAGAGTCAAGTATTCTCATCCTCTGGAAACTGGTCATTTATGTGTGACTTGCATTAACGAAACTCTTCTGTTCATTCACCAGAACCTTCTGTTTCCCATCCTTGGGTAAGAGCAGGTATTTACAATGACATCTTTCGTGTTGGAAGCTCAGCCTTTGGCAGCCTTTGAACAATATTTGAACAGATGTGCTGCTCTCATGTTCTTAAAATGGAAATTGAAACCCGAGGTTAAGTTACTTTCCCAGGATCATGTGACATAATATCCAGGCTTATTATCTCCGAGTCCAGTAGTTCAACTAGTAGGCGAGGCCTAAGGTTGGTGACAAAAGAGTCTCTTTTGCCACAAACCAAAATTACGGCAATGTCATGTTACGAGAACTTTGAGCATGGATCCCACAGCTCTGCCCTTGAACCCACTGGCAGCACCTAACACACTGTATTCTTGCAGTTATTCATTTATTCAGGGTTCACTGAGCTTCTGTGTGACTCATTGTGCCACGTTAAGCATATAAAGGTGCTTAACTGTAGGGTCAACTCTGGAGAAGCTCGTTACTCAAGTAAACTAAATGCCACCTGGTGAGGATTTATTGAAATAACACGTGGAAACGCCTGCGATGGTTCTTGGCATGCCCAAGGACAGAGCAAGTACAGTATTAACTGCTATGATTACATAGAACTTTGGAATCCAGCTAGGCCTGAGTTTGAATCTCAGATATTCTGCTTCACCAGTTACCATTTAATATTTTTTAAGTCTTACTGGGTTATCTATAAAATGATCATAACAATAGCGCATTTTGTTTATTCACTGGACAAATTTTTGTTGCCTAGGGTCTGGGCATTGTGATAGATGCTGAACATGCAGTGGTGAGCAAAACAGACTGTCCCTGGACTCATGACATTGCTCTGGCCGAGATCGTGACTTTCACAGTGCTGATTAGTGTTCAGTCCTCAGGCCCTGCTTGACCTCTCAACAACATTTGGCACTGTTTGCCACTCCTTTCTCCTGGAAACACTTTCTTCACCTGGCTTCAGGACGCACACTCTCCTCTTTTCCTTCTACCTGACTGGCACCCCCTTCTCAGCCTTTTTGGCTGGTCTACCCTTCTCAGCCTTCTTGGCTGGTCTACCCTTCTCTCCCCAGTTTCTTAATGGAGAATTGCCTTAGGGAGCCGTCCCTTGTCCCCCTCCCCCCCTTGTCCTCCTCTTATCCCCTCAGGAATCACCTCCAGTCTGGTGCCAGACATGGTGTTATGTCCCCAGATGCGTATCTGCAGCCCAGGCTCATATATCTAACTGCCTAGTGACCTGTCACTTCAGTACCTAGTAGACATCTCAGTCTCAACATTCTCACAGCTTAACTCTTCATCTAACTACCCTCCTTCCCATTTATCAGGAAATTCTACCAGATCAACTTTGAAAATACATCCAGAACCCAACTTCTTACCGTTACCCTCGCCTGCTGCCATCCCGGTCTTGGTCACTGCATTTATCAGCTTGAGCTGCTCTAACAAAATTGCATAGGTTGGGTGGCTTAAACCATAGGAATTTCTTTTCTCACAGTTTTGGAGGTTGGAAGTCGGAAATCAGGGTGCCAGCATGGTCAGGTTTGGGTGAGGGCCTGCTTCCTGGCTTGCAGACGGCCGCCTTCTCACGGTGCCCTCACGTGGCCGAGAGAGAACCCTGGCGTCTCTTCTTTAATGAGGACCCAGTCCTGCCTGCTCAGGGCTTCACACTTACGACCTCATTTAACCTTAATCACTTTAAATTTAAAGGCCCTGTTTCCAATACATGGGGGGTTGAGGCCTCAGCATATGAATCTGGGGGAGGTGCTATTTAGTCCATAGCAGTTGCTGTCCTCCCTAACCTGGATTACGTTAAAGCTTTCTAACTGGTCACCCAGCTTGTATTCATGCCAACCTACAGTCTATCCTCATCACCACAGTTGAAGTGATCGTTGTAAAATATAAAGTGAACCTTACTATTTCTCTGCTCAAGACTCTCTGCAGGCTCCTGCTTTATCAGAGTAAAAGCCAAGGTTCTACAAACGCCCACAAAGTGCCACATGATCGGGCTACCTGACACCTTGGTAACCTCATCTTTTGCAGCCTCCCGCTTGCTCCCTCCACCCCAGCTACTCTGGTCTTTATGCATTTCTTCAAAGACACCAGGCAGCCTCCTGTCTCAAAGCCTGTGCGTGTGCCCTTCCCTCTCCCTGACACACTCGTCCCTCAGACCTCCACGTGGCTCATTTCCTCACCTCCTTCAATTCCTTGCTCACCGAGGCCTATCTTGACCATTCTGTTTAAAATTACAAACAGCACCCTCCCCCCATCCACTGACGAGCTCCCTTAACTAAGCTCTCCTTTCCCTTGTAGCAGTTATCACCTCCTAACATAATAGATAATTTACTCATGTAGTATTTTATTGTCTATTGTCTGTCTCTTCTCACTAAGTTCCACGAAGGCAGAGATCTTAGTCATTTTCACTGTTGTATCCCAAGGACCCAGAATAGTGCCTGGCACGTAGCAGTGACTCAGTGACTATTTTTTGACAGTTGAATGGATAATTATTGCATTATACTAGTTTCTGAACAAGCAAGTTCTTTTGCTCACAAACAGGTTAGGTTCACGGGTTTAATATGTGTGTTAATTCTAGGGTGACTAAGGGCTTTTATCGTGTAGACATAAGATGCATTTACAACAAATGGAAAAGTGCTTATTCAAATTTGTAAAATAAGGTATCCTTTTACCTCTGTTGAAACATTCCATTGTGCATCTATTTTTTAAAAATTAAAAAACACTTTCATTTGTGTTGAAAATCTGTAAAGAGAGATCACACTTCTTGATGATCTCCATAGTATTGTAGAGGTAACTGCGGCACCCACACTCTCAGCCTCACCTCTCTGATGATTGCCAAGGGCTGTGCAACATTGAAACTATGCATTCATTCAGGGGCTTCAACAGAAGTTTCATCAGCAGCCCTTGACCTTAACCTTACCTCTTCTTGGGTGAACATTAGTTCAGTGGACTTTAGACGCTCTGGTTTTCTATCTGTACACTTAAAATTGTTCTATTTTGTCAATTGCCTTTCCTAGGTTATCTTCAATCCACATCAGAGCTAGACTTTCACAGGTCACATGGTTCACTCTTTGTCCTTGAGAATCATTTCTCCTCTTAAAAAATGTATTTCACAAGAACATGTATCATGTCATTTTCCTCTCCTCTTTTGTTTCTGAAAATATCTTGATTTTTGTTTACATTATAACTTTTCTCATACCAGTAAGATGGGGTCAATGTAAATAAAATATCTTAAAACTACATAAAAATCCAGCAAACTTGCTGTAAATTAAATGGCCATAAAACTAAATTACCTTACCAGGCAATTTATACCCTCTACTGATGGGGGAAGAGTAACTATGCTTTTCCTTTTAAACATAACATACATAAAATTATCCATAGAAGCTTTGAGGAGGAAAGTTCCCAAGTAAGTGCGTTGGGATGCATATTTTATCTTGTTTTCTACATCTTATTTCTTAAGCATTGGGGGTTCTAATTTTTCTTTGTATTGCTGTTACTTCCCACTTTGCCTGCCACATTCTGGGCGGGGAATATTTGTTGAAAGAATGAAGAGAAAAAAGTACAAATTTATACCCGGGAGCCTTCTTTTTCTCTGTGGGCTCTGAAGTTTCCCCACTAGGAGGCAGCACATGACTTTAATAACAAATTTAAGGGAAAAAGTCCTGCTTAAATACCATTCAAAATATGGCAGTTCCAGATATTTCAAGGTAACAAACAGAAGAGATGATATTCTGATCTTCTTAATCTACTAAAGTAATGGCTCTAAGGCTTTCTGCACATTCAAATATTATGTCTTACTGCAGTTTCAAAATATTTAAGTAATGTAGTGAAAATATCTGGGAATGAATTCTCAGTGAAAATTACATGATATTTGTGGCTAGTGAGATTTAATCGAAATAATTGTTTCTATCTCTAACAGCCAAAACAATAAGACATGCCTTGCTTTTATTCTGTGTAATTCATGGAATGCTCAGCAAACAAATTTGTAAGATGTTTTCAGGAAACCTGAATTTCATAGAAGATTAAATTAATTACAACTCTAACTATTTGATTTTTTGTCCCTTTTTTGTGTAATTAGAACACTGGCTGTTGGGTTAGTTAACATGGGACGTTTCCAGTCAATCAAGTACAAGATAGAAGGGTTACTTTTGCTACTGTGGACCAATTTTATGCAACTTATTTCTGCATCCAGATTAATTTTCAAATCTGTCTTCATCAATTGTACATGTGATTCTAAGTATTAACTGAAATTTGCACTGGGTTACAAATTGTTACTCTTCTTCTAGAGTAATGTTAGTTGATTTGTGCAATGCTTTCACCAGTTTACGTGAGACTTACCAGTAATCTACCTTTCTTTCTAAAACTTTACATCTCTTATATATATTTTGCCAATTGAAATGTCTTTCTCCATTAATGCCAAGAAGCTGATGATAAACACATAAACAGCAAGATCATTTTTCACATTTAAAAAATAAAATCAACTGCAGCATTCCCTTTGCAATGAGATCATGACTCTGAAGAGTTAGTATTATACACTAGGGAAAGTCTGGTCATAGACGACTGAAATTCATCCACTTGGAATGTTGTGACATATACTCAATAAATTTATTGTGCTGTGTATGCAGAACTGATAATTAAGCTTTCTCTTCAAGCATCTCATGTTTTTAATCTTTGAAAATTACCAAGGGCTTGAGTAAAGCTGTTTATCAAAAGAAAATATGTATGTTCCTGGCCAAGTAGCTCAGTTGATTAGAGCATCATCCGGATACACCAAGGTTTGGGGTTCAATCTCCAGTTGAGGCTCATACAAGAATCAGCTAATGAATGCGCAAATAAGTGGAACAACAAAATTGATGTTTCTCTATCTTTTCTCTTTCTAAAAATTAATAAATAAATAAAAAGAAAATATGTGTTTTTATAAGTCAATATCCTGAATTAATATTGGTAATTCCCAATTTTCAAATATAAGATCTCTTTTATTTCTTTTTTTTAACATTTTTTTAAACATTTAAAAAAAAATGTCTTTACTGATTTCAGAGAGAGGAAGGGAGAGGGAGAGAGAGAGATAGAAACATCAATGATGAGAGAGTCATTGACCAGCTGCCTCCCGCAGGCCCCCGACTGAGGATCGAGCCCCCAACCCGGGCATGTGCCCTGACTGGGAATCGAACCTTGATCTCCTGGATCCTAAGTCGATGCTCAACTGCTGAGCCACGCCCAGCCAGGCAGGATCTCTTTTATTTCTAAAAATTCACTGAGTTCGTAACCTGGTTTAATGTCAATTGCCCAGATTTCAAGCATTTTTAGTATTTTATCTTTTTTCAAGGAATAAGTATCTTCCTTTTTCTGTTTTTTCTGTTCCCCTTATTCTTCTCTTTACTCTTCTCTCTCCTTTTTTTCAACCCACCTTTTTCGAGTGTGTACCTATCAGGTTTCAGTTTCAAAAGTTACCATAAACAGAGTTTTTAAAAAAGAATAATTTTTCTATAATTTTTCATGAAGTTGTAGTCTTGGATTATACAGGGTCGGCCACCCAAGGCACAGAAATTGGTAGCCTAACCAACTATTTTCCTTCTGTGCGATAAGCGATGCCAGGTTTCCAGCAAAATGTCTGAAACATCACACCCCAAAGCCCTGTCTCCTCCACAAAACTAACTCCAAGTTTTGTTTCTTTTACTTTCAGCATCCTACTTCCAAGAAACAAACTCTGTATCAGAATTTGAATCAGTTATAGCTACGGCTTTTTATAATAATATATTTTTTAAAAAACCACAAAAACTGTAGCTTAAACAAAATAGAAATATATTTTTCTCTTACATAAATAGTATGGAGGGAAGCAGTTCAGGGGCCTAGACATCTATTTTTCTGGTCCATAATCGATAAAATTGTCTCAAGGCCCAGGATAGCTGCTGAGCTCTTCCCATCGTATCCATATTCCAAGCATCATGAAGGGCACAAACTTCCACTTACATTATAAGCCACAAGGCCCCCATAGCACCAAAGAAGTCCAAGAACTTGTCTTTAATTTAGAGAGAAACATTCCCACAAACTTAAGGCTCTGTTACCAAGGAAGAAAGAAAGAACAACATTGGAAAGCAAATGGCAGTCCCTGCCACGATGGTCACTACAATCTCCGTTACGATAGTGGAGTAATGGAAACAACCTAAATGTCCTGGAGAATAAACAGTTACATAAAATGTAGCATGTTCATATATTAAATATTCTCTTGGTATTTCAAATATTGATGTAGATAACTATTTATTTACATAGAAAGTTATTTACAATACATTTGAATGGAAAAACAACTCAGCATCTATAATGTGACCGTGTATGTAAAATCATGTCTGAAAAGATTTTTTTAATGTTAAAATGGTTAGATAACCACTGGGGTTAGTACTTTTTTGTGTAATTTTACTTTGCTCTTTATACTTTTCTATGTGTTTTGAACTTTTTAGAATGACCATACACATGATTACCATGGAAATAAAAAGACAATGAATGAAATCATCTTCAGTAAATAAAAAAAGTCACTGCGAAACTTTCTATTTGCACATAGTCTTCAGCCAGTGGGGTTTTGGGGCTTCCCTATGGCACCAGTTTCATACTGAAAATATTGTAAACTGCCCTAAATATCAATTTTTAAGTAACGTGGCAATAGCAAACAATAGTGAGGACTGTTTGTAAAAATCCTTGTTTGCTTTCTTGCCTTAGACTCTAACTCTGGCAAATCTGGGTTTTGTACCAACTCTGCTTCTCTTTCTATGAGTTTTTAGTATGGTATTCAGTAGAAAAGAAATGGGGTTTTTGTTAATACCTTCTTACGTGTGACATCTTAATTGCAGTAGTTAACTTTCTCAGGTAGTCATTACCCCTGTTTTCATTCCGTCAGATACAATCAGACGTGAGACTTTGTCACTGAGGTGAATAGCACGTTTGAAATAAGTCTGCCTGTCCTATATGTGTGAAAGTAAGCCTTTTTCATTGTTCCCTGTATCTCTGAAATGGGTAGAATGGTGACTCTTTTACTTACTCAAAAGACCATTGTGAAGGTAAGATAAGGTCATCATAGGAAATGTTTTGCAGAGTTAAATGTCGCCTTCATAACATGGGGACAGGCTGGCTTATCTCAGAATCAAGGGGCTTCTGCAGCGCTAAGCAGGAGCTGTCTTCTTTGGAACTGCCCACAACACCTGCAGCCATGGAGCTGAACAGGTTGGTTGCTACTTCAAAAGGCAGCAAAAAATTGAGGACAGCAGGTGTTACAAGAATAAAGCCTAAAGCACTAATCCAGAAATCCGTCGTGAAAAAGCAGCCATAACGTCTTGCATTGCCTTCCTGGGCTGGGTGGGTAAACCTTCATTTATTGTGTAAATGGTATTGTATTAAAGGATTTTTAAAAAAATAGATTAGCCATGACTTTCTTAAAATATCACTTTGCAAGAAGCTCGCTAATGCCACACAGCTGAGAATTAAGTATTTTAAACTCCTCATGGAAGAAAGAAAAAAAAATCCCCAACGATTAAGGACAAATATCTATTTTTCATTTAATTAAAGCAAACACATAGCCTGCTTATAAAAGTGGTCACTCTGAAAACACACACACACACACACACACACTTTTGTCATCTCCTTTGAAATGACACCTGGCTTAACTTCCATTTTCACAGGTGGAGAAAATTGGGGGTAGAGCATTCTGAGACTGCCATTAGTGACAGTTGGATTTCCTCTGAATTAAGTTGAATTAAGTAGTGCCTGAGGGACACTGGGGGCTCCTCTTGGGTTGGGCCTCCTGTTCAGCACCTGGATAAGCTTATATCGCCTCGGTAACCGAGCCAACCCCTTTCTTAACGTTGAAAAGGGTGATTGACACTTATTGATTTACGATAGTTCGGGTGAATTGTGGTTTCTCTCACCATGTAGATGAGTTTCCCATTTTTCTTTTTCCTACTAAAGGGACTTGTGAGGTGCATATACTAAGAGTGCACCTTTTATAACCCCCCATGTATACGTAGAGTTGTTTCCCAACGTTTTAAGCTTTCTCATACATTGCCCAGGCCCTTTTGTGAGCTTTGTCCGCTTTGAGGAGAGCCGGAGATGCCCGCGGACAGACCAACCGTGAATTTTCTTAATAATCAGGTGCCCCAGGCACCGCACTGGGCTGCAGGCACTATGTTGAGATCTGCTCCAAGTAACTTCTTACACCCTAATGTTCCCATCTCTCAAATGTTTTGGGCTTCAAATATGCCACCGGGATATTTACATGGGACTTGCTTGAAATTTTTTAGAGAAAATTTTACCTTTGTAACATTTTTGCTGAAAGCAACCTTGTGTTTGTTATTATTGTTGCAATAACTACTGGTGCTTGTTTCCTCCCTTGCTTTCAGCTTGTGAGCACTGTGCCTACGTGGATGAACGCAGCCGGCCTGGCGCTGCCTCCCAACCCAAGGCTCGGATGGAAAACTCCTATCAGCTGGGTGTGTTCTTTTATCACTCGCTTCTATCTTAAACTTCTAATTTTGTGAATGATATTTACTTAAACTAATATCTAATAACTTGGCATTATCGTCAATGCTAGTACAGTATAAGAGATCTTCATTAACCGAGTGATTTGATGCTGCTTTAATTTCTTTTCTATTTGTGTGTGTGTGTGTGTGTGTGTGTGTGTGTGTGATCACCCCAAACTTTATTAGCAATAGAGCTCTACGATTCCAGCTCTGCAGTACCAAGGCCGCGGTTCTTCATGTGCTGGGGGCCAAGGCGTCTCCCTGGGGAGCAGTATGGCTCCAGGTAGATAGCTGGACAGAGGGACCTTGGCAAGACATGGGGACAAGCTTTTCCCAAGGAGGAATCTCAGGGGATACCTCCTCATCATGGCCCTATCCTGGACCTGGGCGGATCTTTAGACACTCAACACCTGATGCTGCTTTAATTTCTTCCTCTGCAAACTGGGACCAACTCCCTTCGCCTACTTTTCTTTATCTGTGTTTCCTAAACACCCAGCAATTCACCGAGTGGTGCTGATGAATATTATGTGTACTGAATTAAGAAATTCACTGAGTATTTGGGGGGTTATCTTGTGGAGTTATTTTATATACACTTGAAGTGTGTATATAAAATATGAAATAAAAGATATGCATTAAAGTCCTGTCCAACAAAACCAACCCATGCTGTTGACAGGTGGAGAAAAAGCCTTCAAGGCAAAGGCAAATGCTTTCTGGTCCCCTGTTGACAGAGATGTTTATCCCTCACACTGAGGTTTTAGATCTTTGAAAACAAAGATCTTTGCACCTGCCCCTATACTCCCAGTGGAGTCCACAGTGAATATCTTTTCCCATTCATGTTTCCTCTTAGACATGCTTGTTTTCTCTCGATGCGTGTCTGCCCACTATTATCTGAATCCATATATAATTACTGCTAGATAGAAATTCCACAGAGGCTTACCAATGACCAAAGGAAGACCCTACGGGCCGGAGCAGTTCCATCTGTGCATTAACCTCAAGAAAATTATAGACCATCAGCACATCCCATTAGGCCTTGTAGCCGGTTTTCTACAGTAATCCCCAAGACTACATGGATTACAGGCTCCATAATTAGTCGGTCTGCTGGTATTTTCATAGTGCTATGGTAGGCAACTAATATTCCTGCCATCCAATATACTTTTATATTTCTTCTGGTAACCCTTACCCAGTTTTTTTTAGGGGGGGGAGGGGGGCACGGCATCATTACCACTTTGGGTTCATAATATTCTGTTGAAGCTGACACTAGCCTCAGAGATGCAACAGTGACTGGTTCTGGGATGGCATAGAACCCTTTGATTGGTCAAACCAAATCAAAGCCTTGATATTCAATGCAGAAAATGTTGTTTGAGCTGTTGAAGAAGCAAATCAGGCCCTGAAACCTGGAGGAATATAGGGGGTAAGGCAGCTTGGCTATCTTGCCCTCACATGAAACTGAGACCAAGAGAGAACTAAAAATGTCACCATCCGAGTCCTAAGCCCAAAGTACTTTTAGACTAGGTTTTCACCCACTTATAACTAAAAGATCTGAGCCATCTGTGCCTATGACCTTGGGCCCTGCATACCGAAAGGGTTCAAATCAGATTTCAGCAAGATAAAGGAGTCGAAATATGAAGCCCCTGTGTTTCTTCTTCATAGGATATATTATTTTCATAACTTATTTCTTCAAATAAATGAATTAAATCATTTTATCAGTTTTAGAAATCCTGGATGTTGAACCAAGTTAGAAAAGTAATTTTCCAAATACCACAGTGTGTGTGTGTATGTGTATATATATATAATATATAATATAGTATATAGTATATAGTATATAGTATATAGTATATAGTATATAGTATATAGTATAAACATAATATATATAGTATTTTTCGTATTTTCTTGCAAAAAGTTATGTGAATTATTCTTTTATAATTAAAGTCTTTTATGCTTGACAGTCCATTTTTTAAACATTCAACTAGTCAGCTTATTAAAATAAAAAATATATTTCTACTTCTTATTTCTGGGTTTATTTTGCATCTGAAAGGTGCTCTGTGAGTCTTTGGTAAAGATTTTCTCACAACTACAAAATGCAATACTGACCAGATTAGTAGGGTGGGAGGAATCAGTCAGTCACCAGCATCACTGTGTTTAATTTTTCATTCTATCCAATAATATTTGTATCCTCTAAACATATCTTAAACGTTGAGCATGTTTGTACTCCCTTTATCTGAGTGATTACAGCTACCAAGGATGAGATGAAACATGAATGCAAATTAATGAAAGGAAAAAAGGGAATGGAAAAAAATGAAAGTATATTTCTTGTAATAAAACACTTTTTACATTTGCTCAGTAATTAATTACTGAAACATGCATATAGAAAAAAATAGAGGCTATCGGATCCAAAGTATCTGAATTCGAATACTAATTTTGCCAAATTCTAAATAAATGATGTTCGAGCAAGGAATTCAGAATCCTTGAATCTCAGCTTCCTCATCTGTAAACAGGGATAACAGTCCACACATTATAGGGCTACAATGCGAATTAAATGAAGTGATGTGTTTAAATTGCTTCTCCATTCATTGTGTTATTGCTTCTCAAAATGACTGGCTCTAAGACTTTACCTTGGATCACTGAGAAGAAAAGCCTTCTATGAGATCCAGTAGAGTTTCCTATTAATTATGGAATGAGTTCTCCACAGACTTTTTTTGGAGCAGTGATTGAAGACGCACTTGATTCTTTAAAGACACTGACGGTGAGCACCCAGTCAGGCGGGAGTCCTTGGTGGCCCCCCTGAGACCGCCGGCGTGAGAATGGAACCAACATAATGGAAAGTGGAATTTTAAGATGGAGAGAGAGAGAGAGACATCATCTGAGCTCAGCTTCCCTGAGATGAGCAGGCCCTGTCATCAGCTGCTTTCCTGGACCGAGCCCGCGGGTCTCTCAGCTCTGACTTGGCCCCTCCGTGGCGGCCTCGCTCCCTCCCTGCTCGCCTGTCGCCCCCTCGCAGGGCGCCCATCTCCCCCTCGGAGCGGGAGAGCAACAACAACGTGATCTAAGGAGCGTGTGTGGCAGACACTGTTGGAAGCACTTTAAATAGTTCAACTCATTTAATCCTAACAAAAAACAATATGCGGTCATCCTTTTTATCTCAACTTGGGGACACTGAGACACAGATATATTAAATAACCACACTTTTATCTAGTCTCTCTTATCTGTTTTTATGGACAAGTTTTTCTTTTTTGCTTTCTTTTTTATCCAGCAGAACTTCAGGTCCTTGATTTTTGATTTCTAAAAAAGCGTTCCCCTCCTGAAGAACATAAATGTCTCTCAAAAAAAACACAAAGAAAAAAGAAAAAATGCTCTGGCGTTCACATCAGTTGACTGTCGGGAGCATATCTGGGAAGCCAAGAGCTGAACACTGACTATTTCTTCCTCTCTGTGTGTCTGCATCCCTGCCTGAGCAAGGCAACGGATGGTTCTGGCTCTATAGGGAAATGTCACAACGAAGTGAGAAAAGTTCATTACTATATTTAAAAATATTTGCAGAATAAAATCTGGTTAATGAGATTTAAAAAAAACACACCAACTAAACAAAGTGCAGAAAAGACGTTGGTTCATCTGGCCAACGGAAACTACTGGAAACGGGGACTCAAGTGCCACCAGGATTCTGTCTTTCCAGCACTGAACTGTGCGTGAGCTCCTCTCACTGTGCCCGGGACTCCCTCCCACTGTGAGAAGCATGGCCTCCAGCAGTTCCGAAGGGTCCCGTGGCATAACTTTGCCACAGAAAGAGCCTGACACCCCCCTTCCCATTTCAATTTGAAATAAAAATTCCAAGAAAGGAGTCTAATTGGCCTGGCTTGGGACAAGTGCCAGCTCTGGCCAGTCAACCATGACCTGGAGTTGAGCTCAAAGGAAGCGATGGTAGATCCTAAAGAGCCAGGTGCTTAGTGTAGACAGAGGACCAGTTCCTGGAAAGGAAGGTGCTGTTCCCAAACGACAGGGAGGTGTAGTAGGCAGACAAACCCCTGCACTGATGGCATTTACCACTTTCTGAAGGTAACCATGCATATGGTCACCGTACACATGACTAAATTAAGCGTCATGTGAGTGATGTAGGTCAAGTAGGGGATATGTGATATGAGTGCTCGGTAGGAGGAAGTGAAAAAGAGAGAGGTATCGATCTAAAGGACATAATCTATTTTATTTAGTACAAGCTGGTAGCATCATTTCAAGCTGGTAGTATTTTAAAAGTTCTTAAATAGAAAGGGGAAAATCACCCACAAATTTAGCTTCATTTCACTAGAATATTTGAGTAGAAATCTAAAAGATCCTCAGAAAGGGACGCCGAGGCCTATAGGTACCGGGGAGCTTGGCTGCGGGGACTGCTTCCCTACCACTGACCCCACGAGCAGGAGTAATCGGGACCAACCTTTCACAGGTTTATAACTGCTCACCTCTGTCCTGCAGAACAGAGATTCCTGCTGACCAAGCATTGGGGTTAATTATCACACTCAGTGTACCAGGTGTCTCTGTTTTACATGTTCAGATTCATTCCCCACACTAATATAAATTTAAATGAACAATTTCTATATAATCACCAAAATAAAAATACTGTTTATTGAGTCTCAGGAGGCTGGCCTAACTCATCTATAAGCATGGGCCGTAACCTTCTGTTAGGTTCAGCCATCGGGAAACTTCAGTAGGAAGTCTCAGGGTAAAAGGACTGGGAGCTGGAGTTCTTTCCCCACCCTGCCTGTGGGTTCACTTCAGGCTGTTTGCATCCACCAGCAGAAGGACATAACTGCTCTCAAGGGAGCCTGCTTCACATGCTTCTTCCAGGATCTAGTCAGAGTCTCTTTCTCAGACCCCGCAAGCCTGGGGTAGGAAGAGGGTAACACCCTCACTTTCACTAACCCAGGCGTAGTTTCCTTTGTGATTTCCTACATCCCGCTCAGGCCTCTCGAAGGAGTCTTTCTTAAATCCTTCTGGAATTGTCTTAACTCTACTGTGCCATGTGTTCCCTTAGACCCCGACCAATACAGTCATTAAAAATAAACACTTAAAAGATACTGATGACTAGTCCAATAGAATTGCATATAATTCTCGATTTCATTCCTTTATCCATATCAATTCAGCAAATAACGATTGAGCCCCTGTACCCCAGCCCCTGGGCACCTGTGCATGTTGTACAGTGACAGAAATACGATGAAGTTAATATTCCCAGGAGGTACAGGTAAGATTCCTGGAATGCAGGACAAAGAAGATCCATCTGAAGCTCCTTATCTGAACACGGACTAAATGTGGTGAAGAAGATGAGCTCTTGAATCAGATAAACCTGGGAGTACACCCCAGCTCTGCCACTGTGTGATTCTGGGCAAGTTACACAATGCATTTAAACCTCTGTGTTCCCATCTGTGAAATGGAGATAACAGTGAGATTTACCCCAGAGATTTATTGGACGATTATATAAGGTAATAAATATGAAACTCTTATCATAGCGCCTGACGTGTAGAAAATGCTCAGTAAAAGTAGCCATGATCTGTACCATGGTTATTATCTATAAATGTTTGTTTTGCTCTTGTTTTGGAAATCACACATCGAACACTTCTTGTGCCTTTAGCATGGAGTTAGTCTCTGAAGAAGATAAGGTCGGGCCTGCCTTACCGTTTCACTGGGGAGAGGGCGGGCATGCCTCAGCCCTTAGGTAGATGAGGAGCCGCGACAGAGGTGGGGTCCCAGTGCTGGGAGCACAGAGGAGGGGGTGGCTTCTATCTGAAGAGAGGAAGAAGGATACCTGGAAAGGGCTTTGAGCTGGCCTTGAAACGTTAGTGGCTATTTCTCAGATGAACAAGACGGGAAAGGGTGTTCCGTACAAAAAACAGAGCAAGGGCGAATGTCCAAGCACCCTTTAAAAAATGAAGCCCGTGAGGTGCAGCAGCAGCCACGGGGAGCTGTGGTGCTGGGAGGGGAGTCTCGGGGAGGACGGGGGCCGACGCTCAGCCCTCGCCAAGGGCAATGCTGCAGGAAGACCTGGGACTTAGCGCCACCGGCCAGCTGCGGTGTGGTTGGCAGACGGGAGGGGGGAGAGGTGCTGAGACTTGGGGGGAAGTCACTGGGAGTGGGAGCTGGGAGGGTACCTGTTGGTGTCAGGCCTGCGTGGCTGAGCACACTCTTTGGGTAGCTGCTAAGTGGGCGAGCCCATTGCCCTGTCCTCTGTCAGGGAACCTGACTGGGAAACTAACTAAGACTACCTATTTTTCCTTAAATGAGGGCCCCACAGAAGACTGAGCGTCTCTTCATGGTTCAGTGCTCTTCATTAGCCTCTGAGGTGCGCGGTCTGATATAAAATGACTTCTCAGCCCTGGCTGGTGTGGCTCAGTGGTTGGGCGCCCTCCCGAGCACAGAGAGGTTGGGGTTCCATGCGGGTCAGAGCACGTGCCCCGGTTTCCGCTGGGTGCCGGTAGGGGGCGTGCAGGAGGCCCTGACATGTTACCCTCTCACATCCAGGTTTCTCTCTCCTCCTTTCCTCTCTAAAAAATCACTAAACTATTCTTTTTTTAAATAATAAACATAATAAATAAATAAAATGACTGCCTAGAAAGAAACTTTGTCTGTGTTTTCAGGTCCTACCACACCTTTTCCTGTGGTCACTGTCAGTCACATTCTGAAAGATGTGTTAACTGGCTATCTGCAAGAAGAACGATATGAGCCGGAGCTCTGTCGACAGATGACTAAGACAATTTCTGAGGTAATGTGCGATTTGCCTAAAGTGTTAACTACAACTAGAATATTTGCTGAAAGCATGACCCCCCACTTTTTGAAGAAAGCAATTAATGGGCAGTAGCAGTAAAAATGCTTATTTATATTTTATTTTATTAAAATATTTATTAGGTCATATTCTATGTGTGTAAAAGCCTTTGTCTAAAACAATCATTATGTGCATCATTTGCATGCATTTTGTTTTAAAAAATGTATAAAACGGCCCCATTTATTTTTAAAAATTATTGTAAGAGACAAAATATTTTAATGATCATTTCTCTTCCCCAAGGCAGCTTTGATGCCCATCAAACACAGACATTGTGGCCTTTAAATACATTTAAATACATTCATTTCTATTTTTATCAACTAAAGTGCTGGCACTCCACCAGCTGTTCTCTGTTTGCTGTTTTGTTACAAAGTCTTTAATGAGCATTTATGATTAGTCATATCACAGGAGACTCCAGGCGTATGGTTTCTTACTTAGGCATGAACAGGATGGTGTAACTCTAATGCCAACACTCCCTGAAGGGAAGCCATCTTAACATAGATTTTCAAAAGAATGTAATAACTCTATTAATAAATTCCATTTTCAGCATTACAGTATTTTCATGTGCCTTAGAAAATGTAGATTTATTGCTGGTGCTATCACGTTGTCCCTACATGTCCACTCTCATGAGGACAGTGCTTGAAGCAATTCAGTTATGGCTCTATAACAATTTCTGAAAGTATCTACAATGGATCATGTTATTTTCTTAAAACCACTATATTTATGAAAAAGATTAATACCCTTAAGATTCAATGTTGCTAAATGAGAACCTTTTTTTTCTCCTTTTAAATTCTAGGTTATTAAAGCCCAGGTCAAGGCCTTGGCGATTCCGAGGTACAAGCTAATTGTGACTGTTCACATTGGACAGCGGGACGGTCAGAGCATACTTATTGGAAGTAGATGCCTCTGGAACCCTAAAAGTGATAACTTTGCATCTTATGTTTTTAGAAACTCTTCTCTCTTTGCTCTTGCAAACGTCTATGCCGTTTACTTTGAGTGACTGAAAAGAAGAAATCTAGTATTACTTTTTTTTAAATCAAGAAATAGGCTGTATCTAAGTACACAAATTTTTACTGAACTAAAAGTTTGAGAAGAAAATATTAATACTTCAAGCAACTGGAAGATTTTGGACTTTTTTTATACTCTTAAAGGTTGGGGGAAGGGAGGGTGGCACAGGAAAGAATCTTGTTTAGCTTAAGAAGGAACGAAGTCTTGGTCCTGTTGGATTTTTTTCATAGACGTAGGTTCTTATTAAATATTACTTTGGGTACTAATTATTTTAATTAGTCTTCAGTTAAAGAGTTAGAATTTTCTGCATTGTTGTTAATTGAAGAGAAGTTTTTTTTTTTTTTAGAAAAACACACATATGGCTACAAACCCTGGCCCATAAATGACAGTAGAATATTCAACATGGTATACACAACTGATAAACCTTAGTATGCCTCAGTGCTGCGTATAAAAGAATACTGGCTTTCATCTTCTACTTAATAAATTGAGCAGCATTCATTAAGTGCAATTACTGTTACATGTACCTGACAGTTGAAACTGCTGAGGTAGAATTAATGATTTCATAACAATTACCGTCGTCCCGTGGGGCCGCTAGCTAAAACTAGAAGCTCTTGCGGGTTGCCTGCACTTTACAGAATTGTGGGAGAACTGAATGTTGGCTCTTCAATAATGGAAACTATAAAGTGAACAAAGCCTTTTTAGGGCACCGAAGTAATCGTTGTGATATTAAATATACATGATGCCTAAGAGTAAATGTATTTGTAACACATAAAATCATGGATTCGAAAGAGACACTGCTTTTAAGTGGACACTGCCCGATGTGCCTTTGAATAGATTTTTCTGAGGCTAACAAACTTTCCCACAAAATATATAGCTGGCAGCTTAACACATAAGACATGTGTATTTACTATTTTGTTCCTATGAATTTAGTGCTGAAGTGATCCAGTGTGGTTTTGAATGGATGGCACTAAAATTTACAGGGCTGAAATAGTTTATTATTCTGCTGGTTAATGTAGCTTGTACTCATGGATCATTTATTTTTATGGAGCTTTCAGCCCTTTGTGTGCATGTAAAATGATGCTGGGGCATTGTTCTTGGATGGTAAGTGGACTGCCTAGAGGACATTTGTTAGAGGTCAAAGACAAATTGTACACATATGGAAAAAATTAGCAACACCGTAGTCCTAAGGAAAAAATGATGTGTAATTCATACCAAAAAGAATTTAGGAAGTGGGAAAACAGTCAGTGGGTTATAGTTTTAAAATGTATCGATGTCTCATTTTTCCCCCCAAATGACATGTTGTAAAAACACATATACTTTTAAAATCTCTTTCCTTCTGCTTGCTCTGGCTTTTAAGGTAGCTTTTCAAAATGAATTAATTGGTATTTGTTATTTTTTCTGTTAGTGCCTTGGTGGGAATATGTCCGTGTAATAATTTATCACAACCAATATTTGTCAATCTCCATAGGCCAGTTTGGGATCTGGATTAAATCATAAATACAGTAAGTACATGAGCTTCCTATTTTCATTGCACATTTGTGAACATCTCCTCTCTTGGGACGACAGCAGGGACAATCATAGGGCGATTTTGTGTGATTAAATAAGAATAAAGAAAATTCTTTAGTATGTAGAAAGTCCATTGTAAAAATGGCTTTTTTTTAGTTCTAACATCTTATCCATGAGATTGTCTTACCATCTGTCCCAGCTGTGTTAGGAATCAAACCTTAAAACATGATGGCTGTTAAAAAGCAAAGAGGAAGCAGTCTGCCCGTCTATGGCCATGTACTGTATGTAATCCAGAGAGTTGATGATGAATTTTAGCAACTATCTAGCAGAAGAATATACAGTGAAAAGCCACTCGTTGCGACGAACTTGGAAGAATGCTGGTTGTCCCAAAAGGCCTTGGATGGGTGTGTCAGCTAAGCCATGGTGGTAAGCACATGGCAGTATATAATATTATATAAATGTATCGAATCGACTTGCTACACCTTGAACTTACACACTATTATGTCAATTACATATTTAAAAAAATTAACTATTAAGAAAAAAAGAAATGACACTGTAAATTTGAAAGAATGGTTTAATTTGAAACATCCTGACTTTCCCTGGTGCTTTCCTTCTCAGTGGGTGTTCCTAAAGGCCGCCCTTGTTCCCAGCCCTGCGCGCCCAGGCCCTTCCTTCCCCTACAGCTACTTTCTTCACTTCTCAGCGCTGCACTCGGGTCTCACCCTTCTCTGAACCCTCCCCATTCCCTCCTTCCCTCCCGTCTCTCATCGCTCTCACAGTCGAGCTCCTGGTTGTTCTCCAGCCAAGTTTGGAACAGTAGTTTCGTTTCCCTTACTAGATCGAAAACATCTTGACTACATGGACCACACACCCTGGCAGCACCTAACAATAAAATTTAATGCGGGCGAACGCTTCAAGTAAGAGGGGATGGCTCCACGCTAACCAGCTCCCAACCACAAAGATACTGGTAACAGTTACCAGGATCCTACGGGGGCGATAAGCACACAAGCGACCCAGTACGGGCTAGGATATGATTTTGTAAGAAAAGCCCAGAGTATCTTTATCTGAATAAGGGAATCAGAGAAGGATTCTTGAAGGAGGTAGCACCGACCTAGGCCGTGAAGGTGATAAGTAGACTTTCAGCTGACAGAGGAGGTCAGAGCCCTGGGTGAAAACGGTGTTCACAAGGACAAGTGCTCAGAGCTAAGAGCGGAAGGGCCCTTGGATGGTAACCGGAACGCCTGGGTTAGAAAATGACACGCAGACCCCGGGTAGGCACCGAAGGCTTTCGCTCAGCTAATAATATACATGGGGTGACTCCCTCAGATAAACCTGTCAGTGGAGAGCGGAAAGACCACTGAGGAGAAGTGAGGGGCCGTGAGAGGCTGAACTGAGTGGGGACGCGGAAATGGAAACCAGGACAGTTGTGCGGGAGGGACACTGTAGGGGCAAAGTCTTCACGACCAGGCACAGGGGAAGGACGAGTCACAGGTGACTCTGAGGGAACACGACAGCACTTGAAAGTTTGGAGCTCTGGATGTTTGCAGTCTCAGGTCTGAGTCCTGTTGTCACAGTCACTAGTTAAGTGACCTTAAATAAACTGCCAGCCCTGGCTGGTTTGCTCAGTGGTTAGGGCATCGGCCCTCGGACTGAAGGGTCTCAGGTTCGATTCCGGCCAAGGGCATGTACCTGGGCTGCAGGCTTGATCCCGGCCCCGGTCGGGGAGTGTGCCATCCATGTTTCTCTCTCTCTCTCTCCTTCCACTCTAAAAAAGCAATGGAAAAAAAATATCCTTGGATGAGAATTTTTTTTTTAATTAATAAAAATATAATACATTACCAACCTCACTTGGCCACAGCTTCCCCATCTTAAAGTAATGATGATGCTGGCACCTACCTCACAGGGTTTGGGAGTCGGGCCGAGGATGGGGGCAGCCATGGTTGGGGCCCGGCCCCAGGAGACATAACACTCACTCAGAGGGAGGGCTAACCAGGGCATGTGGGGGTACAGCCTCTGCTTACCAAAAGCAAGTGAAAATACCCGGTCGCTAAGCTCTTAACAGTACAGAGCCCGATAGGAAGCCCTGGGCAACAGTAGCTCCTGTGACCGCAGCTGAAAGGTTGAGTCTGGGCAACGAGATCAGTGGTCCTGGTAGCAGAACTAAGGGCCGGTTAGCAGGAAGGACGGAGGACCGAGATTCTAAGTTTGAGCTTGTACTTGTTGCATTTAAGTTAAGAATGGGACGTGCAGACGGAGGTGCCCTCAGGCAGCTGAAAAAGGGGAGGTGGCGCTGAGCGAGGACCGCGAGGTGAGAGAGTTAGGCTTGGCCGCCATCCACGCTGAGACCTGCCGTCCCCCTCCCGCTTCATAAAATATTCATTAGCAGCAGCTTCAGCTGCATCGTCAGTACTAATAGCAAATTAGGGACAATTCTGTTGACTCTGGGAATGTCGGCGGGAAACCCTCCCCCAAAATCAATAGGGAAAATTTCCCCCCCAACCAAATTAAACGATGCCTTCCTTTTTATCTTCACTTTAAAGTATTTCTATATGATCTGTTTCTGTTATCAGACATCATAGGAAATATAAAGCTTCTCTCAAAAATACGTTAGCATCTTGAATCAAGATGTTTCTCGTCTGTTGTCATTGTTGATAGAACGATGCTAAAGAAAGCATAGTAGGAGGCCCTGACAACAGAGCCCAATAGACTATCTGCTGGGAAATTAAGCACTGCTTCAGTTCATTGATTTAAAAAAAAAACAAACCTCTTGAGAATTATCCAGTATATGGGAGTGAGTTAAAAAACAATTCAGAAATTAGAACTTTTAAATCTAGCATTTTAGAGAATGAACACTTTCTTTGTTGGGACCATTACCTGACCTTTCTAGGTATATTTAAAAAGGCTTCGGGAAAACTCAGTACTAAAGGGTTATTGATCGTTTACTGTGCTCTTTTGCTTTCAAACTTTTAAGGAAGTGGCCCGCACCCACCACCTCAGGTTTTCTCTGCTCCCCTGCCTCTCATCTCCTGCAGCCTGGTTCTCACCCCCAGCCCTGAGTTGTTTTCACAAACAGCAGAAGTGGTCCCTCCGGCCAGACCGACCCAACATTCCTCCAGCTGCATTCTGGCTGAGCTGCTGAATTCGTTTCTTTTGAGCAGCAATGTGATCTAGGTTTTTGGTTTTGTTTCTCTTTTAACACAGATTTGACAAACATCTCATTTTAGCTTTGAATCCTTTCTAGTTGTGTGACGTTAGGCAAAGAGGCCGGTGTCCTGAGCCTCCGTTTTCTCCAGGGTAAAAATGATTATAATAACGATTGAAAGGTTAAAGTTGGTGGTGCTCGGGCAGGCTGAATAGCCATCTCAGGCGGTGAATAAAGAAAAATGGAATTTATTTAACGAAAAGGGGATAGGGGTGGGGATATGCAAAGGGAAGGGCTACAGAGAACTGAGCCACAGGGTCCTGGGTGGACGATGGCAACCCCTAGGAGCTGGAGTCTCGGCCTTACCTGCAGCCCCTGGCGGGAAGCTTTTGTGGTCGGTGGGTTTTGGGGGCTTGGTTGGTGGGCTTGGGCAGTGGGGTTGGGTCGACAGGATTGTGAATGTGCGATCGGGTGCTTCTGGGCCGTTTTAGTTCCTTATATGGTTTGATCCCTGGTGTCTGGCATTTCCTGCCTGACAAGTCTTCCTGGTCTGTGTTTCTGCGGCAGGGAAGCTTATGGTTAAGAATTAGATTGCCTGTGAGTCCTAACTGAAAGGTTAGGGCCGGTGGGGCGTGGGCAGGATAAACAGCCATCTCAGACGCTGAATAAAGAAAAATTGAATTTATTTCAGGAAAGGGGATGGGGGATGGGGAGATCCAAAGGGAAGGGCTACACAGCAGTGAGTCAAAGGGTATTGGGTCCATGGTGGCAGCAAAAATATACTTGGGTCAGTGAAACAAGGAAGAGCGCAGAAGAGGCAACAGGAGAGCCCAGGCTGGGCTGCACTGGCTCACTGGGAAGTCAGCGAGAGGAGGGGGCCTTGGAGAGGTTCAGGGGTAAGCCCGGGAGGAGCTGCCGCTGCCCATTGCTCCCCTGGTTGCAAGTCTCCTGGGGTCCCCTCGGAGGGAAGAAGGGGAAGGAGATGGCACTGGTGTGCTCCCCTAGTGGGGTGCTCTTGCTGGGTCCTTTGTCCTGAGCGTATTTCTCTCTTTCTTGCAGGTGGGAATCTTAGGGGAGATCTCAGGGGGGTGTCTCAATAGAATATTCATCAGCTTTCCAGGGGTGCTCTTTCAGGGTCCTGGCCTCCACTGGTTGGTTGGTGCCAGGGTGGGTGGGGGGCACGGGGAAGGGCGGTCGTTAGTCAGTGCAGCTGGTCCTGAGGAAGCCACAGTGCTGCTTGTCTGGTTTTGCTGCTTCTCTGGGCCTGGAGCTGAAATACAACTGAGGCCTAGATGTTATCTTTAGGGAGGAACCGCTCAGGGGGTCTAACACGCAGGACCAGCGATATGCTGGGGGAGGATAGGTTACCCTGGGGACAGGGTTTTTGTTTTCCCAGTTTTGCCCCTTGCTGGGCATCTGGGGCTTTCTGCCCTGGTGAGTTTCTGTACCCGGGTTTCTGTACCTGGCCCATCTAACACTAACAATGATCACTACTTATCACTGATCAGTGATCACTACTTATGTTCTTGCCATGAAGAGTGAAAGGGGAAGTGTACGAAAATGTCTGACCCATCGTAGAATCTTACCCTTGATCTCCAATTTCTTGCTGCAGAGCCTGTTTTCCTAAAGATTTGAGCGTCTGTTTTAGCAACTTCTGCTCACCACCACAATGTAATACCCTAGGTCACCTGCTTTCTTTTCAAAGTTTTAATCATCTGCTGCCGTCTTTGAATGACAAATAATTTCTCCTAAAGTCAACATTTATTATAAAATCCTGTTCATTTTCAAATTTAGCCTCTTTTTGCTAATCTCTGCTGGTTTGTACACTTCTTACAATTACATGCCTTGCCTCCCACTCTAGTACTTTCTTGGTTTCTTTTAATGCTTTTGCTTTACTGCCACTTATTTTTTCCTGTCCATTTGAATTTTTATGTGCTCTTCTTCATATGTAGGAACTCATGCTACTAGAAGGTTGAATGAGGCTTACATATGTTAAGGATCTCATTAAAGTAATCTCTTCTCAGTTTCTTTCCTTGCTAGTTTAATGATGATACACAATTTTTCTCTTTCATTTTAGTGCAGGTTATAACTTGAAACTTGTGGTTCCCCACCCACCCACTGGGCAGTTTTCCCCTACTTAGCAAGGCAAGGAACCAGCATAACCAGTATGGGAGCACTGAGCTTCACTTTCCATTTCTAATAAAAAAATGAAAGTTGTTGCTTCCCACAGACAGACAAAGATGAAAGTGAATCATCTAACTATCCAAAGGAAAGAATATACAGCCTGATTTGTGAAGAGGGTGCTGGGAAATCATTTTTTAAATTCATATAAAAAAACACTAAGCTTAGAAAGTCATTATTTCATTAAAAAAAAAAAAAAGAACTAAATGTTAATTTTATATAAAAATACATTATATTTTCCTTTAAGGAAATTTATTCTATAACAAGAAATTTGCTTTGACAAGAGTTAAAAATTTTGAAAACCAGTCAATTTGCATCCAAAATCTTAAACACAAGTAAAAGCCTCTTAAGGACCCACTCTAGAGAACTGGGTCAACCTGAGGAAATTGGAATGTTCTTAAGCACAGGTCAGAAAAATGTAAAAGGCCAGTTAGTAACTATTTTAAGCTCTGTAGACCACAGGTCTCTGTTACAGCTTCTCAACTCTGGCCTTGAAGCACAAAAGCAGCCATGGACAGTAAGTAACCAAGTAAGTGTGGCTGTGTCCCAATAAAACTGAAAAATTACACACTTGGTTGTATTATACTGCAGTGAATTTTTTTTTAGTCACCAAGCAAAAGATACTATTGTTACCAGCAAGACAAAAGACAACAAGAGCTCAGTTCTTGTCTTCTTGAAGGAAAGATTTCAATCAAGAGACAAAGTGTAGCAAGTAAATAAGAATTTATTGGCCGCAGCAAAAATATAGTTGGGACAGAGAAACAAGGAAGGGCACAGAAGAAGCAACAGGAGAGCCTAGGCTGGGCTGCTTTGGCTCACGGGGAAGTCAGAGAAAAGGGGGCCTTGGAGACAGGTTCAGGGGGTTAGCCCGGGACAAGCTGCCGCTGCCCATTGCTCCTCTCATGGGGTCCCTTAGAGGAAAGAAGGGGGAAGGGATTGGCACGGGTGTGCGCCCTGGGGGAGAGCACACACCCGGTCCTTCATCCTGAGCATATTTCTCTCTCTCTTGCAGGTGGGAATCTTAGGGGAGGTCTCAGGGACGGTCTCAACAGAATATTCATCAGCTTTCCAGGGGTGCTCTTTCAGGGTCACGGTCTCCATTGATAGGTTGGCACCAGGGCAGGGGTCAATGCAGCTGGTTCTGAGCAGCCACGGAGGTCACTTGTCTGGTTTTGCTGCTTTCCTGGGCCCGGAGCTGAAATAAACTGAGGCCTAGGGGTCATCTCTGCGGAGGGAAAGGTCAGGGGATTCTAGACTGCATGAGCAGTATGAAAAGTCAGGGGGTCCAAACCGCATGACCAGCAACATGCTAGGGGAAGAAAGGCTACCCTGGGGGTGAGGTTCTTGTTTACCCAGTTTTGCCCCTCCCTAGGGATTCAGAGCTTTCTGCCCTGGTGAGTTTCTGTACCTAGCCCATCGTCCTTGTTCTGCTCATGTCTGTCTAATTGCCTATAACACTATTACAGCTTTTTTTCTTTCAGATTTCTAAAGAACAGATAAATGCCTTCATTTTATGAAGTTATATCAGTCTTCACTGCCAAACAGGTAGAGATCAATTTTTCTTATAAACACAGACATAAAAATCCCAAATAAAATATTAACAGTTCAGTCATTCTGCGTATTAAAAATATTACATCATGATCAAATAGATTTATTCTGAGAATGCAGAGAAATTTCAACATGAGGAAGGCTATCAACACAATTCTTTTTGTTTTTTTTAATCTCACCTGAGTATATATTTTACTGATTTTAGAGGGGGGGGGGAGGGAGACAGAGTGAAAGTGAGAGAAACAGAAACATTGATGTGAGAGACACACCAATTGGATCCCTGCCCCATGCGCCGGGGATCAAGCCTGCAACCAAGGTTCATGTGCCCCTGACCAGAATCAAACCCGAGACCCTTCAGTCCGAAGGCCAGCACTCTAACCACTGAGCAAAACCGGTAGGGCTATGAGAAATCTCTGTGCCTCCCTTTCAATTGTGTTATAAATCTCAAATTGCTACAAAAAAATTAAGTCTTTAAATTTTTAAAAATTTTATGGTAACTAAAATTTACTAGTGAGAATCCAAAGCCAGCCTAGAAAGCCAGCAAAATAATGCCTTCTGTAATCCGTAACTCTCAGGTGAAAATCTTCAAGTAAAAATTTGATGCTAATCTGAAAGTATAGGAGAGTCTACAAGATCAGGGTTGAGAAACGCAGAATGGAATAGTTCAGTGCTTCAGGCTCAGTTGCCCAGGATCCGAGTATGAAATAGCTTCATTTTTCATTTAGGCTTGATGAGAGTAGAATATGTGAAAATTTTTAAAGATCAAAAACACATAATAAAAAGAAACACATCTTTTTTTTTCTTCAATGAAATAAAGTTTTATTTTGTTGCACAAAGTGTTTTAGGAAGACCAGCCTTTCAAGAAAGACAAGAGGAAGTATCACAAGAACTTATAGGGCCAGAAAGGGTTGCTCCAAAGAAATGGAGATTTTGAAGAAACTGACACTTGTGAAAGGTAGTTCCCACTGTTGCACTGATTGCATTCTCGGTTTTCTATATCTGTCTTTTTTCAGAGAGCTTAGTGAGTTTTAAATGCCTTATCTTGCCCTCCTCACGGAACATGCTTTATAGGCCATACTGTCCTTCAGCCTCAGTTAACAAGATCGAGGACTTGTTAAACAGCACGGAACAGACTGTTAGCTATCTATATTTGGAGGAGTTGCTGCCTCCCACTCCTTCTATTTCCACAAGCTTGCCCTAGAACCCATTATAAAGTAACATCCTGATGCAAACTCTAGATCAGGGACTTTGTTTTCTCTGTGGGCCCATTAAGTCTGGGCAGATTCTGGGTGTGCAAGAGGAGGGAGCCCTGATGTGTCCCAGACTCTCCTCACTGAACCGGGAGTGTGATGCCCAGGGGGCAAACAGTTCAATTCTCACATTTGCTGTCATATCTTTTGCTTGTTGAATAGTGTAATAAAGCTCTATAGCTTCAGCTCTCAGATCCAAGAAGATTAATATTGATTTAAAGTTGAGCATGAGGATCCAATACTCTTCTTAATACTAACACCTGCATAATTCATAAACCTTGAAAAACAGAGCTTGGAAAGTAGAAGTGTATTTAAAAAGTAGAAGTAGATTTAAAAGTGTATAGAACTTGGTCTTAATTAATATTTTTGTTTAAGTAATTCTAATACCTTCCATGCTTTTCTTCTAAAGAAATAATTTTCTAACATATTTAGACATTTTCTAAGTATGTATGTCTACTTGGAATATGATTAAGAAACAGAGTAGGAGTATCTTTCAAAATTTAAGAAAATCTCAACAATACCCTTACAATTAGCTTAGATAAAAAATTAATCACATAACTCTGGAATAAAAGTTGATTAAATTTATATTATACTTAAACAGAAGTTATATGTTAAATATTATTTTTAAAAATAAAAATCCCAGCTTACTGCATCTGAATCAGACTATTGGATATTAAACGCTCTTTCTTTCTTTCTTTCTTTCTTTCTTTCTTTCTTTCTTTCTTTCTTTCTTTCTTTCTTTCTTTCTTCTTTCTTCTTTCTTCTTTCTTCTTTCTTTCTTTTATTTTAAACAATAACATGAAAAGATATCAGTAATGATGAATTATCCTGGTTGGTTTGACCTGGGTCCAAGCAAATTATCTATCATATCTCTCTGGAAAAAAAAAAAAAAAAAGTCACATAATTACAATCAAAATACAAATTAGGAGGTAAAGTAGTCTTTAAAATGTCATTTAAAATTTATAAGTTAGTGATACACATATAAAGGACATCTGATAAGATTGTAAAAGGGAAACAAACCAAGGTAAGTTTAAACAGTAACAGTCACTTCCTTGTATAAACTTGCTCTTTCCTATGAAAGGCTTTTACTGCAGTTTGATAAACAGATTTATAAGGATTAGTAAAGGGACAATTTTGGCAGCTCCTGTTTAGCTTAATGCATAGACCTGAGTTTTCCCATCTGTAAAATAACTTTTAATCTTAATGATATCTTAGGCTTTTTCATGATCTGTAATACTTGATTTAGAGAGAATAAAATGTCTGAATTTCGTATTTCATTTAATAATAACAATCTTCGTACTAAAGGGTCAAAATGATCATATGTAAGCGGATGAAACCAAAGAGGGGCGAGGAGTTTTTAAGAACGATACAGTGAAAAGATGGGAATTGGAAGCAGAAGGCTGGAGATTTTTCAATCACGCAGTCAAGGTGGTCTTGAGAAAATCACTTACATCTAGAAATCTTAGTTTCCTTTAGTGTATAAGGGAAATATTTAACATCTACTTCTAAAAAGGTTATAAGGTTCAATGAGCTAATGTATGTGAAAGTGTGTTATAAACTCTGAAGTTACAATAAACACAGTAGCTAGCGCTGTGCGACCCAGGTCCTGTCTTTCTGCCTGGACTATCGTTCTCCTTGGCCTTTCTCCATGCTTCACGCCCTGACACCCCAAATCAGCTGCCACATTGCTTCTCAAACCCACCTCATTCTAGTTCCTTCTCACTTGGGCAGATGTAATAGATCACTACTGTAATGTGTTCACTGTTATATTCTTAGTGCCCAAAATAGACCTCACCATAGTGCATACTCAGTAAATATTTGCTGAAAGAGTGGTCTGTTTTTTCTGCCTTCCATGTCTCTCAGCATTTATTTATTGTGTGTGTGTGTGTTATGTTTCTAAAACCCCATTTTGAAGATTTTACTTTTACTTTTTCTTTAATTTGGGGGAAGAAAAAGGTAAATGCCCAAAGTATACAGAATGACATGATAAACATTTGTGCATGGAAACGTAAGAGTAGACGTAATAACACCCAGGAGTCATTCTCTACAGGCTGCCTCCAGAAAAGGAGTTTCTTTGTGCAATGCCCCATGAAAATTGGCGTCTACCAAGTGCTTAAACCATAATTCTATACAATGCAAGACTTGAGCCCCCAGCAACCTGAGCCAGTTGGTGTTTGGACAAACAATAAATGCTAATGTGGTGGTAGATCCTGTTGACAGCTGGCTACATCATTTGCTCTAATTGCAAGGCTCGGACCCCAGGCCCGTTCACGCCAGGCATCAGAATGATGTTACGCCTAACCATGAGCCCTGACTGGGTAGGACAGGGCTGCAGCCAATGTTCCACCACGTCACAGCACAATAATATTCTGGGTTTTGATCACATCAGGGAGCAGCCAGAGCTTTAGAAATCTTGTCCCTCAAAACCTCCACAGCCCAAGGGTCCTTCTCCTCCTGCTGCTGTGTACGGCTACAAGGCTGCTGGGCAATGCGGAGATGCAGGGGAGTTCTGACCCTAAACCTGCTGCTGGTCCTTTCTCTGTGGGTTTTCCCCAGTGAGCCCTGCGGCAGCACACTAGGTGCATGTGCGTCTGTACTTTGCCTTTGGAAAACACACATCCACTCCAAGTCAACAAATGTCTCTTTGCCTTGGATACTTTTTAATAAAAGAAATAAAACCTTATTGATAAATTTAAAGTTCCCTTTGCAACCCTCCCCAATCCTGTTCCCTCAGCATTCACCTCCCAGAGACAGCCTTTACCATCAATTTGGGACACATTCTTCCTATAGAATGAAATCATAAGCCTTCCAAAATTTTGATTCACTCTTGGTCAAAATTAATGGGGAAATGATAGGTCATAATGTTACTTGATAAGATATCTTGATAGAAAATAATGGTTTGATGTTAATTTGAGACTTCATATTACTGTTATGATTATAATTCTCTGAAAAGCTAGGAAAGAGGTATATCAGATAAGCTTGTGTTTGGCTATAAGTAACATAAAAACTGATTATTGGTTAATCTCCCAGAAATACAATCCTTAACCTTTAAAATACTATGACCAAAGCATAAAAAACTTACTTGTAGTAGGAAACTATAGTTATTTACTAATGCCTGGAATATATTTGTTAAAAGAAAATTTTGCTCATCAGCATTGAAATCATTAACACACACACATGCACACATTTGTCAAAAAGTGCAGACTCTTGGAATGTAGCCTTCTTTCTGCTTGCATGGCATACTGCTCACAATAAAAGATGCCTCTAACTGATTTAAGTCCAAACACAAAAATGAAACATTGTCTTCCACATTCTAGTCCATACATTTACTAACTATAAATATGTCTACTAAGAAACACAGTTTTAACTTTTGTGTTTAAATAATATTATATAAATCATAACATATTGTACATTCATGAAATTTGCTTTTATCACTCAACACTGTGTTTTTTAAGATTTATTCAAAATTTGTCATATTGACACACTGAAATATATATCATTTAAACTTTTGTATTGTACTCACTCATGTGAATGTGCTATATTTTATTTATCTAGTTTTCCACTGATGATCATGTAGGTTGTTTCCAATTTATCAACACAGAAGCAAGGCTCTTATAAACATTCTTTTCTCATAAGTATGTCTGTCAAACTATCCACAAATTAAACAAAGCCCTGGGAGATATGTAGAATCCAAACAGATAGCATTTAAACATCTATAAAGATAGTAGTCCTACCAGATAGGAAAACTGTATTAACTTAGAATTAATTACCCAGTAAATAAGTGAATAGAAATCAGTCAAGTGATACAGCAATATGTACAGGATTGCAGACCTCCATGAGAAGATGGAGAATGTAAGTAATATGTAACTAGACTAGGAGACAAGAGCTTCGAGACCACTCCATATGGAGGACACTGACAAGTCAACAGTAGAACAGGGCGCGGCCCGGCAGCCAAGATAGGAAAGTCCCCTTAAGGTCCACAGACAATATGCATCTCAGCCAGTTGAGAAAAGAAATCTCCAAAACTGCTCAGAATGTTTCATGTGTTTCTTTATCGGGAAAACAAGTTTTTACCCTCAGGAGAATAAGAATTGTATATGGAAATAATGTAGCAAATCAAACCGATAATGTTGCCATTTTTGTATAAGGCATTTGAACATATATTTTGTATTTTAAATTATTCATTATATATAGAGAATTTGTCATATTAAATTTTCTAACGAATGAAGTTGTGATTTTAATTTAAATTAACTTTTATTTCTTTCCAATTTGATTATTTATTTAACATTTACAGCTACATAAATGGTTACGGTTGGGGTAGAACTAACTCCACCTCCTACACGTGACCCAAATCTAGTCCACACATCTGACTTCCCTGACCACATTCCCCTCTGGTTGGATACTCAAGTTAGTTCCTTCTTTTTCTTCTTCTTTTCTCTAATACAATCACAAATAATGCTATGGTTAATTTCTTTGATTGCCTTTATGAATATTTCTACAGGACAGAGTCCTAGAAGTGGACAGTCTCGGTTCATATTGCTAAATTGCTTCCAAAGAAGTCATACCAATTTCTCTTCCAACCACCAGTATACCAGAGGACCTATCTTATCAACTCAAATGTAAAAAAAATTTTTTTTAAATATAGGAGAATGCTATCACATTTTAATTTAATGTAATAAATTTTTATTTCTTTAGTTATTAGCAAGGTTGAATTTTAAAGTGTAAGTTACTAGTCATTTTTTGTGAATGAAGCTTCTAATCATTACCCACTCTCACTGAGTCTTAGTGTCTTTTCTTATTGATTTGTGAATATTTTTAACATGTTTATTGTATTTACTGTAATATTTGCAAGGTTAGTCCTTAAAATAGAAATTTAAACATGAAGAACTTGAAAAGCTACCTTAAAAATAATGGGCATCTATTGATACTGCTTTGCTTGCCAATGTTTTACAACACAGTTTTGGTATTTTAAGATCAGAGAAAGGAACTAGAATAATGCCAAACCAATAGAAACAAATGCCTAATTTAGGAACACTAGATACTGTCTAAAAATATTATTTCTTGTAAAAGTCTTTGAATATTTTCAGTAAACATTTTTTGGCAACATTTAACAATTATTAAGCCCTAAATATATACTAGACACAATTTTAAGTTCTTACATATGACATTATTATCCTCATTTTACAGATGGAGAACGTGAGGCTCAAAGAAAATAAGTCTAGGAATCATGCCTAGTAGTAGGTAGCAACTCTTGGGACTTATATTTTTCTATTAGATGTCATATATACGATTAACATTTAAATCAGGAGAATCTGAATATAGCAGATTATCCTACTGCACATGGGTGGGACTCATCCGATTTGTTGAAGGCTGTAAGAGAAAAACCTGAATTCCCGGAGGTGGAATAATATTCTGCCTCCTGACCGTACCATACTTAAGATATAAAAAATGTAAATCCCTTGCATGACACAAAATTGCAATTAAATAAAATCATGTAATCACATAAAATTTTGACTTTTGAGTCTTACCCGGCCAGACTCCGAAGCGGCGGGCATGTTTCTCAGTTCATACACAGCAACCTGCCCATCACTGTCTCCCACTAGAAGGCAGTCTGTTTGCTTAGCAAAGACGACAGTTGTGAACTTGATTCCAGGGTTAGCAACATTCACAATTAGGGGATCCAAACTGCAATAAAATATTTTATTTGTAAATTTAGTTGTTGTTAATACGTTCTTTGTACTATCAGACTTAGACAAGTCTGAAATATGCTTTGTGTTTCATGTAGCAAAAATCAAAAGCTTAAGTGTTTTCAAAATCAAAATAACTGCTTCTTACTCTTTTTTCAATCAAAACTTTCCATTTCAACTCGATAAAGCAATTCACAATTAAGGCGTGCACTTTTAAGGTTAAACTCCGGTGACGGTTAACTTCATGTGCTAACTTGGCTGGGCTAAGGTACTCAGCTATTTGGTCAAAACCAGTCTACATGTTGCTGTGAAGGCGTCATATACATGATGAACATTTAAATCAGGGGAATCTGAACATAGCAGATTATCCTACCGCACACGGGTGGGACTCATCCGATTTGTTGAAGGCCGTAAGAGAAAAGCCTGAATTCCTGGAGGTGGAATAATATTCTGCCTCTTGACCACCTTTGAACTCTAGGCTGCAGCCCGGACTCCTGACAAAAATGCCAGCTTGCCAGCCAGTCGTGCAGATTTGGGGTTTGCCAGGCACCTCAAGGATGTGAGCCAGTTCCTTACAAAAAATCTCTCTCCCCTTCTCTTTCTTCCTGTCCGCCTCCTCTTCACCCCCCCTTCCTTCTTTCTTCCCTCCCCCTCTTTTTTGGTTCTGTTTCCCTGACTAAATACAACTCCTTAAATAATAAATTTCTTTTAATAAAAGGACGTTTTGGTCCAAATGAACTTCTGAAACATAAAAGAATATTTTGAACAAGAACTTTTCCTACTCTTGGTCATCCAAAGCATCCATTTTTTTAAGGGAATTTTTAAGATTCCCTTAAAAAACAAACAGAAGCAGGAACTTGAATATTTCTTTTGAGGAAATGGGGTCTTAGGAGCTTCAGTTTTACCAGAATAATTAAAATCAGAGGTGGGATCATTTAAGTAGCCACTTTATATATTAGTCATCTCATACTCAAAAATTAATTGCTTTGTGATGTAATCCTTGATTTTTGGTTCAAGCTGTCTTAAGGAACAAACCATAACAAAAATTTTAAAGTTAAACATTATTAACTTCCAGGAAAAAATTTCTGCCATGAAGAATAAACCCATTGAATTTTCCATCATCTATTTAAAAAATTTTTAATTTATTGACTTTAGGAGGGGGAGGAGACAGAGAGAGAAGCATCATTTGTTGTTCCACTTATTTATGCCTCATTGGTTGCTTCTTGTATGTGCCCTGACTGGAGATCAAACCAGCAACCTTTGTGTATTGGGACAACGCTCTAATCAAGTGAGCTACATGGCCAAGGCCATCATTTTTTTAAACAAGAATGTTTTCCCCTGCTCCTTCTACTGAAAACTAGCATAAAGATCTCCAATATTTTCCAACTGAGGTGGAATCATTAAACACTTATTGCAGCATTACATAAACTTGCAAATTAAAAAGAATAGGTGGGTATAAGTGACACTAATAACTTTGGTGTAACACCTTAAGTCAAAAATTTTAATTAAATGAATTCTCCTTTGAATATGTTCTGAAACAAGGTAAGAGAATAAGTAAATATTGTAAAAAAATAATTATTTTGTTCCTTTTCTTTATCTTATTGAAGAAAATCTATAGTTAAAACAATTAGCTGCCTCTCTGCATTCTATAAACCGGGCAATTAAAAAGAATTAAAGGTAGTTATGATATTATATATCAGCCTGTAATCATTTGAGGAAATGAATAATATAACCTATTTTCTCTTTATTTTTATTTATTTATTTAAAAATTTTTTTTTTTTTTAATATATCTTTATTGATTTCAGAGAGAGGAAGGAAGAGGGGGAGAGAGAGAGAGAAAGAAACATCAATGATGAGAGAGTCATTGATCTGCTGCAGCCGGCAACCCAGGCATGTGCCCTGACCGGGAATCGAACCCTGATCGCCTGGATCCTAGGTCGACGCTCAACTGCTGAGCCACGCCCGACCGGGCTATTTTTATTTATTTTTAGAGAGTGAGGAAGGGAGAGGGAGCGTGCATGCATGAGAGAAACATTGATGTGACAGGGACACACTGACTGGCTGCCTCCTGCACGCCCCACACTAGGGATCAAGCCCACAACCCGGGCATGTGCTCTTACCAGGAATTGAACTGGCAACCTTTTGGTGCGAGGGACTACATTCAACCAACTGAGCCACACTGACCAGGGCAATATAACCTATTTTCATTGAAGTATTTTTAAAACCACATAAGTAATTAATGTTAATATAGCATCTTGGCATACATCTTTATTCTTAAAGGACTCTCATAGTATAAACTATTACTTGTTTCAAAGTAAATGCAAGATGGGGGAAGTAGGTTTGCAGTTGTGAGTACACAAAACACAGAGTTCATTCTTGTATTATTCTCTATTAATTATTGTATTATTTTTGATAGAACAGCTGTAAACCTGCTTTTGCCCTACCCTGTACAGGTCTCTCTAACCAATGTCAAAACTATCAGGTATCGCTTAGTTTGAACTGCTTCTACTAGAAACATCCCTAAGAAAAATACTAACACTTACGTGCTGATGTGAAGGTCCCAAATCTCCACTCTGCTCTCATTTGCAGCTGCAAATATATAGGATGATTTTGGAGACCAGGCAACATCATAAACGACAGAAGTAGTTGGATAAAAACTCAAAAATGGCTTGGGATTCTCCTGTTGCCATATAATGACACCCCAGTCTGCAGAACAGCTTAAGAATACATCATGACAGAATGGATTCCATGCTATCTTATATACTGGACCCTTAAATTAAAAAAACAAATGAAAACACATAGGTAAATAGTATTTAATATCTGATACTTTAAACTTCACCAATAAAATAAAAATGTTAAGATTTCTTAAAAAAAAAAAAAAAAAAAAAAAAAAAAAGCCTGGCCAGGCGTGGCTCAGCGGTTGAGCGTCAACCTAGGATCCAGGAGATCGGGGTTCGATTCCCGGTCAGGGCACATGCCCAGGTTGCAGGCTCGATCAATGACTCTCTCATCATTGATGTTTCTATCTCTCTCTCTCCCTCACCTTTCCTCTCTCTGAAATCAATAAAGATATATTTTTAAAAAAAAATCATTTAAAAAAGATTTCTAGAAGATTTATCTACCATGCATTATTGTGTGGGTATTATTTTTGCTGAGGGTAAGGTCATAAATTGAATCTTCTCTAAATTATGCCAAACAAAAACATAAAAAATAGTTGATATAATATTCACTAAATATTAATACATATTATACATATTTACTTAAAAATATAAGGAGTATTAAGAAATGAATATAGATGGAACAATCATAAAAGATACAGAGAACAGGGATAGCCAAGAGACAATTTTACTTTCGGATCAGCAAGTTATCATAAGCAAAGCCTTTCAGAAACAAATAAAAATTGTGACTTCCTTAATGTGCAAGAAAAAAATCGAGGGTATCTGGAAGCCAGATAAAACGCCCCAGACATTATGAGTGGTTTCCAAGTAAGAAAGCACTTATTTTGAGTTGATATTTTTAACTCTGAAGTTGTAAACTTATTGCATGTTAAAAATACTATGTATAATGACATTATTGTTTCAGAAATACTACAAGATAAATTTTCCATACTCACTATAATTAAACTAACCTTATGTCCTCTGTAGGTATCTAAGTATTGTTCATTGTATGAACAAGAACATTTGTGAATATGGCCTTCTTCAGTGCCAGCTAAATAGATATTTGTGTCCTACAACACAAAAAACAAAATGCGTTTGTTTTTAATACATTGGTAAATGTGCTAAATAGAAGATTAGACCATTCAAGATACATTAAAATCAATTCAAGAACCAAAACTAGAAATATTACCTCAAAGATAGTTGTCCATTGCCTTTTTCTTTCTATCATGATTTTATAATCATTAAACTACCTGAAGGCCTACTGTGCAAAGAAAACATAGATTTGTTCTTTGTTGGAATAGAGGATATAATTTAGAAATTATAAGGACAAACACTGGCTTAAAATGGGGAAGAAACTCTTTAACACTTTTACTATCTGACACTGGAACTAGCAGTCCAGGGAAATAGTAAGTATTCTTTCATTAGAACTAGTCAAGGATAAGGCAGATGACTTAATAATACCTATTAATGTATATAATGCTGAAGAATGGTTCTTGCTGGGAATGAGAACTTGAACTAGATGGTTTCTCAGAAATCTGTAACTAAATGTATGTATTAAATAAAGATTTTAAATGTATTTCCTATAGAGAAGTCTGGAAGTAAGTGTCCTATGTCCTCACTATGTGGGGTCAGAATCACCTTGGGACCATTTTAGAACTGCAGAATCTCAGGCCTTACCCCGGACCCTCTGAGTCAGAATCTGCATTTTCATAAGATTTCCAAATAATTTATATGTACATTAAAATTTGAGACACACTGTTTTAGTGTGTACCAGTACTTGAAGAATGCAACTACTGGATGATGGGGTATATGCAGTTTTAAATTACACAAAAAGTAAAATTTTTCCCCCAAAGTAGTATTACTAATTTACATTCAACTGTAAATAAAAGTCCCCTTTGACCTATGCTCTCTTCAACAGTTGGTTATAAAGAAATCTTAAATTTTGCCATTAAGTGTAAAGTTATACCTGATGATCTTAGGTCCCCTGTATGTGAATATTAAGTGTTAAGCACATTTTTATTTCCTATTCTGTTCATATCTCTTGACTATTTTACTAATAACCTGTCTTTTTCATATTTATTTGTGTAATTTCTTTATATGTTCTAATATATATGCTTTATCTATTAAATATGTCACAAATATCTTTTCCCAGTGTATGGCTTCTTATTTTCTTTAGTGTCTTTTGGTAAATAATAGCTCTCATTTTAATGTCATGGTTTGATTCCTGGTCAGGGCACATGCCTGGGTTGCAGGCTTGATCCCCAGTAGGGGGTGTGCATTGATGTTTCTATCTCTCTCTCCCTCTCCCTTCTTCTCTCTGAAATCAATAAAAATATATTTAAAAAAACCCAGAAGTTCATTAACTGTGCTTTGATTTGACTCTGGTCTTGATAAGCATGAACTTAAGTGGTCTTCCTGATCCCCAGAATCATAAGAGTAACTGCTCACACTAAGGGTATAGAGGGCTATATAGTACATTTGGTTTCTATCAGTACAATAGAGCAGCAGAGCAGATAAGAAGGGCAAGGAGGGGCACTCATTAAACATGCAGTTGTAAAGAGGATCCTGCCATCGTGCCTCAGAAATGCAGACCTTACCTCTGGAAAGTAGATAAAGACAGACTATATAGTCAACTGGAATGTGCCATACTACCTTAGGTTGGAAGCTATGTTTGTTATTTTTTTCACTTACAAGGCACAGTATTAATCAACATGCTAACCTTTTGTCTTGCTTCCTATCTTAATACACTTCAATTATTGGAAGTTGTTCATATGCAATAGTAAATAATGGCTTGAAATAATTTACCTTGGGATGAAAAGCAAAACACATTCCAGGAGCCTGTCGAGATATCAAAGCTTCACCTTTCTTTTCCTTTTCCCCTCCTTTTTTACTGGCGGTAGGAGTAGTTCGCTTCAAACGCATCAAATCTTTATTTAAAGGAAAAATACATTACATTTCTTAGGCCCCCCAAGGGTTTCAAATTATGGAGGTACACAGGTTTTTATTGCCTTCATGGGGAAATAAAGTCACTGTGATTTTTGCCATTAGTTCTGTTTTTTCATGGTCTGAAAATAGAAGGTTTTAAGTTGCTTTCCCTGGGACCAGGATGGGGGTTTTAGTAGCTAGAAGAAGCTAGGATGGTGAGTGGACCAAGCAGGTAACAGGGGAAGAAAATCAATTACCATGTGATTTAACACGCATATGCTGTTTCTGCTACATCTGTGCCATCGTTCCAAGCAATTATATAGACAACTGTCAGGGCATCTGAACTAATTTTTAGAATGATGCAGGGCAGAGATAAATAAATGGAAAAAAGAATGGGAGAGAATAAGGGAAAAGGCTTTCTGCCTTAGAAAAGTAAGTTTGCAAATATAATAGTGTTGTTTGAGAGTGTTACTAGTTTCAACTGAAATTCTAAACTGTCTCCAAACCTCTTTGTTAAAATTACTTTAGAAGGGCAAAAAATAAATAAAATAAAAATCTATCTATCTATCATCTATCTATCTATCTATCATCTATCTATCTATCTATCTATCTATCTATCTATCTATCTATCTATCTATCTATCTATCTATCTATCTATCATCTATCTATCTAATCTATCATCTATCTGATTTACCACATGAAAAAGTATTGTAGATATAATGTGTCCCTTCTGCAAATAATGATTTCTGCCATCTTTTGCATGTGATTAGGTTAAAATTAGCAAATACCCAAACTAGATCCTTAGAAAGAAAATGACCAAGCCCAGTTTTCTTATTTAGCAAAACCAAAATCTGTCACCTCTTACACATGGTCTCCTAGGAATTTTTAATTCAGCATATAACAAGAGAAAGATAATTTGACATATATTTATTAGTAGTATATATTTTTTTACCGTGACAGTCCAGTCCTTTCCTTATAACCCATTTGGAGATTCTTCCATCTGCTGATATAGAAACTAATATTTCTCTCTTGTCATCACCTGTTGTCCCTCGATCTTGCTCTATCCACTGTAGTTGCCATACAGGCCCCAGATGTTTTTGAGGTGATTCACTGAAACAGGGAAAAGTACTAAATATAGATTCATTATAATATTTTTTTTAAAAAAGACTTGGACTACAGGTGATAAGGACAACTCTGTAGAACACCATCACCTACTTACAGAATGCTTTTATTGCTCAAATCTGGACTTTTAATTTAAATATTTTGAAAAACAGGAAAGATCATCACTTTGCCACTTAATATTCACTGCTGTTTTTCTCATTTCTTAAAAAAGAAAAATTTTACTGCCATTAATTAAATTGGCTGTCATAACAAACACAAAAGCAAATTATTTCCTCTCTTAAGAATATATTTCACTTACTCTATTCCTTTTATTTTTTCCCAGTTAAGTTGTTTAAATTTAGTTTATTTTAGACAAACTAAATAAAAGTATTTTATTTTTATAAGGATTTTTCATAGTTTAAATGAATAAGTTGTTTAAGTTTTATTCACTTCTCAGTGAATTTTAAAATCACTTGTCAGATTACTGACTGTTTTTCTATCAATGTTAATGGGTTGCTCTGTTCCTAGTCCTGAATGCCTTGATTCTTTTAAAAAGCAAACTCTCCAAAATAATAGTTCTGAATCTTTTTAAAATCATAGATATCTTTGATTATATGGTAAAATTTATGGACACTCTTCCTGGAAATAAGCAGAAAGGCCCACACTTACAAAACTATGCAAATAATTTCAAAGTTAAGCTTAAGAACTCCTGTTTTAATGCCTACTGCCACCCAGTTCTTGCTAAGTTTACTCAAACACTAACATAAATATTCTACCTCATTTTTGCCCCATTGATATCTGGTCTATCACAAAAACCTAACGTACTCAATATTTTTCCCCTTTAACTTTTTCATTTTCTCAATATGACTCATTTATTTATTCATTCACTGTGTTTTTTTTTCTTTTAAAAGTTCAATATCTATTTCTTTTTTATTAAATGTATTAGGGTGACATTGGTTAATAAAATTATATAGGTTTCAAGTGTACAATCCTATAATACATCATCTGTATATTGCATTGTGCCTTTACAGTCATTCATTCATTCTTAAACACTTACTATAATCCTATTACATATCTAATATCATGTGACAGATGTACTGAGCATGCAAAGATAAGTAAGACTTAATCCTTGCCTTCAAAGAGCTTACAGACTCCTCAGGAAGATGATATATACATAAACAATTTACATACAGCACGATATATCTGTGACAGAGGTGTGTATAGGATGCACAAAAGAAAGACATGGGAATGTTTCCTTGAGAAGATGACACCGCAGCAGTCCAGGGTACATACAAACTTTCAGCTATAAGATGAGTAATTTCTGGAGATCTAATGTACAGCATGGTGATTATAGTTAATGATACTGTATTGTATGCTTGAGTTTTACTAAGAGAGGACATCTTAAGTGTTCTCACCACACACACAGAATGGTAACTATGTATGGTGATGGATGTGTTAATTAATTTGATTGTGCTCTTCATAATATTTACATATATTCAATCATCATATACAACCTAAATATATACAAATTTTTTAGTTATACCTCAATAAAGCTTAGAAAAAATTAATTTTCTTTAAAAAAGAATAAGCATAAACTGTCAAGCCAAAGGAAGTTTGTTGATGAGGTGGGCAGAGAAGGAGATGAAGGGGATATTAGAGCAAAGCATTGCAGCTGGGGAGACAGGATGAGGGATCAGTAAATGTTTGAAAAATAATGGTAGCCCTCTCGGTAACAACGTAAACACTCATTCAGAACCAAATAACGTTAGAGTGTATTTTTACTTCTCTCTAAATAAGTATGTCCTATACGTTTATCTAATTCTTGGATTCTCACCTGCTATCCAGAACTGGAACATTAACATTGCTCTGTACGTTATACACCGCAATGGTGCCATTGTGATAGCCAACTGCCAGAAGATTGGGTGTTCCAATCGAAAAGTCCACAGCAGTAACTCCATGTAGACTCTGATAAATACGTTCTGGCCACTGAATTAAAAAAAAAAATGACATCACATTGGTTTCGTAGACCACAGCAGGTAGGGTATGATGATGGCTGCAGTGTTGTTGGGTGGCAGTGGGGATGTGAAAAGAGTTAGTCCCCATTTAGTTACTCTTCTCTCCCTAACTTCCAGTATAAATGAGAACAGAGCCTCCTTGCCTTTCCTTTGACGAATCCTCAGAGCTCAATAATTTTAAGAAATACAAGATGGGCTTTTACAATAATTACCATATTTTGGCAATCTTTCAACAGGATTTGTTTGATCACTATAGGTTTACATTCTGAAAGAAAGAAATAATGGGCTCCAAAACAAATTACCTAGCATATATATTCCTATCTTCCAGTATATGTTCCAAAACAACCGATAGAAGAAGCTCCAGGACTCTCTAAGGTACTCTTTTCTACAACTCTGTCAAGAGTTTTATTGTTTGTTTTAATGTCTAATCTAAATCCTTTCTTGTTTTTAACACTCTACATGGAAAAGAAGACAACCTACTGATGAAGAATCTTATATCAATCCTTCCACATATTTAAAGTTGCTTCTTCCTTTCTTTTATGCTCTATAAACCTATCTTCCTAACAAACGTGAGACTATTTATAAAAACTCTAATTTTATATGCTCTTCTGATCCTTTATTAAGTTTTTTACTTTACATCTCAGTTGTGAATTAAAACTAAATGCAAAGCTATAAAGTAACAAGTTGACTAGGGCTATTTATCACACACACAAAAACATGACTGATTCTTATTTATTCTCTTTGAAAAATTCATGGCAATAATATCAATCTATTTTAAATCAACTGAGGGCAGCAGAAATCTGTATTGTAAGGTGATAAGGAGATACTCATATATTAAGAAACCACCCAGTATTAAATGAGATGTAATTTTCAAAGGCTTTTCATTTGCAAATTCATTCTTTGTATTTAGCAGTGATAAACAATGATGGTTCAGCTCTGGATCTTCAGATCTGACAGCACATAGTAGATGCTCACTAAATACTGAATGAATTTGTAAATGAATTTACTTTATCCTTCAACAAGAACACATTTTAATTGTTATGTATTTAAACCAAAAAAGAAGTTTTGTTTGAAAAATATTCTTGACTTTATCATACACAATTAACTACTTTATGATAGTTATGCAAACATTTAATTAAATAAAAATGGGTCTTATTCCTGTTTGGATTACCATGGGATTCTTTATTGACCAGCAGCAAGCCAATCCTTTTTTTTGCTCTTTAAATCCAAAATGCCCATAGCCAACAGCCAAAAGGTCCTGAAAACCAGAAAAATACATTTAATATAAGAGAGGGTGGTATACAAATATTGGCAAATGTATAAAGATGCATATTAATTAACTGTGTTTAAAATAGTTCAACTGAGATTTTTTAAAATGACAGTATACCATGTATTTTACTTTATACCTTCATCTTCCTAAGCAAAACTATAATAAAAATCAAACTTTCAGATTAAAGAATAAGTACCCCAAAAGAATGAATTGCTAACAAGTTCTTTTATTATTGAGATACATATAAAAGATTTATAATCTTTCCAAGATTGCATTATTACATTATAATATCCCATGAATTTTTGAATCATTTCAAATGTAAAATAAAAGACATTTAAGGTAACAACAGGTGTCATGGAATGAATTGTGTCTGCTCCTTCAAAACTCATATACAAAAGTCATAATCCCCAATGTGATTATTTTAAGGATAGGCTTTTAGGACGTTATTAAGGTTAAATGAGGTCATATGGGTGGGGTCCTAATCTGACAAAATCGATGGCCTTATAAAAAGAGAAAGAGACACCAGAGCCCTCTCTCTCCACCATGTGAGGACACAGCTGTCTGCAAGCCAGGAAGAGAGGCTTCACCAGTTACCCAATCAGTTAGCACCTTGATTCTGGACTTCCTAGCATCCAGAACTGTAAGAAAATAAATTTCTGTTGTTTAAGTCACCCAGTATATGGTATTTTATTATGGCACCCTAAGCTGATGAGTACAGCAGGTCATTTCAAGAAATGGTTATAAAGTTAATGATTGCCCTGGCCAGTGTGGCTCAGTGGGTTGGGCATTGTCCTGTGCACTGAAGAGTTGCCAGTTTGATTCCCCGTCAGGTCAGTCAGGGCACATGCCTGGGTTGTGAGCTCAATCCTTGGTATGGGATGTACAGGAGGCAGCTGATCAAAGTTTCACTCTCACATCTACGTTTTTTTTTTCTCTCTCTCTCTCCTTCTCCTTTCCTCTCTAAAAATTAATGAAAGTGTTTTTTTAAAAGCTAGTGATTGACCAAACCCAGTTTTTTATTTGTAATCAGAATACCTTTATCAAAAATATATTGTTATGTTTTCTTGCCATCACCCTACTTTCAAGCAAAATTCATCCGTCTACAATTCCCTCTGCCTTAAAATATTCTTTACTGCTGTCCTTTCACCCAGACATTGAAAAACTCCTATTTCATCTCTTCTAAACTCAGCATAGGCACCACTTCCTCTAAGAAGCATTCATGAAACTCTCTTATGTGCTCCCACAGCACTATTTATTTTCCTTATTAAAGCACGTAGAAAACAATTATATGGGCAGTGTCCATATATGACTAAATTACTACTATATCTCTAGTGCCTTAACAGAGTTCCTGGCACAGAGTAAATATTCAATAAATATTTGTAGAATAGTTTAGAATAATAAATATAATAAACACCATTTGTCATATATATTTTAGTTTCACTCACAATTATTTACGTTTAATCTTAATAGCAATACAGGGTGGGGCAAAAGTTTTACAGTTGTTCATATAGAAAATAACAAAATAATAAATAATAATACACAAATAAACCCTGTGTTTTATGTACTCACAATTGTAAACCTACTTTGCACCATGCTGTATATTAATTTTTAAAATGCCAATGGATATCCTAGATGGCTACAGAGTAGGTGGAAGCTACACTCACCTCCTAGTGACCAAACTGAAATTGCAACTAAAATATAGTACAATCAACCTGAATAACCAACTGAACATTGGCTGAACAGAAGTCTTATAACCAAAGATTTACAGAGGAAGCCACATGATGACTGGTAGGAAGGGTGGAGACGTGAAAGGAGCTGGCCCCACTCCCATGGGCCATGGCTGAGATTCCAGAGGATCATCTCATCTGCAAAGGTTCCCCTGAGGAGCAGTGTCTCAACTCCAGTGCCAAGCTCCCGAGTCCAAAGCACCAAAGCTGGGAAGAGGAGTCCATATAACATCTGCTGTGAAAAACAGTGAGAATTCTGTCCATCAGGGAAAGACAGGAGTATTCTAGAGGCACGGAAGCCATATTAAAGGGCCAATTCACAAAATCTTGTTCACAGCCACTCACCCTGGGCTCTGGCAGGGAGAGGGTAGAGCAGACTATAAGACTATAATCATGTGAGGATCGGCTGGGGTTTGTGGCTCTGGGGAAGAAGCTGAGGGGACAGTGACCAGAATTCCTGCACTGAGGCCCTCTACCACACTGCAGACACCATCTTTCTTGGGTGGGAGCCCTCCCCTTTCGGCATCAGCCTGGGGAATGCAAGAGCCCCACCCTCTGATCTCCCTGTTGTCCTACCCTGTAAAGCTCATGCCCTGCTGCGAAGTCTGCTATCAGAGCCAGGGAGCAAAAGTCCAGGCAAACTCAGGGGGTGTCCATGAATGGGTTGTGTGGCTGTGGGGCAGAAGCCATTCCCCACGCTTTCCAGTGAATAGTGATTGAGACTCAATTATAACAGGAGGGCTCACATAGCTCACACCAGGGAGGATCCTGGAGCACCCAGCTCAGATGGTAAGGAGACTGCACCACTGGGTCCCACAGGACACCTACTACATAAGGCCACCCTACCAAGACCTAGGAACACAGCAGATCTCCTAATACATAGAAACAAAGACAAAGAGGCAGAAAAAATGGGGAGACAAAGAAACACACCTCAAATGAAAGAACAGGGAGAAATCTCCAGAAAAAGAGCTAAATGAAATACAGGCAAGCAATCTACCAGATAGAGAGTTCAGCAAAATGGTTGTAAGGATGCTCAAGGAAATTAGTGAGAACTTCAACAGAGATAGCAAGCGTAAAAAAGGACATAGAAGCCATCAAAATGAACAAGTGAGGAATATAATATCTGAAATGAAGACTACACTAAAAAGAATAAAGGGTGGGTTGGATGAAACAGAGGATCAACGTTTCTCTCTCTCGCTCTCTCCCTCTCTCTCTGTCCCCCCTCTCTAAAATCAATAAAAGCATACTTAAAGTAATAATAATAATATATATAATTCAAATTATGTGTTAACTTTAAAAATACACTAAATATTTATTTCAAAGGTATTGACATTACATGAAAGGGTTTAGGAATAACTAATCCTGTCTTCAGAAGCAGTTTACAAATCCCAGGAGAAAATAAGTTTCATTACTCTATAATCATTTCTCTTTTACAAGCAAACATACCATTCCCCTGCTTGATGATTCGTCTAATTTGTCTCAAGATGATTTTTAGCAGTGTAATATTTAAGAGTAAGAAACCTGGAGACGGATGTCTGTGTTTGGACCCTAGCTGTTTCACTTACATTGCATAACTTTGGGCAAGTTATTTATCCTTTCTGTGCTTCAATTTCTTTATCAACATAATGGGGAAATTAATACCTAACTCACAGAGTTTTTATGTTAATACAAGTAAAGTGCTTATAATATGTCTGGTACGTAGTAAGTACTATTTAAGTATTTGCTATTAATAGTAGCGATAGTATTTTAAGGAATCTCAAAATTATTTTGCACATTTTCACTGTTACTGGATGAAGTATCTATTTCTGAATATGATTAACTTAAGGAGAATACAAATTTGGGTCCGTGAGTTTAGTAAATGTTGAAATAAATCAATTATATATTATATCCTAGGTCATTTCTCACTATCTGGTGTGAATTCAGAGAATGTAATGTCCCAAGTAAATCTCTCAAAATAAAAATGGTAAGGAGAAAAACACTTTTTCGTAACTGTAGGCATTCTCCCCCTTTTGAGATACGAACTTGCTTTACAGGCATTTTTAAAAGTACGGATTATGTCCATTTAAGTACCTTGCCTAATAGATAAAGGAATTTTCCTTTGGACTTGACAGTTGCCCTTAAAAGCTAGAGACGGAGTTGTTAAAATATTCGATAACTTACTGGATTTGTTTTATTCCAGGCGAGGCTGCTCACGTTAAGCCCTTTGGTTAAGTCACAGGAAAACGACCACAGCCGCTCCAGGTTGGCTGGTATGGTTGACTGCCCTGCGCCCATCTCTATTTCTTCTTCTTCTTCCTTCTTAGGCTCTTCTTCTGCCTCTTCAAGCTTTTCACCTTCTGAAAGTTCTTCAGGCTCTTCAGGTTCTGGTTCTAAAAGTAAATCGAATAAAGGGAGTAGCATTTTCTATGCCTGTAGGGCCCTGCCCAAGGATCCAAACAGCACCTCTGTCTACTGCTGACACCACAAGCCCCACTGGACCAGCTGGATCATGTGGCTCAAATGACAGCGCACCCTGCAATAGCCGCCTGGCCCTGTTACAGAAGCTTCTATGGTTCTAGGCCCCCTCAAAGCTAGCAGCTTTTCAGGTCACTCAATGAATAAGCCAGAGTAGCACATCCAAATGAGGAATGTGTTGCTTCCACAATGGGAAGAGGTCCATTGGGCATTGTGCCTCTCTTTTGGTTGTAAGAGGGGCTGGATGAAAGTATGTCTTGACATACTCCAAACCACCAGAAATTTAACTGAGGTGAAAGGCCCCTGAAACTTTGTGGGATTTATTTCTCACACTGATATGCAAATCAGTATGTTTATTTCTTGCTCACTGGATCCAGTCAGCATAATGTCATCAATGAAATGAACGAGTGTGATGTCTTGTTGAAGAAAAATGCCCCTGCAGACTAAATTACAACATAAAGCCCGAGAGTTGATATACCCCTGTGGTAGGACGGGGTCTTGTATTGTCAGCCTGGCAAGCTGAGAGCAGATGGTTCTGGTGGTTTTTACCAACAGATATTGGGGGGAAAGAAAGCATTCACTGTATAAATAAGTACACACCAGGTACCAAGAAAGGTGTTAATTTGCTCAGACAATGAAATCTCATCTGGAACAGCAGCTGCAGTTGGAGTCACCTATCATTAAGTTTATAATAACCCAATGTTTTTCTCCAAGATTGTATGTTTTCTACACAAGCCAAATAGTTGAGTTGAATGGGAGATGTGGTGGGAGTCAGTACTCCTGCATCTTTCAAGTTCTTGACGGTGGCATTAATCTCTGAAATCCCTCCAGAAATGTGGAATTGGTTTACTATTTTCATAGGTAGAGGCAGCCCCAGTGGCTTCCACTTAGCCATTTCCTACCATAAGAGCCCTCACTCCACAGTTCAACTATCAAGTGTGGAGACTCTGCCAGTTGCTAAATATTCTCTTGCAAGTATACGTTCTGGAACAGGGGAAATAACCACTGGACGGGCTCGGTGACCCACTGGACCCACTGTGAGATGGACCTGAGCTAGAGCTCCACTGATCACCTGACCTCTATGTGCCCTCACTCTCTGACTAGTGGATCACAGCGATGTTTTGGGTCTCTGGGAGCTAATGACTAATTATGTTTAGTACCTTTTTAGGTGTCTAGTAGTCATTCTTGTATATTTTGGTGAAGTTTCTGTTCAAACCTTTCACCTATTTTCATTAGACTGTTTACTTTCTTTTTATTAAGCTGTAAGTATCCTTTACAATATTCCAAATTTAAGTCTTTGATCAGATGTATGCACTGTAAACATATTCTTCTAGTCTGTTGCTTGCATTTTTTCCCTTTAACAGTTTCTCAAAGAGCAGACATTTTAACTATCTCAAAAGTCTTACCAGTTTTTTCTTTTATGTCTTGGAATTTTGGGGTATTAAGTAATCTTTTCTTATAAAAAGATGACAAACATTTCCTCTTTTATCTTTTCAAATTTTTAAATTTAAATGGTTCATTCTGAGTTAATTTAGACATACGATATGACATAGGGATTGAGGTTAATTTTTTGCCCATATAAATATCCAATTGTTTCAGCATCACTTATTTAAAAATCAGCCTTTTTCTACTGAATCACCTCTGCATGTTTGTCAAAAAGCAATTGATCATATAGGTCTGTGTTTATTTCTGGACCTACTCTTCTGATGCCATCTATATATCATCTATCCTTAGGCAAATACCACACCGCCTTGATTATTATAGCTTTATAATAAGTCACTTATAAACAGATAGGGTAAGTCCTTCACCTTCATTCTTCTGTTTCAAAATTGACTTGGTTATTCTAGGTCCTTTGCTTTGCCACGTAAAATTTGGAACCTTCTTGTCAGTTTAATTCTATTTAAAGAAATTTAAAATCATGGGAAATGTCTCATTTTTTACTCACAGTTTCCAGTTCTAGTACTCTTCATTCATTGGTGTGGATGCTAATATTTGTTATTGTCTTTCATCAATCTGAAGAACTTCCTTTAACATGCCTTGCAGTGGTGGTCTGCGAGCAACAAATTTTCTCATATTTTGTTTGTTTTTATTTCACCTTGATTATTGAAGATTATTTTCTCCAAGTGTAGAAGTTTTTTAGCACAGTAAAAATGTCATTGCATTGTCTTCTGGCTTCTGATGAGAAATTAGGGCATTATTCACTTTCTTCCCTGAATGTAATGCATTTTTTTTGGCAACTTTTAAGATTTTTGACATATTACTTATGATATGCCTCAGTCTTGTTTTTATTGTGTTTAGCTTGCTTTGGTTTTGTCGAGCTTCTTGTAATGGGTGGTTTAAAGATTTTTCAAGTATGGAAATTTTCAGCTATTCTTTCTTCAAATATTTTTCTGCTGCTTCTCCTCTCTTTTCTACCACCACGGTTCCAAGTGCATGCATGTTAAACAGCATGATCAATCTTGAGACACAGGTCACTGAGGCTCTATGTTTTTTTTAGCCTTATTTCTCTCTATACTTCATTTTGGAATGTCCCTATTGCTTTGCTTTCGAGTTCACTGATCTATAGTTTTTAGAATTCTTCAACCCATCCAGTGAATTTTTTTTATTTCAAGTATTATGTTTTTCAGACCTAGAAGTTTCCTTTGGTTCTACATGTAGCTTTCATTACTTTTCTTATATTCTTATTTTCCTTTAAATACTTAAGCATATTTTATTTATTTATTTTTTTAATATATCTTTATTGATTTCAGAGAGAGGAAAGGAGAGGGAAAGAGAGAGACAGAAACATCAATGATGAGAGAGTCATTGATCGAGCCCACAGCCCGGGCATGTGCCCTGACTGAGAATCAAACCCCGATCGCCAGGATCCTAGGTCGAAGCTCAACCGCTGAGCGACGCCGGGCTGGGCAAGCATATTCTAATATATTTTTCTTTAATAGACTATTTTTAAGGCAGTTTTAAATTCACAACAACATTGAACTCAAAGTGTAGAGTTCCCATACACTCAAACACAGATATATGCACAGCCTCCCCCAGAATCAACATCCTGAACCAATGGTACCTTTGCTACTATCAATGAACCTACATTTACAAATCATTATCACTGAAAATTCACAGTTCACATTAGGGTTCACCCTTGGTGTTGTACATTCTATGGCTTTGAACAATGGTACAATTGATATGTACCCATTATTCTAGCATCATACAGAATAGTTTCACTGCTCTAAAATCTTATATGCTCTGCCTATTCAATCTTCCCAACCCTCTAAACACTGGCAACCATTGATCTTTTTTACTGTCTTCATACTTTTGCCTTTTCCAGACTAGCATATAGTTGGAATCATACAGTATGCAGTCTTTTTAGATTGGCTTCTGTCACTTAGTAATATGCCTGTAAGTTTTCTCCATGTCTGTTCATGACTTGGTAATTCATTTCCTTTTAGTGCTAAATAATATTCCATTGTTTGGAAGTACCATAATTTACTCATTTATCTACTGAAAGACAGCCTGGTTGCTTCAAAGTTTTGGCACTTATCAATAAAGCCATTAAAAACATCTGTGTGCAGGTTTCTGTGTAGATATACTCAACTCCTTTGGGTAAATTCCAAGGTGTGCTATTATGAACCATATGGTAACAGTACATTTAGTTTTGTAATAAACTGCCAAACTGTCTTCCAAAGTGGCTAAACTTTTGTGCATTCTTACCAGCACTGAATGAGATTCTTGTTGCCCCACATCTTTGGCAGCATTTGGGGGGGGTGTTTTAAATTTTGGCCTTCTAATAGGTATATAGTGGTCTCATTTTAATTTGCAATTCCCTAATAACACATGATGTTGAGTATCTTTTTATATGCTTATTTGGCATATGTATATTTCTTTAGTGAGGTCTCTGTTAAGGTCTTCTGCCCATGTTTTAATAATGTTGTTTGTTTTCTTATTGTTGAGGGATTTTGGATAATATGTCTTTTGTAAATATTCTCCAGTCTGTGACTTTACTTCTCATTATCTTGAAAATGTCTTTCACAAACAGTTTTTTAATTTAATAAAGTAAGCTTATCAATTATTATTTTCAATGGATCATGCCTTTGGTGTTAAATTAAAAAAAAAAGTCATCACCATACTCAAGGTCATACTCATTTTCTCCTGTGTTGTCTTTTAGAAGTTTCATAGTTTTGCATTTTACATTGTGGTCTTTGATCCATTTTGAGTTACTTTTTGTGATAGGTGTGAGTTCTGTGTCTAGATTCTTTATTTTGCCTGTAAATGTCCAATTGTTGCAGTACTATTTGTTGAAAAGACTCTTTCCTTCACTGTATTGCCTTTCCTCTTTTGTCAAAGATCAGTTGACTATATTCATATGGATGTATTTCTGGGCTCTGTGTTTTGTTTTGATCCATTGATCTATGTATCTATCCTTTCATCAATGACCACACTGTCTTAACTACTGTAGCTTTATACTAAGTCTTGAAGTCCAGTAATGCCAGTCTTCTGACTTTGTTTTTTTTCTTCAATATTTACTGACTCTTCTGGGTATAATAGCCTTTTAAAAGTCCCTGCCTGCTTTCCCATCATCTCCACCACCTTTCATCTGTTTCTGTTGACTGAGTTCTCTCATGGCATGGCTCATGTGTCCTTGCTTCTTCACGTGACTAGGAATTTTTTGCTGGATGCTGTACATTGGATGTTACAGTATTGAAAGTCTGGATTGTGTTTTCTTCCTTTATACAGTGTTAAAGTTTGTTTTGAAAGGCAGTTCACTTACTTTCAGGTTAGCTTAATTTTTCTGAAAGCTTTTTCTAAAGGGTTGTTTGTTGGGGAAAGTGGCCCTTCTGGATATCTATTGAACACCCCAGGTGTGCAATAAGGTCTCTACCTTCAGCCACTCAGAACTCAAAGGTCTCCTAGTCCTGAGTAAACTCTGACACTTGTTCATCTTATAGCTCCTGGTAGTTGTTCTTTGTTTACATTCTGGAATTTTACTCCAACATGCACAACTTGTGTTTCGGCCAAAGACTCAATGGTAGATTTATGCATTTATTTCTCTTCATAGCTTCCTCCTGTCTGATTCTCTATCCTACCAATTCCAGTCACCTCAGCCTCTCTGAACTCTTATCTTTATGTGCCATAGAATAAGCAAAATGATGTACTCTACTACAATTCATCTCCCTGTCCTGTGTGTGGTCTCATAATTATCTACATTATAACTAAAAGTAGAAGTACTATTTCATCTTTTTAAAATGGTCAATGATGGGTTCCACATTGCTATGATAAGCTTCCAGTTATTATGAGTTAACTGTATTAGACTTGCCCTCCTACCATAAATAGATATAAAGCTGTATTTGAAATATGAGGTAACTTTTCAGGCACTAAACAATAGGCATTGCACAACTGTAAACACCATGGTCAACCACACTTTCAGCCTGGGACAATGACCTCACCACAGTGCTGGGAAGTGAGTGTAGCAAAACACAGCAGTCCAGCTGAGTTGCAGAGGCAGAGATAAAAGTTCAAAGAGGCAGAGATAAAAATAAGCTCCAACAACTTGATTTAAAGGTGGAGATTGTTAAACTGAGTAAAAAAATCAAGACCAAACTATATACTGTTTACAACAGATACATATTAAACATAAAAATAAAAATGTTATAAGTAAAAGGTAGGAAAAATATCTACCATGCAAATAAAAAGGCTAGGAAAGTTAGTATGGCTATATTAATGTAATGCAAATTAGACTTCAAGACAAAAAGTATTATCAGAATAAATACAGGCATTTCTTAATTATGAAAGTGCAAATAACGATTTTTAAAAAGGGTAGCATCAATAAGACAGAACACTTTTAAATTTGAATGTACCTGAAAACAAAGCTCTCAGATATATAGAACAAAATTAACAAACCTAAAGGAAAATATAAACAAAACTATAATCATAAACTAGGGATTTTAATATTACTCTCTTATTAATTGATAGAAAGGGTCAACAAAAAGTCAATAAAGGTAAAATTTTGAAAACATTAACAGCAATTTGACAAAATTAACATTTAAAGAATACCACACCAATAATAACAGAATATACAATGTTCTTGAGTATAAAACACTCTCCATATGCTGGGCCATAAAACAAGTCTTGATAAATTTCAAAGGCTAGAAATCATAGGAATATGTTCTCTGACCACCCCACAGTATTAAATTAGAAATCAATACAAAAATATAGTATAAAAATTAGTAAAAAACTTTAAAAAATACACACTTCAAACTAACCTATGGGTCAAGAAAATCCACATAAGAAATTAAAAATTATTACTAACTGAATAATTATGAAAACACAAGCTATCAAAATATGTGGGATGCAGCTAATATAGTACTTACAGGTGAATTTATAGTACTAAATACCTATCTTACGCAAGAAAAAATATGTGAAATTAATGACTAACCTTCTATCTTGAAAAACTTGAAAAAAAGAGTAAATTAAACACAATATAAAACAAAAACATAAAAGTAAAAATGGAAATAATTGAATTTTGTTTTTTTAAAAGCAGATAAAAATTGAGAAAGTCAAGAAAGCCAGGTGATTTTTTTTAAGGATTAATACAATTGAAAAAGGCCCAACTACACTAATAAAAAAAGAGGAGAAAATTCACAAATGACCAATATCAAGAATGAAATAAGTGATATCACTATAAAGCCTGCAGATATTAAAGGATAGAATTTAAGGAGAGGGTATTATGAGCAGCTTTATGCATATAACTTCAACAACATAAATAAAATGGGTAAATTCCTCACAAATTACCAAAACTGACATAGGTAGAAATAGAATATCTGAATAACCCTATATGTGTCAAAAAAATTAAACTTGCAATTTGAAAACTTCTTATAAAGAAAATTCAGTTCCAGATGGGTTCATTGGTAAATTTTATCAAACAATTAAAGAAGAAATAATACACTTCTTTTTTTTTAAAAAAAAGAAAATGAGAGAAGGCTTCCAAAACTCATTTTATATATCTATCATAAAACTGATACAAAAACTCATCATGGTCTTTACAAGAACAAAAAATTACAGAAAAATATGCTGCATAAACTCAATTGGAAAATTCTTAACAGAATATTAAAAAATTGAATTTGCCAATATAGAAAAAGGACAATACAACATAACCAAGTGAGATTTAAACACAGGGATTAAGTACTTGGGGAAAAAGCACCTGAAAAGTACTCAATGTGATTAGTCTTTAGGACATTAAAAAGATTGCCAACATCAGGTGTTACCGAGAGTATGGAGCAACTGCTACTCTTGTATTTTGCTTGTAGGATTGTAAGATGGTACAAGTACTTTGGAAAGGTATTTTTCAGTTTCGAAAGAAGTTAAACATACATCTACACAATGACTCAATAATTCCATCTCTAGGTATTTACCCAAGAGAAATTAAAACTTATGTCCACAAAAAGACACATAACAATGACCATAGCAGCTTTATCCATAATAGTCTAAAACTGCAGATAGCCCAGGTATCCATTAACAGATGAATCAATATACAAATCTTTACGGTACATTCATTAAATGAAACAGTACTTGGGGGGAAAATGAACTACTTATATATGCATCGCAAAATCATTATGTTGAGTGAAAGAAACCAGACACCAAAGAATACTACTATATGAACCCACTTATATGATATACCAAAACAGCTAATCGATGGTGAGAGAAATCAGGTGAATGCTTTTTATGGTAAGGTGTAACTAAAAAACAGCACAAGGGAATTTTGGGGATTGATGGATATATTCTCTACTTCTATTAGAGTATTAGTTACACAATCTTATATACTTTCAAAATATATCAAACGATACAGTTAAAATATCTCTATTTTATTGTGTGTAAATCTTATCTCATTAAAATACTTTCTACAATATTTAATTTCTTAGATACATTTAAAGAAGTAATCTATCAACAGTTTTGCTTTTAAAATGTCAAAATGCACAGTACAAAGTAAATTTCAACCTTATAGCTCTTTAAATATAGAATTAAAAGTTTACATATATGATGAAAATGGTAAATATCAACCTAATACAAGAGAGGGGACATAGTTTTTCAATATTCTTGGATGTATGTAAGGAAAAGGTTTACAACCATTTGTCACACATGCTATTTTGTAACCTAAGTTTTTAATGTAGGCATACAGAAGTTTGATTTTGACTTGAAGGATCAAGAAAGATGTCATGAAGCAGCCTGCCCTAATGCATACTTGAAAGATAGGAATATAATAGGCAAAGATGGGATGGGTACAAGGGTGGGTACTTTTAATTGAAATATGCTTGGACTGTCAAGCATATTCCAATTAAAAGTAAAGCAGAAATGTTTAGATTTTGTTTAGGGATTATCAGGTGAGTATAATATGGACAACTTTTAGGGTCTCCAAAGTCATACAACGAGATAAAGTAGTCCGTGTCCAGATTGCAAGTATCTTTGTATGATACGTTTGTAATTTATACTAGGCAATGGGAAGGTACTGAAGGGTTTTGGGGGCAGTTAAATGCCATGTTCAAACCTGTGTTTATGATACATCAGTATGTCAGGATGGTAGAGTGGAAAGACAATTGGAATGGAATCAAAAGATCTTGGTTGGATGTCTAGCTTTGCCATAGACTATGTAACCTTAGAAAGTTTCTATAGCCTTTATTTTGTTCATTCATATATTGAAAGGTGGAATAAGATCATCTTTAAAACCCTTCAAAATATTCTGAGAACAAAGAGGTGGAATTTGTAGCAAGGAGAACAGGAAGAATGACCCTGCAATAAAATTAGGGACAGGTGATAAAAGCCAGAACCTGGGAAGTGTTAATGGCAATGGAAAAGGAAGTCTGAATATGAGAGAATAATTTAATGCAGGGAGAAGGAAGCCACAGACGCTTATGAGTTTTGAATCCAAGGGACCAGGACTTGCTGTGGGTTCTCTAGTCTGGACTCTACTGTCACTCGCTCCCATGTTTAGTGCTGAAAGCTATATAAACACATCTTCTGATAAGTGATAACCCAGTCGAGATTACATTTAGAAATAGTAACATCGTTTAATTTTTAAAATTATTTGAGTTTGTTTAAATGTGATTATGTTTTGAAAATACCTTTTAAAATAGGAAGCTGACGATAAGCTGCAAGTTTGGGCTGAAATATATTTTCCATTAGAACTCGTTCCATAAAAAATAAGTCCTGCTGAAACTTTCCAGATTTGAATATTGAATCTGAGTAGTTTTCTTCATCATCATGCACTTTAGACAGAATTACATTTTCTATTTCCATTATAGAACTAGCTTCACTATCTGTAAAATACAAACATAATGATAAAATAATCCAAGTAATATTAGATGATTCATGCATTCTAAATATTTTAAAAATGACATTTTGCTATCACTATTTCTTTTCTTCCAGTACTCAACAACTTCAATATACATTTAATGAATATCTTTTATGTACTAAGCGCATGCAAGATATATATATATATATATATAATATACATATATGTGTGTATATATATATATAAAACACACACACACATATATATATTATCTCATTTTGGAATTCTCAACCACTCAAAAATGTACTGTCTTTTGAAAGATAAAAAATGATAACCTCATGAGGTAATTTTTATGTCTGTACATTTTTTCCAATTAAAATAAGATAATCAGTCTTCAGATAAATGTCTGATCTGATTATTGCTTCATAGGAATATTCTACTACTGTGTTAATTTTTTATTGATGCTATAATTAATTATCAAAAACTTAGTGGGTTAAAAACATGCAAATTTATTAACTTAGAATACTGTAGGTTAGAGGTCTGGTTGCAGGTCTCACTGGGCTAAACCAAGAAGTCAATAGGGTTATGTTCCTTTCCAGAGGCTCTAGAGGAGAATTTATTTTCTTTCCTTTTCCAGCTTCTAGAGGCCACCCACGCCCTCCCCCATCTTAAAAGTCAGGCAACATGGCATCTTGCTGATCTTCTGTCATTGCGTCTCCCTCTGACCACAGGTGGGAAAGGTCCTCCACTTTTAAGTACACATGTGATTAGATGGAGCCCACTTGAATAATGCAAGAAAATCTCCTCCTTTGAAGATCTTTATTTAATCACATCTGGAAAGTCTTTTTTGCCATGTAAAGTAAGATATTTATAGATTCCAGGGATTGGGATGTGTACATATTTGGGGAACTATTATTCTGCTTACCACACTACTTAGCACACTCTTATTTAAAAAAACAAAAACCAAATAAAGGTCAGTCCTACTTCCATGAAGATGGCATAGACATATTTTTGCCTGTTCCTCTTGCTAAAAACAACTAAAAATCCTGGAATATATGTGACAAACATAAAAAGGCTTTAAAAGTCTTTGGAAGAAGGCAGAGCAACTAGATAGAGTCCTGGGAACCTAAGGAATGACACAGTTGTGAATTCTCTGGGTTTCCTTATGGTCACATATATTCCAAATATAAAGCTCAAGAAGCCAGCAAATTTAATAAAATTGAATTTGTAATTGCAAAATTCCCCCCCCCCCCAAATCCCCAGGCACAGATAGTTTTACTGCAGAATTCTACCAGACATTTAAAGAATGAACACCAATTCTACACAATCTCTTCCAGAAAATAGAAGGGGAAGGGAAACTTTCTAATTCAATACTTTTCATGTTCCACCAGAAAGAAAATATTATAACTGCTAAAAAGAGAATTTATTGAAAATATCATGTGAAAACCTCATTCAAAAAACTGAAATCTTACTTTTTTCTGTAGTACTTCCTAGCCCTTTTCGGTCCTGATCTTTAGGAGGTACACTTGCTCTGCTGCTTGAATCAACTACAGATCGTTTTACACTTGCTTTACTGCTTGAATCAATTATAGATTGTGTTACTGGTAAGGAGGAAACTTCCAGAGCATTATAAGAATCATACAAATCCCAACCAGTAGACATTATGCCTAAAGAGACAGAAAGGTAAAAATTACTGGAGACCAAATTCTAATATTTCAGCTTATACATAAACTAGTCATAGCAAAATCTAAGATATCTACAGTCTAGGAAAAAAAGTACTACTATTTAACCACAAAAGTACCAGTGCAGGAAGTGAATAAAAATTAAAAAGAAATAGATCATGAAGACAACTTAAAAAATCCTTAGGCATCACACTCTTAGCATCTCCAAATACCTTACTGTTTTGGTGACAGCTCCAAATTATCCTCACCATCCTTTCTGACCCCCACACCTCCCTCCTCTTTATCCCAAGTTGGTGCAGCATAATCTCATCTGTCTGTGAGTTGATATGGACTCAGACAATCATGTTATAACAAGGTTTTAATGTTCCTTTACTATGGTTAACAGATAACATGTTATATTCTGCAGAGCTTTTCCTTTTTAATTATCTAATTCATTTTATCAAGAAAAATTTTCTATATGCTTATGTGAAAAGATCATACATTTTGGGGAAATGATAGACTGTTCTCAAAAAATTGGTAGACTAGTATGGTTTTTAACTTCTCTTTTAAATTTTTTGTTTATATTTGTTCAAACGGGCAAATATAACAATGTCTCAGGAAAAAAGCTCCCAACACTTCATTGCTGATATAAAAATGAAAGGCTTATATAGCAATTATTTTATCAGTGACCACATAACAATATATTCCTACATGCTAAACTTACTAAACTTTCAGTTAAAGTACAGTGATTTAATAAAGAATTTTTCCCTGAAAATAAAAACAGGATCTGGATCTAACAAGTGCAACTATTTCATTGTTAGCAGCTTTTTCATAACGTAAAATGAAAGATTTCTGGTGTCTAACAAGGTTTTCAATTAGTAGGAGGGTTAACTTACATTTTATAACATTTCTATCTTATTGAGCTTAATAATATCTAGCAAAATCATACACGGAATAAATACCTACTGTATTTTGCTGAATTGGAAGGGGTATAATGTCCATGTTCATGAAGTAAAAGATCATAGAAAGAAACTGTCTTTGAATATTGAATTAAAAAAAAAAGAATGCTCTACCCTAGCTGGTTTGGCTCAGTGGTTATAGCGTCAGCCCATGGGCTGAAGGGTCATAGGTTCAATTCCGGCCAAGGGCACATACTTCGGGTGCACACTTGATACCTGGCCCTGGTCAGGGGCATGTGCGGGAGGCAACCAATCGATGAGTCTCTCTCACATTGGTGATTCTCTCTCTCTCTCTCTCTCTCTCTCTCTTTCTCCCACTCTCGCTGAAAAGCAATGGAAATAAAATCCTTGGGTGAGGATGGAAAGAATGCTCTGCTTAAAAAGAAAGAGAGAACAAAATTACCACTCGTAGATGAGGACTCCCAGGAAAAGATAATCAGAACAGTCTGGGCCATAGTCTGACTTCAGCTTCCTTGAGAGTCTAGAGGAGCCACTTATAGGGAAAATACAGGGTAAGACCATAAATAAGTCCCCCGAAACAGAGTTTAACCCACTGAGGGCACCTGACAAGCTAGACACTGAATGTCCAGTGAAATAAAGATCAGGGTAAGTGGGCTGCTCTATATTTTCTATTCATCATGGTTTCTCTGAAGCTCTCCAGAGTAAGGTAAAACAGAACATGTCTGTGCAGTGAAATCCGTTTTCTCAACTTACCAAGAAAGGCCTATTGGAAAGGAACTACATTAAGAATGATAAAGGCAAGCTAGATACAGAGAAGAATCTGGGCAGATTCAACTGGGCATTCTATCCTCAGGTTTAGAAGATAGGACTTGGGATTTCCAGTTCCGTAATTAAGGAGCTTGGAAGTCACCATTCGGTCCTAAGAACAAGTGAAAAGCTAAACAGACTGAAAATCAACAACTCGTCTTGGATCTAAAAGAGAGGTAAGGATACTGCTGCCCCCAAGAGTGAAGAGATTAACAGGCAAATACAGGAAATCATGGCTTATTTGGAGCCGAGACTCAGGAGTGGAGTCCACTGTGGGAACCAGTGCTGGGGCAGGAAAACCTGGATTGTATTATCAGGTTGCTGGAGAACTCCACAAGATTTTGGAGAATAAAATATGCAAAACTGCCTTACCACTTGAGAGTTACGAGTTAGGCAAAAAACAAACAAACAGAGAGACAGACAAGTACATCAGTCCTTCAGATAAAACAGTCAAACCAAATTCCTTGAAAAAAAGGTCTGTTCTGCTCCCTCTCAAACCAGGAGCCAGGGTCTCATACTGGGAAGGCAGGCAGCTGTCTTTAAGACAAACCTTTCCCACTATTAAGTTCTTCTCTTGATTTAGCATTTGCCTAGAAGTTTGTCTTTTAAAAGAACTAGCTTATAGTTTTGCTGAGTAACAAAGGCCATTAAGATTATAACCTTTCTTTTAATTACCACTTTGACCACACTTCACTATTTTGGGCTATGCAGTGCTCTCAGGGTTGTTAATTTATAAACATTAAAAGATAGTAGTAAGAGAACAAGCTCTAGAGCTAGACTGTTTAGGGGTATCATTGTCTTCAATAATAGCTGAGTGACCTTGGGCAAGTGAGCTTGTTTCTTCCTCTAAAAAATGGGGGAATAATAATAGTACCTACCTTGTAGGGTTGTTTTGAGAATTAAACTGGTTAAAGGTCTAGAATAATGTAAAAGGCCTAGAATAATGTCTGGCACATTTTAAATGTTATTAGTTGTACATGATAGTCTTTGTAATATAAACAATTAGTCTTTATAAAGTTTCATAAACATTTGAAGAGTATAAAGTTCTGTGAGATAGTTTGTATGAAAATCAAAATTGATAATTATGTTATTCAAATATTCTCTATCTATTACTGGTTAACTTATTTGTCAAATTCTGAAAGCTGTACATCACAGTACCCAGTTACTGTTGTGATTTGGCAAATTATTTGTTGCTTTATATATTTTAACATTTACTTGTTAATTGACAGATTCAGAGAATGTATATCAAAACATGGTAGTTTATCAAGCAGAATAAAACATAAATTACCTTTCTCTTCCTTTATAATTTTGTCACATTGAACATCTTTATTCTTCGGTGCTCCATTAATAGTCTGCATCATTCTTTCAACATATAAGTCATTGCCTATTCTATTTCTACAAAGGTTCTCATAATTCTTGTTTCTATAGCTATAAAAAACAAAGTATACTCAGTTCATTAATAAAAATTTATTACCACACATGTCATCTCTCTATATTATGCATTTTCTTAAAATTATCTTCCCAATGTGGACTGTACCAAAAAGTAAGAGATCAAAAAACTCCTTAGGAAGAGATTGCATTAAACTAACAACAAAGGAGTTCTTTATGATATATCTCCCAACTTCACTAGTACTTTCAGTGGCCACCAAAAATATGTTAGCACTATCTCCACATAGATTTTATGAACTTTGATATGGACACTTAAAGCTATAAATTTCCCTCAAAGTACTACTTATTTTTTGTATCATCCTGTAAGCATTACTTTCATAATTGTTTAGTTCTGAGTATTTAAATTTCCATTATGACTTTTCCTTTGATTCATGAAGAATTTAGAAAATGTACTTGTTAACTTCCAAATGTATATGTGAATGTGTTTATGTTTTAGTTGAGACTTATTAATTTTTATCTTCATTCCACTGTGGTTAGAGAATTTATTTTGTATACCACTTCTTAGACATTTTTTTTTTTTTTTTATATCCTTATTGATTTTAGAGAGAGGAAAGGAGAGGGAGAGAGACAGAAACATCAATGATGAGAGAGTCATTGATCAGCTGCCTCCTGCACGCCCCCGACTGGGGATTGAGCCTGTGACCCGGGCATGTGCCCTGACCGGGAATCGAACCCCGATCGCCTGGATCCTAGGTTGACGCTCAACCACTGAGCCACGCCCAGCCGGGCCACTTCTTAGACATTTTTGAAAGTGTTTCATGGCCTTGTGCATGGATGATTTTTATAAATGTTTCATGTGTGCCTGAAAAGAGTGTGTGTTCTCCAATTGTGGAATGTAGAGTTCATGTATAACTATTAAAATATATTTTTGGTTCAAATTATCTACATCTGTACTAATTTTTATCTGGTTGACCTATCAATAATTGATAGAAGTATGTTTAAATATTTTACTTTAACAGGATACTTATCAAGTTTCCAATTTTTACTTTATATATTTGGAGGTTTTTTATTAGGAAAATGCAAGTTTAGAATTATTATAAGTTTCTGTCATTATGAAGTGACCTCCTATATCCCTAATAATGCTGTCCGTTTAATTGTTTCTCTGTAGATGATATGTTCTCTTTTTTCCTTCTGCTTTAAAATCTTTTAATATTTGATATTCAATACAGTATCATACAATGCACTAAGTTCTTTTGGTGTGTATGTAGATTTATTTTTATTTATTTCTTTTTCTGTAGAATGGTGTCTCTAAATAGTTTGGGAAAGTCCTTAACCACTTTCTTTGCTTAGTACCTCTCCTCCATTCTCTTTATACTTTGCCCTTTTGGAACTGAGGATATGTACATTAGACATTTATTCTATTGTCAATATCTTTTTAAATTTGTAATACTTTATATACCATTCTTATTTTTTATATTATACAAATTTTATTTTGTATAATTTATCCAGATCTATGTCTGTACGGTATTCAGATCCAATTTATTAAATCTATATTCAATTATGTCTTATTTAAATTTAATATTTACTTTATTTATTTATTTATTTATTTATTTATTTATTTATTTATTTATTTATTTATTTTTGTTCCAAATATTACAGATGTTCCTTTTTTTCCCCATTGACCCCTTCTACACCACACCCACTCCCCTCCCCAGGTCTTCACCACACTATTGTCTGTGTCCATTGGTTATGCATATATGCATATAAATTCTTTGGTTAATCTCTCCCCACACCCCACCCTCCATCTTCCCTCTGAGATTCATCAGTCTGATTCATGCTTCCATGCCACTGAATCTATTTTGTTCATCAGTTTATTCTGTTCTTTAGATTCCACATATAAGTGAGATCATGTGATATTTTCTTTCTCTGCCTGGCTTATTTCACTTAGCATAATTTCTCCAGGTCCATCCATACTGTCCCAAAGGGTACGAGATCCTTCTTTACAGCTGCATAGTACTCCATGGTGTAAATGTCCCACAGCTTTTTTATCCACTCATCTACTGATGCACACTTGGGCTGTTTCCAGATCTTAGCCATTGTGAATTGAGCTGCTATGAACATAGGGGTGCATATATTTTTTCTGATTAGTGTTTCAGGATTCTTTGGATATATTCCTAGAAGTGGGATCAATGGGTCAAAAGGCAGCTTCACTTTTAATTTTCTGAGGAACCTCCATACTGTTTTCCATAGTGACTGCACCAGTCTGCATTCCCACCAGCAGTGTACCAGGGTTCCCCTTTCTCCACATCCTCGCCAGCACTTGTTGTTTGTTGATTTGTTGATGGTAGACATTCTGACAGGTGTAATTTTAATTGTGGTTTTAATTTGCATTTCTCTGATGATTAGCAACGTTGAGCATTTTCTCATGTCTCTTGGCCATCTGTACGTCTTCTTTGGAGAAGTGTCTATTCAGGTCCTTTGCCCATTTTTTAATTGGATTGTTTGCCTTCCTCTTGTTGAGTTGTATGAGTTCTTTGTGCACTTTGGAAATTAGCCCCTTATCAGATGCATCCTTGGCAAATATGTTCTCCCAGACCGTGGGGTTCCTTTGTATTTTGAGGCTGATTTCTTCTGCCGTTCAGAAGCTTTTAGTTTGACATAGTCCCATTTGTTTATTTTTTCTTTTGTTTCTCTTGCCCTAGGAAATATATCGGTGAAAATTCCACTGCGTGAGATGTCTGTGACTTTACTGTCTATGTTTTCTTCCAGGATTTTAATGGCTTTGAGACTTATATTTAAGTCTTTTATCCATTTTGAATTTATTCTTGTGTATGGAGTAAGTTGGTGATCTAGTTTCATTTTTTTTGCATGTACCTGTCCAATTTCCCGAATACCATTTATTGAAGAGACTGTCTTTACTTCACTGTATGCCGTAAGCCCTTAAAAGTGGGAACAAGACAGGGTTGTCTGCTTTCACCACTCTTACTCAACATAGTACTGGAAATCCTTGCCATAGCCATCAGACAGGAAGAAAACATAAAAGGCATACAAATTGGAAAGGAGGAAGTAAAACTGTCATTATTTGCAGATGACATAATATTGTACATAGAAAACCCTAAAGACTCCACCAAAGTACTACTAGATTTGATAAATGAATTCAGCAAGGTAGATGGATACAAAATTAACATCCGAAAAGTGACAGCATTTTAATACACCAACAATGAACTCTCAGAAAGAGAAACTAAAAAAAACAATACCACTTACTGTTGGAACAAAAAAATAAGATACCTTGGAATAAACTTAACCAAGAATGTAAAAGACCTGTATTTGGAAAACTACAGGACAATGAAAAAAGAAATAGAGGAAGATATAAACAAGTGGAAGTATATACCATGTTCATGAATTGGAAGAATATCATTAAAATGTCCATACTACCCAAAGCAATCTATAGATTCAATGCAAGTCCTATTAAAATACCAATGGCATATTTCACAGAGCTAGAACAAATATTCCAAAAATGCATATGGAACCAAAAAGGACCCCAAATAGCCGCAGCAATCTTGAGAAAGAACAGAGTAGGCCCGGCTGGGCGTGGCTCAGCAGTTGAGCGTCGACCTAGGATCCAGGCAATTGGGGTTTGATTCCCAGTCAGGGCACATGCCCGGGTTGTGGGCTTGATCAATGGCTCTCTCATCATTGATGTTTCTATCTCTCTCTCTCTTCCTCTCTTTTCCCCTCTCTGAAATCAATAAAGATATATTAAAAAAAAAAAAAAAAGAACAGAGTTGGAGAGATCACTTTACTGGATATCAAACTATACTACAAAGCCATTGTAATCAGAACAGCCTCGTATTGGTACAACAACAGACATATAGATCAATGGAACAGAACAGAAACCCAGAAATAGACCCACACCATTATGGTCAGTTAATATTTGACAAAGGAGGCAAGAGCATACAACGGAGTAATACTTACTTTTTAATTACAAGAATTAAGTCAGTGTTTACTTTCTGATTTCAACAATCATGTAAACATACTTTAAAGTACTTTTTAGATGTTTTTCCAAATATAAGTCATCATTGTGATAGTTTCTTAATGTTAATGATGTTTTAACGCTTTTACTTAAATGTTTTACATATATTTTACATTCTATATCTAGTAATATCATTATCCATAGTTGTCAGGGTCTAGATATCGCATTTCTTATATCTTTTAACTCTCATTCTTAATGGCTTTAAAAAAAACAGAAACTAGTAATCTTTATTAATTTAGTGTACTTTTAACAAACCTTATCTAAGGGAATCTTAAGAGCCTAAATGGGTGTTTTCCTTCAGAGAAGACTTGTACTAGCTTATAATAGTAGCTAGGAGACCCTAATGACCTGGTACAACTTGAGATAATTGAGATCTTCTTAAGGGTCTGGGCTTAATAAAATAATCGCTTTTAGCTTTCTCAATTTGTTGGGGACCCAAGACTTACTGGTGGACTCTAGATCCATGAGCTAATATAACATTTGTTTCTAGCATCTCTCGCTTTCTGATTTCAGATCACTTATTTATCTCTGTGTTATTTTTCCCTTCCCTTTTTTTGGTCCTAGTAGCTTTCGTTTATGTCATATAAACTTATTTATTTATTTTACTTATTTATTTTTTGTTAATCTTCACCCGAGGATATTTTTTCCATTGATTTTTAGAGAGAGTGGAATGGAGGGAGGGAGGGGGAGAGAGAGAGAAAAAAAGAGAGACATAGATTGATTGCCTCCCACAACCTGACCAGCCGCAGGAACTGAAGCCAGGGATCGAACCTGCAACCCAGGTATATGCTCTTGACCAGGATTCGATCCCATGACCCTTCAGTGTGTGGGCCAACATTCTATCCACTGAGCCACCCCAGCCAGGAATGTCATGTGAACTTCTAAAAGTACGTTATTCAAGATCTAATTGTACTATATTTTATAGTGCAAATAATTCTATAATATTTTATATTTGGATAAGAATAATGCCCTAAAAAATATTTTAGTGGATTTTTTTATCACTACTCATCATATTCAAATTATATTTGAAGCTAAATAATTTGAATAACTACATTAATAATTTATTTGTAGTAACTATATCAATTTCAAACAGCGGACTTCAGAGCAAGGAAAATCATCAGAGATAGACAGTGGTGTTACATAGTGATAAAGGGGTCAATTCTTCAAAAACAACAATCCTTACTTAATATGTATGTGCCTAACAACAGAGGTTCAAAATACATAAGGCAAAAACTAGTAATCTATTTATAGTCATTAATAAAGAGAAATGGAAAATCTCTAATATAATAAAGTCAATTATTTTCCCATAACATATATTCCCTTAAGTTCTGAATATAAAAATGTCAGTCCTTTCTTTTTTAAATTGAAAATAATTTATATATGCATAAAAATCATTAAAACCTATATTGAGGCTTAGAAGCTTCCTTTATTTCTTTTATGATTTAACTTAGAAGTTCCTCTACTTTTAAAAGAATATGGTAAAGTCATGGGTTCCTCCTTTAGAAAAAAAGTACATACAGCATAAACATTTTAAGTATAATTTCACAGGGCACATAGAGTAACAAATAGTTTCACCAGGCACATACACCACAGTATTTATCCAGGTACCCCCAAGGATAGAAACAAGAATAAGAAATTCCATCTTAGCACTCAAATTACAGAAGCAATGTAAACAGTTGAACCATACATACAGCACTTTGTCAGCTTCTTCAGCTTCTGTAGAAATCATGACTGTTGGTAGGTTAAAAAATGTCATTGTTTCTGTCTCTGTGAGTAGTATCTCTACAGTCTTCTTTAAGTCTTCTATTACAGGTTTTCCATCTGTTTTCTTCTTAACTGGTAAATCTAAAATGCACAATACAAATCATTTACTGATTGCTATTTTAAAATTTCATTTCATAAGTTATTGTGATAGGTCATACATTAGAGGTGGCTTTATATGGTCAAGAATCAGGACATGTTGAGAGATGTAGTCTGTCCAATTCCTCTGAAGCCAAACTGAATCTTACAGCCCATAAACAGTCTCTGTTTCTAATACAATAAGCATACCCGTCTCATACTTTTAGTCATAGCTCCAAAAGCATTCCATTACATCTCCCATAATATTAACGGAGAATGGGGTGAATGACTGTTGATACTACTCAAGAATATGGGCAAGTGTATTTTGGGACAATAGTATACAACCCTTCTTTGAGCCTAAGCTAACTTCTAGTCTATCTCTACAACAACCTTTTGTTGTTTGGCCTTCTTATCAGTTGTCTTTCGATTTAGATTACAGCCCACACCTCTAATCATCTTTACCAGGAGCTAAAGACTCTCCAATGAAAGTTCTGCTTAAATATAGGATCAAAATAGGCTCAATATCCATGTAAGTAATACAGGGAAAAGGGTTAGCCTCAAGCCTTTAGGCAAACCAGAGGTTCAAGTTCTTTAAAAAAATTTCATTCAGGACTGGGGAAGTTGGACTTGGGTAATAAAGAGCCATGACAAGGTATATAGGTCAGGCAGAGTGCAATGCTTTCTGTTAAAAACAGGATGTGAAGAAGGAATCCATGAGTCTTTGGGAAGGGTTAAGCTTGAATAGCTTTAGAAAAACAGAATTTAAGGGTGTACTTTCCAGAGACTAAGGCTCAGTCTCCTCTTAAGAAGGCCCAGAGCCTGAGAAAAACACTTCTTATAATCTAAAAAAATCCACAAGTTATTAATTCCACTAATTCCAGGAAATTAATAGTCTAGTCAATCTTCTAATGGCAGAGGAACTACCATTCACAGACAAAGCCCTAGGTTGGCAAAAAGGATTTTTGCCTGGATCTATCAACCATTGTCTGAATGTTGTTTAAATTTGGTATATATTGAAAAATTGTCTGAAACTCCCCCATATAACCTATAGAATCTATTTCGTGGGTCAGATCCCCTAACACAATTAGATCTTGACTACTTATCCCTCTCCACCTGGAAAAGTATCCCACATTTATCAATTTGCCTTGCCTGCTCCTATTTACTCCCAGTAATGGAGAGAACACTTCTCCATTCCTGACAGTTCTTCTGGAAGGGAGCTCTAGTATGACAACCTTGGCTCCTCTCCATACCTTTACAAATGATATACCTTACGAGGGTTGGGGTGGGCCTGAGGTGGTCTAGATTCTTTAGTGAATGGGTGGGTAGGTCTGTCAAATTTGGGAGTTCAAGAGCAGGACTTTATCCATAATGTCATATTTTGTCTCCAATCTATCACAGCTACCCTTACTATATTTTTCAATTAAAAAGGGTTGCTATTATTTGACTACCTTTGGAGACCCCAATAGACAGGAATCTGTGAAGCCTTCCTTGGTTCCTACTTAGGCTAGAATTGGTGTGATACAATAACAATACAATTGAGTCGCAAAAGCATTTTATTCTTCTCTCCCTACAAATGGACTATATGCAGCAAATCAAGATACTCTATGAGTTTATGTAAAAGGTAGATAGCTATTACTTATTCATTTATTCAATGAGATCATTCAGAGACAATCTGTGTGTAAGGTGCTGTTTGGTCCCTACCTTGCAATAAAATCACAAGCTTTTCTAATCGTAAGCTTCCTTTTGATTATAAATAAAGCAATGGTTCTAAACTTTAGCATGCATCAGAATCACCTGAAGAGCATATTAAAGATTGCTGGGACTCACAGCTAGACATTTTTTAAACATTTAATAAACATTTGATTTTAGAATCATTTTACATATACAGAAAATTTGAAAAACTATTATAAAGAGTTCCTTCCTGTTTCCCTTCACCCAGTTTTTCCTATTGTTAACAATTATTAAAACTAATAAGTCAATATTGATACCAATATTGATACATTATTATCAAAAGCCATACTTTATCACAATTTTCTTAGTTTTTAACTAATTTCCTTTTTCTTTTCCAGGATCTCATCCAATATGCATTACATTTAGTCATCTTATGTCCTTAGGCTTCTCTAGACTGTGACAGTTTCTTAAACTTCTCTCATTTTTGATGACCTTGAGCTTTGAGGAGTACTGGTCATGTATTTAGTAGAATGTCCTTCGATTTGGGTTTGCCTGATGGTGGGGAGGGGTTATGGATTTCTGGTAGGAAGATTACAGAGGTAATGTGTCATTCTCATCTTATATCAAGGGTACATGCTATCAACATGTCTTACCATTGATCATGTTAACCCTGAACTGAGGTAGTGTGTCAGGTTTCTCTGCTGTCAAATTACTCTTCTCTGTATCCAGTACTCTTTGGAAGGCAATCAATATGCAAAACCCACACTTAAACAGGATGGAGAGTTAAGCTCTGCCTTGTTGAGGGAGGAATATCTATGTTAATTATTTGGAATTCTTTTGTACAGATTTTTCTATTCCCCCCATCTATTTACTTGTTCAATCATTTACTTACATCAGTATGGACCCATGAGTATTTGCTTTATACTTTGGAATATAATCTAATATTACACTATTTATTTTGTTGTTGAAATTTTTCACCTTTGACCATTGGAAGCTCTTTCTGTCGGCTGCTGTGTCCCTTTCACTACCTCTACCATTTTTTGTTTGTTTATTTTTATTGTAGTTTTCTTTCTTAGCATTTGTTTACTTTCTGATCCCTGCCACAAACCTAGAATGCATCAATTCTCCAAAGATTCCTGTTTCCTTTTATTAGAGAATGGTATTAGAAACCAAGATCTGGGTACTGGGTAGCTATTGCTACTGGGATATCATTGTTTCTAGGCTCTTCAGACACTGTTCCTAGCAGACAGAACTAGGAAATATTTCCTTTTATACTAACCCATGCATACATCTATATCAATATACATATATTAATCTGTATCTATATTAAGCTAAACATGAGTTCATATTAATGTTTCTGATTCTCATCTAGTGCCACATGTATAATTCTAACCTCCCTTTGTTTTATGGTCATCTTCCATTCCAACAACAGTGTAAAATCTGCTTCCCGCCATCTGCCTTCCATTTGTTTACATGTTCAAACCTAGTATACGTGTACAACGGTTCAGAATTGTTTACCTATACTCCCTTGAAAAATGACTTTATCAACTAGAGTACACTGTTTTATGTGCAGTTCCATGTTTTAAATCTTACACAATCTACTCAATATCAATATCATTTAGGTCTACACCTTCCCCCCTCAACCACCACCACTCTTTCAGTGAGGTGATGTCATACATTTGTAAGTTATATTCTGATGTCACAGTTTGTATTCCATTCAAAGGTCCTTTAGCTTCTTCATTTCTTAATGTAGATATATTAAAGTTCACTTTTGTGCTGTAAGATTCTAGAATTTATAAATGTATACTTTTACGTATCCACCACTACAATATCATACAGAATAGTTTCACCCTCCTGAAAAATCCACTGTTTCACCTATTCAACCCCCTGCCCTCTCCAAGCCCCTGGCAACCAGTGATGTATTTTCTGTTTCTTTACTTTTGCATTTTCCAGAATATCATATACATGGAATTATGCAATGCTACACACGAGACTTTTCAGACTGGCTTACTTGACTTAGCAATAAGTATTTAAGATTCATCCATACTGTTGTGCAGATTTATAGCTCATTTATTTTAATTGCTGAATATTCCATTGTATACATGTACTATTGTTCATTTATCCATTCGCCTATTAAAGGACATCTTGATTGATTCCAATATTTTGTGATTATGATTAAGGGGCTAGAAACATTGGAGTGCAGATTTTCATGTGGATATGTTTTCAAATCAGTTGAATCCTTAGGAGTGGAACTGGATTATATGGTAATACTATATTTAGCTTTATAAGAAACCGCCAAATTGTCTTTCAAATTTGTTGTGCCATTTGCATTCCCATCAGTAATGACTTAGAGTTCCTATTGCTTCTTATCCTTGCTAGCAATTGGTATTGTCAGTTTTTTTGATTTTAGTCATTTTAATGGGTGTGTAGTGATATCTTATTGTTTAATTTGCAATTCCCTAACTACAAATAAAGCTGAGTATCTTTACATATGCTTATCTGCCATACATATATTTTTTTGTAAAATCTTTGTTCTACTCTTTTTTTATTTTTATACAAGTTATCATATATGTAATTTTCTAATATTTTCTCCCAGTATGTGGCTTGCATTTTCATCCACTTAACACTGCCTTTTACACAGTAAAAAATTTTAATTTTAATAAAGCCCAACCAATCAACTTTTTTCTTGCATGGATTATGCTACTGGTATAATATCTAAAATCTCATCACCAATCTAAAAATCACAGAATATTTTGATATTTTCTTCTAGAAATTTTATACTTTTCATTTTACATTTAGGTTTATGATTTATTTAGAGTTAATTTTTGCGTAAGGTGTAAGGTCAGTGTTTATGTTCTTTTATTTTTTTTGCATTTTGACCTACAATTGTTCCATCACAGTCATTGAAAAGATAAGCCTTCCTCTATTGAAGTGCCTTTGTGCCTTTGCCAAAGATCAGTTGATTATACTACTGTGGGTCTATTTTTGGGCTCTCTATTCTGTTTCGTTGATCAGTGTTTACTGTTTTACCAGTATGCTGTCTTGATGATGGTAGCTTTACACTTACTCTTGAACTTAGGTAACTTGAATCCTTCAAATTTGTCCCTTTTTTTTCAGGGTTGTGTTGGCTATTCTAGGTGCTTTGCCTTTATGTCTATAGAAGTTATAGAATCAGTTAGTTGATATATGTAAAAAATCTTGCTGGGATTTCGATAGAGATTGTATTGAATCTATACATCAAATGATGAAGAACTGACATCTAAACAATATCAAACTCCAATGCACAAATAGAGAATACCTCTCAATTTATTTAGATCTTTTTAATTCCTTTCTTCCCTCTTTTGCAGGTTTTGCATACAGATTTGGTCCATATTTTGTTGGGTTTATACCTCTTTTATTCTGCTCTACTATAAATGGTATTGTTTTTGAAAATTTCAAGTTCAAGTTGTTCATTGATGGTATACAGAAAAGTAATTTGCTTTTATATATTATCCTGCAACATTGCAGGATATAAGCTTATTGGTGCCAGGAATTTTTATTTTTTGTAGACTCTTTAGCATTTTCTACATAGACAATCATGTCATCTGCAAGTATACAGTTGTATTTTTTCCTTTCCAATGTATATAAATTTTATTTTTCTTGTCTTGTTAAACTATGGAGGACTTCCAATACAATGTTGAATAGGACTTGTGAGAGAAGACATCCTTCCCTTATTCTGGATCTCAGTGGGGAAACACTCAGCCTCTCATCATTAAATATGTGCCCTAGGGTCTTTTTTGAGATACAACTGACATAACGTTATATTAGTTTCAGGTGTATAATGTAATGATTCAATATTTGCATATACTGCAAAATAATCACCACAGTAAGTCCAGTTAATATTCATCACCATACAGTTACAGATTTTAGCTCCACTCTCCCAGCTACTTTCAAATATGCAACACAGTATTATTAACTACAGTCACCATGCTGTATATTATATCACCATGACTCATTCCTTTTATAACTGGAAATTTGTACCTTTGACTTAGGTTTTTGTATATTTCCTTTATTAGCTTAAGAAAGTTCCTTCCAGCTCTTGTTTTTAAAGTTTTTAAAAATTATGAATAGATATTATTTTTTCATCAAGTACTTTTTCTGCATCTATTGATAGATCATATGGTTTTTCTTATTCAGTCTTTTAATGATAAATTACATTAAAAAAATTGTAAGTGTTGAACCAGCCTTATATTCTTGAAATGGGCTCTATTTGGTTGAGATGTACTATCTCCTTTATAAATTGCTAGATTTTGTTTTCCAATATTATTTTTTAAGATTTTTTTTTGCATTTATGTTCCATGAGAGTTATTGGTCTATAATTTTCTTATGTCTTTATCTAGTTTTAGTATTAGGGTAATGCTATCTCATAAAATGAGCTGGTGAATGTTTCCTCTTTACCTATTTTCCAGAACAAACTATATCAGCGATTTTCAACCCTTATGCCACAGCACACTGGGGAACCACAAGAATTTTTAACACATGCAATACCTGACTATTTAGTCAAGGGCACTGACCTCTTTTCCCTGAGACTGTCAAATTAAAAAATGATAACATCCAGCACAACAATAGCCGTGTGATGTGAATGAATCAAAATTAAATCTATTTTTTTCCTACCTCAGAGGAGATAGGTTTACACATATCAGCACACCACTATTTATGTCTAACCCCCACTCCCAGATATTCCAATTTAATAGGGCTGAAATAAGACTTTACTAGGGGAATTTTAAGAGGTATACCAGATGATGTTAATGTGCATTTAAGATTAAGAAACACTGCTCTAGTCTAAATAATCAGCTATGTGGCAGTAGAATTGTTTAGGTGTAATTCACTTTAGAGACTAGCTTCACCAGCACCTGGCCAAGACCACATAAACATCTGTATCATTCTTCAAGGCTTCCAGGGTGAGGCTGTGTCACGTCTGTTTGTTTTTGATGTAGACAAGCAGAGGAAAGTCTTAGGCAAATCATTTTTATAAAGATTTTAGTCCTTATCTTAAGAACAATGCAGATCCATGGAAGGGTTTTTAAGCTGGCGAGAGTGATTAGATTGTGTTTTTAAACAGATCATTCTGAATACAGTTTGGAAAAACAAACTGGAGGGTGGCAAGAAGATCTGTAGAGAGGGCTGGAGATAGTCATGACAATAATCCAATCCTCTTGGTCTCCCTCTGAGAGGGTGAGTTTCACTCCTGGGACAGATTGTTGATTGCCTAAAATTCTTCGCTAAGTCTTTCTCCCTTACTTTGCCTCTCTCCATATATATAACAACAGAGAGATGGGGACATCAACTATTTAGTTTTCCAACACTCTCTTGAAGCTAGGGGTGACCATGTGGCACATTTCTGGCCAAAAAGATAAAAGCAAAAATAAACAAGAAGAAAAGTCTTCTGGGGAAGCTTTTCTTTCCTGATGAGGGAGAAGTGACTGGGGCAACGGCCTTTCTCCTTCTCCTGCCTCTTACGTGGATATAATGCCCAAGAGGTGGGGTGAATATTTTGAGTCCATGAAGCAAGAAGAAAGGGCTTAGGGAAAGAGAAGAGTGAAGCTGCCATACCAGAGTCTGGCATAATTAAGTCACAAAACCAAGGCCAAAAGTTAGCTACCTCTTAACTTCTTTTAATGTGAGAAAAATAAGACTTTGTTTAAGCTAATGGTAGTTAGGTATTCTGTTACTTGTTGTCAGATGCATGCCTATTGCACCGAAAATGTGAGTCCATCACCAAAAAAGAGGATTCCATCAAGCACTTTTCCAACTGTATCAATATTTTCACTAATCCTTCATTATCATCTTAGAGGGAAAAGCATCCTTACTGTGCTCTTAATGCAAATGCCCCTCAAGTAGGTACTCATTTCTTCTGGTGCTTCTAACCAACCATTATTTCATCATTGTTTTATCTTCACTTTCAAAATCCTTTGCACTACCTCATGGTTTCTCCTTGGCTTGGAGTGGGCCTCTCCCCTTCATTCTGACAAATTACCGTTATCTTTAAAAACCCAATTCAAAAAAGTCAGTGACGTTCTCTGTGAACATTTTCTCTTTTTCTTACCTCAAAGGAGTTAATCTTTCCTTTCTAAGTACTCCCATCACATTCTGCATATGTCTTAGTATAGCATTGATCACAATGTATCAGGATTATTTGTCTCCTGAGTAAAAAGCTGAGTTCTTTAAAAAACAAACAAACAAAAAAACATGGTCTGTGATTCCTCAAGCTGGTGATATAGGAACAGTCACCTTGGGAACTTCTAGAAACATATGGGTAGTTATTACTCTGGTAATATTCATGTGGCTACTGTACACACCAGCATTTGGGAATCATTACCACAGTTCTTTTATCTTAAGTATCTAACAAATAATGAGCATATCTGCTAAAGAAATATAATGGTCTGCTACTGATAAACAGCTGTATTTTCATTACCTGTAAAACTTGTCAGTCCTTCCCGTTTATAGGGTTGTTCTTCTATTTCTTCTGCTGTTGATTCACTAGTTGATAGACTTGACTTAGAAACTGTACTGCTTCCTAAAACTGATCTTTAATAATAACAACATTATTCGTTTATTTAGATGTCAATATGGATAATTAAATATACAAATGAAAAAATCAGATTGAGAAATCAATTATACATAAGCAAAATTGATAAAAATTAGTTCTTCAAACATCAAGGTGATTTTTAATATTCTTTAAGAAGTCATTTTAAATATATTTTAGAGATGAGACATGTCAAAACTATGCCTGAAGTCCTTCAATGGATTCCCAATATATTTAGGGTAAAGACCCAAAAGTATAGCCTACCTACCTAGACCCCACCTTCAGTATCACTCTTTACTTCCCCTCTTCTTTCTTTTCTTTAAGTTCCTCAATCTTGTAGAGCTTTCCTCCTTCAAGACTTCAGCCTAGAACACCCTTCCTTTCATGTGTCACCAGGTTGCTGCTCATCATTCAAATCTCATCTTAACTGTGACTTACTCAATTTGATAAGGATCCTCCCTAGATTTACTTAAAAGAAAATCTGTGTACTCAATGGAAAATCAATACTAAAGAATCCCAAAATAATTTCCTCAAATATATGAACTTAAAATTACTCCATGATATCAAGTGCTTTCTTCCTTTCTATTTATGGTCCCAACTGCACTCCCTGAGGGTGGGTTAAGTTTACCGGAATATCCATTGTTTTGCTTAGCACTCCCATGGATACTCTAGAGCAGCATTCCCCCCCCCTAAATCTCATGCTTAGTTAATATCTGGAACTTTTGTCAGATTGAAAATTACACACTCAAATATTTCGCCATAATCTTTACATTGTTTTAGGATGTATACTGTTTTATTATTGCAAAGACTCTGAACTTCTCTACTATAAGCATTCATAAAATTTCAAGTACAAAAACAAATTTCAAGTACATTAGTATATATGTAATAGATGCATAACATTTCATTTACAAAAAGGAAAATTATAAAATAGGAGAAACCAAACCCTGAGAGAACAGGGATTTGCATGGGAAAATGGGGGTGGGGGAAAGCCACTCTTTCCCAGAAATTGCAGCATAAAAGAAACTGAATAAATATGTCTGTGGGCATGTAATATGGCCCCCTCTTTTGGTTTTTCAGGAAATACAGTAAAATTTATATATTTTTTCACAAATGTTTTGGTGTGAGAGCAGGGGAACTTAAGCCATGCAAAGTTCTACATCTAATTAAAATTAATTATGAGAAGAGCATAAGGATGGCACATTAGCATGACAGAGCGGAGCCGGGAGACTGGAGACAATGGGCATCTAAGTTACATATATGCAACTTAATGGAAAAACAGTATATATGATATAAAAAAATATATAAAATAGTATACTCTACCTTGTAAACTGCCCTAACATACTAGGATTTAGTGTATTTTGATAAAGGCTGTGGGAAGTTACATATTCTGATGCAAATGATCCTTCCTGTGATGTCAATAGTTTATTTGGCTTTGCTGTACCAGTAAGTGGATCTGGACGGTAAAGAGGCCGAGGAGTAACATCAACTCCATTTACATCAAACACCTGTGGGAAGTGTAATATAAAATGAAATAAGTTCAAAAGATGAGGTTTCTAAATAATTAGTCCTATAAATTAGAAATAAAAGCAGTAGGGGAAAAAAGATAAGCATAATGTTTCTAGGATAGAATAAACATGAAAAATTGATCAATAAAAGATTTTATGCTTAAAAAGTTTCTTAAGTAGGCATACGTTTTTAAGTCTTATGTTTCACCTATGTACAAGCAATATATACTAATTTTGAAAAACTTCAGAAAGATCATTATTCATCCAGATTATTTTTGTATATTTATTTTTTTGTGTATAGCTTTTTAAAAACTTACTTTTCACATTAATAATCATTTCCAGATTACATATGGAGGGAGGGGAACACAGCATTTATTCTTGCATTATTGTTTATTAATTATTGTATTATTTTCCATATGAACAACTGTAAACTTACTTTTGTCCCACCCTGTATTCTCGGTTTGTTTTTGGCTAACTTTTCATTTTTTCAATTTGAAATTTAGCATATACAGAATTGTAATTAAAACAAAACCATACAGTTAATATAAGGCAAGTATTACAATAATCACAACTAAAAAAATTAGAACATTGATAGCACCTCCAGAAGACTTTGCCTCTCTGGATCACAGCTAGTGCCCTTAGCCTTTGCCCCTTCTGGATTTCAGCCATTCACTCCTCCCAGTGGTAATTATTAACTTGATTTTGCTAGTCATTTCCTTTCTTCTTTTTATAGTTTTATTAAGCATGCATTCTTAAACAACAGCATTTACTTTTTATATATTGTATCGAAGTAAAATATGCATATAGAAAGTACACATATAAATGTACAGCTTAATGCATTTTCACCAACTGAACACACCCATGGGCCCAGTATTCAGGTTTAGAAACAGAAAATTACAGAATCCCGGAAACTCCTTTCATGAGGGATACTATCTCCCACCAAAGGTAATAATTACTCTGATACCATGGATTAATTTTGTCTGTTTTTAAACTTTATTTAGATGGAATCATACTATATTTCCCTTTGGTATCTGGTTTCTTTTGTTCAATATTATATTTGTGAGATTCATTCATATTATCAAGTATAGTTGTAGATGATTCATTTTCACTGTTTACACTATTCCATTGTGTGAATATGTCACAATTTTATTTACCTATTCTATCGTTCATGGACATTTCTGTGGTTTCCAATATTCTGGCTCTTACAAATGGTGCTGCTATGAATACTGTTGTACGTATTTTGCTGAATATGCTGTATGAATTTATGTTGGATATGTACCTGAGAGTGAAATTTCTGGGTAATGAATTATGTATATGTTCATCTTTAATAGCACTGCTAACGTTTTTGCAAGTGGTTCCCACCAACAATGTATGAGAGTTCTGGTTGCTCCAGATTTTTGCAAGCAAAATCCCAGTATTTACCATGTTTGTCAATGTAATTTAGTTTTGCCTGTTTTTAAAATTTATATAGTCATATATTATGACTGATACTCTGTCATCTTTTGTTCAACATTTTTATATTTCTCCATGTACAGAAGAGGTTTGTTCATTTACTGATGACTATAAACTAATCTGTTGGATTAGTATATCATATATTATTTTTCCATTTTACTTTGACTAGACATTAAGTTGTTTCTAGGTTTGGAGCGTCATGAAAACTGTTTTAATGAACATTTACGTAAAAGTATACTGATACACATGAGAATGCAATTCTGTAGGGGATGTATAAATGTGCATTTGATGGGTCAACCTGATTAAATTACACCTAACTATTCGCCAAATTGGTTGTAAAAATTTTTACGATTACCAGCACTGTGTGACAACTGCTATTACTCCACATTCTCAACAACTAGCACTGTCAGATTTATAAATTGAAGCCAGTCTGGTATGTGTATACAGATATCTCATTTTGATCTTAATTTCCATAAAGTTGAGTTTCTTTTCATATAATTACTCCCATTTTAATTCTTTTTTTTGGGGGGGGGGGAGAAAAATGTCCCATACCTGTCTTTTGCAGACTTTTCTTTTTTTTAAATTGATAATGGGAGTTCATTATATATTCCAAATATGAATCCTTTCAGTTTTATGTGTTGCAGATGTCTTCTTTCACTCTGTAGCTTCATTTTCTTTGTGATAATTTTTAATAAATAGAAGTGCTTAATCTTAAAGTAGTCAAATTTATCACATTTTCCTTTATGGTTTATGCTTTAGATGTCTCGTTTAAAAAACATTTCCAATCCTGGAGTTATGAAGATGTTTTTCTGTTGCTTTTCATGTTTAGATCTACAGTATACCTGGAATTGGGTTTTGTGTATAAGATGCGGAAGGCAAAAAAAGAATTAAAATGGGAGTAATTATATGAAAAGAAACTCAACCTTATGGAAATTAAGATCAAAATGAGGTATCTGTATACACATACCAGACTGGCTTAAATTTATAAATCTGACAGTGCTAGTTGTTGAGAATGTGGAGTAAAGTCCTGATCACATTTGTTATAAAACAAGTGTTTATATGTGCTTGAGTCACTTGTAGGCTCTCTGCCCATCCCTTTGCTAATGTCACCCTTGTTATTAAACTTGGTATCTGAGAGGGTAAATCTTTCCACCTAGTTCTTAATCAAGAGTGTCTTGGCTATTCTTAGGCTTTAGCAGTTTCATACAAATTTTAGAATTACCTAGACAAGTTCCTGAAAAACATATCATGAAAAAAAAACTTCTGAGATTTTGACTGAAATTGCAAAGAATCTATATGTCAAAATTTGAGTATAACTGATACGTGTACAATCTTTCTATGCATAAACATGACCTATCTCTTCATTTGTATCTCCTTTAATATCCTCCAGTAAAATATTAAAATTTTAAAAATACAGATATTTACATCTTTTGTTATACTTATTCAAAAGTACATGATGCATTTAATGCTATTATAAATGGTATCACTTAAAAAGATGTAATTTTAAAATCATTTGTTGCTGGTATACATATGTCATGTGTTGCTTGTTTGATTTGATATCCAATAACCTTGCTTAAACTCTTACTATTTTGATAATTATCAGTAGGTTATTTTCAATTTTATATGTAGACTATTGTGTCATCTACAAATATTCAACATTTTGTTTCTTCATTTCTAATTCTTATTCTTTGCATTTCTTTTTCTTCTCATACTGAACTGGCTGAGGCTTCCAAAAATGTTGGATAGAAGTGGATCCTTCCTAGAAATGCCTCACCATTAAATATAATCATTGCTGTATGATTTTTATAGATAAGAAATCAGATTAAGAAAGTTCCTTGTGATTTCCAGTTTCATAAGAATCCTTTAAATAATATTTAATCTTATCAAATACTTTCTATCTGTATTTAGATAATCATATGCTTTTTTCCTTTTAAATGTCATTATGGTAAATTACACTAATGAATTTTTAAACATTAAACCTATCTTAGTATTTTGGTATACACTCAACCTCCTCATAATGTATTATCTCTTTTTATTGATATTGAATTTTGCTAATATTTTATTGAGGATTTCTCCATTTATGTTGGAAACTCAAATAAGATTGGCTTATAATGTTTCTCATTTTGTTGTTGGCTTTTAATATCAAGATAAGACTAGCCTCATAAAATGAGTTTTGGAGTATATCCACTTTTCTATTTCTGTTTTCATCCATATATGTTTAGCACATATCACTAGAGAAAAACCATCTGGGCCTAGAATTACTTTAAAGGAAGGTTTTTAAATTATTCATATTACTTTCTTTAATAGATTACAATTTTCAATTTTTCGTCTCAGTAAAATGCATGTTTTGAAAGAATTTTTCCATTTTATCTTAATTTTCAAAATTTAAAATTGGAATAAATTTACAGACAATATGCACTATCTTTTATTTTTATTTAAAAAAATTTTTTTAATCCTCACTTGAGGATATTTTTCCATTGCTTTCCAGAGAGAGGGAGGGAGAGGGAGAAAGAGAAGTATCAATGATGAGAAACATTCGTTGGTTGCCTCCTGTAGGCCCCCTACTAGGGATCCAGCCTGCAACCCAGGCATGTGCCCTGAGCAGGGCAGTTTGTGTATTTTTAGGAATGTGTCTATCTTACATAAGTCATTTTATTTCTTGGCATGCAATTTATTATAGTATTCCTTTATAATCCTTTTTATTTCTGTAAGGTTGGTGGTAATGAACACTCATTTCTGATTTTAGTACTTTGAGTCTCTTTTTTGTGGTGAAGCAGGATACATGATTGTCAATTTTTGCTGATCTTATCAAAGAACCAGCTTTTGGTTTCACTGATTCTATTGTTTTTTATTCAATATTTCATTAATTTCTAATCTATATTATTTCCTTCTTTCTGCTTCCTTTTTGTTGTTGGTTTTTTTTCTTCCCAGTTTCTTAAAGTGGAAATTTATGCTACTGATTCTAGACTTATCTTCTTTATAATGTGGGCATTTACATGTATAAATTCCCCTCTAAGCACTGCTTTAACTGTACCCCATAAGTTTTGTTATATTGTGTCTTAATTATCAATCATCATAAAATATTTTCTATTTCCTTTTGATTTTCCTTTGACTCATTGAATATTTAGGAGTGTGTTGCCTGATTTATACATACTTATGAGTTTCACAGTTTTTTCCTGTTATTGATTTATAATTGTATTCCTTTTGTTGTTTATTCATGGTTTTATAAACTCCACATGAGTAAAATCATCCAATATTGCCTTTCTCTGACTTTTCACTTAGCATAATACCCTCTAGGCCCATCCATGTTGTCACATATGGCAAGATTTCATTCCTTTTTATTGCCAAATAATATTCCTTTATCCATTTACTTATTGATGGGCATCTAGGTTGTTTCCTTGGCTATTACCAGTAATGCTGCAATAAACATGGGGATGCATATTTCTTTTTCAATTAGTGTTTTTACTTTCTTCAGATAAATACCCAGAAGTGAAACTGCTGGATCACGGGGTAGCTTTTTTTTTTTTTGAGGCGTCTCTAAAATAATAAAAAGTATAGTATAGTAAATACATAAATCAGTAACATAGTTGTTATCAAGTGTTACATACTGTACACAATTGTATGTGCTATACTTTTATATGATTAATCATATAAAAGTATAGACATAGGTCTGTCTAATCTAGCATCAATACGAGCATGTGAGTAATGTGTTGCACTCAGACATTATGATAGCTATGACATCCCTAGGTGACAGAAATTATTCAGCTCCCCTATAATCTTCTGGGACCACTGTAGTATATGTGGTTCATCATTGAACAAAACATTGTTATGCAGTGCATGGCAGTCATTTTTTAGGTCAATCTTTGATATCTGTTCTCACTACAAAAGACCCCTTCCAGCTGTCGTTATTCCCTGGTTCCCTGTAAACTAGACAGCCTACAATCTAATGTATATCTTCACTAGATCCACAAATCTCCCAATTGCCTCCTACCATAACCTCCACTGTTTTTTAGGGTACTCTTGGGTTTAAACTTCATGCTCTGTTGAAAATAAAGTTGGTTACTTTCAGAAGATATTAGGGGCTGTTTTACACCTTGCTTCTTCCCACCGATTAAATCTCTCCATCAGGTCCCTATAATGTGAGTGGGGACAATGTTAAACTTCCCTATGAGTGACAACATGGAGGGGGTGGAGCAGTAACCTGAGGTCTTCTCAGCTTAGATCTCCTGATAAGGAACCATAATCTCTTGAACCAGAGGACCCAATATTCTCAGGATGTCATATTCAAGGTTGACCTCATCAGTGGGGATTAGGCAGAAGAAAAAAAAATCCACACTTCTCAACCACAGGATTTAGCCTCAGCAATGGGGCTGGATGAGAATCACTAAGGTTCTGCTTCTGGGAAAGTAAGTCATCAGCTGGGAGGTGAGCGGAGAGGGAGTTGTGTTCTTGGCCTCAAGCAGTCTAGAGTGCAGTGTTACTTTTGTATAGGGTGTGAGATAAGAGTCCTACCTCATTCTTTTCGTGTAGATATCCAGTTTTACCAACACATTCATGGAAAAGACCATTCTTCCCCATTGCATAGTCTTGGCAGTCTTGTTGAAAAGCATTTGACACATATTGAGGGTTTATTCCTGGGCCCTACATTCTATTCCATTGGTTTATATTTCTTTTTTTTTAATGTCAGTACTATACTGTATGTTTTTAAATTAGGAAGTATGAGACCTCCAATTTTGTTCTCTTTTTCATGATTGTTTTGGCTACTTGGGCTCCTTTGCTATTCCATATAAATTTTAGGATGAATTTTTTATTTCTGTAAAAAATGTCATTGAAATTTGATAAGGGTTGCATTGAATCTGTGGATCGCTTTGGGTAGTATTGACATCTTAACAATATTAAGTCTTCCAACCCATGAACAAGGGATTTTTTTCTCATTTATTATTGTCTTCTTTTATTTCTTTCAGCAATTTCTGTAGTTATCAGTATACAAAGCTTTCACCTCCGTTCTTTATTCCTAAGTACTTTATTATTTTTGATGTTATTGTAAATGGATATCTTTTTCTTAATTTTCTTTTGGGAGTGTTCATTGCTCAGTGTACAGAAATGCAACTGATTTTTGTGTTAATTTCCTATCCTACTTTTCTGAAAAATTTTTTTTAAATGTGAAATCATTAGGTTTTCTATATATAAGATCACAGCATCATGTTTTCTATATATAAGATCATGTGAACTGAGATAATTTTACTTCTTCTTTTCTACTTTAAATGACTTTTATGTCTTTTTCTTGCCTAATTGCTCTGGCAACAACGCCCATTATGAGGTTGAATAAAGTGGCAAAAGCGGGCATCCTTGTCCTGTTTCTTTATTTCATCATTGTGTATGATGTTAGCTGTAGGTTTTACAGAATGTCACTCAGGAAATACTTTCTCTTTCAAGTTAGTCAAAACATTAAAGAAAAAAATTTAAAAAAAAATCATGAATGGATATTGAATTTTTCCTAAATGCTTTTCCTTTATGTGTTTTTTATTTTTTTTTTGGTCTATTAATATGGCAAGTAGTAATGATTTTTAAATGTTGGAACAACCTTGCATTCATTATCCCTATTTGGTCATGACTGATTATCCCTTTTATGAAGTATTGCTAATCCTATGTAATATGTATGTTATATATGTATGAATGTATAATATATACATAATGTATATAAATGTGTACACAATCTGTATATTGTTGTTATGAAGTAAATATTTGTATACTCCCAAAATTCATGTTGGAACGCTAATCCCAATGAGATGGTATTGGGACATGGAATCTTTGAGAGGCAATTAGGTAATGAAGTTGGAGCCTCATGAATGAGATTAGTGCCCTTATAAGAAGAGGCCAAGAGAACTAGCTAAATCTCTTTCAGCCCGACAAAGATACAATGAGAAGGTGGCAGTCTGCAACCTGATAGTGGGTCCTCACCAGAACCTCATCATACTGGCACTCTAATCTTGGACTGCCAGAAGTGTGAGAAATACATTTCTTTGTTTATAGGCCAGCCACTCCATGGTGCTTTGGCATAACAGCCCGGACTAAGATGATGGTACATGTAATATATTAATTTATTAAAAATGTATAGGGTTGTTTCCATTTTTTGGCTATTATAAATAAAGTTGCTATGAACATTCCAGGTACTAGTCTTTGTATAAACCTATACTTTCTTTTCTCTTGGGTAAATACCTAGAAGTGGAATGGCTGAATGCTACAGTAGCTATATATGTGACATTTAATAAACTGTCAAATTGTTTTTCATTTTTCATAAGAGAGTTCTAGTTGTTTCATATACTTGCCAACATTTGGAATGATCAGTCTTTTAATTTTAGTCATTCCAAAATAGGTGTTTAGCAATATCTCACGGTTTTACTTTGCATTTCCCTAATGATTAATACTGATCATCTTTAATGTGCTCATTTGCCATCTGAATATGTTCTTTGGTGAAGTTTATTCAAATGTTTCACTCTTTTTAAAATGAGGTTGTCTAATATTGTTTTGGGCACTGTTTATATATTTTGGTAACTACTTTATCAGATATAGGCTTTGTAAATAACTTTTCCCATTGTGTGGCTTTTCTTTCCATTCTCTTAGCAGTGTCTTTTAAAGACCAGAAGTTTTCATTATGATGAAGTCCAGTTTATCAATTTTATCTTTAATGGACTGTGTTTTTGGTGTCATATCTAAAAAATCATTGCCTAGCCCATTCAGATTTATATATTATAAACTTTTCTGTATAACAAGCTGTTATAACAAAGTACATGTTTTATATATACATAACAAACATATATATATATATATACATGTTATACTTTGTTTAAAAGTTTTAAAAGGCAATTCTTAATAGTCCTCTATTGAGATAACCTATTTTATGACAATTCATTTCATGATATTTTCTAGAGAATGCTGCAAAGAGGGGATGAAAACTGTACTATCTGTATTATAGCTAGATTAGTTACAATTAATATCATAACCAACTAGTTATTAAGGTCATGAGGAAATTTTTCTCATTCCACTCTAATATTATTATCAATAATAAATTATAGGAGGCAACTGCCAATATTATACTGGAAGATGTTATGTGGTAAAGACTAATAAAATCAAAATATCAGTATTAGGAGTGATTATTTCAAAGCATCATATTTTCTACCTTTAACATTTCATCAAGTTCTTCAAGGTGTCATTTTCAAATAAACTCAGAATACTAAAGAATATTACCTGTGTGACTGTCTTTGTCATGGGAATATTCATTCTTTCTGATATTTTCACTTCCGGTAGAATCATCATGTTTTTTGACATACCCATTCTGCTTTGGTTTGAACTACTATATGCTTTCATTTGAGCTCCTTTTACTGGGTTGGTAAAGCCAATAACAGACCTCCTTGGCTGAAGGCCAACGCTCCTATACCAGGAAAAAAAAACAATACAGAGGACCCACAATTGAAGAAAAATTAACCAACGATAAAAAGGCTTTCATTTAGAAACATGAAAACAATCTAGACATATAAATAAGAAATAGTAATAATACTTAAGAGCTCATTAGGGGTAAGCACAGTTCTAGAATGTTTACATGCATTATGTCAATATTTCCGCACAACTCTTAAGAGGTTGCTATTACTATTATTTATATGAAATCACAGAAGTTTAAAGGGAAACATTTCTACTAGAGTTGAAATTTAAACCCAGGCAGTAAGATCCAAATTTCACATTGATTCCTCTGGGTCTGTTTCCTTATCTGTATAATAGGGATAATAATAGTATCTAATTCATAGGTTATTTGAGGATTAAAAGAATTAATTTATATATTATGGTTAGGAAGTATCTAACATGTAGTAAGTACAAATGAGTGTAGAGTGCACTTACATAGGCAGATTAAAGCATGAGTATAAACCTGGGAAAGAATATCATTTCTTGCCTAAGCAATTACATAATAATTTTTAATAAGAAGAGAAGTTATAAAGTCATAATCAAAATATTTATATCCTGAAGTAAAAATATGATTTCACTTTTGGATCTACTCTGTAAATTCATTAGGACAAAAACCTACCTTATCATTCATTCATTCTAGTATTCTGATTGTACTGTGGATTTCTATAAAATAAGGATAATTTGCCCTTAGACTTTAAAAAGGAAATATATTTCCAAAGAAAGTGTTCTTAATGATAGTGTTACTTTTCAAATCATAAAAGATCAGACTACAATAAAATATTTGTAAATGACATCAATCCACTTTTCATATTTTATTCATAGCATTTATTACTCCTTGACACTTTGTTGTTGTCCACTCCTCTGCTAGAATATAACCATGTTTAAGGCAAGAACTTTGTCTTGTTCACTGCTATGTCCCTAATACCCAGGACAGTGCCCAGTATACTGTGGGCACAAAACAAGTATTTTTTGAAGTAACTAAGTAAGTTCCATTCATGCTGCATTGTTTTTAAGTATTCCACCTTATCCTCCCTACTTCAGCCTCTAAACAACTTTACCTCCAACACCGCTAAGAAAATAAAAATGACCAATCAGGTAAAAACTCTTTAAATTATTTCTCCACCTTCATTAAATTCTTCTTCCACATCCTACAAACTCATATAAGCCCATCTTTATTTATTTCTTTCTCTTTCAGTAGAAGAGTTGCCATTCTTATCTAAGGCTATCTTTCTACCTATGCTTTGAAATGTCTTACTACTGTCTCAGGGACACTTCTCCATCAATAATTCCCTGTCTCCTATATCTTATTTCCTATCTTTTCCCCTTGGCATATAATTATGCCCCAGTCATCCCCTAATTTAAAAATCTTTCCTTTAGCTATGTCTTCCTCTATCTATTTACTGTATTTCTCCTTCCTTTCATAGTCTAACTTCTTAAAATACTAGACAGTTATACTGGCTACTTCGTTACTCATTTGCTTCATAATTCACTACAATCCAGTTCTACTTTTTCCTCTCCTCTCCTACTGCACAGAAACTATTTTCATTAAAATCACCTAGTCCTCCAAACTGAAATCCAAGGGACTTTTTCAGTACTTATCTTTGCAGCATCTGACAGTTGACCATTCCCCCTTCTTCAACTTCTTTGGGGCCTCCAGTCACCTGACCCTTCCATTTTCTACCAACTAGTACCTTTTAGGTTTCTCTTCTTTCTCTACTCAATCCAGAATACACAATTCATCAATGGACTTACTTTTATATATATATATATATACACACACATATATATATTTTTTTATTGATTTCAGAGAGAGGAAAGGAGAGAGAGAGATAGTTGAAACATCAATGATGAGAAAGTCGTCACTGATGGGCTGCCTCCCGCATGCCCCCGACTGGGGACCGAGCCCGCAACCTGGGCATGTGCCCTGACCGGGAATCGAACTGCAATCTCCTAGATCCTAGGCCAACACTCAACTGCCATGCCCGGCCGGGCTGGAATAACTCTTTTAACATAATCTTCAACTCTTATTTTCTTTCTCCTTGACATTTGCCCTCTCATCGTTACAAAATCCAGTCTTCCCATTCTATTTTTCCTTTATTAGTTTCCTATTTTGAAGATTACACTGAGGCTCAAACCTCAGTTATCTGTCTTCACACTATACACACTACTCCTGAGTAAATATAACAAAACACATGGATTACATGACTACTTATATTCCACTTCCTTAAGGTAATCTACATCATCATCACTATTTCCTTTCTCCCATCCCTTAAAGATTTTATATCCTGAATTACTGACTCTGAGTATTTCAATACCTATGAAGGTAATCCTGCTAATACTATGGTTTCTTAGTTCCTTGAAGTCTTCTCGCATAAATGATATTGTCATCCTTGCTATGTCAGCTAATTACTCCCATGTTCATAGCAGGTCAACCATCACTTCCTATTTTTCCATAGCTTGGGTGAAGACAGATTAACAAACAGAGTATACCAAGTAGGGGTAAGTTTCACAGAGAAAAATAAAGCAGTGTAGATAAGGAGGAAGTATTGTTATATATATGTGGGGTGGTTAGAGAATTCTTTGATAAGGTGACAGCTAAAGGAAATGAGTGAGTCATGGGGTCATCTAGCGGTACAATATTCCAAAAGACAGCAAGTACATCTTTTTTCTTTTTTTATCCTTACCCGAGGATATTTTTTCCTTTGCTTTTCAGAGAGAGTGAAAGGGAGAGAGAGAGAAACATTGATGTGAATGAGACATCGATTGGTTGCCTCCTACACACCCCCTACTGGGGCAGGGGATTCAGCCTGCAACCCAGGTTCATGTCCTTGACTGGAACCGAACCTGAGACCCTTCAGTCTGGGGGCCGGTGATCTAAGCACTGAGCAAACTAGCCAGGGCAAATACATACATCTTGAAGTGGGAAAATAATGTGCCTGATATTATTTAGAACAATAGTCAGTGTAACTAGTCAAGAGGAAGAGTCCAAGGTGAAATACTGTAAGGCAATGTAAGTAGTGAGCTTTAACTCGGAGTGAAATGGGAGGTAGAGGTAGAGGAAGGTTTTGAGAAGAGCCACAGCCATTACTATGTTGAGGATGTTGGCAAGGCCATTTATGTGGTTACTGCAGTGTTACAGTGACTTACATTGGAGTGGTAGTCTGGACTTATTTTGCAGATAGAGATGGTAGAATCTGCTAATGGAGTGGGATTTTAGAGAAGTCAAGGGTAACTCCAAGGTTTTTTACTAACAGAAAGAGTAGAAATTGCCATTTCACTACAGAGTTGGTTAGAAAATTAAGTTCAGTTTTGGATATGAATTTTGAGATGTCTTATTAACTTCTAAGTGCAGATGTTTGATTTTTTAAAGTCTGTTTTCTTGGGAGAGGTGCTGGCTAGATATATAAACTTGTGACTCATCAGTGTATAGGTGATTTTTAAAGGCATAATGGTGAAGAAACGACATTTAAAGACTGACCCCAACAACACTCCAATATTTAAACACGGAGAAATGAAGAAGTAACAGCAAAGTATTTTGACAAGAAGCCATAAACCAAGGGAAGAACTAGGGAAGAGTGGTAGTGTCCCTGAAACCAGAGGTAGTGAATGAAAATTCAAGAAGTGATAAACTAGATCAAAGCTGCTGATGGGTGAGTTAAGAATTGAACAGACATGGCCATTGAATATGGCTGGGCAGCTACTGTTGTTGACCTTTACTAAAACAGAAGGTTCTCTCCCAAGAACTTTCAACAAGTTCTGCTAAAGAAAAATTAGCTGAGCTGGAGGAGATGGAAGAGATGTTCAAAATTTGAAGAGAGAGAAGAAAAGGGGTCTGGAAATATGGGAGAGTGAACTAATCAGGGAGCTTTAGCGGCATTGCTGAGCAGCATTAAGGGAACACTTAAACTTATCAGCAAGACAAGTCCTCGGAGCTGTGTGCTTTCGCCAGCCTCTTATTCACCTGTTGCAGGAACAGAAGAATGTTGTAAGCAGGAAGGAGCTTTAAGGCAGGATGGAGTGAGGAGGAGACAGAAAAAGAAACCCGCGACTACAGAGCAAAGTAATGTTCAGTTAGACCGCTCTCAGAAGTTGAAAGGGTTGCACGTGTAGGCACAGGGTGTAGGCAACTAGCTTGAGTCTGCAGAGTGAAAAAACGGAGTGCTAGGAGGGTGGTTCTCAACAAATTCGGTCTTTTCTCATAGAGCAAGCACAGCAGGAGGTTTGAAAAAGGCTGTACTGGGTCAAGGAAGGAGAGACATTGCCGCCTGGAAGGTTCGAGGGCTGCTGACTGAGCCCAGCTGAAGCCGGAGAAAGGCTCTGAAAGGGTTGCTTCCCTGCGCGACCCAGAGGGAAGGACTAAGGTTTTAGCGCCGGAACTTACATTCCGAGGTTCTGCTGCTTGCGGCTGTCTCCTGGAGAGGTGGGCATGGTGGCGACTGGCTGGGAAGGGGTCGATCACCCCCTTCCCAGCCGGTTTCTGGAGTCCCTGTACCCCAACCCCAGGCGTTAGCGGCTGGGGCAGAAGCACCCGAATGTTTGCCGGGCGCCATGGAGACGGTGGAGCTCAGGCTCAACAAGCGGCCGCGCGGTTGGCTGGCGGCCGCAGGCCAAGGAGGAGGGCGGAGGCGGAGGGGAGGGCAGAGGGTTGGTGGAGCAAGAGGAAGCTCGGGGAGACGACTAGAAGAAGGAGGCGGGCGGCCCCGGCCCCAGGCCCCTCCCAGGCTCCGAGTCTCCCCGGCTGCAGGCGGATGGATGGGGCTTCTTCAGGCGGTGGCGGCAGCAGCGAAGGTGGCGGCGGCGGCAGCGGCAGCGGCTGTAAGTGCAGCCTCCACAAACCACCTCTCCTCTCCTAGTCCTTTTTGGGACGAGGGACTCCTGAGTTGTCCTCTGTCCCCTTTCTCCCCTTCCCCTCCCCCACCGTAGAGTACCGCCCGGAAGACCCCTAACTTCCGGGGAGGGGCTGCGGCTCGCTTCCCCTCCCAGAGTGGCGCCGGCGCATGCGCAGCTCCGCTCCGCCCCTCCCAACCCCCCAACCTGGTCTTTCGCTTTGGCGGTGGCCACGGCCCGCTGAGAAGCCTGTGCGGAGTGAGTTTGCCTAGCCCCGTTCGCCTCCGCCCCTTTCTCCTGTGGGCCTCTGATCCTGGTCGGGGTGGGGCTAAGCTGACCTCCCCTCTGTGGCTCCGCCTCTTTTCCCCAGCATCTCGGGGTTCTGTCCCAGCCCACGGGAGGCTCCGGCTCGCACCGCAGCCCTTGGGGTGAGCAGGGTCCTGGGCAGATCTGCTCTTTTTAGAGGGAATGAGGGAGGGAAGAGAGACCCTAAGAGGGCATTATTGTGAGGGACCGAGGTTCTCCCAGCCGGTGGAAGGATTCCTGGGAACAGATGCCTCCCCCTCCTTTGAATGGCCTTGTTCTTCCAGCTTTTAGTGGAGAGATCTCTGGCCTGTAGCTCATCTCTGGTCCTCCTCGCTTGCTGTGTGACCTTGAGCGAGTCACCACCCCTTTCTGGGCCCCAGTTATCCATCAAGCTTTCTCCAACACTAAAATTCTTAATTTTGCAGAAAAACTTATGCAGTAACAAGAGTGTCCGGTCTCCTGAGGCCGCTTAGCCGAGATGACCTGGAGTTGACTGAACCTTCTTTCTTCATTCCTGGGTGGAATGAGGTGACCTATTTATTGGGTCGCTTTTATTCCTTTACCATTGGTTACAAATTGCATGACTCAAGATTCGTTAATGTTTTCAAAAATTGTCATGGGATCCTTGTTCTAATTCCTGGACATCTTTTAAAAATTAGAGATAGGGTGAATGGTGAGCTTGTGGTACTTTCGTCTCTGGTCTAGTTACTACTGAGGCTCTCTTTCCTTTGATCCAGATGGTGTGGTGGCTCGATTCTCCCAGTGCCTGGCTGAGTTTCGGACGTGGTTAAGAACCAACTGGTTGAGGTTCAATGCAGACAAGACGGATGTGATGCTGGTAGGCAGGGGCACACTTGGAGATTAAGGGAGGGAAAATCCAAACTCCCTCAAGTACTATCAATATACTGTTCTTATATGTCCCATTGTTTGAGAACTGCGAATGGGCCAATAATTTCCAGAGTTTGGGTGAGATAAAAATAACATGTCAATATAAGAACTATAAAAATATCGGTTGGTGATAATCTGATAAAATAGTGCCACTGGATAAAACTCTTTATGTAAAAATTATGAAAAGAAAAACCTAAACTGTTCTTTGAAGAACCAAAAGGCTATGTGAGTGTATTGGGCTGGCGTTAACAATAAAAATCAAACTAATATAAAGATGCTGATGCTGATTGTCGAATAGATGAGGGGCTTCCAGATGTAATGCATTACTGCTTTGTAACCTGCATCCTGCCTACTAAAGTAAAAGTAAACTCTCAGCCTTTATCTAAAATGTCATTTTTAAAAATAAGTGGTATTTAGGTATTTTCAACCAAATTAGTAGTTATCCATAATTTTTTTTTACCGCACATTGTGTAGGCTTTCACTTTTAAACAAATTTTAGGAAATAGTTTAAAAATCTCAAAAGGAACTCAGGGACTCTGAAAATTGTTAGATATAGAATTTGTTTTTAGGTTTTTGTATGTGCTGTATTAATCTTGTTTCATTCAAACAGCCCCAGAGTCTAAATTGTTACAAGTATTTTTGGGGTGCATTTTGAGAGGTACCTTTTTGAGTTGCGTAACAGGATGTTTATATGGTATGGGTATATATTACTTATATTTGAATCAGGTGTTGGTACTGAATAAAAGGTTATATTTCTTAGGATATGTAAATTGCCAGAATTGTTTACTTATTGGTTAGTTTAAGGTATTGGTTGAAGTAAAATTGTGACCTTAAAATGCTTTTGTTAACAGGAAAATAATAATTCTGAGTGGTTCTTGTGTGTGTATTATAGCTTCTATAAAATTGTTTAATAACTTTAATGGAGCATTCAGTAAATTGCTTAAAAATAATTTCCCAATATAATAGCAGTTTTGAGTAGCTTAATATAGTAAAAGTTAATGTTAGTTTCCCTGAAAATAGAAAGCCTTAGGTGGGGAATGGGAGCTAAAGAGGCATTTATTCAGGCTTTGTATAGTGATTTTTTGGGGGGGGGGGGACATTAGCCACAAACCTCACATAAAATTGGAATTAACCACACTTTTTAGTTTAACTTTAAACATATACTACAATTAACAGAACTACTATTCTGAATGTCACATTAATAAATACTGTAAACCATAATAATTTTACACAACTCATAGGTATTGGTGAATTTTCTCATGCCTTTAACTCTATCATGTCTTGTTTTCAGCTCTTCTGATATCAGTAGTCTTTCAACATTTATTTTTTTGTTAACCCAAGTATAAATATTGACTGTTTGCATTTGAATACAAAGAAGACATCTGTTGTATTAATCCAAAGTGCTGAAGAACTCAGGGTAATGGATGGAAGTAACGAGGTAGATGCTGGATTAATAAAAAGAATGTTCCAAAAATTAGAGTTTTATTTTTGAGAAGAGCAGCTTCTTCATGACACAGTGAGTTATTGGAGGTGTTTGAACATAGGCAGAAAAGCCTAGTAGTGAGTAGGAAAACATAGTGAGGGACTCCTACCTAGAGAGGGGAGAAATAGACCAAAGACCTTTAAGGTCTCATCTAACACTAAGATTCTATGGCTAATGAATACTTAACTTTTACATATTTGATACTGAAGAGGTAATCAAGAGTTTTGAAAAAGACTTCACTTTCCTTAAGGTGGCTCCTAAAATTTGTAAACATATATCCCTAGAATAAAATGGGAGTAGAACTATACTGAATTTAGTAGTCACATGGTACCAATGACCTACAGTATTGGAGCTGTTTCTCTTTACATTTAGAATCTCTGAACCCCCCCTCCAAACGTCACTGGACCCACTTTTATAAAGATGGGAAAGAGAAAAATGTAGAGGGAGGTTTTTTCTCCCTCTATACCATAATGCCACTAAAAATTAGTAAAATTAATACACAGTATTAATAAACTTAAAGGTCACTTGTCATTAATACCCATTTCAAGTACTTCTCAGACCTCGTTTTTCCTGACAATTTCAGAATTCATTCAGTAGTTTAAGAGGCTGTGATCCCCAGCTTTTTATCACAGTTGGGACTTTTATTGATGGTTTAACTGAAGAATCAAAGATTAAATGGGCCTAAGCAAGCAAATTATTCCTGTACCTTACATTTTTGACAACACTTTAAAATTTTCCTTTTGGTAACAAGCTACAGAAATTTCATATATTAGCTTTCGTATTTAAATGGAAAATCCTTTATCATCATGGTATTATAAAGCCTGAGTTTCTACCTTGAGGCCCCTTATTATTTTTATCTTTACCCACCTCAAGTCTATGCACATCCACTGTTCTTTGCCTTTAGCTGTATCCATCAGACATCTAAAGTGAAAATTATGTGACTGTGAACTGACTTTAAAAAGCCATTTTTATTTCAAGTCCTAAGGATTAAGGTAATTCAACAGGGTAACTTAAAAACTATATATCTATGCTAAAATATTTATTCCCCCAAGGAATCCTGAAATACACTTTTATATAAGTATTCTAAAAAATAAAATGAAAATACTGTACAGTACAGTTTATGGTAAAACTTGTTTGTAGATTTGGGAACCTTAAAGTTTTCCTTTCTCTTCTTTCCCTTGCTTTTCTTTCAGTAGAAAATGTGCATCAGATGTTTATGTTTAATTGGTTTACAGACTGTCTGTGGACTCTTTTCCTGTCAAATTACCAGGTAATGTCTTTTCACTTAGCAGCTACTTCATATATCTGTAAATGCACAAATTATTATTGGACATAAGAATTTCAAGTTAATGTTGAATCTTTAGAAATAGGAAACTGCTTAACAGTCTAGAATTCTAAGGGAATACAAACACCGTAAGAAAACAGCCTCCCCCATATTGCCTTGTAAGTTAAGTATTAAAGAAAAATTTTATATGCGCACATTTGTGCAATATATTGTAGCACTGGCATTACATTATTTGGAGAGAATGAGCAGTTTTCATAGTTAACTTGGTGATTTTGGTAGTCATTTAAAAAATTGCATTGAGAGGAACCCTTGTACATTGTGGAGGGGGGGCTGTCCTTTTGAAATAAGACTTTTAAACTCCTGGTTTAGTAAAATATGTTAATGTATGTTTTAATATCACCTTTGCATTAGCCAGTATGTACCTTAGTAGTGGAAGTGAAATATATTTGTTATTTTGCAGTCATTGGCTCTGGCAATCAGAGCTGGCATTAAGGCCCATTGACAGTTCTAGGCCAATATGTTATAATAAACTTTCAAATTGCAGGCATTGTAGGCATTGCAAATAAGTTCTCCCTACATGCAGTCAAATCAGAGATTATGTCCATCAAAGAGCAGCTTTTCAATATTTCACATTTAAAATTGTTTCTCTAGTGGAAAATTCGACCATTGCACACTTACTTGTTACTGGCATGTCAGCAGGTGTGTGAGGAAAAGCAAAGCGAGGAGGATGGCAGACTACCTAACACAATCCCTTTTCTTAATCTCTGCCCGTATCGCTAACATTTTGAGATACTGAATTTTACATTTCCCATTGCAAATCAATCAAGAGAGGAGTATATATGTCAAGGGATAACTGCTTTAAAAGCGCACTACTTGCCGCTGTTGCATCACAGCAACATCCGTTTTCCAGCAATGCACTTCAGAAAAGGCCTACATGTAAAATATAACGTATCTTTTTCCCTGCGGCGTGAATGCCAGAGGCGGTGCCTTTGGCACCCCTTGACTTCTCTAGATCCGAGAGTCCTCTCTCCTGGCTGGAGTCGCGGATCGGCCAGGTCTGGGACTTCCTGAGATGCCCACCTCCCTCCACACCCACCTTGACTCCGCCCCCGCCGCCCAGCACAGGGGGAGGGGGGAGGGCTGCCGCGGGCCCGCGCTCCAGTCCCCGCTCCCGCGCGCGCCGCCTTCTCCCTCCAGTCCAGCTCCGCCGGGTAGCCGCGAGGGGGCAGAGTGGGGCGTGGTGGGCGCGCTCGGGCTGCTTCTGCGCGTTCCCGCCGAGGCAGCGGCGGCGGGAGCGGAGAGGAGGCGGGAGGCGGCAGCGACTGGAGTCCCGTTGCCGAGTCTCACATCCGGGTTCTGGCCGTGACCCAGCTGTGGCCGTAGCGGCGATGTGACCCGTCAGTACGGCAAATATGGCGGAGGTAAGGGAGCGAGCTCCCCCTCCCCGTCCCGGAGCCGGGCGCTCCCGGGCCCCGGCCGGGGAGGAGTGGAGTGGGCCTGGCTAGGAGAGGCCCAGCCCTGCTGGCGCCACTGCCCACCTGTTGTCCGGAACAGGCCGCGCTCTGGGCGGAAGCTTTTCCTGGAACTTAGTTGGGATGGGTGCGGGGGCTGGAGGGACCGGAGGCATAGTTGGACTTCGGGGACAGTTTGAAGGGTCGGGAGCTGCGTAGTACTGCGTGCGGGGAGAGACCCGGGGCGGGGGCGTCCGCTGAGCGGGGGCGCCTGTGGCGCAACTTTGCCGCCGGGTTCTAGGGGCCGAGAGAGGAGCTGCCGCTTCCTCTTGCGAAGTTTCTTCCCTCCCTGACCGAGATGCTGTTGCGCCCTTCCGCGCCACCCCCGCCGTCGCTGCTGACAGCCAGCCCGTGTTGGTGGGGAAAGCCCAAGGCTGGACGGCCTTGGAATAACTAATTTTCCTGATGGAGATAGTATGAGCTTGGAGAAATGAACCTGGCCTTTCGCAATCCAGCCCTCTAGGATGCGGGAGTCTCCCCATTTCTCCAAACTGTTCCATCCCTCGGCCCCAAGGTAGAAAGAACCTCTTTTTTTCTCTATATTTCAGCAGAGTGGCTTTTTACCTTCCCCTATTTCCCTTTCCTGGCATTTTCACCCCATTCCAAATCTAGTCGATCGTTGTCTTTTAATATATTTTTTTCTCCCTTGGGGAAGTTTGTTTTGTTTGGTATTTTTTTGCCCCCCTTTCTTCGGTGGTATTTATTTTAAATATTTGGCCTCAAACTGGTGGACAAACAACACTGTCTTGATTAATTTGACCTTAGTATATGAACTGGCGATTTAAATTTTTGCTTCTGATTTAAGCCGTAAACATTCGATTTTTACAAAACTTTTTTCTTATCCCAGGAAGAATTTTATTATTCTTTACCTTTCAGTTCAAGAGGTGTGATATATTTAGATTTTTGTTTTCTTTGAGTACAGCCACTATTAATGATTGATAAGGCATTTCTCTTGTGTGAATTGCCATTTGCATGATCTCAGAAGCACCCAAAAACAGATTCAGGAAGTAGGCAACTTTTTACCATCAGCCCCCAATTTTTGTCTTTTTTATTTGGTAATTGAAGTCAGTGGAGAGTACTTTTATCAAAACCATAATACCTCCTTTTTAAACCTTGGAATACAGAAACATGATTAAATTAAGGAAAGTTTATTTGGAGGTCTTTTCATGTACCTGTTGCGTTAACTGTATTCTGGAATGGTTCTTAGGATGCTCCTGCTTGCCTTATGGAAACTGGCTTTATACTTATGTCCTGGAGTATTTGCTATTAAACAGGATGAAATTTTGCTGTAGCCAGCCTGTTTGCTACCAGTATTCTTTTTAAAACATTTAATTTTTCAGATTTAAGATTAAATTTAACCTTATATTCTATTTCTTTGCTCTTTGTGGTTAAAGAATTGTATTTTAATTTCACATGAATTGGAGAAAACATGGTACTTTGTGTTTACTTAAATGTGACTGGATTTAGTCCACTCAGCTGAAAGAATTTTAGTCCTGGTGAGTCTTAAGTGTTTTTCCCTTCATATATAAGAGGAGGGAGGGGTTGTATGTAGCTGACTTTACATATATTTTATCAAATAGTCTTTATTGGATCATCCTGTCAGTGAGTATTCATTGGATAAGCAGCAATGTGCTTGCCATGTTATAGGTGTTGTGGTTTCTTCCCTAGTTGTGCTGCTCACAATGGTTTGAGTTTTAAGTTCTGTAGTCATATTTTAAAGCAAGATATTACTGAAGGAAAGTAACTTACTATATGAAAATATGGTGAAATTTAAATTTTTAAAAAACCTCACCCAGAAATTTTCACTGCCCAGCACACTGAAAACTTACTACGTAAATGGAAGTATATTAACATTTTCTTTCTTGTTTTAGAAGTTAAAGATGGTTGCATTAGTGTAATAGAGGAAAAGCAATATTTTGAATCATCAGTCATTTCCTAGTATTTTCAAGTGTATATTTTAGTTTTCTTAAAAATTGCATCGCTTAGAGAATGGAACTTGCATTCTGTAAAAACACTTGCGTGGTTCAATTTTAAGAAGAAAAACCCTGAATTTTGTTTTCAGCACATTTATTTAGGGACCTGGTATCTTTAAAAAATTCATCTTTTACATTCTTCAGTTACTTGTAGATGGTTTTCTTGATAGTGAATTTGGAAGAAGAGTGGAGTAAACCTTCATCTGTGTCCTACAAAAAATCTAAAACAGCTGAAGAGGTGAAAAGTAAAATTAATTTATAATATTCTGGTTTCAGCATTTTAATAAAGATGATTTTAGTGACTGCTCATTTAAAAAAATTAGATGAAGGAGAAATGCTTGGTTTATAAAGTGCTTTTACTTGCTTTTGTGTGAGTTTTCTGGAGATTCATTCTTTATGATCCATGTGGTAAAATAATTCAAATGCTGGCTCTTATTTCTTTGGTTAAGTAAACCTGAGGATTGAAGCTAACTGATGAAGTAACAGTAAGTGCAAAGCAACAAAATGCGTTTATTCAATAAATCTGAGGGGAAAACAGGTTATTGAAGAAGCATGTCTCCAGAGGAAAAAATGGAGGTATTATATGCTTCTGGGGGTTTTGGTTGTTATTTCCTACATAGGAGAATGACCCTGGCCTTGTTTGTTTGTCGTCCCCCACCCCAAAAAGTATTTAATTCTTGAATACAAATTACTTTAGATGTAAATAGAATATACCACTTTTTCATACTTGGTCTGATCATCTCAATCCATAATAGGAAGTAACTAATTAATGATTCTTCAAATTGCGGTAACATTAAAAACAGTATGCTTAGAAGAAATGGCATATGCTCCCTTTTAAAAATACTTTTTGGTAATATTTTTCATTCTTTATTATCCCTTAAAGTTATTTATCAACATTCTAAAAGAAGACTCTTCTAGTCACACTTGAAATTACAGGGCAGTCACAATTTTACAAAGGCAGTGAGAAAGAAAGAATAAGAGGAAGAAATAGTTGATCCTTTGGGTTTTATAAGGAACGTGGTGTAGGGACCTCTGGGAAGAAACAATTTGTCTTTATTTCAGAGTTTGTAAACACATAAGGGACTTTTTTTCTCTAGGAAAAAAAAAGCCACAGCATAGCGCAAGACCTATCTTTTCACTTAGGCCATATTGCTGTTATGTAAAGAGAAGAAAATTTAATGGACTTGCTTTTCTGTGTTTTATGTATTCTGATATTTCCAAAAATTATACATAATCGTTTATTCACTATCACATCTATTCATTCATTTCTTTAAAAACATACTCCTTGTTTAATATTTTTTTAGTGTTTTTGGGTTTGTTTTTTTTAAGGAAATGTGATCATCTTGCTATTCTTGATAGAATTAATTTCTACTCTAAAAACTTATTTTGCTACAATGAATTTAGATCTTAAATAATTCTCTGTATTGGTAATGAAATTTTTTTCTTTTTATAGTATTTATAATTCAGAGTTAGTAAGGATTTATCGAAAGTAATCAAGAACATCAGTGCATGAGATTCCTTAAAAGCTTAATTCAGAAGAAGTAATAGGTAAAAAAGTGCTTGATAAGGTAGGAAAGGTTGATGGGGAATATATAGACGTGAATTAGTTTTAGAGAATTCTTGTGAGACTAATCAGTTTCCCAGATAATTTGGAAATACAATGTTGCCATTGGAACTTTAGCATGTCTTTATGAAAAGTAATTAACTGTATAGAAATTTCTTTGTTTGAACTTCAGATTGAGTCCCCTGTACATTTCAAAAGATTTGCAAATGGTTTCAAAAATAATTGCAGTGATTAAACTGTTCAAGTACCATTCTTTGCTTGGCAGCCATTGTGCTCGACTTATTCTACGGTTTAGAAGAATGACTTACAATTATGCTTATGTAGATGTGCCGTTCATAAAGTAGTGCCCCTAGAAAGCTTTTTGCAAATTGAGATCCTCTTTTCCCAATAGTCCTAGATTAAAAAAAATAAATTTTGAAGAGTCTGTTAAACATATCCCATCCATTTGGCTAAGGATTCCTTAGTAGTAGTATGTCTTACAATAAATTCATAATAAAAGTAAAGAACTTTTATTGTAAAGGAATTTGAACTAAACTTGAAGAAATTTAAATCTTAGAGAAAATGAAACTAAGCAAAGAGTTGTAATTTGTCCTAGGTCCTGCAGTTAGTCTGTGGCACAATTAAGACTGGAACCTCGGCTTCTGAATTCCTAAAGCTTAATAATAGTAATTCATCCTTTAAGTCATTACTACTATAGTAAGTTTGTTAATTTTTACTCCAAGACTTAGTTATTACTTAACCTTTTTATGCTCTGGAATTCCTCAGGATAACAGCAAAGTTAAGTGATTTAATTTTGTATGGAGGAAGAGGGATGGTGAGCTCTTGGCATAGTCCCTTCTGCCTTTCCCGCTATGGAGTAAGGCCCTTAGCTTCTTCCTGGCTTCTGTTCTCACGCCCATCTGTGTGAGAATCTCCATTTTAGTGTCTACGTTACTAAGTAGGTGACATACACTTAAAGAAATGGCGGCAGAATTGGTTTGAAGGGAAAAATTCAGACAGTTATATTAATATGCTCTTGATTGCCTGGAATTAAAGAATCTAAAGATTACTTCATGTTTTTACTACCTTATTATTTTTAAATACTGGTAATATTCTACTTTATTTATTTATTTTTTTACTCTCTCCCAATTTATAGTTTTCTGGTGTATGGGATATTTCTCACCGTGTGCTAGAAAAATATAAAATCATTTGAACATATCTGAGGCATTGAATATTTGTTACAACTATTAACAACTTGATTGACTAAATTGTATACTATATGGGTCAAGGTATAAAAATTGCTATAAAAGTTAATAGGTTTCATTTTTTAAATTTGATTTAGCCTACTCATACTGTGTGTATGTGTCTGTCTGGTGTTACGTTTTCCATCTCAAACAATTATGTATGTACCTAAAAGAAAACTAGGTTATTTTTCAGAATTACAGACTTGGTAAAGAAAAAATAGTGGTGAGTACTAGGTTTTTTTAACAAAGAGTAAAGGAAGAAAATGAAAATGTCTCATAATTCTACAAGACAATCTTCATTGACTTTCTTTTTAAGAAACAAGGAATAATGCTTGTAAATAGTTAGAAATCCCAACTGTACAGAGAGGTATAAAATGAAAAAACCCTTCTCTCCCTGACCCATTCCTTAGTGGTAACTGTTGTTAACAGATTCTTGTATATACTTTTGGGAAAAAAGTTTTTTATGTATATTCTAGCCCAATTTACTCCCTTACTCTACACATCTCCTTCCCTCCCTCCCCCCCTCCCTCCCCCCCCATAGACACACAAACATACATATGTATGTATTTTTATATTAATCAATACAAACATCTGTGTCCTTTTTGATGGATTAATAGTGTTCCATTGCTTGGAAGAACTGTATTTCCATTTCTAACTAATTAAATAGTGGGCTTTAAAAATTTCCCCCAGCTTTTTGCTATGAACAACTTTGTGATGATGAACATTATACATCTTCGTGTTCTTTATTAGGCATATCAGTAGGGTAAGTTCATTTTGGCAAAATGATCTCCCGAGCAGTTAAACCAACTCGTATTTTTACCAATAATATATGAGTTCATTTAAAATAATTTTAATCCCCAATGTAAAATCTTTACTGCTTACATTTAATCGTTTGAGCTTTTTCTAAAATTTGATATTGTTGCAAGTGAGTACCTGTATGGCTTTAGTTTTATTTTTTTCCCCTTCTTTCTCTTCTCCAGTTTACTGTAGTCATTGCTGGTAGATTGTTGCAGTTTTCCTGGAGGGTATTAGAGATACCATTTCCGAAGGAGACATAGATAATAGTCTGACATGACCAATGATGACTTGCAGTCACATTTTAAACCTTTGGACAGATGAAAACCATTTGAAAAAGAAAAAGAAAATAAGGGTAAAGTAAGGGTAAAGGAGAAAGCAAATGAAGAGAAATTTTTTTTACTTGTTTACCTGGGAGGTATAGAAGGAATTGGGCCCTAGGTTTTAGTTCCACCTTTTTCATCTACCATGGAATCCTAAATAAGTCACTCTATCTTTCTGGGTTTGCTGAGATACAAAATTAGGTAGCCGGGGAAGGTATTATTGCCAGGTTTATGGTTATGATCATATAACCATATATAGTCCTATATATAAATGTAAACTAGTTTTAAATACGTAAATAAAAAAGGCCCTCATTCCATACTGAAATGCCCTGTATTATTATTCTAAACTCATATTTTGAAAGATACTAATTTTGTTTGTTGGTTGGGCAGAAGTAATCTTTACAGTATAAACTGTTTTCAAATGCCAGTTTTCCAGAAGCTCCCCTTTTTCAAATTTATTTATTTAGTAATCAGTCATAGTTTTTCTTTTTTTTAAATTAAATTTATTGGGGTTATATTGGTTAATGATCTTATTTAACTGGATATAATTTCAAGAAACTGATGTCATTCCCATCCTTCCCAAATCAATACAATGGAATTTTATTTTGAATATAGAATACTAAAATGTGTATGTGTAGGTTAAACCATCCCTACTTTCCCTTCCCCATCCTAATCTAGATACAGCATCAGTCAAGTCATGGTTTTTGAAACATTCCAGTATGTCTGACATAATATGATCATTAATGCTATCTTTTAACACTGGGTGTTCTACTTTATGCCAGCTGTACTTACAAATGCTACCGTCCTCGAGATATTTGGTATCTTAGTGAATGGAAAATATTTGTGGGCTTTTTTGTAACCTTAAAACCTTAAACTGGTAACTACCAATAAAATAACAATCAGTATGGTATTGGCATTTAGTGCTGTTTGAGGCCTTTTACAAACTAAAGTATACAGACACTATTCACAATTCAATGTCTCTGTTATTACCAATATCTAACATCAATGAAAATGTACCAGTTATTCTTCAGTAGAATAACTTATTTTTAATCACAAAGCATTTTTAGCAGACTGTTAGATGGAATAATTATTGGAGTGTTCAAAAACAACTAAATGTTCAAAGAACATTTCTTTTAAGCTGCTCATTTGAAAGATGCTGGTTTTTCTTCTTTATGCCAAGCAAGCCTGTTTCAAACGTTTAGTAAAAATGAAAAACAGAGTTGTAAGGCTACTTTGTGGATAGTGAATCTGAGACCAGGTGAAGATAGTCACGAACATTGCTGTAGCCTTGGACCAAGGTTGTACTTAAACTTTGGAAATAAAGTATAATTACACAAAATAAAAGATTAATTTTTGAAAATATTGATTAAATTTGTATGGTGGTTAAATTCATTTTCAGCTAGAAATGTGTAGTTCTGCCTGAAAGATGTTAAGCAAACTAGAAACCCTTTTTATGGTTACATTATTCTATTCACTCACCCTACTCTTCAGCTTCCCATTAGAGGAACTGAATTAAAAAGTAACACTTTGTTTGATTGTTGTGGCAGAGTAACTTAAATAAGGATGATGACACTTGAAAATATGTATTACTAAATACTGTCAGTTTTTTGTTAGAATAAGACAATGCTATAGGCAAGAACCATTCTCTTGTAAGAATTAAAAGAAGAAAATAGGGCCCTTGAAAAAGTGTGCCTTAAAAGAACTGCGTCACCACATGGGATTTGGGCACTTACTACAGTAGCATAATGTGGACAGTTTTCAAAATGGAGTTCTAACACCTTATAAAAATGTGTTGGGCTTTTGAAGTATTGAGCACATTCTTCATTTCTATTTTGTTGTTGCCTTTCTGTACCATTATTTGGGAGAAAGAAGGAAAATACTAGAATATTCCCTATCTCTTCGATAGTGTTTTGGCCTTCTAGTGTCTCTTACTTCTATTGGGCATAAAATAGATAGCTCTGAATGAATAGATAAGGTTTTAATGATAAAGTTTATATCATTTGAAGCATCTTTTGAGTTTCTCACTGAATTTATCTTATAGGAGTTTATGTAGATGACTTTGTTATAATTTAATTAAGATAAAATATAGCCACAAACTCTCAAGTGGAGATATTACTAAAATAAGTTACTAACAGTTTTATCTTCTAAGTTTTCCAACATGTATGTGATTAAATTTGAGAGGTGGAATGGTACAGTAGAAGGAGCATTATAATTTGGAGTCTTTGTGGTCTTCTATCAGATAACCTAACCTCTCTAGACTTAGCATGAAAGGTTGCTAATTTTGTCATAATTTACAAGTATGTTGTTTGTTAGTGAAGTTAACCTAATGTGCTGTTTGGTGCTTAAGTAATATTTTAATCTTTCCATCTGCTTGCTTGCAATATAATTTTTAGTTAAAATAATGTCTTAAATTGTTTCCGCCTCCATTCTCACACATATTTAAAAAATATATTTTTATTGATTTTTAGAGAGGGTGGGAAAGGAACATAGGCTGCCTCCTGCATGCCCCCTACCGGGAATCGAGCCAGCAACCTGGGCATGGGCCCTGACTGGGACTCAGTCGGCAGCCTTTTGGTACAATGGATGACACCCAACCGAGCCACACGGGCCAGGACTCACACACATTTTAAGTTAGAGATCAGCTTTATAGCAAGCCTTGTACATAGTTTTCCTGTATTGATATGAGGGAATATTTCAGAAAGTTTCAAGATCTAAGTCACATCTCTTAAATTACATATGTTATGGGACCCATATTTGCCTTTAAAATCTGAATCAATTTCATATTACTGTCTTTGCTTCTAGATTCAGGAGTGTTTTTCAATTTCCCTATGTGTTTAAATAAATACAATGTCAGAAAGGATTATATGGGAAGTTTTTGTTCGTCTTAGACAGTCAGACATTAAAACTTAGGGTAGTTTTTGATGTCATATTAGCCATTGAATAATTCCTGTAATGTTTGTAAAGATGACTACACAAAAATGCTAATTTTTCTTCTTTTCTCCTCCCTTAGCCATCTGTTGAGTCTTCAAGTCCAGGTAAGTATTTTCTATATTTTTTATAATCTCTATTTGACTAATATTTGTCCTACTAGTTGCATAAAGGCTAGAGGAGTTAGACTATCATCTGACTTCCTTTTCTTTTGAACGCTTCTTTTCTCTGGGAAAAAAATGGATGAAATATTTGACTGCCCATGAAAATACAGGTGAGGCTGCTCTGAGTTCAACCTCATGACTGTTTGTGGGCTCTCTTTTTTTTTTTTTTTTGATGAATTTTCACATGTATTTCATAATAGTTTTTAATTGCTATTTGACTTGAAGTACATATGAAGTGTACCTTTAAAAAAGGAATTACTAACTGCTTAGAAATATGGCTTGTATAGGAAAGTCAAAGTATTTTATTTGAGAGAGAAATTATTAAACATTTAGTGAAGGAAGGAAAAATAAAATAAGGAAAATATTCAACAAATGAATATTTAATGTTGTAGGTTAAGGATGTTATTTTTATATTTCAATAGGATCAATTTTTATCCTGTGACCATATATCTTTGGATTTTTGTATTCAAATACAAGACAGATTAATTTTTTCCTAACTTATAAGTTGTTATCTTTGGGCCAAATCTGGGCGACAAATAAATGTGTTTTTGTTTGGCTAGTGTAGTGATCTTAAAAAATTTAAATATTTTATATAAAAATCTTGATTTAGGCTTCTCATGATCAATCAGAGGTTCCAGCTCCACTGGTACAGGATTTCTGTGTGGCAGCAATTGGTAGGAGCTAAATAGCAGTCAGCAAAGAGTTTGGCACCAACCAGTTTTTCTGACTCAGTGTCCAGGGACTTTACTGAGAGGGAGTACTGCCTTCTGCAGTGAAATACTTGGATTAAGTGGCAGGGTAATATAGCTAAGAAGAGAGAGAGAGAGAAAGGGAGCTCTCTGAGGCATTGTAATATTTTATTTGAAAACATCTCACATTTATTGAATATTTAGTTATGTATTATTGAATTTTCCAGATTATTGAAGCAGTTACTGTTCTGTGTTTTAAATTTTAGAAAGTTTGTAAAAATGCTTAACATGATATTTGGCTTTTTTTTTTAATAGAACAGTTCTTTTCATGAACATATATCATTGTACTCTGTATAGTATAAGGCATCAAGTAGGGTTGAACTAGCATACCTCCAGATTCCTTCTAAATGACTAGTATGCTAAATTCACAGTTGATTTTATCATATTTATTTCAACTTCCTGGTTTATAAATATGTTCTGGATGGTTGAGTCTGACCTCAGATAATACTAGATTACCATATCTTTTATAGGACATGCAATTTTTCCTAATTTCTTTTTCTTTCAAACAGAAATCATTTTCATTGAAAAAATAGGTTGTAGTTGGTTTTTGTTACTGTTGTGACATTGTCGATAGACTGAGTTTTAGATATTGTTCTGTGAAGTTTTGAGACATTCATCAGGTAATACATAGGGACATAAAATAATGAACGACTTTCTGAGTTTCCATTGCATTTGAATCAGGCCAGGCTGAACTGGAAGTATACAGCAGCTTAAAGAATGTAAATGTCTTTGGTGCTCTTTACTACTTGCTGAATGCTTATACAAACAGATTGAATCTTTGGGTGTTTTTTGTTTAGATTTTTTAATTGTTTTAGACTAGGGAAGATCTTTTAAGATAGATAGTGCTTCTGCCCAAAGGAATATTTATTCTTATAAATAATACTAACTACATAAGTTGGAGAAAATTAGGATAGAGGCTTCATTTAAAAAAGTGTTTGGCTCACTGGTGAAAGGCTGTGTCCTGTGTAACATCTGCACTTTGGAATTCATTCTAGTAATAATAGTCACATGACCCAGGTTAAGTGGTTTGTCTATAGACTCCACCAAATAAACTAATGTGGAGGCATAATACAAGGTTTAACCTGTAAGACTAGTAGCCATTAGAGGCGGGGATTTAGGGAGGGGAGGTAATAAAATAATTTAATGAGTGCACATGATATAAACTGAATTTATCTTTTGAATGTTTGAAATAATGTAAGGTACCTTTTAGTAATTTTGCAGTAGAATGTAATTTTATGACAAAGCACTGACTGATATTGGCTGTAACTCTGAAATATAATATTTATTTACACAAAGCATCAGACTCCCTACCCCTAATAATTTACTTTTGAGACTTTTTTTCCTATGAGACAGCCTAACAATGGGCCTTAGTAAAAGGAATAGGATGGTTATTTTGTCCCAAACAACAAGGTAAAAAGAAGTCAAACAAAGAAGTCACATGAAGGCAAGAAAAAATTGAAAGTTTATAAGAAACAATACAGTGTATATGTGGGGAAAGGAATTAGAGTGAGAAGGGAGAACAGGTTTACCCAAACTATTCCGTGTCGGGAGGGAAGTGGCAGGGCCTTAAATGTAATTGGCTTTAAGTGTAATGACAAAAAATGAGGGACTTTAGGGAAGTCGTATAATACTCATGATTTGGTCTGTATACTCATGTGAGCCCGATTTTCTTTTTTTTTCTTAAGTTGGTAAAGGAGGGTAAGTTGTTAGTAATTAAGCATAGTTATTGTGACAATATTTGCATCTAATAGGAATTATATTAGGATAATAGTATTCACAGGGGTTGTGTGAGGCTTTTTAGTATCTTTCTGTGTATAGGGGAGAAGAAAAGTATAGTATCATCTATAGGAATACATAATTATTGACTGAGTGTCCTAGAAGATTGATTGCTAGGTGAACTGAAAGTTTTTGGAGTGTTTTCCATTAAAAACTCAGAAGGGATAATGATTGGGACCAAAAAGCTATGACTAAATTAGTGATTCTCAAACTGCAAGTCCCTCAACCAGTACTAAAATGCCATATTTTTCTTAATTTTCAAAAGAAATTAAGGTAATATGCTTTTCTAAATGTTTTTATTTTGTAAATCATTCTAAAACTTTGATAATTTGTTAATTCTTTTGTACTGTACTGTAGGATGAGACCTGATTTAGCAGTTACGTGTTTAGTTATTTTATGTTTAAAGTCAATATTTTATTATGTTCTTCAGAGAGTACAATGGCTTCTAAGTGTTTTGCTTTCTGACCTGGCTTGATATTCACTTATAGTAAGCATAGGCTCTCTTCAGGTATTCTTTGAGGCAGGATACCTACTGTTTCTGAGGCTGAGACTTACAGGAGGCTTGGAGTGCACTAAAAGCACAGGCTTTGGAATTAGCAGGCCCAGGATTCAAATTCCATCCTTGCCACCTACAGGCTCTATGAGTTTAAACAAGCTTCTTAACTCTCTGAGCCTTAAGTTTTTCTTTTTGTTTTTGATAGGATTGTTTGAAGATTAAATGAAATAATGTATGTGAAGTGCTTGAACATAGTATTTGGCACATAGTAAGCACTCCAAAAATGGTTCTTACTCTAAAAATTGTGGGACGTGACAAGAACCCAGAGTCTTCTGCATTTCCTTATCCCCAATAGTCTGTATTTCAACAAACCAGCGTCTGTATCGCTTTGTTTTACTTATTGGTTCTTTAACTGGAGTGAAATGGAAGGGTAGGTGCATCTATAAATACAACCTTTAACAGTTTAAACTTAAGTTGATTTTTTTAATGTTAAATAACTTATTTGTTTATTAGTAAACAATGCTTTTGCAAACTTAAGTCCATGTTTGACAATAGCCAGATGTGGGGATGGTTTACAGAATATGTATGCCATCTACTATTACAAGGCTTGACCTATTGAGTACAGCAATATTCTCCAGGCACCAGGCTAAAAATAGATTTAGCTTAACCTACTAGGTTATTTTTAATGCCTTTCATAAGAGTTTTATATGTAATGTTAGTACATTTTGCTTTTATATTTTATCTTTGAGTTATTTCATATAAAATCATCTAAGTAAGTTAAGGACAGTTACCTACTTATTGGAATAAATTTTCATGGAAGTGCTAATAGAAGAATAATATTTGAGTGCAGCTTTATTTTCATTAGACTATATATTCAGATGGCTACATATTTTACATGCCTATGTATTCTCAGGAACCGTAGGGGTTCATACTTGTTGGGTCTATTAAATACCAATCAAATGATCAAGAATTGTGAACTTTCCCACACAAAAGATCACTTTTTGATATGACCATTTATTTTTTACAACTCAGGTTTCGTGTTTAGAAGATTACAATATTTTTCAAATGCTGTACATACTTTTTAAAATTTATACCCTCCTACCCCCCCCCCCCCCCCCCCAGTTCTAACTGTGTATAAAGATGAGACAAGGCAAAAAAGAATTCCTTAAATTCCTTACAGAAGATTTGGCGGGGGTTGGGGGAGGTATGAGTAAGGACAAGAATTTCAGAAAACAAATATTTGCTGTGCATAGCTTTTCTTTGACTTATATCAGCTTCAGATAACATACATTATATTAATATTTATAAGATAAACTTAATTTGATTTACTAAACTTTTAAAATTATTCTTTTCCAGGAGGTTCAGCAACATCAGATGACCATGAATTTGATCCATCAGCTGACATGTTGGTTCATGATTTTGATGATGAACGAACATTAGAAGAAGAAGAAATGATGGAAGGAGAAACAAACTTCAGTTCTGAAATAGAGGATCTTGCAAGGGTAAATAACAGTAAGAACTAGAGGATGAAGCATTGATAACTTTTTTGTGGAGAGGGGAAATGCTTGAAATTTTGGTTCTCTACCTATGTTTTGAGAGAAAAGGGATATTATATACACTTGATACTGAAAAATTCTATGTGGTCATAGGTGGGATGTTTAAAGTTTGAAATGAAAAGCTTTTTTTTTTTTTTAAATATATCGTTATTGATTTCAGAGAGAGGAAAGGAGAGGGGGAGAGAGAGAGATAGAAACATCAATGATGAGAGAGTCATTGATCGAGCCCACAACCCAGGCATGTGCCCTGACCGGGAATCGAATCCCGATCGCCTGGATCCTAGGTCGACGCTCAACCGCTGAGCCATGCCTTGCTAGGCTGAAAAGCTTTTTTTTGAAGAAGTAACTTTATTATGTAAAATAGAATTCAAGTACTTACTTTGTAAAACATCACAGTTATTGGGTCAAAAATGGGCTGTAAAAGGATCCTAAATTCCTTCTTACACACCTCCTGTCCTCTCCCAGTTACTGCGCCTTTTATTTTTACTCCCCTCATAGCCAAAATTTAAGAGTTGTCATCTCCTTCCTCATTTCTCATTTATTCCATAAAGTGCTGTAGTTTGTCTCTGCCCCTTCCTGTTTTTTTTTTGTTTTGTTTTGTTTTTTTAAATATATCTTTATTGATTTCAGAGAGATGACAGGGGGGGAGGGAGAGAGAGAAACATCAATGATGAGAGAGAGTAATTGATTGAACCTGCAACCTAGGCATGTGCCCTGACCGGGAATCAAACCCTGATCACCTGGATCCTAGGTTGACACTCAGCCGCTGAGCCATGCCCGGCCGGGCTCTGCCCCTTCCTGTTAAGATGACCAATGATTTTATTATCATATCCATCAGTCGGTTTTCTCTATTGCCAGTGGTGATTGACCCAACTTACCACTCCCTTCTTTACTTGAATTCTGGAGTACCCCACTGTCCAGTTTTTCCTGTCCACTTGTTCCTATTCATTATCCTCTGTAGACTCATCTTCCTTTACCCAGGGTTTAAATTTGGAATTTCTCAATTCTTAGTTCTGGACTTTTTCTTCTGACTCTAGAACAGTGCTTCTCAAAATGTAATATGAGGGTCAGCTGCTTCAGAATCACTCTTGGACTTACTAAGAAATGCAGGTTCCTTTGCCTCTCCCCAGGCATACTGAGGCAGAATCTCATGGGGGTTAGGGAGTCGGTGCGTGGGGCTCAAATCTGTATCTTCATTAAGTATGCACATCACATTTGAAAATTGCTAAACTATTAGGTGGTCTGATCTAATCTTTTCTCATGGTGTTTGTAAGCTCAGTATCTTAGTTCATTTTTTCTAGCACTATTGTATTCTCTGCTCCAGTTTTGTTTATCTAACCACCTGTTTGACATTTCTGCTTGGATATCTCAATAGACATCTTTAAGTTTTAAATGTTCAAAACAGAACTATTAATTGATGTTCTTCATCTCTACCTGTTCCTTCCCTGTCTTTCACTTCAGTAAAAAATGGTACTACTATTTACGTTGTTACCTAAGTCAGAAACCAAGGAGTCATCTTCCTTTATTCTAAATAAGTCTATTTCTGTTTACAGAAGTATCTCTTATCACCCGGCTGGCGTGGCTCAGTGGTTGATTATTGACCTATATGATCCAGGAGATGGTGGTTCAATTCCAGGTCAGGGCACATGCCCTGGTTGCAGGCTCGATCCCCAGGCTCTGTGGTATACCACCATCATATATGTGGTGCATCATTTACAAAATATCATGACTGTAGTTATGAAAACTTCAGGAATAGTTTAAAAAGCGCATGAAGAAACTGGAGTCAGAACTATAGAAGAGGCTGGAAAGTCATTCAAAACGCAGATAATTTGCTTGGATAACTCAGAACCTAGGTGAACGTCAGAGGAAACAAATGGTTTAATAATCACAGTCATTTCATATATTCATGAAATGTAAAGGCAGTTATTTTCAGTTATTTGCCTGTATATACACACAGATTTCTATCATTTTAGATATAGTTTCCTGTTTCTGAATAATACATCCATGGGATAAAAGAAGGAAAATCTTGTATTTTCTATCTTTTCACATTCTACATTACGCAAGTAATTAACTACTCGAGGACATAATTAAGTACAGGTTATAATAGATTATGAGATGGAATGATTGTTGTTTTCTGTTTCAGAAAATGGGCTATTACATTTAATTAGCATAAAGTTACTAATAGGCTTTGTTGAAATTTTGGGCATGTGATTGTCTTTTCATTTTTTCTTTATTTTACCTCCTTCCCCATTCCATAACAGCTGCTCAAAATTTGCTTTCAAACGACTGTTCCTTAGGAAATAGTAATTAAAATAGAATTATTTATAGAGGACATAGAAAGGAAGAGAAAGACAAGGGAACCAGTCTTTCATCATTATTTTCAACAAGACAGTCTTAAACCTTTTCAGATACTTCTAACTTTTCCCAGACTAACTAAGTAAGGCTTAGGTTTATGTAGCACACAATCACCAGTGCCTTCATCAGTAACCTATAGCTAAGCTAGTTCAGGGCCAGTGTGTTGGATTTACTGTAGTTATAAAATCTTCAGGTATGAACCAGACCAAACTGGTTTTTGTTTTTATTTTAAAAGTAAGCAAGATTTTATCTTTACTTGCTTTTATAGAAGCTAAACATATAGTTAGTTATTCCATGGATTGCAAAGTGTTTTTACCTGGCACTTTTGTTGCATGAAATGGACTTTTGATATAATTGTGGCAGGATTCTGACAGTTGATTCATTCATGAGTAATCAGTAACTGCATAGCTTGTGGTTTTCAGTTCATTTCATTTGAATTCTAAAATTTTAAGTGAAAACTAGCTTTTCATAGAGGAAGCTTTGATATGTATTGTTATGGTTGCTTGCATGAAGCTTACCAATGTAAAAGGTAATTATATAAGTTCAACGTTTAAATGTTTTAATATAATTAGATATACAGGTTAGAATTTACTGTGGTGATCTTAATAGGGATGTTGGAATCATTTCTATAGTAAATAGACTTTTGTTGGCTAGAAATAGCAATATGCAGATTTAACCCTGTTTTTCAAATGCACTCTTAAAACTCATAGTTTCACAGGGTAAAGTCTGGACCTCAAGGACTCAAGTGCCACCAAAACATGCTTTTTGTTTCTGCTTTTCTATATGGTGATGTCCTTTTTCAGGCCAGCTTTCTTCATACATTGTCAGTTCCCAGGTCTCCCAGATTTACTGCTTGAGATAGTCTGTGTTTCTTTAATTGCTATTGATAAAAACCTAGAAACAAACTGTAGCCACACTTGGGTCACGTTCCCATTCCAAACCTGTGGTTAGGGAATGCAGTAATTTCAGTTGGGTCAGGTGCTGTGTGATCTAGGGGAGGCTTTCAATCATAATACATGCTTGGAATGGAGAAAAGAATATTCCTGGAAAAAGAGTATAAAAGTAGATTGGGAGTGGACAACAAAAAATGATTCTTACATGATACTTACTAAATCTTTAAGTATTTCAGTTAGCACATAGTAGGAACACTGTTATTTGAATTTGAAAGTGAGGATTCCTCAGCAAAATTGATGTTGGTTTTTATTATAGTTTTAGCCCAGTGTTTGCTATAAGATCTTCATTTTATACTCTAGATCAAGTAGGATACTTTTCATATTACTGTCAAACTCTAGATGTTGTATTCCACAGTGGGCCATGACTGTTACTTAATAACTTATTGCTGCTGACTGTTGCTTACTAAATTGATATTGGGTGACAGAGGTTAAGAAAAAAGTTAATATCTAAACAGAAGCACAATACCACTATATACTTTGTTTTTATATTAAGCAAGCATTTTCTTGATGGAATAGGCAAGGATTCCTTTGCTTATACATGATAGAACCCACCTAAAACTAACTTTGAGAATAAACGTTTTAGATGTATATTAGAACTTCTTTAGAAGTTTATTGTTTTTATTATTTTTTAGAAGTCATATGAATGTGTATCTGGGTCCAAGGAATGCCTAGAACCAGAGATTCACTGTCACTAGGACCTCTTGATCACTCTTAATCCATGGTTATAAATCCTGTTTATTTCTTCTGCAAGGCCTCTTAAGATTTTTCTTTACCACAACCACTCATTTAGGTTATGTTCTGATTATACTGCACGTGACTTAAAGCAGTGAATTCCAACTTAGCTTAGTCTCCCAGGCAAACTAAATCTCTCCCTGCCTATGTCCATCTTGAGCATTTGGTTGTATTTTCCCTAAGCCCTGCCATAGTGTCAATCACTGCTCAACAGCTACTCTCAAACTGAATCAAAAGTAGAATGTGACAGATTTTTTCGAAACTAAATAAAATAGAGAAAATAGTTTAAAATGCCAGCCCTAACTTTCTGTTTTTAGTTATTACAGATATCCTCTACTCTAATCACGGTAACCTATTCATTATTGTTTCTATACTTGTGTAGTTTTTTCTGACTTGATTCACGTTTTTCTGTTTGCAAGTTCTATTACTATTTTTCAAGTTAAAGCAGTTCTCCAAATGCACTGTGATCAGCCACTTTTGACTCTCACTTGTCTGCCTAGTCAATATTGGAAGTGTTGGTAAAATTTTCTTTGAGAAATAAAGTTTTATAAAGTGAGTCACACTTCTCAAATATGTATCCAAGAGGGGAAAATATTAACCTAACCGTGGATGTCAGACATTCCACATTCTTGATAGTGATTTAAAAAATAAAAATTTCTTTCCATGCAGTTAGTATGATACCAATTCTTTTGACACATAACTGAGCTAGATGCCAGATATCAGTGATAAGGTTTATTAAAGATAACGATCAAGCTTTATTACCGCCCACTGGAAATGCTGATTTGTAGGTATTTTATCGTAGAACTATGAGATAAGTGGTTCTTAATCTGATCTCATCAGATACTGATGCCAGCAGCATCAGTATCACCTGGCACTTATTTTTAAAAATGTGTATACTCAGGCCCCACTTCATATTTATAAGATCAGAAACTATAGGGTGAGACTCAACAGTCTGTTTTAATAGACTCTCGAGGTGATTCTTTTGCCTTTGGGTAAGACAGACCACAGGGTAGAGAGCCTGAGGACATTTCTTTGGTAACCTGCCTGTTTTGTGTTATCTCTCAAAGTATCAGTTAACTCAGTTGTTAAAAAGTTATTAGGATAGTTTTAAAGATGAAATCAAATGAAACAAGCTCTTCATGAATTCTTAAGGTCCATGTAAATGTCAGTTGCAAACTTATACTAAAGTGTTTTTCCTTGTTTTGCCCTTACTCGTACCAGTGACTTCAGTGACTTGTTCATAGTAGTGACTTCAGTTGTTAAACCTGCTTCTAATTTGTGGTGCAGAATGAGTTTATGGAAAGTATGAGCTGGGATTAGGAGGTCTAGGTATTGTAATAAAGTCTCTGTCAGTGCATGATGTTTCTCTTTGCTTGGTTTTCTGAATATTTATAAATAAATAAAAAGCATTCCTATCTGGTACTTTTAAAGATCTAATAAGATTGTGTAATATTCTCACTGTGCTTTTATTTCTCTCCTTGAAATGCCTGGCACATAGAAGATACTTTATGGCAGCTTTTTGTTATTATTGTGTATAAAACCAATCTCTTATCTTCTCTTATTCTACTTTTTTCTTAGTTTCGGAATTCTGTTTTACTTCTCAAATCTTGGCTCCTAATTCCCAAATTTCTGTATCTTGTACCAGATCCTTGGTACATGGACCAGATATCTGCATGGACTAGATCCTTCAATACCTCAAACACTGTGCTATTTACACTTTGAGAATCACAATATAAGATATCAGTTAAGTGTATACCAGCTGGTCATTCAGCTTGGTTGTTATACCTTGCCTGACATAGTTGCCACTTTTCAGGCTGTGGCTACCGTAGGTCATTAGTCAGGGATTTTAGAATCGATTTCTCTTTCAGAAACAGATTCTCAAACTGACTTTTAATTAGAACATTGATTTATAATGTGAAGTAGAAGTGTTAAAACAACATTCTTTTCCTATTTTTATAAGAAAGGTTTTAAAAATTGTAATAGTTGCTTCTTGCACACGAATTCTGAGTGATGGGAGTTAATTATATGATCTACGTGATTAGTGTCATTGGGTTATATCATCTAGTTTGATGTACCCATCTCTACCGCAACAATATATTTAACATGGGCGAGATTTATTTCTGCCCATGAATAAAACTACAAGACTGCTGGAGAAATACACAACATGTTTTGTTTCATGATTACCCTTTTGCTAGTTTCTAAACTGACTCTTTCTGTTAAGGGTTTCGTGTGTGCTTGTGTGTAACACGTTCAGGTGATTGGGTTAAGTATTTTTAGAATCAAAATTTTGTCATGTTTCCCTGACAGTTCATATCAGTAATCATATTGATTACTGATTAGAGTGAGTACCTTCTGCAGGAAGCCGATTTCATTTTACTATCACATGGATATTTCTTCATTTCTCACCCTCAGGGTATGTTTTTGTGGGATTTGGGGGAGATCCCTGGCTGAGGCAGCATGGTATACTGATAAGGGTATGGACTTCTGGAATTAGACTTGAAATCTGGCTACGCTAGTTGTAACTTATATGACTTTTTTTGAGAAATGGCTTAATCTATCAGCCTTAGTTTTCTTATCTATAAAATGGAGATAATATAACAATTTTATAAGGTAAATAGTAGGGATTGCATGAGATGGTTTTATATGTAATTATAGATTACTCTAGAAAAGAATATATGGCTAATGCAGTTCAGTATCATTCCTGTACTATATCATTGCTGTTTTCTTTTAATGTATTTGGCTGGGTGGGCTGTGAACTTCATCTCCCTTTCTGGATATATTAGTTTACAGTCTGTTTATTTTCTAATTATTCTATTTCCCCACTTCCATATATGGCTCCTAAGTGTGAGCATCCATACATGGTATTAACTGATGGTGTACATTAACTGAATTGATTGCATACAAAAATAGTTGTAAATCAATGTCCCTGTTTGTTATACTTAAATATTTTGTTGTGAACAATTTTAATTGGTCAGTCTCTTAAAAAATTCTTAAAAGACTAGAATTTTCTTAGCTTTCAGAATTATTTTCAGTTTCACTTTTTGTGATTTGAGAATTACTGATACAGATTTAAGAACATTCTTCTGTATGGAATGAATACAGATTTGTGAAGTATAGGAATATGAAATATTACTTGTTCAGAAATTAACTTTTTATTTTGGTCTATTTAGGAAGGCGACATGCCAATTCATGAACTTCTCAGCCTTTATGGTTATGATAGTACTAGCCGACTACCTGAAGAAGATGAGGAAGAGGAGGAAGAGGAAGAAGAAGGTGAAGATGATGAAGATGCTGATAATGATGATAATAGTGGCTGTAGTGGAGAAAATAAAGTAAGCTTATACGCAAATTTTTAAGATTGTAGTCTTTATTGTCAGTTTTAATTTTTGAATACAGTCATTTTGACTACTTATTTTTATAATCTGTCTTCTTTCTGATTTTAGAAGTAATACATTTAAATATTAAAATTTAAGATATAGAAATACACTATAAAAATTAGAAGTCCCCTGTTATCCATTCCTAAGGGGTAATAATTTCATCTGTGTTATTCAGATTTCTTTTCAATGCATATTCTAAATAAATTTGTACCAACTTCTAAAAAACACTATGTTTTTAAGTAATAAAGGCTAATTTGCAGTTCTGTTCATTTTTATTATTTGTTTTGAAATAATTTTAGATTTACAGAAGAGGTTCTGATGTTGTACAGAGACTTCCTATGTACTCTTCACCCAAAACTTTCCTTTATGTTGACATCTTACGTAACTATGGTATATTGATCAAAACTAAGAAATCAACACTGGTACCATACTATTTAATTAAACTATAGACAATTCAGATTTATCAGTTTTCCATTAATGTCCTTTCTCCTGTTCCAGGATTTGACCCAGGACACTATGCTACAGTCAGTGTATTTTAGTCTTCTGTTGTATTTGGAATATGGTGACCTTTTATCTCCCAACAGGTTTTTTGGGGTGAGGAGGGGTTACATCTTAAAGGAATTTAATTTATGATTCCACAGGAAGAGAATATAAAGGATTCATCAGGTCAAGAGGATGAAACTCAGTCTTCCAATGATGATCCATCACAATCTGTTGCTTCTCAAGATGCGCAGGAAATAATCCGCCCACGTCGATGTAAATATTTTGATACAAGTAAGTGTCACTGGTTGCTATAGTTGGGGTATAATTTTTACTACCTAATATAGGGCCTAAAATTCTAGTATTGTTTTTACTGCTGTGTTTGAACTTACTCTGAAATCTCACTCAGCAGTAATGGGGTTTTGTTCTAGGTTATTAGTTTTGTAATGCTGGGCCCTGTTCATGAATATACTACAGTAATTATGTCACTATACTACTTGTTTTGAGTGTCTTCCTTTTTTTCTGTCCTGACCCTTTCTTAAATTTAGCTTGTTTCATGGTCATCTTTATTTCTCCTAGTCTTTTCCTCAGTTTTCATTTTCTACTTTCTTTGCCCTTACCTTTTTGAGATATATTCATAAGCCTTGCTTTCTCTAATCAGTGCCTCCTAGGTCTGAAGAAGTGGTTGACTCTTGAGATAAGAATATGTTATACATAGAAAGAATTCTCCTAATTTTTCTACAATTATGATCTAGTCAGAAATGACCAGTAGTCAGATCAGCATTTAATGTATCTATCTGGATTATTTGCATGCTCCATCTGCTCCACAGTGTTTCATTCTAAACAGTAATCTTTACTCTAGAAGTCAGCTCTTTGATAAGGAATCAACCATTACTGTTGTTTGTTTAAATTTTTGGTCTAAATTTCTGTACTTTAAAAGAAAGAACACTTAAAGAACAATAACTTTTCATGAAATGTAGTAATGTATTAACTGATTAACCATGTCTACTGCTTTGTATTTCTGTTACACATTTAGTTTAGAAGTGAATGTAGTACTGCTAATAATAATTTTACTGAGTTTTGATTCAAGATATGGGCCAGTTGAAAAGTGCATCAGTGCAAGAAGAGATTAGTTACTGAAATAATTGTGTTGATTTTGTTGTTGTTCCTCACCCGAGGATATTTTTTCCATTGATTTTTAGAGAGAGTGGAAGGAGAGAGAGAGGTCAGTCTGTTGCCTCCTGCCCACACCCCAACCAGGGGTGGGGATTGAACCTGGAACCCAGGTACATGCCCTTGATGGGGAATCGAACCTTGAGACCCTTCTGTTTGCAAGACAATGCTCTAACCACTTAGCCACACCAGCCAGGGCAATAATTGTGTTAATTTTAAGTTTGGGGAAATGTAGTATTAATCACTTAGAGAGCAGATCCATTGACAAAGTGGGGTGCTAAGTAACTGCCTCTTGAAATAGTATTTAATCTGGTATTTCAGTTGTGATGTGTGCATGGAAGCTGTACATATACTGCCTAGCTTAGTTTCTCCATAAGAAGATTAATATCTTTTTTTTTTTTTTTTTAACATATCTTTATTGATTTCAGAGAGAGGAAAGGAAGGGGGAGAGAGAGAGAGATAGAAACATCAGTGATGAGAGAGTCATTGATCGGCTGCCTAGCCCACAACGCAGGCATGTGCCCTGACCGGGAATCGAACCCCGATCTCCTGGATCCTAGGTTGATGCTCAACCGCTGAGCCATGCCCGGCCAGGCGGAAGATTAATTTCTATATGTAATGTTACTCTGTTGAAATTTGTATGCCATTTTTTAGTTAAGATGCTGAGAATCTAATCGTTTTCAGATTTCCCACCCCTTTCTATAAATACATTCTTACTCCAAAATGTAAACACACAGCAGCTGATTTCCTGCTCTGAATAAAACAGAGGTTGGGGAGAATGGAGGGCTCCTCCCTTCACGTGTTTCCCCCCCAAAATGATGCTAAAAGTTCTCAGTGTTTCAAGCACTGTTTGGAAATGACTGTTTTGTCCAAATTCTCATTTTATAGGGAAGAAATTGAGATCATAGAGCTTATTCTGTCACCAGGCTGTTGATAGAAGAATTAGGTTTAGAAACATACTATTTTGATTATAAATTCTGTTCCTGAAGTTGTTGTAGAATATCATTTCATGAGAATACAGTTGTCTAAGATAAGGATTGACCTAGAACGTTTATGGGCTTTTTTTTTTTTTAACCGATAGGGTATTATTTGATTAGAAATATCTTGGCCTAACTCTGGAAATACCTTTGGGCTTATTTAAATATTTTGATGATAAATGTAAGAATAAAATACAAATATACAATGTGGACAGGATAAGCAATCATTTTATAGTAGTATTGTCTTACTTATTCTAGATAGCGAAATAGAAGAAGAATCTGAAGAAGATGAAGATTATATTCCATCAGAAGACTGGAAAAAGGTAGTTAGAGCCATATTTTCCAAAAACTTAGATAAATTAATATTTAAAAAGCCAAGCGAAATTACTTTTTTACTAGCTACATATATGTTGATAATGTTGAGGTAAGCCCTTTTGTGACATGTAAATGTTGGGTAGATGTTCAGATTTCCCCTAGTACATTCAGGTGTTTATCTTTTTATGAAATAAAATAATGGTATAAAAAGAATTGTCCTTTGTTGAACAAACTGACACTCAAACCAAGATTAGAAATTCAAATTTCTGAACTAGTGCTGAATTAGACTTTGTTGCACTATAGAAAGTATCACGTGATTTTTTTTTTTTTTAATGTATATAATTGGAAAAACAATTGTGGAGGCCTTCTGGTATTTGTTAAGTAAATTCTGTTTAAAAATTTAGATTATAAAATTTTCTATCTTATATTGTTGATATTTACAGCTTCAAATATAATGTGTAAAGAGATGGATTTGAGCTTCTCTAAAACTGCATAATTAAATAAGTCGATTTCTAAAATGAATCTAAAGATAATATGTAAGTTTTAAATTACAGAATTGAAAAGGGACATCTGTAAGATTTTAAACAAAAATAAAATTTTGAAAAATTACAGAATTGTATAACATTGTTTAATCATACAATTAAATTGAATTAATTTTAAGCTGTTGCAGAACTGTTGACTTATGAATATGTATCAAAATGTCATGTAAAGTTGTTTAGAGCAAATCACTTATATAGAAGAAATGATGCTATACTTCTTAGATCACCTGGTTTTTCCCTTAAAAACTCTGTTGAGTGTTTTCTTGTTGTTTTTCCTACATTTGATTTTTAAATTTTGTGCATAAACAATCATTTCTTTGAACACAGACTAGCCCAGAACATCAAATTAAGTGGAATTTCTGCAGATAAGTCATGATTGTTTGATTATTTAGTTAATACTTTAGAGCTTTCCCTATGGTTTCTTGTTTTGTTTAAAGTTGTCTGGTCTGGGATGCTTGGGGCAAACTTAAAAATGAGCTGACCCCCTTGCTGATTAAAATAAGGGAACATTATATTTAGAGTTTTTAATTAAGAAGAATAAAGTATTCAAATGAATTTGGACTGGGCTACCCAGGATTTTGGGCTACAGCCAGAATTGATCTATTACAGGTTTCCAAAAGGTGTTTAGAAGAGAGGGACATCTGTTTGAGATAGAATGGTAAGGGAAAGTTAGCCCAGTACAGTATCTGTTAATTAATTCGAGTGAGTGGTGAATGAATGATGGGTCTGAAGACAGAACAAGGTTCACAGAAGTAACTATTTGTGTGACCTATTTGGGGAAATGTTTTTTGATCCAGTTTTTTTCTGGTTTTTATATCATGTAGAAATTAAAATGATAAAATCTAGAAACCTTGAGTCATCTTAAACTGTTATTTTCCACCACACATTCAAGTTTATATAGCTTTTCTCCAACATAAATTAACCATTTTTGTATCTGGAGTGTTCAGTATAGTATTTAATTAGATGTTATTTTATTTTAATGAAGGGACAAAAAGCTCAGGAGGGAGAACAGAGGGGACGTGAAGTCTTTGCTGAGGAGTATTAAGTGCTTCCTCAGGAATAGTATATAAGAAAGCAGGCTATGGTAAATCCAGATTGTTTTATTTTAGTATGATTTTGTTGCAATAAAAAATTGTCTAGATTCAGAGATCTAAGGCTTGTAAGATAAAATTGAATTTTTATAGAAACAGGTAGAAGAAACAGCTTTGAAATCAAATCTGTGTTCAAGTTATAGCCCTAGAACTTACTAATAGCGTGTTCTTGAGGAAATAAATATTTTTGAGTTTCATCTCGTCACATAAAATATGAGAATAACAATTTCTAACATCAGTGAGGTGACAGTAGCTGTAGAGAGGGAGGAACTTTTTAAATCCTAATAGTTATTTAAACTTACTAGACCAAGATTTTTGTATCTTTCCTCCTTTAGTCTTCATTTTTAAAATGCAGTAAATTTATTCTTAACATTTAGCCACCAGACAAAAGAGAGTCTGTAATCTTGGATCCTGTGTGTTGTAAAATCTCATCTGTGGTGATTTCCAGTGTCTTTTTGAACAGCCAGTTTCCCCTAATTTGTGATTTGACTATATAAATATGATTACTAGATTTCCTAAAGTAAGATTTAATTATGTTTTGGGAGGTTTTTATTTTATATTGCTTTAATGAAAGGCACTTACCTGCTTATCCATTTGGTTTGGAGTTTCATATATTTGGTCTCTGCTGAGCTTTATGCAAACCCTTTTTATTGCTTTCTTTATCTTAAAAAGCTCTGGTTCTCAGACTTAAATGTGTGTCAGAATCACCTGGATATCTTGTTAAAACACTAATTGCTAAGTCCTATCCCCTGAGTTTCTGGTTCAGTAGGTCTGGTATAGGACCTGAGTATTTGCATGTCTATCAGTTTCCCAGGGACCATAGTTTAGAGTGTAGATACTATGAAAATATCTGAATTTGACTTCCTGTTTTTTAGTGTTGGAATGATCTTACTAATTGAATAGTAAGAATTCACTTTTTTATCTATATTTTGAAGTAAAGTTTGTATCCATTGTCTGTATTGCATTTCACCCCATTATTATTACTAATATTTTCATCCAATCATATCCAAGCTCCTATCTATTATTAACTCATTCATCCTCACAATACTTCTCTGAGGTAGTTAATTGTTGCATCTTTATTGTATGACACAGGAACCAGGAACAGTTTGCCCAAGAAGATGGTAATGCTAGAAAATGGATATCTGTTACTAGGTCTTCCTAATGTATTTTTAAATTTTTTTTATTGATTGATTTGAGAGAATATTGATTTGTTATTCCACTTATTGATGCATTCATTGGTTGATTCTTGTATGTGCCCTGACCAGGATCGAACCCGAAACTCTGGTGCATCAGGACGATGCTCCAAACCAATTGACCTACCTGGTCAGGGCCCTTACTAATGCTTTGTGTTATTTTTAAAATAGGAGATTATGGTGGGCTCCATGTTTCAAGCAGAGATTCCAGTTGGCATTTGTAGATACAAAGAAAATGAAAAAGGTGGGTTATTAGTAAAGTTAATAGCTGAATTTATGTTTTTGAAGTGATGAACGGTTGTTTTATAATGGGATAAGAACATGACAGTTTATGTTACCCCATTGAATTTTGAAAGAGGGCCTGCATTATTTCTGTAAGAAGAAATATGTTTACTGTTTTTTTACTTTTGTTCACACAAGTCTAGTGAAAAAAGTGAATTCTTATTTTGGTATTAAGTGACTTAAAACATCCCAACTTTTTATTTCTTTTTTCTTCATATTTTAAATACTCTGAATATACCCTTTCATAGCCTGTATAATTTAGATTTTAAAAGTTATGTCAGTGGGAACTGTTGGACAGGTCTAAAAAAAACTTAATTGCTATAGAAAGCAAATTTACTTCTGAAACTTAACATTACTTATTAAAATGTATTACTTTGATATTTGTGTATTTAAAATAATTTGGGAAACAACATATACTTGAAGTCTTTCAGGTTACTCACTTTAGGTGAGTTCTAGAAAGAATGTTGTGGGTGTATGTGTGTTTTCAATGAGTTCATGTGCAATGTGACATCACTCAGTGCTAGAAATCTTTCTTCATTTCTTTTATTTCAGTTTTCTCCACATTTCAGCTTACATATGCAGATCCTTTTGGAGTTGTAGATGTCTTTCGTTGTTTGTTTTCTTTTTAGCATCCCCTCCAGAAATTTACTTTATATTCTCAGTGTTCACCTGCTTTCAGGGCAAGCAGCAGATCAGAGGTAATTAAGGGAACACCACAGACTGGTAAATTCTAGTGACAGTAAAAATGTTTTAACACACCAGTAACTGCTTGCCACTCACTTTCAAGTTAATTCCTACAACACATAGGAACATTAAAAATATCAATATGGAGTGACCTAGTTACATAGAAAAGTTGTGCATATGTTTTGTTAATACATTGTAATCGTATGTAAAAATAAATGATTCATTAGCTTTTATATTGAATTTTTGAAATTGAATTTTCAACGTTATGCTTTACCTGTGTTATATAATGGTTAGTATATGTTCATTGAGTTTTTTCTCTCCAACTAAAGAACTGAAAGTTAGACATTTGTTCCATGTTATTAAATTTCTTTATTAAGCTCTATTACAAATTAATTTAAAATTGACTATGAAAGATAGTGCTTGTCTTTGAAATTTTGTATTTTGTCAATGGGAAGGAAAACTCAGTTTTATATGTGGCAAGTTAATGTTATGGCTAAAGATAGTTTAATTATCTCAGTGTGTTCTGTCTTTTTTATTTTAAAATTTTTTTGTCATATATCACAGTAAATAAGTGATCATAATCTCTAATTTTCAATTTTTCAATTTTGGTTTAGTATTTTTAGTTTTAACAATTTTAGAAAGCAATTCTTTTTTGCCTTTTTTTTTTCAGACAAAGCAGTAATTCATGAAGCTTTCTCACTTTGAGAATTAAAGCCTATTATATTGTGTGAGGATCAGAGTAGATTTAGCAAGGTGATACTGCCTTGGAGGGGGTCACTGTGGTATAGGGCCTGTCCTCTGCTTTGTAGCTACAGGAATTGAAACTTTTGTTGTGATACCCAGAATTTGTTTTCACTTAAGGTACCCCATGCATACAAACCAAACAGATGCAAAACTTACGTAAACCACATTGTTAGAAATAAAGCTGTGAAAGGGACTGTGCTTGGTTAGTGCGATCTTTTCTTAGAAAAACAAGTATAGGATATTTTTCGTTGGTTTGGTGAGCACACATTCAAAAGGGAAAACATTTGGTTTGAGCGATTTTGATAAAAGTTCCATAAAACTAAGATACCCTGATATCTTCACTGTGGGAATTATTTGACAGGTGGATTAGGATTTTTTCATTGATACAAGGAAACCCTGTTACTGAGTATTTGGACAGACAGTGACAAATTTTTTCTCTGTGACATCTGATTTCTTTTTTACTAGGCTCTATGCAGATTATATATTCCTCATCAGTTATCACTCCTAATTCAAACAATTATATAAATAAGATTTATTTGTTACAGTCAATTCAAAGCATGTTCCTTTGAACCTATACCTATTCTAGTCACAAAACTTAAACTACACGTTAACATTGTCTTAAATTTTTGTAAATTATCATTTATTCTCAACACAGTATGTTATAATCATTTATTCATCTTTGTATCCTTAATACCTAGAGTGATCCTTGTCACATAAGCACTTAGTAAACATTTGGTGGCTGGTTATTAGGTGGGTGCAGAATGCTGTTAACACTACTGATACAGAGTCAGTAAACTTGGATCAGTATCTAGGTATTTGACTTTGTACATATTTCTTAATTTTTTTCCCCTCATCTGTAAAATAGCAACATTAGAGCATTTATTTACAGAGCCTGTTGTGAGGATTTATATAGGACATTTTTATGTGTAGCACTTAGCAGCATAGTGTCTGGCAAATAGTTAAGTGCTCGGTAAATGGCATTAATATTCAATAGATGATTAATTTTATCCATTATATTTAGGTTTTATTTAGATTTTTCAGAAAGCATCAGTTTGTGCTCTTTTGCTTGCAAGTGATTAAAACCCAGTTCAGTTTAGCTTCAACTAAAAAGAATTTACCTGATTGCTTTACTGGAAAGTTCTTTCTTTAAATATAACTAGATTCAGAGGTTCCTCTATCAGGTGTCCCTTCCCTCCTTCTCTCTTTTTTATTGTCAGACATGCTGAGATGGCTACTGGAAACTCCTGGCTTATACTTTACACTGTCCTTGTAGCTGGAGAACCAGCAAAAATAAGAACTTCCCCATCCCCCTTTACTCCAGCAAGAGTTTAAAGAGAGCCTCTGTTGACTCAGCTTGGGTCATATACCAGCCAGAAATAATTATGGTGACCAGAGAGATGAGTGAGTAATTTAGTTTGCCCTGGCTCCTTTATCTGCTCTTGGGGCTCCCGGGGGTGGTGTCAGCCCCACTCAGAGCATATAGGAATGGTTTAATTCCCCAAGATGATGAAAAACATGATTTTTCAAAGTTATGTATGTTTTATTTATGGACTAAACTGAGTAGACAGTGCAACTTTGTGGTCAGACTAAATAATTTGAGTGCTGGTAAACATTCTACAATCAAGCCTCCCATTACTCCCACCACTAAGAATTATCTGGCCAAAGTGTCAGTAGTGCCAAGGTTGAAAACCCTGGACTAATTTAATTGAGAATTTAGATGGGCTACTTAGGAAAAAAGAAAGTCAAGATTCAGGCTATTCCCAGCCCAATTTTCATGCTTGCGTGTCATAAGTTTTAGAGTAAGTAAATGATTATTAGGAATTACAAAGCAGTGAATAGCAAAGGACCATGTAAATTGTTTCTAATGAGCACTTGACATCGATTCTTAAGTTATTGAAAACTGAACATGTGCATTTCTCTTAGTTAATAATACTGTCAAAACAGGCATTTTATTTAACTTTGCAGGTTTCTCTCACTATCCCAAAGTAGAGCGTTCCTATGAAACCTTTTGTAAGCCAAAATGGCACAAAGCCGAGAAGCAGTTACATTAGCCTTCTCCCCTTACTCGAGGGCACTACATTCCAGCACTACCCCCGCAGCAAAAGCAGTTGTACCAAATCCTATATATACTTTTACTTAATACATATATGTACTTATGATAAAGTTTAATTTATAAATTAGGCACAGTAGGAGATTAGCAGCAATACTAATAAAGTAGAACAATTACAGCAATATACTAATAAAAGTTTTGTGACTAGGGTCTGAAAATATCGTACCATACTGTACTCACCCGTGTGATAATGTGAGAGGATACAGTGCCTGTGTGATGGGATGAAGGGAGGTAAATTACGCAGAGCTCTTCAGACCACAGTTGACTGTGGGTGACTGAAACCACAGAGAACAAAAACGCTTATAAGGGGTAGCTACTGTACCATTAATTTATGGTACGCTTAAAATTTTTTGAGCATTCCCAGGTGCAAAAAATAACCTACCAAATCATACCAAATAACACATAAAACCTAAAAGAACATTATCATATAGTAAAAACAACAATGATATGAGGCTTCTCTGTTACCGTAGGACACATCTTGCCAAGGGATGCACAAAATAAATAAAGATAGATCAATACTATGGCAGCTTGATGCTGAAATGATGAATGTAGTATCCAGGGCAGAAGCCTGGGGGCGCCACTCAGGCACGCTGGCTCTGTAAAGGCTCACAGCAGAACAAATGCTGGACGCCATTGTCACTTTTTGCCTTTTTTCAATCAAGCGAAATTGTTTTCAGATATCTTTTGATTAGCAAAAACAGCTACTAATCTAGGCCTTTCATGAAAGTGAAGTTGTGTAACTGGAAAAACTCAAACGACTTAAAATTTATATCATTAATCATAGTATGACCTTTTAAGATCGGAAATTGCTATTGTAAGCCTCATTATTACAACATAATGCTGATTATGGATCACCATTTTCATCCTCATAATATAGAAATTAGAATTTTTACTTAGGCATTAAAAATGGAATAACACCAAAAAAAAACACTGGAGGTTAATAAATGCACATTTATTCATTGGGAATTAATCTCCCAGGTTGCTTATGGTTTGGTTGTGGTTTCTCAGCTTTCTACATTAGTTACACAGATACAATAAACTTTGTTAAGTTATTTCGTAACTCATTTGGCTTATCTGAGAAAAGCTTAGTTTGATTTAAAATGCCATAAAAAGCCCTTTCCCAGCTAACCTTTGATAATATAATAAATGAGCTATTGCCTTCTGAACTCTTTCACATATTTACAATCATGTAAATTATGTGTTCAGGTAATATAAGGTAAATATATTTGTGATTGCTTTTTAAATTTTCAGTATTTAGGCTTGGGAATTCATTTGGAATGAAATAGTTTCAGATGTTGTTACATTTCAGTGATTGTGATCTTTTAAAATCTAGCATGTTCCTGTCACTTTAATTATAACAAAGTATGTTTTTCTTTGTGTTACTAGTAAAGAGGGTTTTCCTGTCACGTATTTATAAGTGTTATTTCTCCTCAGTATCTTAGTGTGGAGTTCTTCTGGATTTCTCATCTCTTGGCATTTAGTCCTTTAGCAGTTGTGTTTCCTGGTTTATTTAGATCATAGTTGAAAGTCATTTTATTTAGAGTGTCAACTTCACTGGAAAATAATTTGGTCTATTTCTGGAAAGGCAACATGGTTTATTCTCTGTGAAAATGCTAATTGTTCTCACAGCATGGTCATTTTTTTAGTATATTGTAATCGCATAAAACCAAGTGTTATATTCTCAGGGCTACGTTATCTAGTCACAGCTCTAGGGGTCTGGCTTGTCATTTGGCTCCATCTGGTGATGCTTGTGTACTCAATTTAAATAAGGTGATCTATATATCCTTGGCTACCTGGGACTTCCAGAGTGATTCCAGACTTACCTCCCAGGTAGTTTGTGTTGGTTTCATAGACTTTATATGGGGGTATCTATCTGGGAGAATACTGGGGGCTCAGGGACACCCACCCTTATCTTCCTCCTCCTGAGTCAGGGTTTCCGTGTAATAAGGCCTTGTCCACCCCCTAACCATCACTCCAAGAACAGAACTGCAGTCTGCTCCCTTCAGTGAACAGAGACTGAGCAGGGAATAGAAATCAATAGCAATATATTCAGATTCACTCTATCATGGGAGTTTTATTGTATTTACAATTTAGAGTTTCACTGGAATTATACTAGCAGATTTAAAAAGGAATGAGATTTACAAAGGAAAAGTTTCTAGAGATTATCTGTTGAGCTGTATTTTAAAGAATATAAATCTTGGGAAACAGAAGGGTAGATTATTTGAACTGTATGTGTGTGGTGGGTAGGGCAGGCAGTATACATGAAAACACTTAACATATTGCCTGGTACATAGGAAATGTTTAATTAACTGTTAATTTCTTTTTTATTGCAAAAGGAACTTGAACACTGTCAGTTATCCTTTGTCCTTTGTCCAGCTGGCTTTTTCCTATTGGTATTTAAATGATAATGTCTCATCTATCTCTAAAAATCAACAAACAAAACCAAAAACTTTCTTCCACTCTACTTCCTCTTTAGCTACTGCCCTAGTCTTCCTCACAACTCAACTTTCCAAGAGTTTGCTACTTTTTTCTTAACCTTTCATTTACTCTCCAGTCTTCCCCAGTATGGCTTCAGTTTCTATCTCCACACAGAATGTTCTTAAAACATCTCCCTCCTTGTTAGTAAATCCAGCGTACCCTTTTTCAGTGTTCAACCTGGCCACTTAACAGCATTTAACCAGTCTTACCACTCCTTGAAACATTTTCTTCCCGTAGCTGCTGTGGTGCCAACAGTTTTGATATTTTATCTTGTCTAATGTTTTTTTTCTTCCTGTCATTTAGAATTTCACAGGGCTCTCTTAGGCTCTCCTCCTCTCCTTTCACTTTTTAAATTTTGTTAAGATTTTAGGCTTTAATCTTATTATAATGGAAATTCTAATGATGAATCAAATGCTTTTAAAAAAATAGTGACTTGTTTTTATGAAAATTACTTATATTCATTATAATACATTTTCAAGCATCATAGAAAAATATAAAGAAGAAAAAATTGCCCCAAATCCTACCACCAAGAAATAAAGCAGTGCTAATGTTTGAGTGAGCAATTTTTTAGACAACCCTTTTAAAAAATATTAAACATAATATTGAATCTTAAAATGTGCCAGAATTGTTTTAAATTATTTTAAGTCCTTATAACCCTATGTGATAGGGTTGCTAAACCTATTTCACAGGTGAGGCAGAGAGAAGGGAAATAATTGCCTAAGGTCATACAGGTAGTAAGTGGTGGTGCTGTTCAAACCAAGAGAGCTGGTAAATAATCTTAAGACAGAACGTGAAAGGGCATAAAGTGGTCTTCTCTGGTTAGATTGCTTATTGACGGAGGCTGTGAAGATTGCCCAAGATTGAAGTCAGGCAAGTAGTAAGTAGTAGGACCACAGTTTACCTTTCAGTTTTTGTCATTTTGGTTCTAAGTATGAGTTATTTGTTCAATGATATGTTTTAACACAAACTCAATTTTGGGCATTTTGAAAAATAATTATGTTTTACTAATTTAGTATATGAAAACGATGATCAGCTTCTGTGGGACCCTGAGTACCTACCGGAAGATAAAGTGATTGTATTTCTTAAGGATGCATCTAGAAGAACAGGTGATGAGAAAGGTGTAGAAGCAATTCCTGAAGGATCGCACATAAAAGACAATGAACAGGTACATGAATAAGAAATGTTGTAATTTCCCCAATATAAATTAATCATATACATTTTAAAATGTAAATGCTGTCACATTCAGTGTTGTCACTCACCAAAATTCCTATAATGTTATCAACAGAATATGAAGTTATAGTCAGCATGTAAGATAGCTACTGTTAACACACTCACTTCATGGGTTATGATTTCAGCTCAAACAAACAAATCTTGATATTTCAGTTTGCCTGTGTATATTTATTAGGCTTTTTTGAGAAAAGTTCTTTGGATGTCCCTGAGAATCTGGATCTCATTAAGTTGGGAATATTGTACACATCTGATTATAATGTTCTCATGCACACGATAGACCAGTGCCTACCTCGAACCTAATGACAGCATTATTTCTTTTACCTTTTTTAGTCAGTGTTTTTCTTTTCTGATTTGTTCTAAATTATTTTAGAATAGAAACCCCAAAAGGCTAAAAAGAAGAAATTTGTGATCTTTATAAAATAATTTTTTATTTCTAAATTCCTGTGATACTGTGCCAACCAAGTTAGAGTAGTTGTTTATCCTATTTTCTAAATATTTAGACACAGTTAATTATCAGGATTGAGTTTATGTTTTTTTCTCTGTAGTGTTCCATATGTTGCATTCACTAGAATTATTTGTCCTCCAGAAAGGATGAAAACACTGGATTCTGGAAAAGCCTTTACTGTCTTAAAGAATTATAGCTTTCAACTGTTCATAGTCTGGGTCACATTGAAGCCCTTTATTTTTGTAGGCATTATATGAATTGGTTAAATGCAGTTTTGACACAGAAGAAGCATTGAGAAGATTAAGATTTAATGTAAAAGCAGCTAGAGGTAAGCATAATATTAAATTTTATTTGTTTTCATGATGTAGCAGAAATTTAAAACTTAAGCTCTTCAGTCCATGTACTATATACTACATTTAATAATACTGATCTTTCTGAATTCCAGTAAATATTTGTTTAATAACAAGTAACTTGTTAAGTAACTTGTGTATAACAAGTATTTTACAGGGGTGGGCAAAAGTAGATTTACAGTTCATATGGAAAAAGACATGCAGGTTATGATTATATTACAATAGAATAAACTTTGTGTTTCATATACTTAAAACTATAAACCTGCTTTTGCCCACCCTTGTACGGGCATTATGGGAAACAGGATTAAGGCTGTCCCTTCTTAAGAGACAAGAAGTCTATTTAAGTAAAAGTACATTTTCTTATTTGATCTTGGTGATGGCACTATGAGCTAAGTAAGAAATATGACAGGATGTTACCTTCACTTTAAAATTGATAAGACTGAGGTCTCTGAGCTGAAGTAACCTAGCCGAGGCAAACATTCATAAATAGTCATAACTAAATTCTGGGTTTGAGGTTTTTTTAACTCTCAACTAGCTACCACCCTGCTTCATTAAGAATATTGTTTATATATAACAAATGAAAGGTTCATTCAACAAAAATTGGAAGATCTGCTAAGTTCTAAGGACATAACAATAAACAAAGTCCCTGCCCTCATGGTGCTTAGAGACTGAGTAGGGAAGCTGAAAAATAGTTACAAGTTCTTAAGGAACTAGAGGGTGCATTTCGAACTTATTACAGTGGGACTTAACCTACTTGTGGGAAACAGTAAGGCTATTAGGGAAAGCTTCTAGAAGAAAATGGTATCTTTTTTGTGATGTTGGAGGCAGGAAATAATTCTAGGCAAAAGGAATAGCGCGCACAGAGTCTAAAGAAAGAACCTAACAAATTTAAACAGTTGAAAGGTGGCCAGTATAGTTGGATCATAAAAAATAAAGGAGAAAGTGGCCCAGGTTGAGGTTGGAGAGAGGTTATCATCCAAAATTTTATTAATAAGGAGTTCTTGTCACTTTATCCTTTGCAGCCATCAGTGATAGAGCTTAGGGGTAAAATATTTCCTTCATTGTGACCAGAAAGTTTCATTTTTATTTGCAGTTTTGCTAAATACAACATTTGGGGGAATATTGCTTAACAGTTTTTCCCCCCATTTTGTCAGAGGAATTATCTGTTTGGACAGAAGAAGAGTGTAGAAATTTTGAACAAGGACTGAAGGCCTATGGAAAGGATTTTCATTTGATTCAGGCTAATAAAGTAAGTAGTGATACATGTTCTCTCTTTTACAAAAAGCAATTTAGTTAACTACCCAGTCCGTCTTATATCTTTATTATTTTCTAATGTTAAAAGTTCTATAATGAAATTTTAATATATCGGTATTTAGGGCATTATTATAATAAGCATGCCTGGACTTCTGGCATATATTTGTCAAGTGATTGTTTTTAGCGCATGATTAGAAGCCTTTATATTGGACTCATTTGAAAGTATGTTCATCAACTTCTGGTTGGGATTTGTGTGTACAATGTAATTAATTAAAGCTATTTTTCACAACCTGTGACAGATTTTTTTTAGGAGGTCTTCAAAGTAATTTTGAAACTTTAAAGCATTTTCATTTTTCTTTAATCCTCACTTGAAAATATTTTTCCATTGATTTTTAGAAAGTGGAAGGGAGGGAGAAGGGCAAGAGAGAGAGAGAGCAACATCAAAGTGATTGATTGGTTGCCTCCGGCACCTGCCCTGACCAGGGCCAGGGATCGAGCCTGCAACCAGGATACTTTCCCTTGACCGGGAGTTGAACCTTGCAACCCTTCAGTCTGTGGGCCTACGCTCTAACCATTGAGCCAAACCAGCAAGGGCACTTTATAACATTTTTGACATGACATTATTTATACTTAAAATATTTTTTACATTTGCTTAAGTCCTGAGTGGTCTAAAGTCAGTCAGATGCTTAGTATTTAATTTGGTTTTAATTAGGATTTAATTTTCCAGAAGAACATCTCAACAACTCAGCTTTATTATACATTATTGTAATTTTATTATTTGACTATTTTATTTAGTATGATCATAATTTCATATTGGTAATATCAATCATACAATGTCAGTGTATACCCAAAAGAACTTCATAATTACTTGCAGTTTTATTTTTATTTTTTTATTTTTAAATATATCTTTATTGATTTCAGAGAGAGGAAAGGAGAGGGAGAGAGAGAGATAGAAACATCAATGATGAGAGTCATTGATCGGCTGCCTCCTGCACGCCCCCAACTGGGGATCAAGCCCGCAACCTGGGCATGTGCCCTGACGGGGAATCGAACCCCGATCGCCTGAATCCTAGGTCGACGCTCAACCGCTGAGCCACGCCCGGCCGGGCTGCAGATTTATTTTTAGGTTTAATTCTCTTGCAGCTGTAACCAGGTAAGATTTTTAATAGTAACTACACAATTATATGGACTAGGAAAATGTGCTGTTCCTATGGGAAATTGGGACTGGCAAAATTGAAATCTGAGTTTAAATGTAGGAAATTAAGTAATTTCCAGGCTTATAAATAGTACATTTTTAGCAAATATAAGTTGACGAAGAGCTTGGCTTTACATGTTTCCTTGAAGATAGTAACCAAGTCTTATGTGATGGCTTGTCTAGGATGATCTTAACAGTATCTGGGCTTATGTCTGAGCTCTAACTATTTTGTCACCACATTTTCCTTATATACCTCTGGATGTGATCGGATGGTGTCCACTTGATTTGTTTCAACACATACTTAACAGTACTTTATATTTCATAAGTAAAATAGTTTCTTACAAATCCCGTGAGTTCATTTTTCTTAATTTTGCTCTTGGTTATGTTGTTGCATTTTGGTATATGACATCAGACATAACTAATAGAAAAATTTCAAGTCTTAGCATTATTTTTAAAAATGTATCTATACTCCTTAATCCTGTGTCAAAATTGTGACGTACAGGCAGAGGGCGAAAAAGAAAAATGTATGTCATAAAATTGACCTTAGGTGCAATCAATCCCACAAGATACCTACTTCAAGATAGAAATTATAAAATTAATATTGTCTTACATCCCAAACAACTCGTGCAGATACCTTTTTTTCGTTTTAAACTCCCGGTGTTTTATTATATACATCAACCCTTCCAGCTCTCCACGCCAAGTGGCAAAACAGAATTTTGTCAACATCATTTGCTAATCCCATAGGTGAACATTATGTAAGGTGAACCCATTCAGTTACACTAAATCACTGGAGTACCTTAGTAAACAAAGCATTGGCATTATTATAATCGTTTTGACTCACTGAAGACTATTGTCAGCCTTTCTAGAAAGTAAAATAATTGAGTCTGGATCACTGTTGGGAAAAGTGTTTGCAAGCTGTTTATAACATTAATTGTAACTCAAATGCCACTTACAGAGATTTACAATTGGGAAGTACTTATTTTTATAGTAAATTAAGATGATAGCTGTTTAAAAGCATAATATTGAATATCTGAAGACCTGTTGCCAATGTATTATTTCTCTTAATGGGTGTTTAGAAAGAATAGTTTTTAACACAGCTGCTGCAGTGTTGTATTTTATACATAGTAGTGTATGTTACCTAAGGACCAGCTAAATTTGTTTTCTAACTTTGGATATTTTTTATGAAATAAGTCCTTTTAGGAAGGGGTGATTCTTAAAAACAAGTGTTTATTTCTTATAGGTTCGAACAAGGTCAGTTGGTGAATGTGTAGCATTCTATTATATGTGGAAAAAATCTGAACGTTACGATTTCTTTGCTCAGCAAACACGATTTGGAAAAAAGAAATACAATCTTCATCCTGGTGTAACGTGAGTTTACATTTTCTTATGAGTCATGTTTTTACTAAGCTTTTCTGTTTGCTTTTTGGGTTTTGTGTGTGTGTCTTTTTAATTTAATGACTTGAGAGAGAAAGGGAGAGAGAAACATAGATTTGTTGTTCCATTTATTCACGCATTTTTTCGTTAATTTTTGTATGTGGCCTTGACCGGGGATCGAACTCACAACCTTAGCACATCAGGATGATGCTCTAACCAACTGAGCCTATCTGGCCATTAATTTCTTTTTTTAAAAAGTAAAAATTAACTTAGCATAACTCTGGTTATTTCAATGCTCCTCCACCCTCCTGGGTGGTCTTCCTGACTCTTCTTCTTCCTTAACCATCTGGATGCCATTAATCATTAAGAAACAATAATAATTCTTTCACAATATCATTAATGTATTCAGAAATTTAAAATAACTTTGATATCTAGTCAACTCTTATTTCCTTTGCTTGGCTTTTAGCATCCTCCATTATCCATTCCCACCATACCAAATTTATTTCCAACAGTTCCTCATCATGCATCATCTGTTCCTATTAGCCTTAGTTTCTGAGTTCCCTGTGGTATTCATCATACTCGTTTGTTTCTGTGTGCTTCAAATTTGTTACACAGTTGTTCTATAGTTAAGATGAATGGCATAAAGCTGAAGAGGTCTTAAAGACCATCAAATTTAATTTCTTTCATTTATAGATGAGGAAAATACAATTAGAGTGTTAAATTGATCCGCTTGTCATATATGTTTCTTTGATATGTGTTAGTTTTGTGCATCAGATTATTGGAAGCTTTTTGAGGTCAGGTACCACATCCCTTTATTTATTATATCCCATAACCTAAGGAACAGTGTGATCATGAAGTTTGAGGTTATTGCTATACTTGACTGTCTTTTTATGGACTTTTAACACAGACTTTGAGTAAAGCTCTGAGTCCTTACACTGTTTTCTTACCCACATTCTTTGTCCTGCTTACAAAATTCTAAAACATTTGACTTAATGTTTCTATTATACTTATTCTGAGGGAATTTTAAAATATGTATTTAAGTTTTTATTGAGAATCTACTCTGTGCCAGGCACAACTTAGGCATCAGAAGTGCAGTGGTAAACAAAACAGACCAAATTCCCTGCCTTCAGGGAGTTATTCCAGTGCCGGTGTTGGCAGTCTTTTTCTGTAAAAGAGCTAGAGAGTGAATATTTTAGGCTTTGCAGGCCTTAAGTTTTCTAGCAACTACTTAGCTCTGTAGTGCAAAAGCAGTCATAGACACTGTGTAAACGAATGGGTGTTGTGTTCCAATAAAATAATATTCACAAAAACAGGTGGCCAGCTCACAGGCCATAGTTTGCTGACCTTTATTCTTGTGACTTAATAGCACTTTATAGTTTACAAAACACTTTCCTGTACATGTCTTATACAACAACTCTATATGGCAGATAGGTCATGCATGATTACGTGCATTTGATAGATAAGGACACTATACATCAGAGAGACAAGTATTTAGCCCAGGCCTGCTAACCCCAAACCAGTGTCACACATCTGTCCTCCCATCCCATAAAGTTCAGGAGTGACTTGGGGAAGAAGGAAACTTGAGTTTAATGATATACTGGCAAATAATGCCAGCAGATAAGCCCAGAAATTTAGTGAACTTATAGTTCAGAGCTAGCAGAAAGATAATATAGAAGGTGTCCAGGAAGATTTAGGGAGGTGATTCATTGTTAGGACCTAATTTGTCCTTCAGGTGTCGCCATAGTCATCAAATAGACTTTAGGGGCTTTAAAATTCCAACCTGTTCAGAAATTCTTCTGTACTCCTTCTGGTTGACATCATCCCTATCTCTTCACTTGCAGATCCTTTGGTTTTAATTGGGCCACTCTACCTGTAGATCTCTAAAATTAGCTAGTTTAAAGGCTCTTATGCATTTTTCCTATAAATGTGTAACCAAAAGCAGCTTTCCATTTAAATGTTCAGATCCTGGTGTGATTGATGAGGCACTGGAATGAATGTAAGTGAAAATTAGAATATGTTTGTTAATAAAGCCTTCTAAATTTAACCTTGCTTAATTTTAATTTTCAGCTTTTTTTAATAGAAAATAATTACTTTATCATTTTACTTAATTTTAAGGGATTACATGGATCGGCTTCTAGATGAAAGTGAAAGTGCTGCCTCTAGTCGAGCACCATCTCCTCCCCCAACTGCCTCGAACAGTAGTAATAGCCAGTCTGAGAAAGAAGATGGCTCTATAAGTAATAGTAATCAAAATGGTAAGCAACCAAAGAAACACTTCTGTTTCTTTCTGTAGCCTGGAGTACTCAGTTTTGGTTTCTATTAAACTTCAAAGCAGAAGTTAGAGTAATAATTGTAAATACCAGATGAAACATACGTGATATCAGCATACATACATACATACTAATACACACAGAATACAAATTAATTGGAAAGACTTCCCATTGATATCACTAAAAAGTAAGTTTAATAAACTGTCGACAGTGACCACTTCTTTTAAGAAATTTATTCTTTTTGAGTAGCATCTATTTTCTTATCTGGTTGGGATACCTGAATATAAGTGTTCTTGTTAACTCTTACACTCAAACTCCAGCCATTTCACATCAGAAATACACAGATATTTTTAAAATACTTTGAGAGCTTATAACACATACAGACAAAAATAAATAGATAAAAAAAGCACCGTTTTGAATATTTTTCTCTTTGATAGCATAATAACCTTGAAGGATAGGAAAAGGTACAGGAGGTTTCTATAAAAATAGAAACATTTCTATTTTTATCTCCATGAAAAAATGTGAAAAGCATACCCACCACTATGATTGAGGTTCAGATAATGTTCTTGTTTAAAATATACAGTGGACCAAAGATCATTGTAAGACATAGAGAATTATTTTGACTTCTAATTTAATAAAAATGATCTTCCTAAGTAAGACAGTTGCCAGGCAGAAAGAAATAAGTCCTTTACTCCTCTTTAGAAAGAAACTGGTAAATTAGATAAGTTCTGCCCACCTACATTCTGATACATTCGCCTTACAGGAGGGCCAGTATAGAGCTAGCTAACTTCCTTATGACAGAAACTAGAAGAGAAACACTGAGAAAAATGTGACCCTGGTTCTCTGTCAGACCTTTGGTCTCACACTGGCACTGCTGTGGTGAATATACTGTACTTTGTTCATTTGATGACCCCTCTCTATTTCCCCACTACTTCCCTGATAAGAGCAAGCCAAATAAATAAAAATTAGGGCCATTTCCTCATCCAGAAAGTTTCACTGACATGGCATCTAATGCTAGCACATCCACCCTGAAGTACAGTAAAAAGCTGAAACTCAGACTTTGGGACTAGGGGTAGAAACTCAGTTGGTACTACTTTTGTGTTTTCCTGTTTGCTTATAATACCAAATAAATAATTTTCTTGTTCTTTTTTAACCATTTGATGAGAACATGCAGTTAGCCTAGGAGAGTTTCATAAGTTACCTATAAATTACTCAGTAGCCCAGAAGCCATTCACATCAGGTGTTTAAAAATCAAGTTTCTCAGGTTTCTGAAGGAAAGGAAGGAACTTTCCAACCCAATTTTCTTTGTAAGGGACTTTATCAGCGCCTTGAAATCTTACGGTTATTTTTGACCTAATCTCAGTGTCACCAACTCTTTGGGCTTACTACGACCAAATAGTTCCTTCAGTGTCATGATGCATGATTCCCATGTGCATTCATGGTTTGAGTGTACTTTTGAGTTGGGGAAAATAGAATATTTGCCTTGACCAAAATGTAATTGAGGCTCATCCTTTATACTGAATATTTTAATTAAACTTTATCTTTAGTGGCACATTCTATATTTTTACATTAAATATTCCCAAAATTTCTACTTCATTTTGCTGTTAACTTGAACATGACCTTTTTACTGTTACTTGCTTTTATTAGAATAATTATGTTCTTTCTTTTCTCACCTATTATGGAGGAATTTGTGTTTACTTTTAGCATTTTCAGGTGTATGCTTAGATAGTGCAAGCATTAATTTTTAATATGACAGATTTTTTATATTAATGTTGTGTATGATTTATCCTTAAATTACAGTAATAGCCATATACTTACATTAAGAATAAAAATGTCACATCATCCTGATTTTATATGGCAGTATAAAGCTCAAGCTTCTAAAGAAAGAATATAATTTACATGGTTTTAGAAAGTTACAGCCATTTGCTAAATCTAAATAATTTGTGTATCTTTGCTTAAATGCAGCTTATTTTGACTGCTGGATCCAGTGCTTATTTTGTCACATAACATCCACCTGCTCTTAATATATGCCGAATTCTGTTCTTAATTCTTTACATTTATTAACTTAATCTTCACAACAGCCCTGTAAGGTAAATTATCCTGATTGTATATGTGATGAAACAGGTACAGAGAATATAAACAACTTGCCTAAGGTCACACAGCTACTCGGCAAATAGAGCCTGAATTCAGACCATACACAGATTTGATACCTCGCTTCCTTGATGAAAAGCTGTCTTATAACAGTAGCTATCTCCTAACAGTTTAATATTAGCAGTTTATGTTTCTTCCAACTTAGGGGTGTCATCTAATGGACCAGGTGAAATGTTAAACAAAGAAGAAGTAAAAGTTGAAGGGTTACACGTTAATGGACCAACAGGTGGAAATAAGAAACCACTTCATGCAGATATGGATAGTAATGGTTATGAAACAGATAACCTTACCACTGACCCAAAACTTGCCCATATTGATGAAAAAAGTGAGAGACCTGCCAAAAGGCGAAGGGTAAACAGCAATGGAAAAGAAAGTCCAGGTTCTTCTGAATTTTTCCAAGAAACAATCTCACATGGAAAATTTGAAGAACTTGAAAACACAGATGACTGAATTTTAGATTTAAAATACTTTCTTTGGAGTAAATCCTGGTATGACTAAAATTTTCAGGGTTGATGGGTTACCTTAAAAACTTGATTTCCTTGAAGCAATTCGTTAGAATTTGAAAACTGAATTGCGTCCTAACTTCAGTAAATAAGATTTCGTAATTCTGCCTTTTGCAGAATTTTTATTTTAAAACTATAAAGACCCATTTAAGGATATAACAGATAGTTTAGTAAATTTGAATGAACTGAAGATGTACATGTACCTTTTCATTGGATATATTAATCCTAAAGTTTTACTACAAGGTACTTTTTGCTTAATTTTGATGGCAGAGAAGAAAAAACGAATTTTCTGCTTAACAGCAATTTTTTTTAGTTTATTGAAATCTTTCAGACATTTTTCTCTATATACAAGTTGAGTTATCATTATTAAGGAAACCCCTCTGAATCCTGAAAGTTATGCTAGCATGATTTTTTATATATAGAAGTTTAAAAATAAACCAAGTCAGGTTTGTATATGTAAAATTGTTGACATCAATGATGTCTTTCCATATTCTTATCTGGGCTTAAGAAATACATTCTGTATTTTTCCAGATTCTTTGTAGCCTTTGAAAGATTTTTACAGTACATATGTCTTGACTGAGCTGTCCTTTCTTAATACAAAAGCTTGTATAATTTTCTTAAACTTGTACAGTTGGTAAACTTTTATGAGAGGAATTGATATTCTGAGTCTGTCAGCTTTCATTTTATTTTGCTATGGTTTTTCTAATGAATTTTTAAGTGTTTGTGTAGTAACTGAGTCATGTTTCTTATCCAGGTGGTAAAAGCATTCATGAAGGATTGTGAAATTTTTTCCCCAAATTTTTACTTATGGGCAAATAGTGTGAGAATTCTGAAATTAAGCATGATACTTAGATTGCATAGTTTGTTTGTATTTGCTATAATTTTCAAAATTATTTTTGAAGCAAGACAAAAGTTTGTTAGCTTAAATGCTTAATTGTATCATGCTGACCAGAATCCTGTTCATTTATTTTTATATGCATTATGAAATTTCCCACTTTTGCATTAAATAAACTGGGGAAAAGGTCAAGTGATATTTAGGTAATTGGCACACACAAGGAGTTGGCAGGCAACAATATTGATTTTTAAGAGGAAAAGTGATGAAGTTAGAAAAGTTTTTGGACTTTTCCAGTTACATCTTAGTTTTCCAGATTTGATAAGTGTATTTCCAAAATGAAAATAGGATATACAGTGACTATTGCTCTGTGATTACAAATAGGATCATCCATTTGCATAACCTTGCAAGAGTGCCATTTTATTTTTAGTGCAAAATTCTTGTTAAAAAATGTAGTTTTATACAATAGCTGATAGACCAACCTATATCCAAACTTTTATAAAAGATTGTTAACTATTGTTTTTCACATAGGCGTACCCCAAATGCTTCTACCAATTCATCTCTTTCAGCCATCAGTTCAAGAAGAGCTGATGCCTTTTAAAAATAAATCTGTGATCATCTTTTTAATGGCTCAACTGTCTAATGCAATTGAGTAGAGGTTTGCACTGAGATATGGTTTAGGCCTTACTCCCATGAAGTATTACTGTTAACATATGTTCAGACTGCTTCGCTCCACCAGTGTGAACAAGTCTCTTCCTCCCCTCCCCCCAAACAGTGTTAAAAGCCACTTTACAACACTTGACTGACTTCATATAATGTACATTCACTGTTACATACATATCCAAGTAAATCCAAGTTTTGGGTGGAAGTGTTGAGAAGCATGAATTTCTTTTTTTTGGTTTTTGTTTTGTTTTGTTGTACCTAGAACATTAATTTATCCAGAATGGCAGCTTTAACATGGTTGCAATCCATTTTCTAAATCAGATTTTATTAAAACAAATCCAGAGTATCCTAGCTCTTTGTCAAAGACAATAGAAATGTTTCAAACAAATAGTAATATACTTTTTAAGTTGTTGCAATATTTGAGATACCATTTTCACCTTTTATGAAAGATGCATTTTGTTTGCAGGTTTGTGAAGTTCTTGAATATGGCACATGTATACATGTTAGGAAATCTTAATCTTATCTTTTTAAAGTATGCCTAATGAAAGACATTCCACTATTATAATACATAATGCTCAGCTTTTCATAAAGAAATATTTAATTATATTTTGTGTTTATACAGGTATTTCACACAGTACTTTGCTCTTCATAATGCAACCATTATAACTTGATAAGTCATTGCACTATAAAATTTTTAGTACTATCATGAATCTAATTTGCTTAATATTTAGTACATTTCATAACTCTTGAACTCCTGACAAATTGCATTGGGAAAAGAAGTCTTTGTTAAAGCTACTTAGTCTCTCCCACCTCCAGCAAAGCACTATTATTTTCATTTGGAATGGTGTTCTGTTTATGATGTGTTTTCAAATAGAGTTCAGAATCTGCAACTCAGTTCAACATAAATCTGTTGAGCTTTAAAATGTATTTGAAATAATATTTAAATGGGCATTTAAAATTATGAGTTAGATGTTTTTAAATTTATGCATAGTAATTTTGCACTGTAAAATAATTCCCTTCTCCCATTCCGCCTGCCATTCTGAATATGCTTATTAAAATATTTTTTTAAACATATTTGCCTACTTAATGTTGTGTGAATGATTTTCATTACATTGATTCACTAGAATTACAGGTTTTGTTTGTATGATGCACATTGTTTATAGTACAAAACATACACAATGTCTGTTACTCCTGCTTTTAGACATACTCCACGAAGTAGTGTTTCAGTGACTCCTGACCGCTTCTTGCTCATCTTGGATGATGTATTTTTGTCTTTTTTTTCTTCAGAGAAATCCTTTGGTCTGTGGACCTCTAGCCACCTGTTTTCTCTTCCTCTGAACTATATAATTAAAAATATTTGTTCCCTTCTTTTGCAGTGCAGATATCACTGCAAAATATAGTATCACATAATATTTTGCAAAAACTTTTGTCAGAATATTTGCTTTGCTCTTAATGGAAAATTAAGAATGGGCACCTAGAACAATTGAGTATTTGTGAACTTTCCTAGGCAAGATGTGTGCTGATGACCCTGGGTGTGTAACGTGCTCTGTATCACATTAAATGCCAAATCAGAATTGAAGGTTATCCCAACTATAATCCACACTCATGAAAAATGCCATGTGGAAAATCATATAACAACATTATGGGAAGGAAAAAAGAAATTTCCAAATTTTAATCTGTTCTGTCTTCCTACAAATGACGTTTCTGTATCATGTGATTCTATAGATTATTAAAATTTTTATAATGAAATCAACACTGCTCTTTAATAATCAAGTTTATCCTTTGCAAAATCTTAAAGGGTCATTCCTCCAAGTTGTGGACTAATTTTATGTACTTAATTATTTGGATTAGCCTCTTCTAATACCAATTTCTGTAACCTCATTTATTATGTACCCATAGTATTATGCTGGTGACATCTGTATGTACATTGGGATTTTCCTATTCTGAACCAAGGATATTTTTTATCTTAGCTCCTATGACTTACTTAGGATGTATATTAAAGTGTCATTTTGCTTGCTCTGAGGAAGAGTAACCCTAATCTCTTGTCCAAATAGATGCTGAAAGGCTTCTTGACATTTAAATGTCATTGGTGACAACTTTTTGTTATGTTTCCATTTACCTTATACAAGTATAGGCCCAAATACTATCCAGCAAATATTTGGGCTTCTACTCATGCCAGCTCTTATGCTTGGCCTCTGGCCTCAGAGATGTGGCATGTTCTCTCCAAGAAGGCATTAGCAGGTAAGTGCTGTGATGGGAGGAAGGGAAGGCTGAGTGCAGAGGACAAGTGGGAAGGAAAAGCAAGCACCGATCTCAGGCAGCTCACTAGATTCTGCCATGTAATTCTAGCTAAGTAAGATTTTCCTCCAACTTATTATTTCTGTTAGAAATTAAGCCAACATGAAAAAATATGTTTCCCCTAAGGCCATTTATTTTAAACATTATAGGGCTGATTATACATATTATTAAGGACTCGCCCCTTTCTCTTGCCATCCACTCTGGTGGGGAGTCTCCCGATTTCCTGAAGTTTGGGAGGCCTACCTAATGCAAATTTTGTCTGGTAATTAAATTCACTTTTTACTATTCTCATCTTTAACATGAATGGTTGATTGTAGAGTTGGCTAAGTGTTTCTTTCTGCACACCAACTAGAACTTGTTTGTGTAGAGTGAGTTTAAGTAGTTCTAAAATAAATGGTCTTGCTCCTTTCCCTCTGAAAGAAAATGGATTTTGGATTAATATGAGGCATATATATAAACTTTTTAATGAGAAAAAAGAGGCAATCTGGACCCTGAATTAGGGGTGGGTTTTTTTCAGAACTGAAAGAGATCAATCAGAGAATGGCATCAGACTTTTTGTTTTGTTTAGATTTCACATACAAGTGAAATCATACAGTAGATGTGTTTCTCCGTGACTTACTTCACTTAGCATAATACCCCTCTAGGTCCATCCGTGTTGCAAATGGCAAGATTTCATGTTTTCCTATTGTTGGGTAATATTCCATTGCATGTACCATATCTATCCATTCATCTACTGATGAACACCTAGGTGGCTTCCATATCTTGGCTGTTGTAAATAGTGCTGCAGTGAACATAGGGGTGTAGAAATCTTTTCAAATTAGTGTTTTTGTTTGGACATATATATGGTGGTATAGGTATTTACAGTTATATCTTCTTGGATTGACCTCTATCATTATGGAATGTCTTGTTTACAAGTCTATTTTGTCTGGGACAGGTATTGCTACCCCAGCTTTCTTTTCATTTCTATTTGCATGAAATAACTTTTCCCATCCCTTCACTTTCAATCTGTGTGTCTATCTAAAATGAGTTTCTTGCAGGGAGCATATAGATGAGTCTGGTTTTTCTTGGTGTGTTTTTTTTTTTAATTCATTCTGCCACCCTGTGTCTTTTGGAGCATTTAGTCCATTGATGTTTAAAGTCATTATTGATAGGTATGTGCTTATTGCCATTTTGCTAATTGTTTTTTGGCTGGTTTTGTTCTTCATTCCTTCATCTCTTGATTTGATGGTTTTCTTTAGTGTTTTGATTGGGTTTCTTTTGCTTTATTTTTTACAGATTTTTGGTTTGTGGTTTTATGAGGTTCATATATATATATCCATCTATCTATAGTGGCCTATTTTAAGCTGGTAGGCGTTTAATTTCAAACGTACTCTAAAAGCAATATATTTTTAATCCCCCTTCCACACTTTTTGACATTATGTTTTGTATGTTTTAGTTTTTGTGTTTGTTTTTTTAAAATATATCTTTATTGATTTCAGAGAGAGGAAGGGAGAGGGGGAGAGAGACAGAAACATCAATGATAGAGTCGTTATTGATCGGCTGCCTCCTGCACGCCCCTGACTAGGGATGGAGCCTGCAACCTGGGCATGTGCCCTGACCAGGAATTGAACCACAATCTCCTGGATCCTAGGTTGATGCTCAACTACTGAGCCACGCCCAGCCAGGCTATATGTTTTAGTTTTGTGTGCCCCTTGACTGTTATAGTTCATTTTCCTACTTTTGACTTTTAAGCTTCATATTTGCTTTTTAAATGCTTGATTCACTGTTTATTATGTATTTGCCTTTACCAGTGAGATTTTTTTTTCTTACTGTATTTTCTTATTTCTGGTTATGACCTTTTCTGCATAAAGAAGATCCTTTAACATTTATTGTGGACCATTTAGTGGTGGTGAACTTCTTTGGTTTTTGCTTTTCTGGGAAACTCTTATCTCTCCTTCAATTTTGAATGATAACCTTGCCTGTACAATGTTCTATGTTGTAGGTCCCTTTTAGCACTTTAAAAATTTCCTGCCACTCCCTTTTAGCTTATAAAGTTGTTGAGAAATCAGCTGATAGCCTTAAGGGGTTTTCCTTCTTTGTGACTTGTTTCCTTCTTGCGGTCTTCAAGATTGTCTCTTTATCCTTAACTTTTGCCATTTTAATTATATTAAGTCTTGGTGTGGACCCCTTTGGTTATTTGGAACTCTCTTTGCTTCCTGGTGGATGTCTCTTTCCTTCCCCAGATGAGAAATGTTTTCAGCCATATATTGAAGAGACTTTTTCCATTGTATATTCTTCCTTTGTTGTAAATTAGTTGGCCATATATGTGCAGGTTTATTCCTGGGCGCTCTGTTCTGTTTCATGGGTCTGTCTGTCTCTTTTTCTGCCAATACCATACTGTTTTGATTAGTATAGCTTTGTAGTGTAGTTAAATATCGGGGAGTATGTTACCTTTGGCTTTGTCCTTTCTTTCTTGGGACTGCTTTGGCTATTTAGGGTCTTTTGTGGTTCCATACAAATTTCAGAATTTTTTGGTTCTATTTCTGTGAAAAATGCCATTGGGCTTTGGATAGGGATTGCATTGAATCTGTAGAATCCTTTAGGTAATATGGACATTTTAGTAATGTTAAAATAATGTTAACTTCTAATCCATGAACATAGAATACCTCTCCATTTCTTTGTGTCTTCTCTAGTTTCTTTCAACAATGTCTTGTAGTTTTCAGTGTATGGGCCCTTTCTTTTGTTATTCCTAGGTATTCTTTTTGTTGTGATTGTAAATGAGATTGTTTTCTTCTTTTCTCTTTCTGATATTTTGTTAGTATATAAAAACACCACAGATTTTTGTACATTGAGTTTGCATCCTGCTACTTTGCTGTATTTGTTAATAGTTTATTGGTGAAGTCTTTAAAGACTTCAATATATAAAACCATGTCATGTGCAAATAGTGATACTTTTACTTCTTCCTTTCCAATGGATGCCTTTATTTCTTTATCCTGCCTAATTGTTCTGGCTGGGACTACCAGTACTATGCTGAATGCCTGGTGAGAGTGGGCATCCTTGTCTTGTTCCTAATCCAGAGGAAGAGCGTTGTGTTTCACCACTGAGTATAATGTTAACTGAGGGTTTGTCACATATGGCCTTTATGTTGAAGTACTTTTCCTTCTATATCCATTTCATTGCATTTTTATCATAAACGGCTGTTATATCTTATCAATTGCTTTTTCTGTGCGTTTATATCATAATTTTTACCTTCTGTTGTGTTCTGTTGTGTGGTGTATCAAGTTGATTTGTGGATGTTAAACTATCCATGCTTCCCTGGAATGAATCCCACTTGATAGCAGTGTATGATCCTTTTAATGTATTTTATTTAATTTGCTAGTATTTTGTTGAGGATTTGATCATATGAGATACTGGCCTATAATTTTTTAAAAATTTTTTTTGTGATGTCCTTGCCTGGTTTTGGTATCAAGGTAATGGCACATAATGTGAGTTAGGAACCATTCCCTCCTCTTCAATTTTTTGGAAATGTTTGAGAGAGATAGGCATTAAATCTTTTTTGAATGTTTGTTAGAATTCACTTGTGAAACCATCTGGTCCTGGACTTTGGGGGGTGGCAGTTACTGTTTCACTTTCTTCTTAGTGATTGGTCTGTGTAGGTTTTCCAGTTCTTCATGATTCAGTCTACACCTTCTTTTGTCTGGATATCATTTGCTTGGACTATCATCTTCTCCTTCACTTTGAGGCTATATTTGTCTTTGGAGCAGAGATGGGTCTCCTGAAGGCAGCATATAGTTGGGTCTTGTTTTTTTCAATCTATCCAACTACTCTGTGCCTGTGGATTGATGCATTTCATCCATGTACATTTAGGGTGTTTATTGATATATGAGGACTTACTACAATCATTTTATCTTTTACTTAATGGTTGCTGTGTATCTTTATTGTTTCTTTTCCCTTGTGTTCTTTTGTGCTATTTTGTTTTTTGTGCTGTTTTTCTCCATTTCCATTTTTTGTTTGTTTGTTTGATGCCTTAGCTCTAGACTTTCATTTTGTGGTTACCATGAAGTCTTTATAAAGTGTTTTATAGATAAAAGTCATTTTTATTTTAATAGCGTGTCATTTTCATTTGCCTACACAAGTTCAGTCCTTTTCTTCCTCCCCTTTTATATTTTGTCACAAATTAATCCCTTTTTATGCTGTGCATTTTTTACCAAATTGCAGTAGCTGTAGTTATTTTTAATGCTTTTTCCCCTTCAACCTTTGTATTATAATGGTTTAATATCCTGTTCTCAAATAGAGTTGCAATTTCCTGCTTTTGTCAGTTTGTCACCTTCCTCAAAGTTTTTTGTATACTTCTGTCTTTTGTTTCAGATAGAAGAGCTCCTTTCAACATTTCTTGAAATGCAAGTTTTGTGGTACTAAAGTCCCACAGCTTTTGTCTGGGCAAGGCTTTATTTCTCCTTCACATCTAAACGATAAATCTGGATATATTTGCTGGTAGTTCTCTCTTCTCCTTCTGGGATACTCTTATTATCCTTATATTGCAGTTTCTAATGTAGTTATTTCTACATAGTTCATTTTTTTTAAAATTAGTTCTTTCTCTTCTTCCTCCTATGTCATTTCTAGGTTTCTGTCCTTGAGCTCACTAATACTCTCCTTCAGCTGGTCTGCTCTATTCCCAGTGCTTTTTAATGCATTCCTTGTCTCATTTATCGAGTTCTTCAGCTCCAGAATTTCTTTCTTTATAGTTTGTCTCTTGTAAAGTTCTCCCTTTGTTTAATTTTATTCTTTTGCTGTTGAACAGCCTTGGCCGGAATCAAACCCAGAACCCTACAGTCCGTGGGCTGATACTCTAACCACTGAGCCAGCTAGGGCTTTACTTTTGTTGTTGTTGTTATTGATTTCAGAGAGAGGAAGGGGTAGGGGGAGAGAAAGAGAAACATCAATGATGAGTCATTGATCAGCTGCCTCCTGCACGCCTCCTACTGGGAATCGAACCCACAACCTGGGCACATGCCCTGACTGGGAATCGAACCATGACCTCCAGGCATGTAAACAGGAAGCCAAAAGTAAACAAGCAGGGTGCTTTGATATGTACAGTAGCTATACCGGAACCCTGCACACTGGGCTTTCTGCAGAGCCAACAAGAAGCCTGTAAATGAAGCAACTGGGCGAGAGGAGCCTGCCAACATCCAGATGTGGCCCTTCTGGAGCTTCCCACTAAGTCCTCTCATTTTACAAAAGGGAAATCCTAAGGCCCCAAATTGAAAAGTGTCCAAAGTTCAACCACCTTAGCTGCTTAGACAAGGTCTGATCCCTCTGTCCTATTCTCTCATGGCATTTAATAGTTTATAATCATGTATTTATGCCTAAGGCCATGGCCTCAACCCTTGGCCTGTCAGTCCTCATTGCCAGGAAAGGGAAGTACTACTGTAGCTGACCTATCACTGGTTGGCAGGTGGCTCTCCTAAAGCAGCAGCTCCCTTTGTATGCATTTGGCTAGAACAGTTGGGGAAGAGGCATTCCCTCAAAGCGAGCATGTACTGGTCACAGAACAGTCATTAGGCAGCTAAGACAAGCCTACTGCAAATAAAATCACATACCATCACTGACTGCAGTTACCTTGCTGTGCTAAATACTCATTATAAACCAATCCTCACAACCTTATTTCTCCCAATTCTCAAGTGAAACAGCCACCTAGAGAAGTTGAAAGATTTACCCTGTCCATTGATCTGGATTTTGTTCACCCATTTTCCCAAGTTAGATCTTTGCATTCAGGGACAATGTGTGTTGAAGGTTGAAAGCAGACATTACTTGGAAACGACTTATTAGCCTTTCTCCCGCAAGTCTGAGTTCTGGAAAGGGGAAAGTCCCCCAAATTGGAAGGGGGGGGAAATGTCAGTAGGTTCTGAGAACAGCTGGAATGCAAGTCTCATTCTTTAGCAAGACATCAGAGGAAAAGCTGCATGGGGCCTAAGACAGGCCAGACTCCAAGCACTGGAACTTAACAGTAGTAGAAACTATTGCTGTGCCAAAGTTGATGTTTGGCAGTGACCATGAAGGGCAAACACAAGAAGGTCCCTCCTCTTTTTTCCAGGCAACAGGCAGTTCCCTTGAATCTTGTATAACTTTAGAGAAGGACTGGGATTGAAATTCCTGCTACATGGCAGGACGGAGATTACTCTGCTTTGACTTAGAATAATAATTTGACATTACTTCCATACCCACACATTACACTTGTCGACAGCTTCATGAACTCAGAGCAAAAGGTAGGCCTCACAGGAAGGAGCCTTCCTGTGACTGTTTCCTTACCACTAAAATGCAGACAATAAAAGGACTTACTTTAAAGGACTGTTTAGCAGGTTAAAAATGTATCAATATGTAAGGTGCTAAGAAAAAGTGCCTACATAGCATGTAGCAGATGCTCAGTAAATTTATTTTTACTGTGGCAGAGCAAGTACTCTATCCCATCGCTACACTTCAAATATTACCTTTTTGGAAAACATTTGGAAACCCGAGTTAAATACCTTAAAAAAATGTTCACGTTTGGTTCCCTGAAGTTCAAAAGGTCTGAAGACATTAGATTTATAAAAAATAAATTCATCACTGAAGCTTTCCTTAGAAATGAAAAAATAGAAGCAGCTTTTATTATCACCTGTTCTATCTCCTTAAATAAATCTTGTTTCTCTTCTATGATTTCACGAGTACGCTTTAGGACCCTATCATTTCTCACCAGGACTGTGCAGCTGCCTTCTCTAGCTGATGGACTTATCTGGACAGCCCTGCCCTTCTTTGACCCCCAACCCCCCAGTGATCTGAACAGCATCCTCAGTGACCTTGCTGTAGTGCAGATCTGACCTATAGTAGTTCCTCCATTTAGGCATACTGATAGCCAGTGGGCCAAATCTAGCTGGCAGGCTTTTTGTTTAGTTTTAATTTGAGTACCTTTAAGCAGGTAGGCACAAGCCTTAACACTGTTGCATTAATTGATTGCATTCATGAATTCAGAGTCACACTTTTTACCTGCCTGGCTCCTGTAAGATTTGAATTTGTCAACACCTGATCTACAGTATACCATTCAAATCATGCAGCTGGCATGATCTAAAATGAAGACGAGGCCATGTTTCTGCCTTGCTGAGCTCAAAAAGTATAGCTATTAATTGACTATTTATTCATTCAGGAAATATTCACTGTGTACCTACAATGTGCTCAGCACTGTCCTAGATGCCAGGGACACTACAGTAAACAAAACAGGCCAACATTGCTGCCTTCATAAAGCTTACATTTGATTAGAGGAAATTAGTCCTGTGGAGATAAAGCGGGAGGAGGAAGCAGTGTGTGGTGGGGGCAATTTCAGACAGACTGCTCAGGGAAGGCCCACGGAGGTGAGGGCATGTGCTAAGAAGACATCAAGGGGGAATGAACTCGACAGAGGCAGATGTAGCAGCCCTGGAATGCTAGATGGCTGTCCCCTCCAATCTTAGTTGAATCCTAGTGCTCCTTGAAGAATCGGCTCAAATGCCATTTTTCTAAGAAAATGTTTCTGCTACCTTTGCCAGGAAAAATGATATTCTTCCATTCTTATATATATATATATCTCAGATAATTTCAAGAATCTGTCATCATTGGTAGATATTATCCTCAAAATATTCACTTCAAATAATTACCTTAAGCATAAGCAGATGTGAGGAGGGACTCTTGATCATTTCTGACAGCATTCTCCTAATTACAGGGATGTGATCTGGAATTCTTTCAAAAGAAAAGATTTGGGAATCAATAAAAGATTTAAATTTATTAGCTAGGGCAAATTAGACAAATTCCTTAGCCTTGCTTAATTAAGCCACCACTTGCCAATGGTAAAGTATTATAATGCGAAAAGGCATGATAAAGGTGTAACTCCATGAAAGCACACAGTGGGCCTCCCTAAGGAATAGTGCTTTTCTTTCCCGGAAAGCAAACCGCCTTCCATCATTTACCTCCAATGGCAGCCGTTACCACAAGAGGGCACTATCGGCACAGCTGGAAAAGCAGGCCTGCTTTGCCTTCTCAGACTCAATCAGCTACCAGCTCATGCCTAAGTTTTAAATCCATGGTGTGTGGACTTTGAATGAAGAATGGCATTTGACATGCACATTGTGGTGATGAACTTAGTACCACCAAGTCTATTATAAGCAGACCAGGAGAAACAAGAACCTAGTAGGGTGATGAAGAGCAAAGGTCTTTTGAGTCAGACTGATTAGGGTTTGAATGTGGGTTCACCAACCATATTGGACAATTGTATCTCACTGAGCTTCATTTGTCAAACATGGTTGTGCCAGGCTTCTGTCAGAGGCTGGTGCTGGCGCCAGTTAGCTCAGTCTGGCTGGCTGGATAAGCAAACACGTGATGAGAGCTGCAGGGAGGAAGTCCTGGAGGTACCTGGTAACTGCGCACCTGCTGTGGATACACGAACCAGCTCTCTGCTCTGCTCCTCTCAACAGTGCCTCTTCTGTGGAGTTCCCAGTACTGACAACTCTGAGTGCAAAATCCAAGCGAGACAAGAAACCAGCAAAGGACTAAGTAGAAGAGCACCAATTAGAAAGGAAAAAAAGTAAAACTCTCAGAGGACTTTTCAAAGTTGATTAAAACACATGCCTTAGGGACAGACTCTTCAACAACTGGTATCAGGAAAACTGGATATTCACATGCACATGAATGGAGTTGGATCCTTACCTTACACCATATACAAAAACTAACTAAAAATGGACCAATGATCTAAATTAGGACCTAAAATATAAAACTCTTGGTAGAAAAAATAGGGGAAAGCTTCACGACAATGGATTTGGCAATTATCTCTTGGATATGACACCAAAAGCATAGTCAACAAAAGTAAAAATAAACGGCACTACATCAATATTTAAAACTGTGTATCAGCCCGGCTGGCATGGCTCAGAGGTTGAGCATTGACTATGATCCACGAGACCGTGGTCTGATTCCAGATCAGGGCACAAACCTCGGTTTCGGGCTCGATCCCCAGTGGGGGGAGCGCAGGAGGCAGCTAATCAATGACTCTCGTCACTAATGTTTCCATTTCTCCCTTCCTCTCTCTGAAATCAGTAATAACATCTTTTTTAAAAAACCTGTGTATCAAAGGACACAGCAAGAGTGAAAAGGCAACCTACAGAATGGGAGAAAATATTTGCAAATATATTTGATAAGGGGTTAAAGCTCAGGATATATAAAGAACTCTTACAACTCAACCCTCCAAAAAATCCAATTTAAATAGACATTTCTCCAAAGAAAGTATATAAATTGACAACGAGCATATGAAAAGATACTCAGCACCACTAACCATCAGGAAAATACAAATCAAAACCACAATGCAATATCTCACACTAAGATGGCTACTATCAATAAAACAAGTGATGGCAAGGATGTGGAGAAACTGAAACACCTGTGCACTGCTGGTGGGAATATAAAATAGTACAGCCACGATGGAAAACCATATGGCAGTTCCTCAAAAAGTTAAAAATAGAATTGCCATATGACCTAGTAATTCCAAAAGAATTGCAAGCATATTTGCATAACCATTACTATGGATTTTGTGTCCCCTCCAGATTCATATGTTAAAACCCTAATCTTGCCCTTGCTCAGTTGGTAGCTCAGTTGGTTAGTGTCACCCTGATACACGAAGGTTGTAGGTTTGATCCCCAGTCAGGGCACATACAAGAATCAAACAATGAATGTGTAAATAAGTGGAACAACAAATACATGTTTCTCTCTCTTAAAAAAATTCTTTATATACAAAAACCCTAATCCTCAATATGATGGTATTTGGAGATGGGGCCTTTGGGAGGTAATTAGGAAATGAGGGTGGAGCCCTCCTGGCAGGATTAGTGCCCTTATAATAAGAGGCAAAATACAGCTTGCTTCCTCTCTCTGCTCTCCACCATGTGAGGAAATGAGAAGATGGACATCTCCAAATCCAGGAGTGGGCTCTCTCACCAGACCCTAGATCTGCCGGTACCTTGATCTTACGAATCCCTCTAGAACTGTAAGAAATAAATGTTTATTGGTTAAGGCACCTAGTCAATGGTAATGTTACAGCAGTCCAAACTTGTTACTGAACTGAAGGGGTTCATTTGCCTGTACACATCAAAGCCCAATAAGACATGAACAGGAGTTTGCAGTCAAGAAAGGATTTTTTAAGGAGATGGTGCCATGCCCAGTCACAGGTAGCTTATGATCAAAGACCTAGTTCCCTGATAGCTTCCAGGGGATGGATTATACAGGGGAAAAGTCACTAATCATGGTGACTAAAGGAGTTATGATCATGGTCTCTACTGATTGGTTGGTGCTGGGTAGGGGTAATTGGCCATTGCATTTGGTCCTGATGTCCACCATGGAGTTGTTCTGTTCAATTTCATACGGATTTGTTCTGCGGGATCATTCTGAGGCCAAGATATTATGTTTAGTTTGGTTGAAAACTGTCTCAATAGTCAATAGCCCCAGGACTTTGTTCCTAAGACTACTGGATGCTGACCAGAACCTCACTGTCCTAAGGGCTTAATGATTAAGGGAGAGGGAGGTGAGTGAGTCAGGGTGCTAGATGAGGCCAGTTTGAGTCAAAGGGGAAAAAATAAAAATAAAGGGCAGATTAAAGAAAATAAGGTTCTGTGCAGTTACAAACTAAGACGCCCATGTGGGTTCAGCAGCACTATTCACAATAGCCAAAAGGGAAGCAACTCAAGCGTCCATCAAAGGATGAACAGATAAACAAAATGGTGTAGATACATGTGTTCAGAAAAAAGTATTTATTTGACAACTTTACAAAAATATTTAGGCACATAATTTTCCTGTTTATGTCACCTGATTTACATATCTCAATCCTCAGTACCTCTTAAAAACACTAAAATGGTCATTTGGTAAATAGAATTTATACTGAAAAATACTATAATAGGCCAACATTTATAGACAAAAATCAGTTGATCACCAGCATGAGAAAGCAACATTTATGAACAAAATAATCTCTAAAAAACATTTTTGTGAGACGATAAATCTAACCAGTAGATTTATATTAAGTATTTTCAAAAAAGAAAACTAAAAAACAACAAACCCACCATACAACATCTCTTCATACCATGACGAAGTGGCATCCTCACAGTAAGCACTAGAAGACAGGTTTAGGGATTGTGCCAGAGGTTCACAAATACCAACAACCGAGATGGACCAAGATGCAGACGCAGCACATCATCAATGCATTTAATTCGGAGAATGGAAGGAGGAATGATGGGCCTGCAAGGAGCTCCTTAAGGTGACAAGCAGGTAAAATTTTAACTGAATCACCATTGTGAAGGGTAATTATCTTCCTCTAAGATAGCGTAATTTTTATTTTTTGAATATTACCATCAAAATATAAGAGTAATTTCATCCTTTTTAAAAAACAAGTGGAATCACCTGCATCACACAATGGCCAGTTATATCCAGTAGGTATTAAAAACAGACCTTGAACAGAAACTATTTAAGCATTCTGGAAGCCAACAAAGTACAGGGTCGCACTTTTCAAGGAATACACACATTGGCCAGGCCTCTAGCATTTAAAGAACACAACTTAAGAAACTTGTTTTGCCAGTAACAAAATCTGCCAAGTGCCTAATATGTGCTAGGCATTGTGCTGAGTAGTTTCATATCCAATACCTCATTTCTTTTGAATATTATTATTTTCACCTCAGGGAGGGAAAAACCAATTAAGAGAAACAGATAATACAAAGTTATGGGGAAGCAAGAATAGGTGCAGTAGAGGGAGGAGGGACTCAGGATAGTCATGGAATTCTAAAAGCCTGGCACATCTCAGAGCCAAAAGACTAGTATGAATTCTATAAAAGTCTTCTTAGGTAAAAAAAAGCTTCGGCTTTATGGTGGGCACCCCCTAATCAGTGATCCTGATAAATCCTTCAACTGCTGCTTTCAGTTAGGCTCTCATTAAAGAATATGAGCAAGAACCATGTCCTACTCATCTGTTTCCCCAGAGCTTACTGCTGTATATTGGTTTGATATAATTTCAAATTTACTTGTTTAGGACAAAAATTAAGTTGTTTTGAAAAAGTAAAGCTGTTTTGATATAAAAATGAAGTAAGATGTGTCATGATGACATCACCTCAGCTGTGAGGGGTGTCCCTGGGGGCTTATCAATAAAAAACATCCGACGAGGAAGCAGCTGTGGCAAGGGGCTGTGTTTGTGAAGAGAGTTTATGAAGTCTATTAGAGAGTTCTGTCCGGACAAGGTAACCCTTTGCTGATCCAAATAGCTCTCCCAAGACCACTGGGCACTAGCTCCAGCACGGGAATGGCGCCTCTTTTACCAGCAGTGACAGAAGCCTGCAGCAGCCACTCAGAGAAGGACATCTTGCCTGCCAACACCAGGGCCACCGTTCCCTAGCAATCTGCTCTAGCAACAGGCGATTTTCTTTTCTGTGCTGGCAGCTGGAAGGCAACTCTGTAGATTAAGCTGTCTTTCCCAAGAACCAACCCTGTAGAAAGGGTACACCTCAACTAAATTTGGACTTTATTTCATTCACCTTCCCTTGCCTGGAACAGCAGTGCAATTAATCTACCATTGCTTTGGAGTACGTTATTTTGTTATTGGCTTAGGAAATTATTATAATTCCCACAGTGAACATGTGTTAAAAGGTTGGCAAAAACAATCTCAGTCTCTGAGTACAATTTTACCATCCCAAACAAAATACTTAGCATAATGCCTGTCATAAAATACTCAGGAAATCTTTGCTCACTGAATGAGGCCATGATAACAGAAGCAAAGGCGAGCCTAAATTCCTAAGTACTATTCAAACACAGTCAAATGTGGAACTATTATTCTTTCCATGAAGATCATGTATCAGCTTCACTGACCTGAACTTTCCATGGATGACTGTCTGGTACAATAGTAATACAGAAAACTTTTAACCTACATGCAAGCTGGATCCTACAAATGACTGATTCATAAAGTCAACAGCCATATCAGGTAATTGAAAATCACCTAACATGTTGACCATATGTAGCCTCACCAACCAGGGTTATTCAAATCAATCTGGCACTGACTAAAAGCAAACCAGCTAAGAGGACTTCACTGTTGTTAACCCAAAAGAGAGAAGCCAGTAGTCATAGAATTTGGCTTTCAGAATTCTCACCACAGCTCATCTGTCTCACAGGGCAAATTAAGGATTTAACGCTATACTGCCTCTTTTTCCTCCCAGGAGGTAGTTAATAGGTCAAATTTTTTGACTTGTAAGATATCAACCTTGGCGCAAAATCCAGACATTCTGAGTGATGCTATATAGCTCTAGTGTACTGCTGTAACCAAGCCTCACATAATTGAAGCAAACTCCAAAAATGTGGGTGGCAGTTGAAGGGGGCATCCAGGAGTCAGAACATGTACAGGGCAAAAGCTATAAGTTGTTCTATTGCATCTGGTCGAAGTCTGGCATAGGCTATGAGCCCTGAGATCGATGTGCATTTAGCGAAGCTGTATCTATAAATTATTTTCTCAGGCAAACCTGGAGAGATGACAGATCTTCAAGAGATGACAGATGACCCCAAGAGGCAATTCACCTCCTGGTGGGGTTCTAGCTCAACACCTCTAAACACATCCAAAGGTGTTTCATGATGAGAAATTCTACAAGTTATTTCTAATGTCAAAGTTCCTTCATGCCGCTAAAAGAAGGAACAGAACTGCCAAAATTAGGTCTCGCAATGCCTTTCCACTGTTCCCAGACAAACCCAGGCAATGGCAGGCAACAGTCACAGCCAGCAGTGCCTATCAACGTGGCCAGCCTGGAAGCTAGATAAAAGCTCTGGCATACAGAGTGATCCATCAGATAGAGCTCCCTGATTTTGCAAAGCCTATTCCTCTCCAACTCCAAATTCAATCAACTGCTTTCCTCCCTGAAAGAGCTCAAGCTAATTCAGCCAGCATCCCTTACTGCCTCAGAAAGGGGCAGTTCATTAATGGCAGCATGATTCAATGGAAAAAAACATAAATTTGGACTAATTAGCAAATCACCTACTTTCTTGTTTTCTCACTGGTAAAACAGGGGCAGTAAGAACCATCTTATACAAGATAACATCCTATGCTCCCACCAGAATTTCCTCATATCAGCTGGTACTGGAAAAAAGGGAGCCTTAGGACCTCTTACATGGAGCTTATAACTTGGAAGTTGGCCATGAGGACCCAGCACCACTGGACAGGCTTTAATAAAGACAAAGCAAAATAAGGGAAAAACATAAATATGAAAATGACCTCAATATAATTTTTCAAAAATACAAACATCAAAATCTTCCAGGTGCCCTGTTGAAGCACCAAAATACTCATTGTTTAGGTCAAAGGAGCCCAGTGGAGGCTACACCCAATGAACTGGAAAGTGGTGTGTGCACCAGTTCAAAGGCACCAGCCTCCCGTACACTCCCTCAGCCCAAAGTCAGCATGTATCTGAGTCAAGTCACAGAACTGTTTAACACCCCGCCTGCCCAAAGAGGCAATTCCATGTCCATTCATAGCTGCTCCCCCAGAATGCAGCATGGTCTTGAGAGAAGCTGGCATCCTCATTAAGTGAGCCAAAGGACAAAGAATGCAGGCGGCAATAACCAAAGGAGAGAGGTATGCTCATGCCATTTAAGGAAAAAGGAAGGTGATGAGTCCAACACTGATGCTGCCAGAGAAAGACTAAACCTCAACAACACAGAAACATCTAACCAGCCTTTCCCCTCAGGCCAATACATTCAGAAATGTAAGACCCAGTCCTATTGATTTAAAGAGGAGTAAAAAGAGTAGCAACTAAAGCCAGAAAAGGGAAGCACAGGGAAATGTATGGTGGTCACCTTGCCTGCCTGCCATTCTCACTCAGAGAAGGGCTGGGCTGTATGGTTCACAAAATGCAGCCCTTCGCACGCACGGGACCTCACACTGCAGCATTTGGTTTCACACGGTTGTGGGTTAGGTAGGGAAGGTGCTTCTAACCCCAGGTAGAGATCTTTAGTTTCTGAAAACTGAAAAAAGTTCTGTGACTTGTTCACAGTTACATCTTCTGAATGGACCAACAGAGCTAAGTTCTCTGTCTTATCCTCGGTCAGTACAGCAGTGAGAAAATTCAACTACTTCTAAAACATGTCTGCACCCCCAGAACTTAGCACAATGCCTGGCACACACTACACACTCACTACATTTTAGCTGAATGAATGAATCAGACAGATGGGTAAGTGAGTGAAAGGTCTACATTCTCCACCCCTTTGTTACCCATCCCACAAAAGAGGGGACAGCAAACTCTCACTGGACGCACTCTGCTCACCCCAGGGGTTCTGAGGAAAGCCAACATGGAAAGCAACACACCTCAAAGCCCCGCCAAGTTTTTTAGCGCCAAAGTTGTTGTCTTTGGCAAATGCAGTGATGCTTTCCTTATGAAGAAAATGCAATCATTAAGAAATATAATTCAAAGAGAAATTTCCAATACTCCCCGCCTTGCCAGCAGAAGGAAGGCTAAACCTGCCTCCAGACACAGCAACGATTTGAATGATGAGGCTCCAGTTGGAGCACTTCATACATGCAGCTCTCAGGGACACCTGGATATCAAAGTATGGAATAAAATAGTTTCAAAACACTGATGTTTCACTGTCGGCACAGAAGAAAAATAAATTAAAAAGCCCGGTGTGTTTTCCAGTCTGATATAAATTAATTCAAATGGCATATTTAAAATAGAGTCAATTATAAGTTTCTCTCATAAAATGTTAAAAGGCAGCAATCAATCCTCAGATTGTATAAGTGCAAAGGAATAGTATTTTCTCCATAATCAAGACACCTCAGTATCTGTGTAAAAATTGCCAGTGTTCCAAGCTGATCAGAATCTTGGGCCTACGTCGGTGAAGCAATCCTCTGGTCATACTGCTCCTTTCCCCTTAATGTCCAGCTTGTTACTGGCCTCCGACTGTTTGCTTAGCTGCTCTTCAGAGAAAGTGATGTAGGAATACACCAGGCTCCCAGCAATGCTGCAAAATAGAAAATCACCATCAGGGAGGAAGGAAGGAATGGCAAATGTAAGGGAGACTGGTGTGAGGGGTAGAGCTACCTATATAAATCAATGGCACCTAAAATTAAAACAGATACAGCATTTTCACCTATAGAACTAGACACACTCCCCTATCCTGGTATTATCCACTGTTGTTGACACTTTGGGAAAAATGAATGTCTGCACAGACTTGTCAGCAGGAGTGCCAATTTTATACAAGCTTTTGGAAGACAATTTGTTGAAATCAAAAACCTTAGAATTCTGCTTATCCTTTGACCTAGCAATCTACTTTCATTGATGAATTGTGTATATCCTCTTAGACTTATCGACAAAGTGTTTACCATAAAATTTATAACAGCAGAAAGTTAAAGGGTAGATGTCCCACAGCAAGAAATTATATAAAATTCACACAACAGAATACTATGCATCCATTAAAATGACATCTTAAATGAAAAAAATCTCACAAAACCTTATTACCTAATCCCATTTTATTTAAATGAACAGAATATGTATATTGATATGCACCAGAATAAAGTCTGGAAGGAACGCAAGAATATTAACAATAGTTACATCTGGATGGTAAAATTATAGGTGATTTCTTTTTTATTTGTATTTTCTGTATTTCTGAAAATAATCATTCAAAGCAAGTTATTTTTAATAAAAATGAAAATCATCCCAATTAATAACTAAACATGCAGACCCTGGGAGATTCACAGAGCTGGTTTTTCTCTGACGAGAATCAAGTTTGCAGTGGAAAACCCATTATCTGAGCTCTCAGCCTCTGAGTTGGTTGCTAGTACCCTTCACTTGTCTACCATACCTACCGCCAGGAAGGGTCACTCTTCTGGGACAGTGATTACTCTTATCTATTCTCTGTGGGGACCTCAAGCCCACCTGCAATATAGAGCTTCCTACCCCAATCACAACTGAAAGATTGGTGGAGGAGCTTAGAGAGCTAACACTCTGAACTGCCCTGACCTGCTCTCCCACTGAGCCTGCCACCCATGACTCCCTTGGGTCTCCAGCTGGCAGCCTGGCCTGGGCTCTGTTTTCAGATGTCCCTGCCCTAGGTTTGGCCCCTACCTTCTGCTTGACCACTTGGCCCACAAATTTACTGCTTATTTGAAATTAGTTCCATTTTCCTCTGGACTTTGGTGTCCTAGCCGCAGCCCCGACCAGCTACAGCAAGGTGAGAGATGCCTAGCTCCAGAAAATAAGGAAGATCAGGCACTCACAGCACTTAATAATCAAATTGTGGCCATTTACTAAAGTCTACTACATGTCAAGTATTTTACATACATTTGCTATTGCAATATTCTTGCAAGGTACAATATCTCTGCAGATAACAAACACTGAGTCCCAGAGTCAAAAGATAACTTGCTCAGGGTCACAAAGCATGTTAATGATAGACCCGAATAAAACCCTGTTAGTCCAATTGTTCCTACTGAAATGGCTTCCTCTCTATGACCCCTGCTCCAATCGATATTGCAGGTACCTATCCTTATTTTGTTCCCATCAGCCTGTAAATGTCCCAAAGCCTTACTCTTAGCTCTGCAGAGTCCCTTGCACAGGTCTGGCACTTTGTAGCAGCATAGTAAATAATTGCTGGATGGAATATCGGTTATGGCCCAATTCAAAGTAAGAAACCTCATTACCCCAATCCTTGTGCCAGTGTTCACAGAGCTTCGTCTTCTTCATCTGGTAGCTTTATTCCCACCCACCTCCTTTCCCCTTCCTTCCTTCCTTCCTTCTCTCTCTTTTTTTTTTTTTTTTAATTTTATGTGACTCTTCTGGAAACGGTTCTTATTTTTCTAGTGCATCAAGTAGATGACTTTTCTCTGGCAGCTGGGCTAGGACCCAAGGAGATGGTTAACTGTAGCCTTCCGGACTAAAGCTCAACACTCTTCAGGTTCACTGTACATACACGATAGTCAATTTCCATGTGCCTCAACCCCACTCTATGCCCCAACAAAGTGGAAGGAATGCCCCTTCCTTCTGCCATCCTACCCTCCACTAGATTCCCACTCCTATGAAAACTTAAAACATAGCAATGCTCTCTGTATTTTTTCCTGTCAAGATTACCTTTGATGCACTTGTCAAGCAGAATCCACCTGGATAGAAATAATGGAGCCATGCAGGATAGAAGACACGGAACTTATTCCAGGCTTAGTCCTTAGGGTGATCCTGGACTCTACGCTTGTCAGTGCAGTTAGTATAATGAAGAAACATGGACTCTGGAGTCAGGCCTTGGTTCAAATCTTGAATATACTGATAGCTCTGTACCCCTGGGCAAATTTGTTAATTTCTCTGAGATTTTACTTCTGTAAATAAGAATAATACTATCCATCTAGGCTTCTTTGAGGTGAGAGCACACATGAAGAGCCAGGCCCCAAACCTGGCACACAGTTAAGCAATCAGGAAATATTCATTCCTTCTCTGTGAGCTCTGATACTCACCAACCAGAGGCGAAATGCCATGTTAACAAAAGATATGGTGGTATAATCAGATTTAACCTGATGCAAGAGGGGCACACTGTTGCCTCATAACCAAAGCAAATCCAAACAGAGAGAATACTGTACTCTGGAGAATGCAGAGCACAGAGAGTTCAGATATTCACAAGTTCCAATAAGAGGCAATAAACATTTTTCATCTCCTCTTTATTCCTGATAACCTTTGACCCTCCTGTTAAGCTGATCATTATCAGAAATGCCCTTTCCTGCATCACCTGATGAGAACTGAATATTCATCACAGGAATACTGTGTGCCAAGCAGTGATGCTTTGGAAAGGGATACCATACCACTGACCCTTGAACAACATGGGGGGCTAGGGGTGCAGACACCCAATCAAAAATTCACATATAACTTTTGACGCCCCAAAAACTTTACCAATAGCCTACTGCTGACTAGAAGCCTTACTGATAACATAAACAGTCAATTAACACATATTCTGTATAAGTATTATATACCATATTCTTATAGTAAAGTAAGCTAGAGGAGAAAATGTTATTAAGAAAATACGGTAGAGAACACATATAGTACTGTACATATTTATTGAAAAATGTTCACAGCAGCACAGTTTACAATAGCTAAGATCTGGAAACAGCCCAAGTGCCCATCAGCAGATGAGTGGATTAAAAAGTTGTGGGACATTTACACCGTGGAATACTACATAGCTGTGAAGAAGAAGAATCTCATACCCTTTGGGACAGTATGGATGGTCCTGGAGAATATTATGCTAAGTGAAATAAGCCAGGCAGTGAAAGAAAAATATTACATGATCTCGCTTATACGTGGAATCTAAAGAACTTAATAAACTGACGAGCAGAATAGATTCAATGACATGGAAGCATTTTGAGACTGACGAAATGTCAGAGGGAAGGGGGAGAGGGGGTGGAGGGGGAGAGAGTAACCAAAGAATTTATATGCATATATGTACAACCCAAGGACACGGACAATGGTGGGGAGAGGGACTGGGAAGGGGGAAGGAACAGGGGGGAAAGGTCATTGGGGAGAAAAAGGGACATCTGTAATACTTTAAACAAAAAAATTATAAAAAAAGAAAAAAAAAAAGAAAAGAAAAACCCACATACACGTGGACGGACCCACACAGTTCAAACCTGCACTATTCAAGGATAAACTTTAAAATTGCTTCTGAGCAGCTTTGGGAATGCAGGGAAACGGGGAGGAGGGGAAGACGAGGACAGGAAATGAAAGGGAAAAGCCTAGATTTTAGGGGGGAACTACATCTGACTTTTTATACATCACTACCCAATAATTGTGAATCAGGATCTTCTACTACAAAAAAAGAACTTCTCATTAGTCTGGCACCATAAACATTCACATGAAATTTGATAACTTCTGGTACTTTGGAATTGGTATTTCTATATCCAACCATCCTAAATATTCATTTTTTAAAATCTCAAGCAATTCTCCATCTGCCTAATATTCAGATCACACAGTACTACTGAATTCACTGAGACGCGCTGTGGCAGACACAGCCAGGAAATAAACAGAAGAAAAAGAAAAAGCTACTGTGCCCCGCAGACAGGGGTCTAGTTAGAATAATGCAAGAAGGATAGGAAAGTGCTGAACAGGGCCCCTCCTCTGCTCTGATCCCCTGCTGGTCTTCCAGAGCCATGCAAACTCAACCTGCCTCTCCTAGACCTATAGCCATGGACACATTTAACAGCCACAGACGATGAGAGAGCCATTCTACAAATACATACTAAAAATGCCTTCAGTATAGCACCTTCATGGCCAGGGCATTAGAGTACTAAAGGACAGCAGTCTCCATCTCTCCTTGTAGCTGACACGTTTGTTCATGTGTCCAGCCAGGTAGCTCTGCCTCTTAGACCCGCCTTCCATACGTAAAATGTCAACCCAATTCAAAACCTATGAACCAAAACAGTTTGACTTCTACTGCTATTTCTGAACATACATATTTCCCACCCCATAATTTAATGTACCTCTGGGTACAGTCTTCCTACAGCAACAAGGGACACCCCATCTTAACTCCCACACAGCAGCTGCTTGGGGAGCCTTTTCTCTTCTGTCTCACCAGCCAGAGACAGCTGTGCTGCCTATATATTCTTCACAGCCAACATTTGTCACCAGCAAACAGGTCACTCAATTATCTCTTCCTTCATTTGCTGTCTCCTCTACTAGAAGGAAAACTCCATGAAGGAAGAGGGTTTTGACCAGTTTTGATAGCAGCTCTATCTCCATTGCCTGAAACAATGTTTGGTGCCTGGCAGGTACCTACGATACATTTGTTTATGAGTAACTCTTCCCAGCTAGATTACAAATTCCCTGAGGATGAAAATTAGTCTAAGGCTTTGCATGCACTAAGTAGTCACTTCCTTTAATAAGTGTACAGAAAGGGTTAAGCAATCCTGGTTCTCATGCTGCCTGCAAGGGCAAGAGGATAAACAGATCAGGCAGGAAGCCAGCAGGGAGACTGCAAACATTCAAAACAAAACGGAGCCATTCTAACCTCTTATCCCATGTGCCTTCACATGGTTAAATTATAGGGCATATTTTTAAAGTCCAATCAGGGTTAGAATCTCAGCTCTGATTCTTACTATGGCAGCTGTGTGACTTTGGGCAAGTTATTTCACCTCTCTGAACCTCAATTTCATTACTATGTGAACTGGGGGGTAATTAAATGAGATGGCACTATAAAGGTAGCCGTCATCTACTAGGTACTCAACAAACATTAACTTCCTATCTGCTGCCTTCCCAGGGATCTATTTATGTCCTCTCTATACTAAGATAAGTGTTGGTCTGTACACATACTTTAAAAATAGAAGTATCTTAGTCACAGAATTCTGGCCAGGATGTGAATCATTCTATCTGCCTAAGAGTTTTCAGATAACCTAATTGGTATAGACACTTTCAAAAAAGAGGAAATTTTTCATAAAGATACACTTACCATACAACCCAGGAATTCCATCCACTCCTAGGTATTTACCCCAAGTAAAATGGAAACTTATCTCACACACAAACTTCTAAGCAAATGCTTTAGCAGCTAATACAAAACAGCTAAAAACTGGACACTTGTCTTTCAGTTGGTAAATGGATAAACTATGATATATCCAAAATGGAATTCTACTCAGCAATAAAAAATTAAAAACTACTGATATATGCAACAACATAAAATCTCAAATGCAACATGGAATATGTTAAATGAAAGCAGTCACACCAAAAGCTACATATTATTGTTATATGGCATGCTGGACACTACATGGATAGAAAACAGGTATTTATTAGGGGCAGAGGTTCAATGGAAAGGGACATGGGGAGATTTTGGGGTGGTGGTGATACAAGTGTTTCATATCTTGAATGTGATGTAGTAGTTACATTACTATGCATTTGTCAGAACTCATAAAACTGCACATTAAAAGGGATGGATTTTACTGTATTTAAGTCTATATTAATTTTTTTAAATGGAAGAAAAAAAAGAATTACAGCTAAAGATGAGTTCCAGAGATTCTAAGAATTCAGCCTGGGTTGTTACAAGGACGATGATGTCATTACCTGGAGAGGCTACATTACTCAGGCCAAAGCGCAGGCCAGAGCCCAGCCACTTACAGAAGTACAGAAACATTCTCTGTCACCACCCTTCACTATTCATTCCCACCCTCTCTGTTACTTTCTTAGGCTTGGATGAGCACCCTAGTAACTGGCCACTGGAAAAAGGCATTTAGAGGGAGTTGGAGACAGCCAGACTTTCAACAGAGCCCTACTTATGTCAGCCTAATCCAACATCTTGAGACAGAAATTGCACTGGAAGAACTTTCAAGATGCTGGATTTGATACATGTTAGGATGACATAAATTGTAACATTCCAATATACTCAGGAACTTAAGTTATTTTAAATAGCTTTCAATGTGAAAAAAAAGATACCTAATCTTTTTTATAAGATTATCTTATAAGAGATTTAATCTGTAGAGATCTAAAAATGAAAACAGAAGCTTTTACTTCATTTTGGCTATCAGGTTATTTATTTTAAGGGGACAAAAAAAAAAAATTAAGGCATTTCTGACTCAGGTCTATATAGTGTCATAATGATTCTTTAATCCAGATTTTAAGAAATGAATGAAACTCAGGCCACACACAAAGTAAGAACTGTTTCACCATTTTGCTCCTTATATCTTGGCCCTTCCTCACAAATTTTAATGAAAGAAACAGACATTTACTAAGTAAGCACAGATGTCAAGCAGTGAATTAGGTACTTTAGACTCATTATTTTATTCTAAAAACTCTAAAAAGGTAGGTATTTTCATCCCCAACACATAAGAAAACTGAAGCTAAGAAAAGATAAACAACTAACTCAAAGTCACACAGATGGCAAGCTTCAGCACTGCAACTCCAAACAAGGTCTGGACCCAACTACTCATCTTCTCTCTATAACATGCAATTCCCAGATGCACATACATGCCCACCATACCACCTACGCCTAATTCTACAAGTGAAAAACGATCTTTCCTCTAGAAGGCTGTCAACAATAGTGGCAAAAAAGATGTCAGGAAAGGAGCATCAATGAATTATTAACCTATTAATAATAATTGTGTTAAATTCTCATATTGATCCACAAGAAAGGTAGAACAGGTGTTATCACTTACCTTTGAAGAGATAAAAGCTCAGAGAGGTTAAATAATTTGCTGCAAATTAGAAAGACGACAGTACCATATCCTAGTAGAGAGCTTTATAGTTCCCAAAGTGCTTTTTCAGCAATCCACACAGAATTCATCCACATAGAATTCATAAAGCAAATATTTACTCAGCAACTACCAGGCTTCATTCTAGGAGCTTGAGAAACTTGAGTAAGCAATAGAGGCTGAGAGGCCTACCCTCATGGGAGTCACATTCTAGCATGGGAGCTAGAACGTAAGCAATAAATATAAATAAGCAAATTATATGGTATATTAGAAAGAAAGTAAGTATCCTAGAAAAGGTAAATAGAAAAGCAAAATAAAAGGGTTTGGAAGTATCAAAAGGGGAAGAGTAGATTGCAATTTTATTTTTTAATTAATTAATTTTATTAAATTTATCGAAGTGACATTGGTTAATAAAGTTATATAGGTGTCAGGCATATAATTCTACAATACATCATCTGTATATTGTATTGTGTGTTTACCACTCCCAGTCAAGTCTCCTTCCATTACCATTTATCCCCCCTATACACTCCCCCTACCCCCATAGGTTGCAATCTCAAATAAGTTGGTCAGGGTAGACTTCCTTGAGAAGATAACATTTGAGCAAAAATTTATAGGTGTAAAGGAGTTACCCATGCAAGTATCTGGCAGTACAGTGTTCCAGGTAGGGAACTAGCCTATACAAAGGCCCTAAAGTGAGCATACACCCACTTTAAGGGAACAGCAAGGAAACCTATGTGGATGAAGTGGAGTGAGGGAGAAGAGAAGCAGGAGCTGAAATTAGAGAGGTAAAGAGGTAGATCCTGTAGGGCCTTGTCAGGACTTCGGGACATGAAGAGCCTGGGGCAGGGGTAAACAGAAGGGTGGTATATTCTGACTTACCTTTTATAAGGAATATACTGTCTACTCCACTGAGAACTGTGGGACGGGATTTGGTGGCTGTGGTGGGTGGGAAATGAGTCAAACCAGGGACAAGTGTAGAAACTAGAAAGTAATTTAGGCAAGAGATACTGGTGGCTTAGATGATGATGGGAGGAATGCAGGTGGTGAGAAGTGGTCTTTTTCTGAATATATTCTGAGGTAGAGCCAACAGAATTTTCTAACACCCTAGATAGTGGGTATAAGACTGAAGAGTCAAAGATGACTTCAAGGTTTTTGAAGTGAAAGGGTAGAAGGATGGCATTTCCATCAACTGAGATGCAGAGGCTTTGGGTGGAAGAGACTTTGGAGAAACTAAAAGGAGTTCAGTATTGGACATGTCAGCTGGAGATATCAAGTGGGCTATTAGGTACACAAGCATATGTTCAGGACAGAGGTCTGAGAATTTTTAACCAGATAAACAAGTTTAAAACCATGAGATTCAAAATTCTTCAGCTGAAAAAGATCTTTCATACAAGTCACCCTCCTCACTGATGAAGATAAATAAAGCCTAAAGAAATGCAGTGATATGGCCAAAGTCAGACACATATAACACATTTCTAACAAAGTTAGTGTTCTTTAGCCCTGCATTTTCTTAATAACAGTGTACTGCCATCTAGCATACTATAAAGGTAGGTGTATTCTTTGAAAAGCTAAGTAAAAGGAGTTCAACTTCCAGAAAAGGTTCCCCAACTATTATGCATAAAATATGGAACCATTTTCTCTCTTTCTCAAAAAGCACTATCTTAAGATGTTAAATATATAATATATTGTAGGCACTCCATAACTGTTTGTTTAATAAATGAACACACATTTGACATTAAATAGCCCAACCTTACTGTGACACTATTTGAGTACCCAAATCCCACTTGTCAAGGTGGTTATATTTAAATATTTTTACTTACCTGATATTTAAGCCAATGAAGTTCGTCCATGTGAAAATATAATCTCCACCAAAGACCATTCCAATATAAGTTATTAATATATTCTAAAATTAAAGGCAATATACTGTTACATAGGTTTAACTGAGCTTTTAAAATATTCATATAAATTCACCCATGCTATGACCCAAATACCTATCCTTAATGCAAAAACAAATAAGCACACAATAACAAAAATCAACCAATCCTAAAATGAGTGTCGTATATGAGCAAGAACACTAACAAGGAAACAATGACATTAGCCTTTTCCCAACTTTTTCCCTACAGAAGCTAAATGCTTTCACCACTACTAAAAAATGCTAACAAGATTATCAACAAGAGCTGGTGTTCTCAAACTTTCTCTGCTCTGTGGTATGGGCTGACTTTATAAATCTAAATTGAGAAACGCTGCTGTTGCTAGGGTAGAAAGCACTAAGGCGTATCTAGCAACCTTAGAAAAGAATGTTCTTTCTCCCACTGAGATAACTGTGGACTAGCGAGGGCAGAGTGAGGAAGGAAAGCCTGCTGACATGCAAGGATCTTTCCCTCCTTTTTGAAAAGGACATAGGGGATGGTGGGGAGATTACCAACATGAGACAGTTTTTAGAGGAACCTTCCTTGGTATCTTCAAAAAACACATGGGAAGTCATCTCAAAGTAGCATAACTAAGTCATCTCTCCTGACTTCCTTAAACTCCCAGGTGTGAATGTCTTCTGCTTATCTGGCTTCCCTTTAATTAAACTCAGACCATAAAGGGGAAATAAAATTTTCCAAAGTTATTCAGTTCTTCTCTAACCTCCATTCTTTCACATTCGTAAGTCACTGCATCCCTCTCTGCCTTTACAGCTGCCATAAATGCGAAATGTCATAAGCACTTTCAGTACCTGCGTTCTCCCAGATTAGGCCTCCGAAGCAGACAGGAAAGTGTTACAGTGATTTTGTGTTTGTTCGTTTGTTTTTTTAATCCTCACCCGAGGATATTTTTTTCCACTGCTTTTCAGAGAGAGGGAGGGAGAGAGAGGGAAACATCTACCTGAGAGAGACTGCCTCCCCACCAGGGCTGGGGATGGAGCCTACAACTGAGGTACATGCTGTAATCAAACCTGGGACCCTCCAGTCTGCAGGTCAACACTCTAACCACTGAGCCAAACTGGCCAGGGCAGCTAGAGTGTTTTTAAAAGGCCAAAAACAAACTTCAAAATTATATTTAAATGGAGTGCCCTTTGAGCATTCAAAATTATGTCAACCTCTTCTAAGTCCAAGGATTGAGAGAGCAAGTTACTTCAGAGGAGATCTTTTTAATTATTTGAGTTGGGGGGGGATGAAATACCATGTAACGGTAGGCAACTGGGGAAAATGTATAACAGGACCTCTCTTAGAATACAGAGATCCAAAGATCCAGGGAGAAGGTAGGTTAATTTGCATAATTGCCCAAGGAACTTGAGAAAGGGAAAAGACAGAGAACCCAATCCTTATTGTGTAAAACCAATCAGAAGTTAGAAAAACTCTTAAGCATACATTAGGCCAACCTAACAAGGGTTTGCTATCAGGAAAAGACACCAATGCCCCCAAAGCAGAACCAACCAGGAAGTACTAAAGAGTCTGGTAGTTCAAAACTAATTCTCAAAATTTAGTAATACCTGAGACTTATTTGGAAACCTTGTTAAAGACAATAATTTCCAGGCCCTACTTTAGAGATTCTGATTCAGTATATTTGAGGTGGGCCTAGGAATTTCCATTTTTAATTAGTTATCCTAAGTAATTTTCCTACCACACTTAAGAAACAAGGAATGCTCGCCCAAGGGTTTATGGGGTTGGGATCTTCAAGCACAGAAGTCAGCTTAAAACCCCTTGAGGAACAACGATTGAGCTAAAGGGTATGACTGAGAGGCTAATGAGAGAAGCTCCACTGTCACCCATGAGACTGAAACAGCAAGAGCTTCCGTGTACTCCCATCTGCCAGACAGTATAACACCTTCAACAGAAATACCACAGGGCAGTAAGAAGCAACAGCAATTGTAAATTAATCAGATAATCCAATTTTTCCCTCTCCCTACAGCTTGTAAACAAAACTGATCCCTTTGGACTAAGTCCATAGGGTTCTGTGCTGAGAAGGAAATATCAAAAGCACTGGACTTTATGTTAACGAGAGCATGACTGTATTTGTACCCCATGCTGATCATGATAAAGAAAGTACACTAAGAAATATTTAGCAAATAAGTTGTGTTACTAAAATTAAACACAGGCTTTCCTGTACCATCCTTCTTTTTGGCTAAAAACATGGTACCAACTGCCCTGTTCTTATTCTGAAGATGCAAGCCATCCACTTTGCTCTTAAAGATTTACTTTACAAAACAGAAACAGAGCTGAGAGATAATTCTGGGGGCTAAAACCACATCAGACAAACAGACCTTTGAGTGTAGATTAACTGTCTCTAGATTTCAAGGGAATTCAAACAGCTGATTGTTATAGCTTAATTTAGAATTCTAGCCCGGCCAGGCATGGCTCAGCGGTTGAGCTTCGACCTCGGATCCAGGCCATCGGGGTTCAATTCCCAGTCAGGGCACATGCCCAGGTTGCGGGCTCGATCCTCGGTTGGGGGTGTGCAGGAGGCGGCCGATCAATAACTCTCTCATCATTGATGTTTCTCTCTCTCTCTCTACCCCTCTCCTTGCCTCTCTCTGAAATCAATAAAGATATATTTAAAAAAAAAATTCTATTCACACCAAACACTCCAATTCCATGATATGAAGTCACAAACCTTCTGAAGTTTTAACCCAAACCTAGTTTCTAAATGGGTGGTTTCATGTGGACACCACGCCATTGGGGGTGCAAAGGGAAACACAGCAAAGCAGTAAAAACTTTACCTCTGCAACTACTTCCCTCACTTTTTGACAAACAGGGCACCATAAAGGAGGTCCCAAGGGCAACTGCACTCTTTCCCCAAGTGACCTAGGATCTACTTCTCTAGGCTTTACCTTTTTTAGAAAGCAAGCCTATCTTGCTAATTCATTTGTAATTCAGGCAAGCTGTGGCCTCTTGGATCTTCAAGTACTAGAATTACAAAGTCAGATGAAAGAGGCCTCAGGCTTCAAGCCACAGACTTCAGCTCAATATTCAAGTCAACTTGACCCTCCAGGCTGAAGACAAATGAGCCTCCCTCAAGTAAAATGGTCAGGAGGAAATGATATCACTGGAAATGTCAGACACGGGTTTTAAAAGTGGGCCATTTAAGGTTTGGCTGACACATAGGAAAACTCCCTTGATTAGTTCTGGCAGGCATCCTTCCCCTACAAAACAGCCAGAACTCAGTGAGGCAGAGAACAGAACAGTTCCCACCAGGGGTTACAGAGACAGGCCTCTCACTACTGAGCTCACCATCTGCCTTGTCAGAAACAGGCCAAACTCTTCTTTCTCTACTCTAAGATTCCATACTCCCCTTTTTCATACTCCTCAGAGCTAAACTGCCTGAAAGCAGAGATTATGTCTTCCCTGAGTTCTTCAAGACTGTGTCAGAGAACCATCACCACAACTTGTCAAACTATTGAGAAAAAAATATATATGTGAGGAAATAAGGATTATGGGGCTTAAAGCCATAGCCAGACTTATTTTAGAGGAATCATTTTCAAATAAAGCAGGTACTCAAAAGATAACAGTATTTTTTCAACTCACCTTAATACAGCCAACTATTGTAGTTGTAAGAGCAGAATTATACTGAGTGCAGAGCACTGTGGCATACATCAAGATAAACCTGAAACGAAGAAGGAATAGGTATCTGATGAGTAAGATCCAGTTGCTTACTTTACAATGATCATTACCCAAGAAAACAACCAGTGTTGGCCATTCTAGCATGTTCTAGTCATTGACTGAGCTTTCCCTACTTCACTGCTGCTTGTACCACCACTTCAGGTTTTTTAAAATTTCATTAAAAAGAAACACACGTCCATTTACTGATCAGGTGTTTTTCCCAGCTACCTTCACCAAAACCTTGAAACCATCATTCATAATCATAAGCACTCTGTTTAGATCATATTCCTACTAATTCACTTAATCCAGACAAAGCTCAGCGCTCACAGACCCTGGCTCAGATGCGCACCTCCCATCAGGACAACATGACTTCTGGACCAGGATGAAACAAGAGAGATTCTTATGGATGGAAGAAACCCAAATTAGAACTACTTTAAGAAGAGCTATAGGTTCACTTAACAACTAAGTGGCAGCAGGTGGAACTCCCAGCTTTATAATGAGGCTTCTGAGCACAAAGACCTCAGTACTAAGGCACCATGTCAAGTTTATTTTGAAGCTCACTATGTACCTACCCTGTACCAGATTCAGTCACAAATATCAACTGAACTAACTAGTTGAGGAAAAATGTGTTAGGAAACAAGGAGGTGAAGAGACACATTTGCAGGTACCCTCCAGCCTTCTACATACACTCTTCTAAGAGGAAGACACCCAGGTAGTGAGGAGTCAAACAGTCCCCCCAAATTCAAGGGTTGGCACTGCTACCTACTAACTGTGCAAACTCAACCTACCTGAGTTCTGAGGTAGGTAAAAGGACAACAATATCTCCCAAATGGTCAACGCAAAAATAAAATAATGCATGAACTATATGGTGAAAAATAATGTTGAAAATAACGGTGCTTACCACCTACTATGTTATTGGGTAAATGTTAGTTTTTCTCTATCCTTCTAAGCATGACTTTGGGATTAGTTTAGTTACCCTGAAGACACATTCCCAAGGGCTGTGAAACCACGTGAATCTGGAGGCTTACTTATCCTAAGCTGATATACTCAAGAGACAAAAAAGGATACTGAGGAAGGATGCAAAAGGAGCCGAGAACACATTTCTCTAGTAAAACTACCTGCTAACAAGGCAGCAGAGGCTTACCCCATTACACAAGAGAGGGTGAACTGCAGAAGAAAGAGGGTGTCGGCCCAGCCTTCAAAATCCATTGCCTGTAATATACAACAAAGCATTCGATTTTAGAGCAAAATCAGCTGTCCTATTAATCAAAATCCTGTGTGCTTGCTCCCACCACGTATACACACATTTCCCTGCGTCCCTCCAAGGATAGAGGCTGATGTTCAAGAATTTCATATGGAACTGAATCATTAAGCAGTTACAGAAGGTTTCTCCTTTCCAAAATGTAATGTGGGAGAGATTTTGTACTTCTCCCTGTTGGTACAAAGAAACTGGTCATTTGCTTGAAGGCACAAACCACATGAGGCAAATCTCAGTTCTCCCAGATGGCTATTATCAAAGGCCTTCTCAAACATTAAAACATACTCCCTCCATAATATGTGAAAGCTCAAGTACAGCCTTAGTTACACAAATTCAGCAGAGGTCTGTCCAGGGAGAATTACTATTTTAAAACAGTTGATTGTAAAAGCAAGGATTTTTGTTGTTTTGTTTTTAAGCCAAAAGCAACAGAATGGAGAGACATAAATGGGAACATTGATCATCTCATCTCTCATCCAAGACAGAGGGTTTCTCTCTCAAGTACGTAATTTCTCTTGCAATATGAATCTGATAAGCAAATTTGAGAAACATTTCATCTTTCACTTCTCTGCCAGCCAGTCCAGCTTCTACTCTAACCACATGCACATAATCTCACAGCTCCAGGGCTCCTGCAATACCGGGCTCCTTGTGGTTTATAAAACATGACATGCAGTTTTACACTCACGTGCCCTTGCCTGGAATGCCCTTCCCCTCAGCACTTACCTAGCTTCTGTTCACCTATCACACTAAGGTCAAGTACCTCCTTTGTGGACTTTCCCTACCCAAGAACACCTTTCTTTGTGCCTCAGCAGATATACTTCTCTATAGGGCTTTTATGTCTCTGAACTGTGTCTTTCTACACCAACTCCACAGACTGTGAGCTGCCCGGAGAGAGGACCCATATCACATTTTTCTAATCATATTCCTAACACAGCACTTGACAGTAAACATTCAGTGTGTTTACGGTTCTTTCTTTGTTGAGGCATAATATTTAAAAAATAAAATATACCAATTATAAGTGCATAAGTCTTGATAAATGTATACAGTCATGTAACCACTATTACAATCATGATAAAGAAATTTTAGCCTCAAACAATAAAACTCCTAAAATATAGAGGGGAAAGGTCCATCACACTGGTTTTAATAATAATTTTTTGGATATGACACCAAGAGCACAAACAACAAAAGCAAAAAGTAAATAAGAAGAAACATATCAAACTAAACAGCTGCTGCACAGTAAAGAAACCATCAACAGAATGAGAAGGCAACCTACTGAATGGGAAAAAATATCTGCAAACCACATATCTGATAAGGGGTTAATATCCAAAATCTGTAAGAAACTCATATAACTCAACAGCAAAAAAAATAACCCAATTAAAAAACAGACAGAGGAACTACACAGGCATTTTCCCAAAGACATATATATAAATGGACAACAGATAGATGAAAAGGTGCTCAACATCATTAATCATCAGGGAAATGCAAATCAAAAGCACACTGTGCTATCACTTCACACCTGTTAGAATGGTCATTATCAAAAAGACAAGAGATAACAAGTATAGCAAGGGTGGAGAAAAGGGAACGCTTGTATGTTGTTGGTAGGAATGTAAATTGGTACAACCTCAATGGAAAACAGTACAGAGGTTCCTCAAAGAACTAAAACGAGGACTACCTCATGATCCAGCAATTCCACTTCTGGGTATTTATCCAAAGGAAATGAAATCAGGATCTTGAAGAGATACCAGCACTGCCATATTCACTGCAACTTATTCACAGTAGTCAAGATATGGTAACAACCTAAGTGTCCAACTGCCAGTGAATGGATAAAGAAGTTATGCACATGCACTCACATACACACTCTCTCTCTCTCTCTCTCTCTCTCTCACTGGAATATTATCTGACCATGACACTTTAAATGTGCACAAAATTTACATACAGAAGAGATTATTATTGACTTAAACTTCCACCACTATTATCTCTCAGTGATAAATTTGCAAGCGAATTTTTCTCCCCCCTAAGACAGAAGTTCACAGTGAACATGTACATTGTTAATCAGGAAAAAAAAAAACCAAAAACTTTTAAAACAAAACAAAACTTCTGCCTCTAGAGAAGACTAAAGAAAATAACCTGCTTATTCATTCTGTGCGACACAGAACTAGATGGGCTCTCTGCCACAAGGCCTGCAATCTTCAATATTGGCTGAGTGGTGGCTGGAGTGCAGACTGAATATACAAAGATGCTTTCTTAGGCTTTTCTTCTGTTTTGGATGAAGGAAATACACACCACAGGCATGAAAAGAATGTGGCATAACCAATGGACAAATGGGTTATATGGACTTCCTAAAACTAGGCATTTGTTTGAATGAGACTTTTATTTAAATAAAAATATTTTGAAAAAGGTGTAATTTAAAAAAGTGTTCTTTAGCTGCTTCAGTTAAAGAAATTGAAAAAGCAAGTAAGATGGGGCATCAAACACTACATAATCAATAACACAATCAATGAAATCTAGTCCAGGGATATAATCAGATTTGTCTTATGTACCAACTCTAATCAACTGATTTTGGCTGTCTGGACCACTGTCTTGGTGGAACAGTCTCAGGCTATGTCTAGGTTTAGCAAAAAGTGCTATGACTACATGGCATTTATCTGCAAGGAGCACAAGATAACAGCACCAATTCACCACGCCTAATCTAGTGAAAAGCATGAAATAATTTCAATGTGCACTTCAGTCTAAGATACAACCATTCTTACTCCCAGGAATATTTGCTAAGAAAAGAGTCGCCAATTTACTTGAGATGTGAAATAAATTCCAAATCATGACTGGGACATTTTCTTAAGTGTTTTGATATCTCCCTTAGTATAAAGTCTAAAAATAAACAAACCACTTAGTCTTTGGACTTCATATTAAAGAAGAAGGTTGATGAGTGATATAATTCTATTTTGAAAATTCTTTTCCCCAAAAAACTATGTAAAAAACCCCTGAAACCTTATCCTAGAAAGTAAACTGCTAGGAACCTAGCTAAAACAGAAGAGAATGTCAGTGGTGCCAATGATCTGAATGGGTTTCCTGCCTACCTTGGGAAAGTGGTCCTAGGGTACACCCTACCCTATTTTCTGCACTATTGTAACCATTTGCCACAACTTTTCCTGCTCTCCCTTGTGCTCCTAGCTCAGACAAGGAATCGGAACCCAGGTATCTTCACTACCTCTGCTCTGCTTGCTAGGCTCTGCCATCTATGGAAAACCTATGTATCATGGCAAAACTACATACTCCAGCTTACCAAGTCACTTTTATTTGAAAAAGAAATATTCTCAAAGGTAGAATGGGTAAAAACATTACTTTGTCAATCAAACAATACACAAAGAGAAAGAGCTCATCATTCATAACTAAACAATAACTGATCCAACCTTCCTGTTTTATCTATGGAATACCGAGGTCCGGGAAGGAGAAGGGACCTGTCTCCATGTGGAAAGAATAATTCAGGGTTTGCGAATCAGTCTTTGTGGTCCACACAGTGGCCCAGAAAAGATAAACAACTCTGGAGAGGCCAAGCCAACAGCCTAAAAATGCTTCTTATTTAGTTGGCAATGCTTATTAAGAGACACCTCCAGGTAGATGATTTATGCAGCAAGTTTTCTTGTAAAACTCATCTGAGCCATTTAATATAACCAGTGATATAATGAAGACATTATACAATGTACCAGTGCCTACAGTACTGGCCTTGTGAGATCTACAGCAAGGGGTCTGTTCTCCCATCCCTACATGAGAACACCTAGCGGGGTGTGCTGTCAGAAGGCCAGCTCCAATTCCTGGGACTCTGAATCACTGGCTTTGTGCTGCAGACATTCCCTTCTGGAGGCAGCAACTCACAAGTTTAAACACAGTCTGTCCTGACCCTTTAGAAAGTCATTACCATAAAAATGACTTTAGAAAGTCATTAGTCAACTGATGCTGGCTCTGCCTTTATCTAGTTAACTAGATATCTTTTATTAACAGTAAGCTGGCTTTTGCATGATACACAGTTTTGTTTTGTTGCTTTTTTTAAAAAAGAATCTTTTAAAGTTAGAAAACATATGTTTTAAAAATCTAAATGCTGAAATAGTATTGGTTCCTTGATTTCTGGTAAATTCAGAGCTTTGAAAATTTTGAATAAAATTTTTTTTTTTAATCACATACACACCGGTTTGGCTTCTCAGAATGCTTTGTGAGTGACTTGTATTATGTACTCACTGGGGTGGGTGAGTTGTTCAGTTGGATCTTTCAGTTTTTATGGTAAATTTTCTTCTTCCTTGCCCTCCAATTCTTGCTTAAAGGGCTGTCAGTCCCATCAACTGGTCTGTACAACTCCTGCCTCCTTGGGAGCTGACCTTTCAGCGCCCTCTCACTGGATTCCTGTCCTAACAGAGGAAGTTTTCCATCTTCTGCCTACTAAAGTTAACAGTGGGATTTGAAGAAAAATAATTTGTATCCGATTCTGTCTCAATTTACATTCTAGGTAGCGAGTCTGCAACTCTGAATGAGAGTAAGTTAACTTGTCCTATCTCCCCCAGTCATTTTAAAATTTAGAATTCATCACTGGATAGTCATTTATTTTTTAAAAACACTTTATCCTTTTTTATTGTTACTTTTATAAAATATAATTTAAAATACAGTCACATGGTTCTACAATCAAAAAAATATAAAAAGATAAATAATAATGTCTCCCTCCCATTCCTGTTACCTTTGTAGGGGTTCAGAATGAGTCACCCAAAGATGTGCCTCTGTGGTATTTTACACTAAAGGCAACTGACATACTGCAGGCTCCAGAGAAACTTTTCATGCCCTCTCTCAGAAGGATTTAAATTAAGGGTCTTCCCCATAATAAGAGTTATCAGATACCTTTCTGACCTATCTATATGGCAGGGCAAACTACTAATGACTAAACATGTTCTTACCATCATCTCCCAATAACCTTCCTCTGAAGCCCCAAAGCACCTTTCCTCATCCTTGGATTAGAATGTCATATATACCTCATTTTAACTTTCTGTCCCTGAACCTCACATGTATGTAGTGTCCCCATATGTATATATGTAATTAAACTTGGTTATTTTATCTTGTTAATTTGTCTCATATAGATTTAACTATTAGACCAGCAAAAAGAATCTTGCAGAGCAGAGCAAAGTTTCATGCTCCCCCACACCCACCTTGTGTTCTCTCTCTCTCTCTTTCTCTCTCTCTCACACACACACACACACACACACAGGAAAACTAATACTTTATTAGTGTCATGTATATGCTTTCAGTTTCTTTACTTAGTGAATAAAATGTATGTGTATATATATTCTTATTGTCCCCTTTTTATTTTGCTCAAAAGGCAGCATATCACACACCCTGTTTTACACTGTGCTTTTCATTGAACAATTTATCTTGGAGATTTTTTTATTCAATACTTAACAGATCTGGGTCAGGAAAGCCAGGAGCCCAACAGGTGAGAATAGTTTATCAGCACTGGTTACCAGGAATCAGAAAGCAGCTGGGCTCATGCCAGCTGTCAGAACAGCAGCCTCAATTTCACACTGGCACGCCTTTTACTTCCCAGAAACTCTGTCTCAGCCCTGGAAAGGGCCCTATCTAGAGAACCAACCAACTTGGTTGATCCAACCTACTCAGTTTACACATGACAAAGCAGGTCAGGAGAGCACAGGGTCTTGTCCAAAGTCAGACCACGGTCAGGGACAGACTTAAGAGATTGCTGGTCTACTGACTTCTGGCCCCAAATTCTCTCCCCTGTACCACTTACTTTTAGGGATGTGTCACTATCTGCAGAGTCAATTTCAAATTTCTGTATTTAACACTGGTGCCAACTTAGAAGGAAGCACGGTGTGGTGTGGTTGTAAGAGCGAAAGCACTAGTCATAGAGTCACGAAATCTGGGTTATAGTCCTGAGCCATCTTTGGGTCCCAGTTTCCTCATCTGTGAAATAAGAGACCTGAACCAGATGCTCTCTAAAGTCTCTTCTGAAGTCTCCAAAGTCTCTGATTTTCTCCTTCTAACAATACTGAAGAGTCTGGTTCTTGCAAGCTATGCCTGTGCTTGTGCTATTAGTTACACCTGGAATATACCTTCTATTTCTCTCCCTCCACATCTTTCAAGGCCCACTTTGACTTTTCCTGGGATTTACTTACTCAGAAACTGTTCCTTGTGAACAAGCTAAACACTCCTATCTCAGCACTTACAACCTGCTCTTCCCTTGACCTAGATTACTCCTTCCGCAGGGCCACAGCAATTGGCCTCTCGGTCCTACTGAACGCCTCCTCAAAAAAAACTTACAGATGCTTTTCCTAAACATCGTATCCAAAATGGGACTTCTCCAATCACTCTTCTCGTTTTACTTCTCTTCATAGCTCTTAGTGTACAATTATGTTTAGTCTATCTCACCCCACTGGAATGCAAGTTCCTTTAAAACAGCAACATGTCTTTTTTTTTTTTAACTTAGAACAGCACCTGACACATAATAAGCGCTCAATAAATATTCAGTGAATGAAAGAAATATGATTATTTGTAAACAATTAAGTAACAACAAGGCCAAGCTGCAGAGACTCCACTTCTAATACTACCTGAGGTGTTTCTCATGTTCAGCAGCTTGTTCTGTAAGAAAGCCCTGCGTGAGAGTCCCAAACTGGGGAAAACTATAAGTCAGGGAGGGAGCACAGATGTAGTCATGCAAATAGCAAAGGATTCATTTGGAGTCAGACAGACAGGCTCTACTTCTAAGTTCTGCCACTGTGCAACCTTAAGCATGTCCTTAACCTCTATAAATCAGGAAACAACCTACCTCACAGGTATACAATGAGGATCAGGGAAAATAATGTCTGCGGGAGGACCTTGTCCGGTACAAAGCATCATACCCGATAAATTATTACTAAAGGCCAGGAGTAGGCCCAATTTGTTAACATGGGAACAGCTTTATTTAAGAGAAACCGCCACATGAAAAAGTACCCATTCTTTAAAAAAGACATGCACACGCCCGGCTGGGCATGGCTCAGCGGTTGAGCGTCAACCTAGGATCCAGGCGATCGGGGTTTGATTCCCGGTCAGGGCACATGCCCGGGTTGCAGGCCCGATCAATGACTCTCTCATCATTGATGTTTCTATCTCTCTCTCCCTCTCCTTTCCTCTCTCTGAAATCAATAAAGATATATATTTTTTAAAAAGACATGCACATGCATGAATGTCTGTCTACTTAGAGGTATACATACTTTGGACATAAGACACAGGTCTAAAAGACACATACTGAAAACGAACCTGACTTACTAGAAAACTCTTACCTGAAATCCTGCCATATATCTCACTCTGTAATGTGAACTCTTCTTGCCAGACTTCAGATAAACTGCCCATTGACTGCTATGAGACTGAATTTTCCAGTGGAAGAAGTCAACCGCAACCTCTTGTAGAATACTATAAGCCTCTTGGACACATTACGCTGCCTATGGCTTCCACCCATTGTTTCTGTGCTGGTTAATAAAAGCAAACCGCTCAACCACCTCTCTAAGTTATTTCTCAACAGCAAACCCCAGAATAGGTTAGCATTACTTGTTGCATTTGGTAGATAAGAAAACCAAGCCCTATCTCCTTTAAAAAGCCAATCTTGATATGAAACCCATACAAATTTCTTCCTAACCTGAATACTTATAGTACTAACTGATGGGCATGCACTTTGGTGCTAGATCTTACACCATCTCGGTAGCATTACAAATGTCTTCTTTGTGTGGCAAGAACTGTTATATTTCTCATATAGTCCCAAGAGAACTTAGCACAGGGCTTTCTTAGCACAAGAAAGATGCTCAGAAATACTAATCTGAATTGAACTTAAAGGAAATTATAGTGACTTATCTCAGGAATTTAGGAATAGAACTAAACTTAGAATTCTTACTTCTTAAGTTTCAAATTTAATTCACAACCTACAAAACAATACTGATTACTCATATCACTCATATTTTAATTCTGAGCATAGGCAAAGCTCCCTGAGGCACCCCATTCCCAACAAGGACACAGACTTGATCTTCCATTTTATAACCTACAATGCACCCAAAACATTTCTTCTACAAAACCTGTAATAGTTTATTGCTCTGATGGTGGCAGGTCTGCTCCACAAGGTGACTGTATGGTCCTCAAAGGCAAGAATACAACCTAACGCATCTTCTTTTTTCTATCACCTGTGCCTAACACTGTGAGACACACAATAGCACTTAACTATTTGAGAATGTTAGAGTGAGAGCAGATTAAGGAGAGAGTATTAAGAAAAAGATCACGAGATTATAAGACTGTCACCTAGTGTGTCCATCTATACCCCAATAAAAGTGTTATAAGAACCACATTATTCTAATAGGTGAGAGTGAATAAACATGTGAGAATCAAAATACTGGTGGGGTTTGATTACAAGGCAACAATTTCAGCTTCCATAACTAGTTTATTATCCCAACTTGAAAGTATTTAGATGAACCATTATTCTTCCAAAATAAACTTTTCTTGATCTTTGCCTGGCATTTTCATTGGGGAAAAAAGATTACTCAAATTTCACTCCTCTGCTTAAAAAAAAGAAAATAAGAATAAGAGGAAAACTAAATCTCATCCTAATACAGTGGCAGAATAATTTTTCCACAATGAGTAGACATTCTTAATTATATTGCAGCATTCCAAATAAAATGTATGTTACTGAACTATGAAATATGCATGAATTATGCATATAACGTCTAGTTAAATGATAATCACTCTGGAATGAAGAAATTTCTCCTTTGGTTCAGTTTTTTCAAGCAGCTACTAGTCAGTTTCAAGTCAATGAAAATTCCATCTTTGCCAAGTGTGTAGAATAACATACCTACATTAATCCTTCCAACTTTTGCATGTACAGATTGGCCTCAAGATTTGGAATCATCTGTGTTGCCAAGAAGGGCCTGGTTATTTTATATTACATTCTTGCTCCAAAGCTAGAGTGAGGGTTGCTTCTGCCAGAGTCTGCTAGAGGAAGGCAGAACACTGGAAAGACCATGACCTTTGGGGTCAAGCTTGGGTTTAAATCCTGATTCTACAACCCACAGACAGTGTGACATTGGGCTAGTTGCTTAATCTCTCTGAATCTTTATTTCCATCTGGGCAAAAGAGAGATAATTCAAACTTTCTAGAGCTGTATGGGGACTACAATATAACACATACATAAAGTGACTAGTCCATAATAGGGACTCAATAAATGTTAGTTTCTCTTCCCACGTTTTTTGCAGCCACAAAATACCTACTTAACACTGTTCATTAGTCAAAGCAATAGCTCTGTTTTCTACTTTGGTGTCATTTGTAGGCCTGCTGGCAGCCAGGTCACACAGTTCATTAAGACCATCACACATGTTGAAGATGATCTGTGCCAGTTTTTTTTTAAAGAAAGTTCTTGATGAAAAAAACAAAAAACAGCTTTATAAACAGTCTTTGCCTACCTTTGATTCAACAGCAATTTTTTACAGTCTAACTACTTTCAAAAACCTTTTCTTTATTTTGCTCCCACTGATTTGTGGGAATTGTCACTGTTATTAGAGTAAATAACCAACACATTTATTCTGAAAAACTACTAGCCAGAGGAATCATTAGAAGGATTGTTGGTACAGAAATCCTTGGCAGAATTCTAGGTTTCCATTTATGTAGTTTGCAAAATTTTGTGAAATCTAACAAAATGGTATTAATTTTTTGCCTATGAATATGAGCTTGTTTTAGAGAAAAAATTTTGTCTGGATTTATTTTGTTACTCTATTTTGGGTTTATTTAGTTAAACATTTGCAAAAAGTGAGTAAACTATTATATTATTTGCTATTTATATGGTTGTCACCACACAGTGCTAAATATCTCCTGAGGGAAAAAACCAGTTTGGGATTTAAGCCAGGATGACAAATTTTACACCAAAACAGAGAGCTTCTAGAGATGCCTAGAATTTTAAATCTGAAGAATTATACTATTTCAAGATTTTTTTTGTTTTTCAAAGGTAGTTTGCTACTATTCCTATTTTGTAGTTTAGTAGAAATGTAAAAATTTCCTTCATCTATCCTTCTGGCTCTATAAGAAAAGGACACTAGTAGGCATGTACTATTTTTATGTTGGCAACCGGAGCTGTTTTGAGCCATTTTAGTACTATCCAATTCTTATGCCAAGAAAAAAGGTTAGCATGACATTAGCAAGCTAAAAAGTACATTCTCAGTCTTTGGTCCCTTAATAAGCACATTACTTAACAACTCCACCATTTATCTTTTGTCTATACATAACAATACAATTAAAAAATATACACCATTAAACCATAGTTAGAAAGCCTACCTTTTGTGCATCTCCTGTAAAATACGAAATGGCCAGGGTGGGCAGAATCATGAACAGTGCATTGTAATAGAGCAGACCATATTTTCCCAGCTCCTAGGACAGTAAACAATTAGGTGTTTCATTTGGTTCTAGCAGATAAATATACAAAACCCGACATAAAGTACTACCCTCATTATACACGCACCTACACACACACCTCCTGCACAATATACAAAGCAAATTAGGCAAGTCAGAAGTTCTCAAACATTAAGAAATAGCCTAAGCTTTCTAAAGAAAAATAAAAAATACATGTTTTAAAATTAATTTAAGGTAAATTCCTTGAGTGTTTAAAATCAGAGAAATAAAAATGACATCAACTATTGCCTCAAAACAGTAAATATGGAAGAGATTATTTTGAACAAATGTACACATCTCAATAGAAATTCTTCCTTGAAGCCCTTCCCTTTCCAGAACTGAATAAAAAATCATTAAGTTAGTCTTGGACTTTTCAGAACCATAGCAGAGTGCCATTTAAAAGAGATGGATGGCTCTGGCCAGTGTAGCTCAGTTGGTTGGGCATTATCCTGGGCACCGAAAAGGGCACATACCCGGATTGTGGGCTTCATCCCCAGTAGGGTACGTGCAGGAGGCAGCCAATTGATGTTTCTCTCTCACATTGATGTTTCTCTCTCTCTTCCTCTCCCTTCCTCTCTCTCTAAAAAAATCAATAAAAAAATATTTAAAAAAAATTTTAAGAGAGAGAGATGGATGGACAGACTCACACATGTACCAACACAGACACCTATAACTTCCCAGTGAAGTATTTCTGTAAATGCATAGGTGAAGTACATTAAAAATGAAGATTACTATATCTACAATTCCCTAAACATAGTATGACTAGTTGTACCTCAGCTACTAGGGAGCAATGAGGACCACGCACATCTTCAAACACAGGGAGCCTATGAGAACTCTGGGTCTACCTCTGACTCACACACTTCTGGGGCATTTCATTGGGATGCAGTCACCTTAAAAAGTAGGCCAGAGTTTGGCAGGTCAGGGGGCTGAAGAAGTAGTAAGGACAAGGACATGATATTTGCCTAACTTCTGTGATTAAAAGATCACTGAATTATTAAAAAAAGTCAAACTAACTTCTCAAAAGAAGCTTTGAAAACAAATATCCAATAACAGAAAACTAGTTAGACTATGATACAACCATACAAAGAAACATTATACAGCCATTAAAAATGTTTAATACTGAGAGGTGTTCATGAAACAGTAGTAGGTGAAAATGTGTTAGAAAACATTATACAGCATTGCTCTTTAAAAATTTTACACATAGTTAAGTGTGTACATAAGTGTGTGCACACACACACTAAAGGATATCCACCAAAACGGTGCTTCTCACTTGATGGTAGAATTAAGGAAGATTTCTATTTTCTTCCTCTTGCTTATCTATGCTTTCTACTACTTTTATTATAAATATGTATTACTTGTGTGATTTCTTTAAAGTTAAAAATGTTTTAAATTCAACAGCTGCATTCATGTCTAAAATGCAGCCCTAAGTTTTCATGCCACATTACTCATGATTATAAGCAGTCCTGGGATTATACATAATAAAAACTCCCGATCAAAAGCTTCTCAGTGGGGCCATACTGCCTCTCGGATAAACCAAAAAACTGATTGCTTATGGCGACCACAAGCATCAGTGAAAAGGAATGTCTCACTTCTAAGGCAACAAGGAAAAAGCCATAGGACAAAACCACCTTAAACAGGACTCCAGTCAGCCAGAGGCATAAGTGTTATCCATCTCTTAAAGAGGATGCCTACACACCACACAAACACACACACATACACACACACCCATCCAGATAACTGACAAATGCCAAACTGTTCTGTTTTTCTTTTCACATTTTAACTGTTTTGAATATCTTTCCTCCTGCTTTTTAAAGAAAGTACATAGACTAAAATTTAACTTAGGGCATCATTATAAACATGCAGTACTATATTGTGTGGGGTTTTTTTTAACTGATCTTAGAAAGAGAAGGGAGGCAGGGAGGGAGGGAGAAACATGTGAGAGAGAAACATCGATCGGCTGCCTCTTACACAGGCCCCTAACAGGGATGGAACCCGCAATCTGGGTTATGTGCCCTGACCAGAAATCGAACCCACCACCTTTATGTGTATAGGACAACACTCTAACCAACTGAGCCACACTGGCCAGGGCTATATTTTGTTCTTATGTGGTGTTGCACTTAAAGCTGTTTAATAGCCCCTGAATCATTTCTGAGTACTCCATCTGATTTTTATAGTTTTCTTGTTTGTTTCTCTTATTGTTAGCTGACCTTTTATACTGCTGGTAAGCCTCTCTCTGCATCTAAAAAGAATCCATCTTCTAGTTTGTTGCTCCTAATCCATGCACTATGAAAGCAGATCAATAATGCTTAAAAGGTCTCATACAAATAAGTCACAAGTCATTTCTATGAAAGGAACTAAAGGGCTCTCCTGGGAATGAAATACTCAGAAATCCTCTTTGCTTTTTTCTATGTTCCAGGATATACTCTAGACTGTGCTGTACAATATGATAGCCACTAGCCATATGCAGCTATTTCAATTTAATTACAATTACATTAAACTACTAATTCAGTTCCTCAGTAGTACAGTCACTTATCAAGTGCTCAACAGTCACATGTGGCTAGTGGCAACCATTAATGGACAGTAGAAATACAGAAGATTTCCATCGTCACAGAAAAACTCTACTATGACAATACTGAGAGAGATGAGGCTGCTGGAAAAATGAAATTTTATTATTCATACCTATTTTCCAAAGCAGCAAATGAGCTGGAGGGGGGAAAAATGGGATAAAAACTAAATCTCTAACTGGTCTCTTTCCTTTTGCTATTTCAAAAAGATAAATTTTTTAATAGTGGCTTCCATTAAAATGCAATCATCATACAGAATTGTCAAGACAAGTACATGGAAAACAAGACATAAAAGTTATGTTTAAAGAAAATTTGTTAGAAACAGATCTACACTGTCCCTAGTTCTTCAAGGATATTAAAAAATAAATATTCTCTGAAAACGAGAGGTATTGGGATGGTCATGCATCTTAGGGTTGTTTCTGGAGAAGGCAAAGCCCCTTGCCAAGATGATACAAACTCAATATTAATACTACTATAGAGTAGATAGGTCATTGATATTTATTATCTGAACTCCAAAAAAGGACCAGAAGTAGTTTCAGAAATACTGCACAAACTAAGCAGATAAGGTCATCTGACTGAAAACACGGGTAGGAGAATATGATAAAGCCATGGTCAGTTACAATGAGATAAAATACACCAGCTATTCAGGAAAAACTATGGTGACATCTATGATAAATATCTCATGTGGGTCCCCATATAGGATACATTATGATAAAAAGGACAACTCCTTCAATAACAACCCTATGATATGTAAAGCTCAGTTCCATATAGCCTCTTCTTATAATAATGTAATCTTACACCATAATGTAATAAAGCAATGTGGCTCAAATACTCAGCTTTCTGATTATCTGACTTGATCTAAAAATAAAATTTAGTGTGTCTATACACAAAGTATATAGTAGAAAAACTAACAACAAATGTCTTTAAAGCCTTTGTGTGCATGCTGCAAGTTGAGAGAGAAGAGCTGGGTATACAAAGTTCATGTGTATGAGATCTAGGCCAGGGAACTCGGTGTTGCCCCTCAGAAAGATCGTAATGCTCCCTAAGGTTTCCCATTATTTGAAGGACAAATACACAAAGTCCATTCTTTTTCTGCAGTCCCTTCCAACACTCACTTCTCTTCAAATCTGCTCAAGGGCTTTCAGATATTTCTTTCTTGTCCAGTTCCCTCACCAAGGCCTCTAGAATACATCCATGAATATTTATAAACTACTCTCAGAGATCCTGTTTCTTTACCATCCCTCCTCAATATTCTTCTTTATTCCCCGCTTCTTCCCTGACAAATTGACATTATCATTCCCAAGACTGGTAAACATCTCTTAAAGAAACTTTAGATTGCTACCTACCTTTGAATCTAATTTTTGTTTTACATATGCGCCATTTGCTGCTGTCAGGGCATCATTTATCAAAATAAAAACATATCCTTCCAGATCAAAAGCCAAGTCAGAGCTGCAAAACATAAGCAACACTTTAACACCAACTTACATTTAAAGAACATGCATTTAATTTTAAGTAGATCTGAATAGAGTATTTGCAACAACATATTCTTATCTAGGTAAATGAAGATTAGGCATTTTATCAACTACTAGTATTTCTTGATTTCTAGCTACAAACTGAAATTTTTATATTAAGTAGAGTCTTCAGAAATGCAAAATACTAACACTTAAAATCATTAGCAATAAACAATCATGTCAGTTAAATAGCACACTGCTCTGAAGTCAAAGTCAGACCACAAGCAGCAACCAAATTCACTATCACATCTGAAGCAGGCAGAAGGCATCAGAGTTCAATTTCACAGGTAAGGAAACCAAAAGGATGAGTTGTTAATACATCATTTTCCAAAGGTTCATGTAAAAAGTAGGACTATCTTGCACAGGTGGTTGGGCCACTAGGTGGAATTTCTGAAGTGTGGATCATGGTTAGTTCTGAGATCAAGCTACAACAGTGTCCAAAAGCACACAGTTAAGAACTCAAATACTGTGCTAATTGCGTAATGCTCCTATGTGGTATAACTTAGTGGCATTAGGGAAACTAAAGTTTTCTAGTATTTAGTAGAGATAAGAATGTATTAAATTCAACAGAATAAATGAAAATCTGAGAAAAGTATGCCTTCAGCCCTAGCCAGTTTTGCTCAGTGGTTAGAGCGTCAGCCTGCAGACTGAAGGGTTCTGGGTTCAGTTCTGACCAAGGGCATGAACCTTGGATGCAGGCTCAATTCCCCCACCCTGGTGATGCAGAAGGCATCCAGTCAATGTGTCTCTCTCACATTGATGTTTCTCCCTTTCTCTCTCCCCCCCCCCCCCACTCTCTCTGAAAAGCAATGGAGAAAATATCCTTGGGTGAGGATAAAAAAAAAAAGAAGAAGAAAAGAAATGTATGCCTTCACATTTTAGCACCCTATCTAAATAATGGTCCCACATTCTGTGATTTTGCAAAGATACTACATATTTGTACCTAAACTACTACATGGAACAAGACTTCTGAGGAGCTCTACGCCACTGCAATTTTAGGCAGAACAAGCCTAATGCACACACCCTCTTTCAAGCAGCCTGACAACCCTAATTTCAGACTCCCTTCCTTCCTCCCAATCTCTTTCCCAAGTAAAATCTTCTAATTAGACAAGTCTGGTCCAGATAGCAATCCTCCTCAGAAATCTTGCAGGCCAGATGTTAGCTCTGAGAAACCCCTATCGTTTGGCTCAATTTTGGATCCCACCAGCTAGCTTCAAGGAAATGCTTCTAAAAGAAAGGTAGGATGCTCATATAGAATTTTTCTCCAAGGCAATAATATCTAGAAGGAAAAGCAGTTAACTATATAATGAAATTCCAGTAACCAACTATTCTATTCCCCCCTTTTTTAACAATGAAATTTCACTTGGAGATTTAGGGTGGAATAGAATTTGACTTATATTCTCACCCCCTCCCTGTCTATACCACAGGGATATGATGAAGGTAAATGAGCCAATCCAAGAGGACCAGTGTAACTCCCAAATGAAAAATATCAATCAGACAGAATTTGTGGCATTAGTATCCCATATATGCAGGTCCTAGGCTAAGTAAAATGTTATAGAAGGCTTCTAACCATCATCTTAATTTTCTGAGTCTTTGGATATACATTTTCTCCACCCATTTGAAAACTAAAACTTAAGAACAATGGAGAAAGTTTTAATAATTTAATAGACTATCCAAGTTATGGCATTTGTGATATATCTTAAGTGAAGCCAAATAAAGCAATTCTATTATTTATTATTCCACAAGGCAAATAATTCATTATCATTTGCCATTTCTGAGACACTATTTTCTTTAGCAGCATAAAAAGTAAAAATACGCCACATGGTTTATAAAAGCACACAGGCTCTGAAGACGGGCAGAAAGATTCAAATTCCAGCCAGCTCTGCTATTTACTAGCTGTATGACTTTGAACAAGTTACTGAATTTTAGTTTCCTCAACTACAAAATAGAAAAATTATATCCACACCTTCCAGAGTTGTGAATATATAACATGTAAAAAATGTCAAACAAATTGCGTGGCATGTGGTATGTGCTCAATCAGTAGAAGACAGTATAATAAATGCTAAATTACATGAATTTAACTTTTAGGACTCCCAAGAATCTGATTTTACCAGCCTTGATTTTAACAAACCCCAAAAGATTTAACTTTTAAAGCATCTTTTGGATGCTTTTCAAAGATATGATTCTTATTTGCCTATAAAAATTATCTTTATTGGTAAATCATCATTAATACTTATTGATAATTTCTAATGTGCTCATAAGCTTATATAGGTCCATGTCTTACCTGGCAGCTACAAAGGCTCCAATAATCATTGCAAATACAGTCATCTTAATACTCCAAGAAAAAGTCTTCCTATTAAAAAAAAATTAAATATATACATGTGGCTTTATTCACAAAGATATTTTATAACATGGGAAAAAAAAAAAAAAAAGACACCTTTGAAAAAAGCTATAAAGTCATATTTTAAATGTTTCCAAGGAATTGGATATTTAAAAGACCCCTCTTATTAAGCAAAATCTTATATACATAAGTATACTCTTTTTTTCCTTATTCTTATCATTTGTTATTATTGAGCCTGAATTTCAGCAAATAGGAATTTCTTTAAGAAGAAAAAGGTCACACACATTTGTAGTAAAAGTAGCCAAGACAAGAACACTATTTAAAACCTATACTGCCCTGGCCGGGTGGCTCAGTTGGTTGGAACGTTGTCTTGTACATCAAAAGGTTGTGGGTTTGATTACCAGTCAGTGCACAAACAGAGGTTGCAGGTTCCATCCCTGATCAGGGCAGGTAAGGGAGACAACCGATTGATGTTTCTCTCTCCCCCTTCCTCTCTAAAAATCAACAAAAACATATCCTTGAGTAAGGATTAAAAACAAAACAAAAATAATATATTGTTTCTGACCTGGCTTCACCCAATGACAGCAGTTGGTATAGGAATTCTTGAAAGTATATCTCATGTTCAGACAAGTTTCTAACTCCAATTCATAACCTTCCCAACTACTACTCCCATAAACTATCAATTCCTATAACAAAGGGATAAAGTTGCTTAAACTTTCCAAAAGATAAAGTAGAAGCAATACAAATAATTTTAATATTTTTATTAAACAATTATTATCTGGCTACCTTTTTAAACTGGTTTGAGTTTATTAAAGACTAGATATATCAGAAATTTAGCTCACTTGAGTAAAACTCCTTCAGCAAACATTGTAAACAGTATGGAGAACCTTCTCAGAACTGTAAACATTGGCAAGCTGCAAAAAAAACCCAAAAAACATAATTAGGTAAAATAGTTTAACAATTTATTTTTTAACTGTTTTAAAAGATTTTCCAAATTATTATTTAAAAAATTCCATGCTGATTAGTCTGTGATTAAATTAAGCCCTTATTTCTCTCTAGAAAGAATTCTTATTTGAAAGCCTGAAAGGGCTGCTTTTACAAAACTACTAGAAGTGAGAAACACTGAAAATGGTAGAGATCATACATCTATTATCAAAGACTACTAACAGCCACATTTTTATTTTACTTATTATGTATACATCCTGATAAGTAATCATGTTAGTCTTTAAGAGAAAAAGACCTCTTTCTCCTTTCTTTACTGACCTCCCTTCCCACTCCCAACCCTCCAAATAACATCTACGATAATCTTACTCCATGAGACATTCCTTAATTGTCCTTCTGTGGAAGTAATTTTGTCTTCCTCTAAATTCCCAGATAATTTCGCTTGCACTGATCAAACATATAGCCTCTTGTAATACAGTTATTTATGAATATATCTCATCTCACTAAAAAGTGCCTTATATTTAGCTGGCAAGCAAAGATAGGGTGTGAATGAATGGATGACAATGGATGAAAGAGAGCAAACTCTATTAAGCAGCCTTTGCAGAAGGTCTGCATTTCTTTCCAAGTGGGTAATGAGATGGAAAAGGATGCCCTGCCCATGATAAATATGACTTCCATGGAACACTCTCCAGAGATATCATTATGGTCATTCTGTCAAGTTTCTTGGGTCTAAAGAAAGAGGAAATGGGAAACACTTTGTCTCTGATCCTCAGAGATCTCCCCATTCTGTTTTACAATCATCCAGTAAGTATGACAGGGGTTTAGCTCACATGGAAGTGGTGAAGCTATGCGTTTCTGTTAAATGGTTTCCCTGTGTGTATAATTTTAACATTACATACACCCAACACACACTATACTCCTTAAGTGGAGAAACCAAGAATTGGGAGGTTATAAGATAGTAAGATGGTGTTGTCATAACATAGAGAGCTATCACTTCTTTCTAAAAGTGAATACGCTGCCTCTACAGGTATATAGCAGTGAATAAAATATTAATCATACTTAAATCAGAGTTCCGTCTGATGTTATTTTAACATGCTAAAGTAAAAACTACAGAAGTTCTCATATCCACCCTCTGATTTTGCTTGTGGAATTGTCAAAAATATTATATTCATAAATTGTATTTAAAAATTTAAATTCCAAAAGCCAAGCGTATATCCTTCACTACTATAGAGCTGGAAAAATAATGAACATCTCCTGTCACAGCATTTTATAACATTTTAAGACTTCTATCATCTCAAACTGAGGGATAAAAATCCAAAACAAACAAAATCTTCTCTCTTTAAACTTAAAGAGCTTAACCTAAAACCTTTAGTGTGATCTTCAATAATTAGTAACAGAAGCTTTCTGGTCCTTTCATTTATTTCAGAATCAATAACGATGTGTTAAATATTTGACATTCAAGTACAATTTTAAGAGTATATTATATAACCTCACTAGTAAAATAAAGTTATCCATACTTCAGTTTCTTTGTGCTGAACAGTCCCGTGATTTGGTTCCCAAAATATAGTAGAGGTAGTGGAAACGTCTAGAAAATTTAAAAAGGGATAACAAAACTCAATAATAAAGATAGCCAAAACAGGGCCTTTCAAACAGAAACAGTTATGTTTATATGATTAAATTCTTTCCCTTTAAAACATAAGATTAGTTCTCATATACAATTCTGGCCCCCATATAGTGCCCAAAAAACATTATTCCTCGATAAACAGCACTACTATGGCAGAAAGAGAGAGGAAAGCATGGGAGGGAGGGCACACAAACATGAATATGATCAAACATGTGGGACAAACACATCCTTTGCTTTAAAATATGATAATGTGTTAGCCCACAACTCTAATGTCAGCAGAAAAAGGAAATGCATTTCATCTTCATGTGGCGCCAAGCAGATGCAGACAGAAGAATAAGAAAATAAACCCGAAGAAAAATGAATGAAGAATACACTGGCTAGATTAGATGAAGAACAAGCAAGATGGTTGTACTCCCAAAAAGTGTTCATTAATTAAAACAGAACCCGTGATTTCTAGGGGCTTTTTTTCCTTAATTTTAAAGAGATTGTGGAACTTTTAAAAAATACATATCACAACACTTCTTCTTTACCTTCATTATACCACTCTGGATTGGGGGACAGTTTTTAAATGTGCAAGGCACTGATTAAAAATATATATATACATACGGTGACTTCTTTTCAGAAAATAAAGTCTCCTTTCTTTCTTTGTTTTTACCTTTCGAGGTACATTACTGTCAAGGTCAGGAAACTTGACTACTCTGAGGGCCTTTCCCACCCAGAGAACTGCCACTGTGGCCACCATCTGTAAACAGAGAACACAGATTCACTGTCCCACACATAAAGACACACACACAAGCTCTCAGGGCATAACCACGTAATGCTGAAGATTCCAACTGACCTGGCCAAGTCCAACACATAGTGAGGAGGGAAATCTACAAAATGGTAGAGAGGGGGAAAAAAACACAGGGTCAGAAAAACCCAAATGTAGCTCTGTGAATTCCCTTTGCACCTAGGCAACCTTAAAATGCATTTTGATACCAAATACACTCATGTCAGCCCCTAACGCAAGTGAAAATGGGTGAGAAAAATCTCTGCGTGTTCGAGGCAACACCGCTGATTTCGTGCCCTGGGGCGGCCACTTGGCCGCACGTCGTCCGATGCTACAATTTCAGTCCGCTGCCTGCAACGGATTTTTTGAAGGAAACGAAGCCTGGGTCTCTTCAACGGTTTCACACCTTTCAGGCAGAAATGCTTCTGCCTCAGGGTCCCCGGGACAGCATCGAGGCTTATTATAAATGGGCTTGAGGATGCGCACCCCAGAGGCTGTCAGCGAATTCGGGGAACCCTGAAGCCCCAGCCCCCGGCCCGGGCTTCGGAGAAGGGAGGGGATCCCTCGCTCTGCTCCCTCCCTGCCCTGCCCGGGGAACAACAGGTCACGAAGCAACTTCGCCCGGGCGCTCGGCGGGGAGGGCGCTGCGCGGCGGGCACCGCAGGCGGGCGCGCTCTGAACGCGGCCCCGGACGCGAGCCGGGCCGCCCGGAGCTCGGCGCCGGGAGCGCGACCCCAGCCCCGCCGCCGCCCGGGCCGCGGGGCCGCCGCCAGCCCTCCCCAGCTCCGGGCCAACTTTGTTCAGCTTTAACTTCGGAGCCAAAGTCCAGGGAGCCGGCGTCCCGCCGCCGCCGCCCACTCCTGTCCGCGGCCTCGGCCGCCGCCGCCTCGGCCCTACCTGTAATTGGTGAGCACGCTCTTGTTGACCACCACGATGAGGAAGGAGCTCACGCCGTAAAAGCCGGCGGCCAGCAGCTTCAGGAACACGGTCAGCGTTTCGGCCGACGCCATCCCCAGCTCCTCCTCATGTCTGTGTGTGGAGGATTTCGCGGGGGCTTCTCCTTTAACCCGGGCATGCTGACGTCTATGAACTTCCGCCATGGCTGCGGCGGCGGCGGCGGCCTGTGAGGGGAGCGGCGCGGGGGCCTGCGGCGGCAGCTCGCGGGGGACCAGCGGGGCCGGAGCCGGCGGACTGGGCAGGCTGCGCGCTCGCCGCCTGGGCTCCCCGCACAGCCGCCTCCCGTCCCCGCCCAGGGGCAGGAATGCCGGGGTTCACACCCCCAGGACTTTGCTCCGGCTTGGGGCAACGCGGGGTCAGAGGGGAGGGGCCATGCGGGGCCGGGCCTGGGCAACAGATGGAGAGGGCCTGGAGAAGGGGCAGCGGGGACCCTGAGTGCGGGGCGCGAGGCAGAGGAAACGCGGGGGACCCACGCGGGGACACTGGGACGCCAGACCGCCAAGCACGGCAGCTGCGCGGCGCCGCCACCTCGCGCCTGCGCGCGAGCCGCGCCTGGTCTCCCGGCGGCTGCGCACCTGGGACGCGGAGGCTGCGGGCGGCCGGGCTGGGAGCGTGTTCTCCAGGTGGCCACAGCGACAAAAATGCACACCTTCCACCGCGTAGCAGGAGGCTGGCGGGTAGTTCCCAGGTAGTGTAAGTCTAGTCTCATTTTGAAAGCTCTTGTGGTCTCTCTTGCAGTGGGTCAGAGCCACTCCAAAGGAGCAGATGTGGATCAGAAGTCCTCAGCTTTTCATTCTAAATTGCCTCCGGCTTTTTACGTTTTCTGAACCCAGAAAACATCAAACATACACTCGTTGCAGATCAAGGGGAGAATTTTTTAAGAAAAGTATTGATATGTCGAAAAATGTAGGAAGATAATCAAGCACTTTGTAGACTGGTGAAAGAGCAGGGTGTTGGGAGCTGAGTTCCGATTCTAGGTTTCGTAGAAATGCCTCCTCACTAGCTGTGTGCTTTTGGGCCAGTTGGTTGAGGTCCGTCAGCCTGCATCTCCTCATTTCTGTGAAGATAAAGCTAGCACAGAGCTAGTTTTCAGTAAATGGTAGGCATTATTATATTATTATATAACAAATCATTATCAGCTTAAGCAAAGAAATGACATCTAATTTTAATGTCAAGAAAGAAAAAGAACTTTGAATTATTTCCGTAGTTTGTATCTTTTTATATCTTTTTTATGTATTTTTCAATTGTAAAAATATTCATAACATAAACTTACCATTTTAACCTTTTTTTAGTGCGGTAAAATATGCATAATATAGAATTTATTATTTTAAGACTTTTTGTGTACAGTTCAGTAACATTATGTACACTGACATTATTGTGCAACTCTCACCCTTACCCATCTCCAGAACATTTTCATCATCTCAAATTGAAATTACATAAGCACTAAACAGTAACTGCCCCCTCAATCCTCTAGGAACCACTATTCTTTCAGTCTCTATGAATTTAACTACTCTCTGTACCTCATATAAGTGGAATCATACAGTATTTGTCCTTTCGTATATAACATTTTCATTTAGCATGTTTTCAAGTTCATCCACATGTAGCATGTATCAGAATGTTCTTCCATGATATGCATCTTTTGATCTATGTCTTTTGTCTTATTCTGGGAACACCTGGTTCTTCTAATGTTGCTTAGGAGCAACTGGGTGACCTCCTTCACATGCTTCACAGGGCTTAGGCAATATGGCTCCTGCCCACATCTCCAGAGGCAGGCACTCCTTGTATTTCTCTTCCTAAGCTGCAGCTAAGTCAAACTATATCCATTCCCTAAAGAACAATGTGAGTTCCAGTGTATTTACTTCTGTTTTTACTCACATTCCCTCCATCTGGGATGCTTTTTCTCTCTCCCCTATTCCCGTCTCCTGAAGAACTCCTACTTTTCATTCAGTGTTTCGGCAAAACATTACCCTCTCTCTGAGTGCCTTCCTTCACTCTTCTCTCCACAAGAAGTGACATCTCTTTTTTGTCCTCCTGCCACCCCATCTTTGTGCATCCCCTTTACAGAGGCTCTGGAATTACATGTTTACATGTCAGTGAGCTTCTACTAGACAGTGAGCTTCTTGAGAACTGGGAGAGGCAGGGACACCTAGGACAGTTTAGATGTTTTTATTAACTGAACCAATGAATGATGAAACCTTTTAGCAGTGAGGAAAATGGCTAAATTTCTTTCTTAACTGCTAGCGGCAGAAGGAAACTAACTAGAAAGTTATATTTTGAGAAACATTCCTTGTGAAAAAATTATTATAAAATATTAATGTCCTTCATGGCAAAAGCAAACAAGCGAAAAAGACATATTACATAAGTATCTTCTCTTCCTCTCCCACCCCAACTCCCTCTCAGAGGAAGCAATTGCTAGCAGTTTGGAGGCTATGTTTAGAGCCATTTTCTGTGCATATATGAACACATACCTACATATAAATATTTATGCGCATATTTTATACATTTTAAACATGCATGGAAAGAACCAGGTCAGAACACTGATCTTCAAACCAGACACTGCCTCTGACACTAATTTTGTGGCCTTGGGCAAGTTATTTGATATTACTGTACTTTAGTTTCCTTATCTGTAAAATGGGGATAACAATAGTATGTACTTCAGAGTGGTGGTGAGAATTAAATGGGTCAATAATGGTAAAGTACTTAAAACATAGCACACTTATAAACACTTTATAAGTGATTATAATAATAATTACTCTTAATTATTATTATCATTCAACCTCTTTTCACTTAGTATTCCTTGAAGGCCTTTCTGTGGCAATATAGAAACTCTACCTCATTCTTTTTAAAAATGACTGCAGAGAATTCCATCAGCTAGATGCATCATAGTTCATGTAATGCGTCCTATGAACATTTAGGTTGTTGCCAGTTTTTCGGTTCATGAACAATTCAGCCTTGATTATCCTTGTCCATTCAACTTCGTACAGGTATAAGTTTCTAGAAGTGGAATTGCTTAATTAAAGACTACAGTTGATTTTTTAAAGTAGTAGAATTAACAACTTGATCTCTAAGGCGGTTGTACCAATTTTACATTCCCATTAACACTATGAAAATAAAACTATCTTTTAAAAGTCACATGACAACAGTGGAGGTCACTAAAAGAGGCCAGATAATAGTTCAAGTGCTGCCCTGTGGAGTATGAAATGCTAAGTGTAAATTTCTGCAATAAATTAATTGCAGTTACACAAAATGAAATAAAAATAAATCTCCTAAAAGTACTGGTCCAAGCAATTACTATTGTTTTTCTAAGCATGATTGCATTATTGGTTAACAAATATTTAAGATCTATCACAGACAGGCCAAGAACTGCATTGAATTTTCTCAACACCAGTAATGATTTGTGGACCTTCAGTAAAATACTTTTAAGGCTAACAGAGTCAAGCATTCTCAATAGGTTCCCATAAAGATAAGATAGGTGCCCATACTGTAGTAGGGTGTTTATTATAGGTATTTAGACTTGTAGGTATGTTTAGGTATTTTAGGTACTTGAACCTGTTTCTTAACCTCAGTAATATTAATCACAGAGTTATATGTGGGAGGTTTATATATTATTTGATAAAACTGAATAAATATTGGACCATATCTTAAAAAGCTGTATAAAATTGTAAAGACTGGATTTAAATATTCTCAATGATACACAAATCTGTTTGGGAATCTCAAAATATATTGTACATCTTGCTAGGTGGAATTACTAGCAGAAAAATCTTTGTAATTAAATCATGTCTTTTTATCAAAACATTGCTTTAGCCATGATGTATCTCCATGAATGAGATTGATTCTATACACTACTTGTTAACATGACTCATATTATTTCTTTTCCCTGCACTTCCCACTTCCCCTTGGTTCACTTGCTCTTCTTATACTGGAATTAATATAGGCCTCTTTTGGTGTTCACCTTCTTTCACCAATTTCTGTTTCATTGCCAGGCTAGATCATACCCAATGTCCTGCTGTGTTGCATCACTAATTACATTATAGCCAGGGAACAAAGATTATCTGTGTTTTCTATTTGAACAATGCTTTTAAAATTCTGAGAAGCAAAAAGCATGAAAGGAGCATGGGGCTTCTCTACAGCGCCTCACACTTCTCTATAATGGGCTGGAAGGAATGAACTTATTGACCATATGATGAGTCTGGCCATGTACAACTGAAATTCATTGTCTCATTTCATCCTTACCTACATAGGAAGAAGGTGAGTGAAACAACTAATGAACAGGAAAACAAGAGTCGAGAGGGAGTATTCGGCATATCCTGAGTCCTGAAGCTCTAAGTGACTGTACAGATTTAGCCCAAGTCTGTGCTCTTCTACTAGACAATCCTGACTCATTTTGACTAGGTGGACATACTTTCTTTTAAAAGATATTCTTGCAATGCCATAACCTCCTTCAATTACCAAGTTTAGTGTTTATCAACCCTATGAAGAAGAATATCCAAGAGACAGAAACAGCAATCTATTGAAGTTATAGTCAATCATGACCCATTCACAAATACTACCATACCAGTTATCAAATCAGGCATTTTCAAAATATAAAGACATTTCAAACTCAATATGTTTATGATTGAACTTCATCCTAATCAACTTCTTTCAATCTTCTGTCTCAGTGGATTGGCCTTACCATCCACCTATTCACCACAGCTCTTCCCTCTCTATAACCACCCCTCAATCACCCTACAACTCACACCAAATTAGTTTTATCCCCTCCACTGCACTGAGCTGCTCAGTCCTAAGTCACCAATGACCTCCATGGAAACAAACCCAGAAGACACCCTCAGTCCTTCCCCTGCTTGACCACTCTGCAGCACTTGCACTGCTGATCCTCTCCCTTCCTTTAGCTGCACTCTCTTCCCTTGACTCCTGGGATGCCACACTCTCTCGAACTTCCCCTGGTTCTCTGGGTGCCCCTTCTCATTCTGCTTTGCCGGTACCTCCTCTTCTATATTAGCTCCATGAGCAAGAGTTGATTCAAGTTTTAGAAAACATTTGTGAGCTCTCTAAAAGATGCAAAATTGAGAATGTAAAATGAGGCACAAAAATGGATATCTACTTAATATAAGAAAAGACATCAGAACTAAGAAATTTTAAATTTTAAGTCTGGCAGAAAATTAATATATTTTTCTTGTCAGTCATATTTCTATAATTTTTTCTATATTTTGCTGCACATTTTTTACTGTTGCTGAATGTGATCTCTCACACACACACACACACACACACACACACACACATAATTTTAGGCATGAAACAGCTCTGGCCACCAACACAGGCATCAATTAGGATGAACTAAGGATTGTATGTCTGCTTTGCCCCTGACTGATATAAGAGCACAACCAATCAGGTGGTGCCCATTACCAGGGGGTTTATAATATATTTTTGATAGAGGTAATAGAAAAATAAGTCAGCCTTTCTTCTAGTATTGTTTGACCAGTTTGTTTTTATTATTAATAAATGGGATTTTTAAAACAGGCATCCTCACACCCAGACAAACTCACTGTAGCACTGCCTCAAATGTGCCCTACAAACACATTCTGATAAGTTCTATTTTGCACGATTACCATCAAAACAGAAAAAATGCATAGTGTGTTATTAACAGCATACACTACATTATTATTTGCAAATAAGAAAACTTTTATATTGGATTTACTGGGGTGACATTGGTTGAGAGACTTCTGTTTTGACTAAGTATTGATGAGACCAAATTCTCTGATAATAACTATTTGTCTGATGATTGAAGGAAGGTTTCAGATACAGCTCTAGACTCTGTTTCAGATGTTTTTTCTCTTCATCTAGTCACAAACTTTTGAAACTGACCACTGTAGGACACATTTTATTTCATAATGTGTCCTCTGGACATGTAGCTTTGTGTCACATGATAAAGTAGCATAGAAGACAGTTGGAGTACTCTTGGACACCAGTGATTAGAGCATCGGCCCTCGGACTGAAGGGTCCTGCATTCAATTCCTGCCAAGGGCATGTACCTTGGTTGCAGGCTCAATCCTCAGCACTGGCCCGGGCATGTGCAGGAAGCAACTAATTGAAGTATGTCTCTCACATTGATGTTTCTCTCTCTCTCTCTCCCTTCCACTCTCTCTGAAAAGCAATGGAAAAAATATCCTTGGGTAAGGATAAAAAAAACAAAAAACAACTAAGTAACTTTATATAGAAGTGACTGTGTATTATCTATATACTTCCTACTAAACCGAGACCAGATATATCCTGAACTCAATTTCTCCTTAGAAGGAGTTCCAAAATACCTTTCACTACTCAAATGTTTTTTAATATGAGCGGAAGCATGATGGTGGAAAAATTTGAGTGGAAAGAGACAGAATTATTGGCTAAAATATCTCATCTGCAAATTTTATAAATGTATAAAATATATAAACCAGGTGAACATTTTCTAGGGTCCTTCTTGGGGCCTTAGAAAAACTTCATGAGTGAGGGTCATGAAATTTAAGTTTCATTAGCTTTATGGTCTATGTTCCTAAGAGTGGAGGACTTTGTTTTTGGTTCACAATTGTATTCTTGGTACGTAGAGTAGTGCCATACAATACACATATGTTAAAAGAGAGGAAGGAAGGAAGAAAGAAAGTGGGGTTGTGTTTTTTCATAATTTGGATTATAAAAGCATAATATGTCTTCTCCAAACTTGGCAGAAAATAAGTATTAGAGTTATTTCCAAGGAAGGACAATGCATTGGGCCAAATGAGGTAGTATAGGATCTTAACCACTCCACACATTAAGATAACATGTCAATACAAGGAGGTGATGGGCCTATTCAAATCTCTGAAGTAGGCAGAACTAGGAGATGGCCCAGGAAAGGGAGGTGCTGGATGGAAACTTGAGTAGAGTCAAGAGAGGAAACTAAAGTTAAGATGGAGGGTTTACATACATATACATATCCCCCCAGGCATCTTTAAGAAATGTTGGGCTTGACCGGCCGTGGCTCAGCGGTTGAGCATCGACCTAGGATCCAGGTGATCGGGGTTCAATTCCTGGTCAGGGCACATGCCCAGGTTGCGGACTCAATCAATGACTCTCTCATCATTGATGTTTCTCTCTCTCTCTCACTCTCCTTTCCTCTCTCTGAAATCAATAAAGATAATGTTTAATAAAAAAAAAATAAAAAAAGAAATGTTGGGATACTGCGGGCTTCTCCTGATGACTCTGGAAGGACCAATGCTGTTGACAAATTAACATAGCTGTATGTCCATATTTCCTCATCAATTCTACTTAGGGTTGATACTCAGAAGCAACACACAAGTAAGGCCACTCTGTAGTTAGAATATAAGAGTATTTCTACAATTGTTGGTAAATAGTAACATCCCTTGGTCCTCTGAGACTCAACCTACTGCCATGGTCACCCTAGCCCCTCCTCTGGAACCCCCACAAGTCAGCAACCAAAGGAGTCAGTCCTGGAGTGACATCCTGCTTCAGTTATAAGTTTGGTTGGCCAGTGCCCGTACCGTGCTCATTATTAAATCTTTGTCATATAATCCCTGGTTCTACTAAGCAGTCAACATAGCTACATGAGAGAAATCATAAACTGGGAGGAGGCCTAGTCTCACCTTCCTGGTACCCTATGGGTTAGCCTAAGAATAGAGTAATACAAACCTATTGCTTAGATTGACTCTTCTCCCTAAAGCTGAGCTTTCCCAGGATGGACCATTGGACAGGCAGCCAGCTTCTCCATCAAAATAAATAATGGCATGAGCCAAGTCTGTTCTAGTCACTGTTACATTACCAGCAACTAGCACAATGATGGTATATAGTTGATACTCAAGCATTTTTTGATTAAAAGTTGAACAGTAAAGAAGGTAGAATCTTAAAGGAATAGACCTTGAAAAAGCATCTAAAATCATGAGAAAAAAATCATTAGAAGTTTTCTATGATATGCAGATGGGGAATCTGAGGTTGGCCAGGTTTAGAGTCTTGCTGAATCAACTATATATATTGTTATTAATAGAACTGACTGTAGAACCCTGGCCTCTCATATCTCCATCCAATGCTCTTTTCACTACACTGAACTCCCTCTATTAGATCCAAAGATGCAAGTAACCCCACTTGGAATTTCTCACAGCCTGGAGGAATTCAGAGATGATCAGTATTGTTGCCTACGTGGGAACTAGAAATGTTAAGTAAATGCCAAGATTATATGAGGAAGTAGTCTCATGTTACAGCTGCAACTGGTTTTGCTTTCCTCCTGTTCTTGGAATTGGTGAACAGGGTGAGGTCATGAATTTGAGCACAGTGGGAGATTTTGGAACAGCCACCACCATGGAATGTACAAAGGGTAGTGAACAGGAGTTAAATAAAAAGATTGCTGAGAGCTGAGAAGATAAGGTTGAAGTTAAATAGAATGACTGTGCATGGACCTACTCAGCATGGTGGATGAATTTTCTCAGCAATGTTGACAACAATAAAGAATTATCCAGCCCCAAACGTCAATAATGCTGAGCCTGAGAAAGCCTACCTTAGAAACATTTTAAGTGTTTAATGGCCACATGTGGCTAGCAGTTACTATAGTGAACAACACAAACATAGAACATTTCCATCATGGCAGAACATTCTACTTGACAGCTCTGGCCTAGATGATTTTCAAGATCCTTTTTAACTCTAAGGTCCTAAGCAAATCAATGAAAGAAAAGAGAAAAAATAGCAAGATAGTAAGGATGTTGGGAAGAAAAAAATAAGGCAAAAGAATAGGATAGTCTTTAGAGGTATTAGTTACCAATTAAACACGTATAGTTCATATCTGAAACAGAAAGCCCATATTTAGTTTCTGGTTCCCACAGAAGTCTACACTTAGGTTTGGATCAAATTAACTATTGACTAAAATAAATTAGGCATGTTGACAAACTAAGTGCCACTTTGGAATCTACGTTGTGATTACTGGTCAGACCTGCTCTTTTGTCTCTTTCTTGTGGTCATCCACTGCTTTAGCTATAAAGGCAGTGTCCTACCTCTCTTCTGGGCAGAGAACATATATAATGAAGGTTTTCTTTAGAGTGAAATTGGCAGTAAATAGGATTTACATTTAATAATATCCCCTTGGCTTTCATAAATGACTGGTTTTGATTCTCCCTTTGGGCACTGAAATAAAATACCTTCCTGCTCATACCACACCTGTGTCTAATCCTGCACACCTGACTCCTGGAGAAAAATGAGGCATCTCTGATGTCTTGAAATATCTGAATGGCTTCCAGGAAATGGAGAAATGTTTTCAAAAATTATCCAATAGCCATTCTGACAGGTGTGAGATATCTCATTGTGATTTTAATTTGCATTTCTTTGGCAGTTAGTGACATTGAGCATTTTTCATGTCTATCAGCCTTCTGTATGACCCTTTGAAGCCCACAGAACACCTTACCTCGTTAGTTCAGGATGTCTAATATACCTTAATTCCCCTTTCTATCTCTGAATCTCTCCTGCATGTGGGATCTCTGATTCCCTCATAAACATGTATTGTCCGGTTACTTTCTCTTGCTAATCTGTCTCATGTCTGTTTGATTATTAGACCAGCCAAAGCAAGCTTGAGAGTGAAGTTTGTTCTTCCCTAATACCTCTAACCTCTCCTTCCCTTCAGCCCCATAGGTCTCTTGTGGTTACTAGCTCTGGGGAATTACATTACCCCTTGTAGTTTTCTTACACTGAACTGATACCTCAGTAGCCACCTATTATATTCTCCTAAAGTTATTCACTTGTCGATAATTTATTTTATCCTTACCTGAGGATATTTTTTCTCACTGCTTTTCAGAGGGAGAGTGGAAAGGGGAGAGAGAGAGAAATATCAATGTGTTCCCTCCCACATGTGACCTGGGGGCCAGAGCCTGCAACAGAGGTGTGTGCCGTTGGCTGGGATTGAACCCTTCAGTTGGTGGGCCAATGCTTTAACCACTGAGCCAAACCAGCTAGGGCTCACTTGTGGATAATTTTGACCATCTGATTGCTGTCAAGTCTCCTGGCTGATAAACAATTAGCAAAACACGAAAATAGGATGGGCTGTTTTAAGAATAGTGACTTCACTCCCAGCCAGATGGTCAGAGGACACCAAAACCTTGAGTGAGACAGGACAGTAAGAAGTTAGGAAATGGGAAAACTGAGACAGCTGAACTGGCCAAGCAATTTACAGCCAGACACAGAAGTTCACAGGGGAGGGAAGCCTGGGTGCCTAGCGATAGAAAAAACTGGTGCTGGACCTCTCCCCCAAGGTGGCCTTTCCTCCAGACATATCCTTGGTCCTGCGGTTTAGACTCCCTGGCCTTTCCTCCCTAGAGATAACATCTAGGTCTCAGTTGTATTTCAGCTCCTGGCCCAGAAAAAGCAGCAAAATCAGGCAGGTGATGCCAGGAAAAGCTGCAATGACTAATGACCCCTGCCCTGGCACTGACCAATCAGAAGAGACCACGACCCCGAAAAGGCACACCTGGAAAAGCTGATAGTCTATTGAAATCCTCCCCTAAGACCTCCCCTAAACTCCCAGCCTTTAAAAATCTTCAAAACAAAGCACCCAGACTGCACTTTCCCTCCCAGGAGCATGCCCACACCTTTCCCTTCCTCCTCTTGGAAATATTATAAACAAGTGTTCAAAATTTTTGCCTTTATGAAATAAAGTCTCCAATCTCCACTTCTACCCCATATTTCTCTTATGCCACATCTTTCTTACTTTTGCATTCTGCTTTTAAGGGATTATTTGATTATATTGGGTACATCAATAATTCAGATTAATCCCCATATTTTAAGGTCTGATGGTTAGTAATCCTAAATCCATCTTCAAGTCCTTTCCCAGCAGTGCCTAGATTAGTGTTTGAATGATAAGGGGCTGGAATCTTGGGGAGACATCTTTGGAATTCTGTCTACTACACTGGCTTCAATAATAATTATAAAAAATTACTTATGAACTCATCTAGACGTGGCCCATGTCACTGTCTTCTAGGAAATTGTTCCATTCAAAATACCCATTCTTAGGGGTCACTTTCAATAATTTCCTTTCTGATAGGAAATCTAGGTTTTCAAATTTGTTGGCATAAATGTGCCTGTGATATTTTTTATGATTCTTTTACTCTCCTGTATCTATGGTCTTTTCTCATTCATAATCTTATACTGGTTTTTTTGCTTTTCTTCCTTAAATCATGCTTGAGAAAGGTTTATCCATTTTAGTGTATTTTAAAAACAAACACATAAAACAAAAACTTTTGCTTTTATTTATCCTTTTATACTATCCTTTTATTTCTACAGATCCCAGCTGTCCAGCTAGTCCCAGGACACAACACAACCTCCACCATTGTCTTGTGATTCAGAGACTGGGCTCCAAGGGCCACACTCAGATTTCAGCATCAGAATGGAAACCACGTCTAACCCCGCACCCCACAGCTTGACATCCCAGCCGACATTTGGTTTAGGAGAATGACAGGTTTAAGCTGAGAGGAGAAGAGAAAGGTGCTGACTTTAGGTCACCATCTTCCCGGAATCCACTGCTCCCAGCTGTCCAGCTGTTTTAATGGAGAATCCTCAGCAAAATGGAATTTTTAAGTTTTTTACCTTCCTGAAGGATACACTCACAAGCTCAAGCAGAAACCTTCAAAAATGACTAAAACAAAAATCCTTTTTTAATTTGGATCTACTTTAGGCAAAAGTCTAAATACTGTAGTTAGATTTTAGAAAAGATTGAATTAAGAGACTTTGAGGGACATCTCTTAAAATGTTATACTTAGACATTAAGAGCAGGGGCAAGAGGGCATAGAGGGGATAAATGGTGATTTTAGAAAAAGAAATACATTTCAGCATGTCAAATAAAGTAAAAAGAGAGCAGGGGGAAGGGTAGGAATAGGAAAGGAATCTTTAATGAATGTTTATCATACTCAAGGTACTTCACATTATTTTTTTAATCCCCAAAATAATACTGTAATAAGGCATTGCTGTCCCCGTCTTAAGGAGGGGATACAGTAAAGTGAGGCTCAGATAGTTTACATTATTTGCCCAAGTTCATTCACATCTGCCCAAATCTAAGCCCCATAGTTATCTTATACTGAATACCAAGAGGGAAAAATGACCATCATTACTGTGCTATTATTAGATATATTTTCTATTTCTTTTCATTTGTATTGTTAGTGATGAAAAAGAGTTTGTGTTTTATCTCCTGAACCAGCAGGGCAGTTAGGAAAACTGTTCTGCTTTGTAGTGAGCCTGGGAGAAGGGAAAATAGGGGTAGCCTGGGGGTAAAGGGAGCATAGATAATAGCAATAAAGAGAACAGGAGTGTCAATCCCTGTTTGTTAGACAAAGAGAAAGATGGCTTCAGACTTGGAGCTGGGGCTGCTGCTTCTCCCCAGCCAGCAACCAGAAGAGAGGCAGACAAGCCAGGAGAGCTCGTGTGCTCCTCCCCAGCCTCCAGCACACCTGAGCACGCCTCATCCTGAAGCCTTTTCTTCTGCTCTTCCGTCATTTAGTCTCCAGTTACACTCCTCCCTCCCCCTTCCATCTCCATTTTCTCTCCATCATTCTCTTTGAGAGCCAAATGTTGCCTCTGCTTGTGAAGACACACTTGAGAGTAGCATTGATGACACACAAGAAGGAAAACGTCCAGTCTGAAGTGGAAACAGAGGAACCTGAACAAGTTTATCGCCTCACCTTTGAAAGTTTTCAAAAGACCCCCCCACAAGCCTTCGTCGAACTGAAATGCTTCTAATTTTTTAAATCCACTTCTCCTCAACTACTCACAGTTAAGATTTTTCAGAAAAAAAAAGTCCTTTAACAAATGGATTACAAGCGAACTTTTGGAAGGCAACTTGTTTCTAAGTTGAGTTCTGCCTATATACTGTTCAGGTTAATGAGAAGTTAATGAGAAACAGTGAAATAGCAATGTAATAATATGCTTAAAATGTTTCATACTTTATAGGATTTGCTAAAAAAATTTAGTTATGAAGGATAAGTTATTCTTTTAAATTAACAATTCAGAAAAAAGTCCAAGTTATACTTGAAAAAGGCATTTTACAATAATGAAGTTTGAACATTTACTAACCAAAAAAACTATTTGAAATTTTACAAAGCCTTTTTAATTGCATGAATTGCTAATGTAAAATACAATGATTATCCAAAATGCCGATATGATTAATTCCACATGGATCAGGTTAATGGTACCTTTGTCTTATTTTATATTTAATTTTAGAGCAAGGTTGTTGATGTTATTTGGCTTCCAATAGAGAATTTCCAGGATCAGTCCATCACATTCTTGGTCCAAATCAAACTTGACTGTAGGAATGCTGGTGATTGAGGAACTAATTGGGATAATTCATGAACTAGTTCCTCTTGTTGATACTTATTTCCTAATTTTGTCCTTTTGTTTTGTAAAACATTGATTTTTCTTAAACAGACTACTGTTGATTTGTAACTCCAATTTCTATGCTTTGCTTCCTTATATCATCCATTAGAACATCACTATTTAGATAAGAATTTCTTCTATGATCTTGAAACTTTGTTATTTGCTTCTTGTTACCCAAGTATTGCTGTAAACAGTATTTTATGAGGCATTTAATTTTTACTTGGTAAGCTGAACAAATCGTCCAGTGGAGTTACATTATGTAATTTATGGATTTTGAGTACCTTTTTAAAAGGCTTTGAACAACATTTGACAGGGAAGGAACTGACTTTGCTCATTCTTTCAAATTTGCCAGTTTTAGCACTTGTTTCATGAGTAACAGTTTTACTAAGGAAACCTACAAATTCTTTTGTTAGGCAGGAAAAAGTCTCTGAGAAATTATAGAGTTTATTCCGAGATATGTTTTTGGATGTTTGCATAGTAGTTTTCTTCTTTAGTTTATCTTCTACAATTCTATGACCCGCTGCAAAAGATATTGCTTGTATACAGTTCCTCCATGCTGTAGGCATAGTTCTTTTAGGTTTGGAAGAAGTAATAAATTGATTATTAATTAAAGATTTGAGAATTTCGTGATTTCTTTCTAAAGCAAAATTTGCTCTTTTACATGGGTAAATGTTTCTATTTTCCATATAATGGGGAAGAAGCCTATTTTTTGTTAAAAGTAACATTTGTACATATCCAGTCTCATGGAAAATTATGGGATTTGTGTCATTTTGTCCCTGTGGATTAAAGAAAAGAATACTTAGTCATCAATCTATTGAGGCAAGAAGGCTACATATATTTTTAAACATAAAAATAAAATAATAAAATATTCTAAAAATTATACATAGAAGTTTTAAATATGAACAATAGTGGTATTTAAACACACACAAAAACAAGTGCTTGTATGTGACACACTTCCTTCTCTTCTTAATATTCTACCAAGATGTTAGGGTTAAAAATCTGAACTTTTGGCCTCCTAAAATCCTTTTTGAAATAAAGCAGGATATTGGTAGAATAAAACATCATTCTGACCTTTCTTAGATTTCCATGTCCAGAAATAAAAAGCATATCAAAAAATGAATTGAGTCAAAAGGTCGTAAGAGACATAACTGATGACAAGCCGAAATTATAAAGTCTGGATATCCTAGTAAATAATTCAGAAAATCTAAAATGATCTTTACAATGATTATATTTGTTACTGTGTCCCAACACTTAACACATAAAAAGCGCTCAATATATATCTGCAGAATAAAGTAGCCAAAGTAGTAGACTGACTTAAAAATAGACTATTTTTATTACAGTAGTAGCAAAATTTGTACATATAATCTACTCACTAAACTCTTCCCCACATTTCCATTCTAGGGCAAAAAAATTAACTCCAAAGAAACTGTTAAATATAAAGATCACCAGTATTTAGTTTATAACCTAAGAAACTAGGATCCATCTAATTGTTTATTAGTGTACCTAGTTGAAAGACATGTTAGTGCCTATGATTTCCCAAAAAGTGACAAAAGATCTGGTTTTGCAATCCATTGGTGATGCCAATGTTATCCACTTAGCCACAGTAGTGGAGATCCGTCATATTTTTGGTCTGCCCAATACCTTAGGGAATTTTTCACCTCTATGTACCTTGAGGAAGAAGCACAGGAACTAGCTTTATCAGCCTCTCTTGAGGTTAGCACATAGGCATGTGACCTGGGCTCTATCAATAAGATATACCTAAGACAAGTGTTTAATTCAGAAAAAGCAAGCACTGTGAAAAAAACAGGCATTGTTAAAACCATTCTAGTGAGGATGGTGGTAGATATATCCCGCTTTGAAGGGCGGCAGTGGCAAGGGTCTTAGAAATAGTGCTCCCTGCCCAGAATCAGAGTTGTTAACTGTTATCTGTGACATCAGCATGGGCACCTGTGGAGCAGTCTGAGGCTGTCATTTGGTGACTTCTGACTGGATAGCTTTCAAGCCAGATTGTCTTTCCAGCCTTCCTAGAACCTCTGTGAGCTACCAAATAGCCTTTAATAAATGTATTTTCTGGTTGAAATAGCTAACGTAAATTGATAGAAATATGATACATGATCCATTTTTAATACAATTTTTATTTGATATTTCTTTATAAGCAAGAAAATTTGATAAAGCCTTCTTCACTTAAAAAACACACAAAATGTTCAGCTGGTGCAAAGGAATTCCCAGTTTGGGGGTGATGGTTCTAAAAAGAGCATTATGACTTTAAGTGCGTGAAACTAAAAGAAGGATTTACCAAAGATTCTGGTCACTTGAATATGATATTCCCACAAGCAGTGAGAATACACATATTTACTGAACAGTGGTAGATAGCCTTATTACTTACCGTATGAGAAGTTACTGGCTTTGCTGGACTAATGTTGATTATCTTGGCATTTGGCTTCTTCAGTTCATCCTCAAAGCATAAGGGGAGCAAGCTTTTCTTTCCTACTGAACAATTCTCATTTAATGGATCATTTCTGACAGGTTTACTTTCTTTTGTACTAAAATCATTCATCTGTGGAGGAGATTTTCTTCTGAAAATGAACACAAGTTCAGAATAAATGTCTATAGGGCTGATTTCAACTTGTCAGTTTTTGTCTGCCACCCCCATTCCTCAAAGTCACTGCCAACACCTCTCCCAAACCCTCTGTCATAGACTTTAAACCTGATAAGACATGCCTTCCTGCCTGGTTTGGGGGAGGGGACAGCAAAAGTGTTGGTGGAAGCAAGACAGTAATCTGTGTGCCTCTTCGTTTTATGAGTGGGAAGAAGGAATATTATGTAGGTTGAGGAGAACACCGAAAGTAGAGAGGTATTTCCACATCCTTTGTTGAGATTTTGGGAGAAAAGTGTTTTGCAGGGCAGCTTCCTTCCAACATAGGGTGGCCCCAGCTTGGTTAGCAGGATGGAACGGGTGGTTAGGCAGAGGGTATAATTTTCATCCTAGGTGTCCCTTGGTTCATGTGTGGCATGGACACTGACTTTAGGCTTGCCAAGCGGCTTGCCATTGCAATGGTGAGGTAACCCCTAGCAAGGGCTCAGCATAAGGAGGGACAGTCTAAGGGCAGATGAAGGACATGACAGAGACTCAGAGAGTCCTACCACACTAATGAGAGTTAACGGTGGACACTATCTAAATTCAGAGAGTAGACCATATATACATGAACCACCGGTAGCAGCAGTCACAGAACATCTAGGAATGAAACCAGCATTACAAGGATTCTGACAAAGACCCTTGGTCAAGTACCTTTCCTCAATGTCACAAAGTCCAGTGAGCCCCTCCCTCATCTTCTCAGATACCATCTCAAAAGAAAGAGGACTGAGATAAACCTAAAGAGACTAAATATTATTGCTCCAAACAAATTTTAAAGTACATTGGATTAACATGATTTTTTTTTTCATTACATAGTTTGAGCAATCTTTACTATTGTATTCTCTCCATTCATTTTACCATGTCTTTCTCTCCATTTGACGGTAAACTTGGAGCAGATAGAACATGTTTTCAGGGTCCGAATATAATGCTTACTAGCTAAGCAGTCTAGGATTAGTCATTGGATTGCAGTATGGGCCTGAATAGTAATAAGCCAGAATAAATCCATTCTGGCCTACTAGAAAATAAAAGGCAGAACTCTTCCCGTTAGAAACATCACTGTACAGAATAAAATATTTAAAAATTTAAAATAAATTACCACCCAGCTGATGTCGCTCAGTGGTTGAGCACTGACCTATAATACAGGAGATTGAGGTTTGATTCCTGGTCAGGGCACATGCCCAGGTTTTGGGCACAATACCCAGGAGGGGGCTGCAGGAGGCAGCCGAACAGTAACTCTCTCATCATTGATGTTTCTATCTCTCTCCCTTCCTTTCTCTAAAATCTATAAAGACATATTTAAATAAATAAATAAATAAATAAATAAATAAATAAATAAATAAATAAAATTACCTCTTGCCCTGGTTGGTATGGCTCAGTGGTTAGAGCATCAGTCCATGCACCAAAGGGTCTGGGGTTTGAATCCTAGTCAAGGGTACATACCTGGATTGCAGGCTCAATCCCTTGCCCTGGTTGGGGCACCCAATCGATGTCTCTCTCACATTGATCTTTCTCTCTCTCTCTCTCTCCCCCTCTACCTCCCTTCTACTCTCTCTAAAAATCAATGGGGAAAAAAATCCTCTGGTGAGGATTAACAGTAACAACTAAAAAAACAACAACTATAAGATAAATTACCTTTTATTTACATAATCTTCTAAGTCACCAACCAAATTAAATGGTTCTTCAGGGTTTTTTTCAGTTTGAGCTGAAATTATAAAAGATTGTGATAAAAGGAACATATATACTATGGCATTTAAGAAATATCTTGTATAAAATATTTTACAATATAAAATAACATAGAAAGCACCAGATATAGTGCTTGATCTGTAGTAGTTATTCAGTAAAAACTTCTTATGTGAACAAGATAGAACTGGAAAAGACTATCTCAGGTCTAATGAGACTATCAAGGATCTGATGTTTAGCTAAGACATAAACATAAAACTGGCCCTGAAGATTTTTGTGGAAGAAAGGCATTCCCATATTTCCAAATATCTTCAATGTGTAAAGTCTTATTAAGTCTTATTAGTCAGGAGGAAGTCTCAGACGGCTAAACATTATTTGTATGGCAGGAGGTTATTTAGCAAATGTCAAATAGATCTGGCCAACTGACATAAAGAAAGTGTCCAGGGTTGAACTCTTCCAGTTATACTTGGTAGCCAATTCAGCATTTCTCTACCTTCTTAAAAGTGTCCCCAGACATACATGCTATTAGCAATAAATTCAGCTTCTTTCCTTGTCCTCAAGTAGTTTGTATTCTAGTGTAGTGCTTCCCAACCCTTTATTTCATAGACTCCTTATTTTAAGTTTTTGAGCATATAAGCCAATTATTGTCTAAATTTTCTTTCATTTCATGGTTAAAAACATTCTGTCAAATTGTGACCATCAGCTATCTTTTAAATAATTTCTTTTCTTTGCTACAGAATTTTTGATAGGTCCAACATTTTTTCCCTTGTTTTTCTACTTACTAACCTTTGTATCAGGACACTTAAACCTGGGCTTGATATTAGTCCAAAAATAATAAAGGTAAATTTTCTGTGGATGATCTCCCAGTTTACCTGAATACTATTAAATTCTCCCCTTAGAAATTAACGTGTAAACCCAGGTGTTATCTTATGCATTGAGTTCAGGCATTCAGCTTCCTGAGTAGGCTGGTGAGGGAGCTGGAACTGTGAAAAACCATGGGGAAATTTGTTTCTGTGCACTGCATGTTTTGTGTAGCTTCTTCATGACTCTAATGCGGTGATGATGGTGGGTACTCTGTCCATTTATATGTGAGGGGTCACTTGGGTTCCAGTAATTTAGTTTGAGGAGGACTTTAGTAAAAGAAAGGTCTCATAGTTCTTAGGCTGTTCAATGGGGTCGTTTTTTCTTTGCACAGTTTTCTTTGTGGCTATTAATTGCACTTGCAAAGATGGTTCCTAGGAAATTGTATCTTGTCTCTTCTGTTGTCAACCCTCTTTTCAAGACCTTGCTCCTCCAAGTTAAGAGGTTTTCCCCCTAACTGAATATATCTGAAGCAATACTAGGAATCCAAGGAAACAAATGACTAGGTGTGGTCATATGGTCATTATATTTCTCTCAAAATACTGCTAACAGTGACTTGGAATGCCGTTGACTTGCAATAAGGAGAGGAATCCCAAGGGAAGGACTTCCTTCTTTCCTTCCTTCTTTCTGTGACCAATTATAAACCCCTTTCCTTTGAATGCACGCGCTGTGTGTGTGTGTGTGTGAGGGGGTGTTGTTAATAGGAGTGTCAGAATATCTTTTACTGACTTTTACAAAATATGTTTTTATTGATTTCAGAGAGCAGAAAAGGAGAGAGAGATAGAAACATCAATGATAAGAGAATCATTGATTAGCTGCCTTTTGCACACCCCCTACTGGGGATCGAGCCCACAACCTGGGCATGTGCCCTGACCTGGAATCAAATCATGACCTCTTGGTTCATAGGTCAATGCTCAACCACTGAGCCATGCTGGCCGGGCTTTTACTGACTTTTTAAATATTTTTCCTTTCTCCTAGGAAATGAAACTGTGCACTGACTTCTGGAATCTCCTTTCAGATTACTTCATATTGTAATATATAACAGATGTTCTTTAAGCTTGGGATAAAATGTTCTAGTTTTGATGTAATAAATGTTTCTTCTTTTTGTATTTAAGTTGCCAACTTTCCCAGAAGTCTTAGTTTGGGACTTTGATAAAAGAATTATAATGCCTCTCCTGAGAGAGACTCCAGAAATTTTACAAAGGAAAATTTGCTCTGTTAAGAGGGTAGACCAGCCTGTCTCTGCTGTCAGGGAACACTTTGGAGAAGATGCAACACCTAAGTGGGATCTTAAAGAATAATGCATGTTTTGTTTTGTTTTTTAAAAAAGGACTGTTAAAATTGCCTATTTAACAGACCTTTTCCCCCTTTCTTTGCTAACAGAACTCTGCTCTTATTTATCTTCCTCCAAGCAACTATGTCCTTCAAGTGAGGCTGGGCTCCTTCCTAACTCAAGCGAGTGAATCTTGAATGATCTAAGCTTATGCTTTTCAAAATGTGAGCTATTACTCATCACGTTAGACACTAAGTCAAGTTAGCATCTCCTGACCAGCATTAAAAAAAAAAGAAATAGAATAGAGTGCATCACATGGATCTTAAGTAATAACTGAACCAAATACTAAAATACTGCAGTCAAGTTCAACTTATGGAGAGAAAGACAAAGAATTAGGGCTCCATGAACCTGAATCTTCTGCTCCACATATATATTAGATTGTAATATAAAAAGTAGTTCTTACAAGGGTCACATTGAAAGTTGGGAAAACTGATTTAAGCTGATGATGATTTATTGGTTTAGACATGGGTGCATGAAGCTGTTGTAGCCAAGGAGACATAAAAGGAAGTCTGCTGGAGGCCTTTGGGGAACATTTTCCTCATTTTTACAAAGGGACCAAAGAGCTTTTCTCTTTTTCAGTGGATGTTGTTACCATACAAGTTATCTGATCTAGTAGTCACCATATTTTACAGCAGGGCTGAGTAAGAAGACAATGAGGAAAGACAGAGGAAGTGGATGTTTGATGGCATCACTAAACCCCTTAAATAACCAGCCCTGCCAGTGCTTTACTGAGGGACTTATTATTTTTTGAGATTATAAATATCTGTATTGCTTAAGTCACATGCCATCATTTTAATTGCTGCTAAAAGTGTCCCAACTATTAAAGATGAGTAGGAACCTATCAGGTGGAGAAATAGGCTCTCAGCATAGAGAATAGAATGGATCAGATCACAGAGTATTTGGAGCAGACTGCTCATTATGACTAGAGTCACTGTGGGTAAACAGACAACAGAAGGCTGTAAAGATCTTACTTACCATACTAAGCAATCTGGACTTGACCATTTTTGTAATAGAGTGTCTTCAGGTGTTATTAAGTAGTGAAATAATATGGTAATATGATCAGATTCTGATATGCCTTGGTTCAAGATTTTCTTAATGCTTATGTCTAAAAGTTGGATGCAGCTCATCCAGGCATGGCTCAATGGTTGAGTGTTGGCCTAGGATCCAGGAGATTACGGTTTGATTCCCGGTCAGGGCACATGCCTGGGTTGCGGGCTCGATCCCCAGTCCGGGGGGGGGGGGGCAGGAGGCAGCCGATCAATGACAACTCTCTTATCATTGATGTTTCTATCTCTCTCTCCCTCTCCCTTACTCTCTCTGAAATCAATAAAGATATATTTAAAAAAAAAGTTAGATGCAATTAATTTTCAATTATTTCAACATAAGCACACAATGTATATACCTCTAAATAAAGTAGTGTCTTTTTCCTTCTTATAAGCATTAGATTGAATGCTGGTTATAGGATAAGAGATTGTAGAACCCGACTTTCTTCTACATTCTTGTCTCTGCTGTGAATATAATAAGGGCTTAGCATATTCTACCTAAACATCGGGAAAAAAATGGAAAACTGTTTTAGAAATTGTTTCTGTCCATGTGTATATGGATAATTTATACTTGATGATTCACATTTGGAATATCTAATTATGATAACTAATAGCTGTCTAGTTCTTTAAATTCTTTAAAATATAACGTTTATTTAATTCTCAAAAAACCCCTATAAGATGGGTATTATAACCACTTTATGGATAAGAAAACAAATCTACAGAAATTTAAAAATTTGCCTATGCTCATGTTTTTACTAATTTTTATTTTCTCTGGCTTTAAAACCTAGCCTTTATATCCATATAAAACTTAATTCTCCAAGTGCAGGGAAAGTCTAAAGTTCAAATACTGAGAAACAAGTAGCCTTCTCAATTTAGACAGAGGCTTTACTCTCTCATACATAGAGTCAGTGCAGCAGAATAGCCCTGAGTAAAGGGGGAGAAACTGGAACACATTATCCAAATTTTCCTACAATAGAGTCTCAGATTGGCTCCATATGTTTTTACTTAAATATGCACATCTAGATATTCAAAATATACATATGCATATGTAAATATAAACTGCATAACTTGTGAATCTTCATCAACAAACCAAACGTTTGTTTAGCACCCACAATTGTTTTTCACACTAGGCACAGAATATATGTAGTTCTGGATAATATGTGATAAAAATAAAGCATATGACAAAAATCTGGGCCACAAAGAACTCACATTCTTATTGGATAAGTATGATTACATACATGAAACATTAGCAAATAATGTAATAAAGAAATGTCACTAAGAACCAAACTAATCAATAAATGAGGAGGAGTTTAGAAAAGAGGACTATCGGTGAGGGCTAAAATAGACAGAAAAGATTTCATCAATGAGGAAGAACTTAGTGCTATGATTTGAAGATGAGGGTATTTCAGAAGAAGCCTAGAGTATTCATAAACAGAATATTTAGAGCAGGGAGCATTTATCATTTATTGAGTATAACAGACAAGTTTGAATAGGTAAGAAGGAAAGTTGTAAGAGAAATAGATTACAGATGTGAAAGTCAAACAGAGAAACTTTAATATAAAGAAAAATTACTAAAATTGACTTGAGAAGAAAACCTGTTATGGTAGTTGTTATTGTAATTACATAATCTAAATAACTATTGCATGCTCAAAAATAGTCTTGGCTACACATTAAAAGATTAACAAGTACATACATATTTTCATATTTTAAATTAAAATAAAATATGTAACTTATGCATATATAGATTATGATACTCTGTCCTAACCAACTTTATAATAACTGCTATGCCGTATCATATTTAATAAATAATTTCTGCTATGCTGATTGTCTAACAAATAATATATTATTTCCTCTATTATTTCCATATGTAAAGTTTTCCATAATATCAGAGATAAAATCACTTTAAAATCTTATGCTTTTGAATCCTAAAATCCACTTGAATTTGGGATTGGTAGAAGCATATAAAAAATTATTTGGGTTAATGCGAATGGCTATTAAGTAGTTATAAGCATACAAATTAAACCTACCTCATTTCTATCCTTAAGATAAAGAAAAGTTCTATTAGATCTTGATTTTAGATTTTCTTCTACTGGTTCTAAAGAAATAAATCCAAACATAAATGATATTTCCATACTATTAGACTGCTTTTAATTTAACTCAATAAACTATTTTCTCTGCATTAGTAAAATTTTTAGAAATGTAGTTTGATAATCTTGTTTGCTTACATAAAATTGCTTTTACATTTTTAGAGCTAAATATGTTCTAGAATAATGTGCTTTAAAAGTGAATTTCTATTAACAGAATATAACTTTTGATTACTTACTATAATACAATAAAGCTGTATGTTGGAAAAAAATGAATTTCTAAATAAAGTAGAATCATACTTGATAGTCAAATTTTTTTATAAATTCCTTTGTAAAGAGAGATATTTCCCTCAATCTGAATTACCCTCTCCTCATCTTCAATCATGAGTTTTATTAATCTGGATTATCATTTAATGGATTGTCTTAAAGTAGGCATACTATAGGGCCAAGCATATAGACTTTGGATTTAGATAGCCTGGAACCAAAGCCTACTTTTCTTGTGTGTGAGTTATGTAGACTTAGGAAAGTTATTTAACCCCTCTGAGCCCTAGTTTCCTCATCTGTTAAGTGAAAATGATAGTACTTATCTTAATAGGGATGCTGTGAGGATTAAATGAGATAAAAAATAGATGTAACAAACTTAATACAGTGTGTGGCATTCATTCAATCAATGGTTATTTGTTAATCACCTATAATATGCCAGGCACTGGTGTTAGACTCTGAAGTGGTAATTATTGTCCAACAATGCATACATTTTAGTGGGTAATACAGAAAATAAACAAGTAAAGAAACAAAGGATTGGATAATTATAAGTTGAGATATATGCTGAGACAGAAATAAACAGATTTTGGTGAGTGAGAACAATACAGGGAGGTATAATTTAGGTAGGGTAGTTGCTATGTACTGAATGTTTGTGTCCTTCCCAAAATTTATTTGTTGAAGCTCTAATCCTCAATGTGATGGTATTTGGAAGTGGGTCTAATTATGTTTAGATGAGATAATGAGGGTGAAGCCCCCATGATGGGATTAATGCCTTAATAAAAAAAGGCTGGAGAGGGTGGATCTCTCTGCCCAATAAGGACACAGAAAGAAGGGCGGCTGTCTGAAAACCAGGAAGGGGGCCTTCCCCAGAACCTGACTATATTGGCACCCCAATCTCAGACTTCCAGCCTCCAGAACTGTGAGAAGTAAATATTTGTTGTTTAAGCCACGCAGGCTACAGCAGATTTTTAGAGCAGCCTGAACTAAGAGAGAAATTGGTACCTTACTAGGTTTTAGACTTGCTTGGGCCCCATCACCCCTTACTTTGTTCCTATTTCTCCCTTTTGGAATGGGGATGTCTATACCATCATTCTATTTTGGAAGCACATAATTTGTTTGGTTTCCCAGGTTCACAGATGGAGACAAATTTTGCTTCAGGATGAATCATACTTTGAGTCTCACCCATATTTGATTTAGATGATATTTAGATGGGATTTTGGACTTTAGTAATAATATAAAACTCAGTATGAGAGTAAAATAATTGAAGTGTTCTAAGATCCTTTTATTGTATAAGGGCAATAAAAGGATTCTGAAAGGATGCATATTGTAATTTCTAGGGTAATAATTTAAAGAAGAGAAACAGTATATAACTTCCAAATTATTAAAGGGGAGAAGTTTAAAATTAAAAAAATTCAATCAAAGTAGATACAAGAGCATAGGAAAAGAAGCATAGAATCAACAGGAGAGATAGAAAGAACAAAATAAGATTAAATATAAATGGACTAAATGCTCCATTTCAAAGACAAAGATTATCAGAGTAGATTTTTAAATCTAACAACTTGATGTTTATAAGAGATAAATCTAGATCATAATATTATAGAAAGGTGGTAATAAAATGATGGAGAAAGATATACTATACAAATGTTAGCCAAAAGAAAGCTGTATAACTACAAGTATTGTAATATTGGATAAGATGAAAATCACTTCATAATGAAAAGGGTTCAACTCACTAGATATGTAATAATTCTAAAATGTTATGCAATTCATAACATGGCCTAAAGTGTATTAAAAATCTGCACAGCAAAATTTGACAATGCTACAAATAAGAATAAATATGTCTAAAATTTCCCATTAATTGTCAGAACAAACCAGCAGAAAAATCAGTAAGGATATAGAAGAGTTGAAAAACACAATGAACAGGTTTGACCTAAAAGACATACAGAACACTGCACTCGACAGCTGCAGAATATACATTATTTTGAAGCACATATGGAGCATTTGTAACAATTGACCATGTAATGGGTAATAATGCCATTGTTAACTAATTATGCAACTGAAATTATACAGAGTGTATCTTCAAACCACAGTGAATTGAGCTAAAAAAACAATAATGAAAAGATCATTAGAAAAGCCTTATATATTTTGAATTAAGACATATACTTTTAAATAACCAATGGGCCAAAGAAGAAATCATAATGGAAAATAGAAAATAGACACAATACTCTTGAAGAACAAGGTGGGAAGACTTGCTCTACCAGATATCAAGGGTTATTTTAAGCTACAGAAATTAATGTTCCTGTAAAGTAAGTTTCTATCAAGCAAATGTCCATACTTGATTGATTTTTTAAAAACAATAACAAGGAAACTTTTAGGGTTGAGCGAAAAGGAAATTCAGAAATTTACTTTCTTGAAAAATAAATAAACATAAAAATATTTTTTAATTTTCAAATTATATAAATTATCCATTCTGATATTTAACATCTCTTTCTCTTAGGAAATTCTTTATAGCTCACTAAAATCTTTCACACTGCAGTTATAACCCATATACTTCAAGCAAATGCTTTGAACAGAGACATCAAATTATCAAGAAGCTTTAAGATACAAATACTAAAGTGTATAATAAAAGCATGCGTTAATAAATTAAAGGAGAAACAAATACATTACACAAAGCATTACCTAGTGACTTGTTTTCTTGATTTTTTATATTTGTTGGTACAAAGTGTGGTCTTAAATTCAACTTTTCAAAATCACTCTTTCTAGGTTCAGGCTTATTTTTGAAGGAGACATGCCTAGAAGAAATAAAATTAATGTAATTAAAATAATCAGAACATTTATAAAACGAATCTAAAAAACAAATTTGGAGAAATGTGGTGAAGTCCTAGTTATATAGATTTGGATGTTATGATATTAATATATTCCAGTACAGAGTGTGAAAAATTGGGACTCATTAAGCAGGAGCTGAAAATATTAGTGATATTCACTTGAAGTAGAGAGAGAATAGAAACTGCTGTTTGTCATAAAATTGAGAGCACTTCAGGAAGTTGTTGGTCAGGAGCTGGTTAACCCTTTTAGAAAAATATGCTGGAAAATTGTTAAATGAGATACTGTGGACCTTGCCAGATGAGTCAAAGTGATGAAACGTGGAGTTAGGATCAGTTCAGACTCCAGATCACAGCATTTATTTGTTGTAAACAGTAATTTTTGTCCACTAAATTCTGACTATTGATGGTATATAAGGAAGTTAATGGTCTATAACTCATGGTATTTTTGACCTCTAAATGCTTATAACCCATGATTCAGTCCTCAGACCTCAGGCACTCACCTGTAGTCAATATTACCCAGTTCTACACCTTCAAATATTGCCCATATGCTGATGTCTCCAGAAGTATAGACTAGACCCCTAACTCTTCTTTGAGCTCCAGATTTATATGTCCAACTACTACATGACTTCTGCATTTAGATGTATTATAACCATCTTAAATGTAACATATCTTTAACCAAATTCATGCTTCCACCTCCTTCCCAATCTGTTCCTCATCAGGTTTCCCCATCTGCATTCAACCAGACGCTTAGGCCAAAAACTTTGCAGTCATCTTTGATTTCTTTCTCTCATTCCCCATTCTCAATCTGTCAGCAGATCTCACTAGAGACTTGTTAACTCCAGTCACCATGCTGGACATTACATCTCCCAGACATTTATATTATAACTGGAAGTTTGTACTTTTTGATCACCTCCATCCATTTCAACAGCTAGCTTCTTGATGACTAGAGTTGGCCAGAAAATAACAATGAGAAAGAAGATGGTAACAGTGGCCAGATTAAGAATTTTGGTTTTTTCCTCTCCTTCTTCCCTTCCTCCCATACAACTGGGTGCTGGTAAATATTTAATAGCTTTTTCTCTAGTGTTGGTTGATATTTTCATTCATATTAAGGAATAATATGAAACTGAACAATGAAGACATATGTTGTACCTTCACATATTCATTAATGACATAAGCTATTTCTTTGCTGAGACAGATAATAGTTTTTGAATATTAGAATAATCTTTCCTCAATTTTCTTTTTTGCTACTTAAAGTATAATGGCTACAGGAAAGAGACATACTTTTAAGTTTAATCTTCATCATTAACATTTTCTCCTTAACTCCTTAAATCCAGACAAACAACAAATAAAAATTTGATTTGTAGTATTCGCCAACTTCTATGATTAAATATTTCCATGGTTGATTTCAAGCTACCAATGGAACATCACTGAATATGGAACTGAGAAGAAATGTGCAGTAGCATATTACATAATAGTTCTACCATATGGATACAATATATGTAAATAATTTTGAGACCATAGGTAATAGTAAAGGGTAATAAAATAATTAGGAAGTGATGAGTTTTGAGTATTATCTTTGTTTTTAGTATGTCTTTGAATTCTTAGTTTATTTAATTTTATTTTTAATAATGACTGTTTAATAATGATCTCACAAAATTCCTGAAAATTCAACAGTCAGCTCTAAAGAACTGGTAGGAGCTAACTCTAGCACACCACTGTTCCCAACCCAGAGGAAAAGATATTAGAAGATGGAAGAGGAAAAGGTGTGCTGAGGAAGACCACACCCACCTTTCACTCACAGGTAGGGGAACAGGAAGAAGGAAATTGCTGGCCATACCCTTTTCCATTTCAGCTCTTCCAATGTCACTACCCTGGCTTGATGGGAGCAGGGAAAGTTGATTAGTATGTGGGATCAAAACACTAAATTGGACAGACTTTTAATAACCAGAACTAGTCAATGAAATTAGAGAAATAAAAATTGTTATATGTTATATGTTTCTGAGTTAAGAATAGACAAATGAGCCCTGCTGGCGTGGCTCGGTGGTTGAGCAGTGACCTATGAACCAGGAGGTTGCTGGATATATTTTGAAAAAGGAATAGACAAATGAAACGGTTAAGCTATTATTTTATTGTAGATTTTTTTAAAAATCTGTATTTATAAGTGAGATTCATCAATGGTTTTCTAATTCTTGTGGTCAGACTGGAGAATCAAATACAGCTTTATAAAAAGAATTGGAACTATTTCATCTTTGTCTATGCTCAGAAACCATTTAAATAGTTCTTTAAAACTTTGAAGAAATGCACCCTGACAGCTTCAAGGAGGTATTTTTGTCCTTCAATAAATGCATACTTAACATGATTTATAGGAAATAAATTGAATTAAGTGCTAGATGTTTGGGTTACAATTCTGTTCTCAATTGATTATGACTTTCTTTCCTAGTTTACATAATCTCATGCCATGTTTCTTTCTTTTGTTAATCTTCATTATGGGGATTAATTTTGTGAACTTAGTTGAGATGTAACTAAATTATAAATCCTGCTACCTACAAGCAGGTAGACTTGTAGAATAGATAAAATGGGTATATAGAGTCCTTCTAAACACAAAGGGACCTGGGTGAGGGTGTTCTATTACTCACTGAGGAATGAGGCACAATAACTTTTACTACTCAGTTTACAGGAGGGTCAAAGTTTCTGTTATTCTATCAAGTTTCTTCCCTAAAAGTAGGTGTGAAGAACTGTGAAAAGTCTGAGATTTGACCCCACTTACAAACTAACAAGTTAGTCTGTCAAAGTTTCATCTATGCTGGCAGAAGACATGAGACTCCTGGATCAGAGACAGAAGACTATTTGTTATTCATAGTAACAGGAGTAACACAGTCTACGCTAGTTCTCTGAGCCCCTCTTCCACCAGGTAACAAGCAGAGGACCAGGCGACACCTGCACACACAATGGGTTATATTACAGGAATGGAACCCTAAGCTTAGGGAGTCCAAATTTTTATAAGGACATGCCTGCTCTTGCTTAGAAGACAGCACTATCTCTGTCTTCCAAGGCTGTTTGCTACATAAACATATTTGAAACAATAGTCAGAAACAAAGGCAGCCAGTGCCTCTGCTCATAAGATATACAGAAATACAAGAGACCTTTGGAGAATTTTCTCCCAATAGTAGAAAGAATGAATGGAAGGGACAAGCGCCGAGGAATAAAATTTGTGTTGCTAGTACTGGGTTCTTATAATATGAGGAATGAAACTTGTAATTATAAATTTTGTGGGTTAATTCACTAGCATAAAATTATAAATCTGGTTTTTGTAAGTTGTATTGATTTTGGGCTGCTTGTATTTTTAAAAATTCATTTCCCTTAAACCTTTCCCCCCTTCCATTTTTGATTTTATACTTTAAAAAATTCCATGAGATTATATTCTATTGTAGCTGAGTTAAAGGAAATATAGGTAAAGACCTTGATTTTGCATTGCATGTGCTGAAATTAAAGGGAGGCTGCTGCATGTTCCTGGGATAAATCATTGAAGTGGCTCTGGCACATGAAAGTAAGAAAACCCAAGAGACAAGCACAACTCAGATGGAAGCATGGGGTCTGTTCTAAAACCTGTCTCTTCCCAACTGGAAATCCCTTATGAACTCCTTCCCTGGTAATTCTTTGGAATATTTTATGTTTTCATAGGACAGCCTCTGTGAGATGGAAGTCCAGAGCCTTCATTTTGGCACCAGAGACAATTTCAAATACATTTTTGCTTAATAAAGATTCCTAGTTTGTATCTTTATATTATCCATATTTCATTTTAATTTGAATATTTCGTCAAGTAAGTTCCTTAGAAAGAATACGTAGGCAGATGACATTCTAAAGTATTTTCTTTCCAAAAAATTGTTCTCATATATAAATGATGATTCATCCAAATACAGGATTCCTGGATTGCCATTCTGTTCAAAAGTTAAAAATGGTTTACTGTTTTCCAGTATTAGAAATGCAGATGAGACATATGAAACTCATTTGATTTCCTTTCCTTTGTAATTAACCAATGTTTTCCCCCGCCTTTGGTACTAATTTTACCATAAGTCTAGCACTTGGCAACCCTTTTGATCTGAAAATTCATGTCTGTCTTCAAAAAAGGGCATATTTTTCTAATATTTCTTTGCTTTTGATTTTTTTACCATCTGTTTCTTGCTCTCCTGATTTATATATTAGGTATGTATTTAGATATTGACTGTCCTGAAAACTGCATGTTTTCACTTATCTGATCCTCCCAACTACCCCCCATCTGCTGAACTTTAACACACAGGTATATTTTATTGTTGCTGTTGTATCTCCAGAGTATAATAGTCACTCAATAATTACTTAGAGAAGAAAATCAATAAATGAAAATGACAGTAGTATGTAATAGCAAAGCTATTGTAACAAAGATAAATAAAAGTTATCTGCAAGGATTTTTTATTTGAATTTGGTTTAGAGCCCTAGAAAAAACAATGTTATATCAGAATGAGAATTATTCAAGTATGAGTGAAATCTAGTATTATATTAAATAGTAATTTATGTTTCACTTTTGGAAATAGAAGACTAGGTGGTTTGGACCAGCTATCCTGAGAACAACTAAAAAAGATAGACAAAATGTTAAAACATTTGTTTAAAGACATCCGAGAGCTCCCTAAAAAGAGTAAGAAATTAAGAGAGCCCAATTATCTGGGCTCTCTTCGACATTTCTGGTGCCTAGAAAAATTTTATAGCATTACACACATATACAATGCCAGTGAAAGACCAACTATGACATATTCAGACTAGTCCTTATAAGTACACAGGAAACTTCCTTACTTAATTTTGTAGGTGGACTTTTTTGATGTTGTTGTTGTGTAGACCCTGAGAAAGGTGATATCTATTAATAAGGGTGCCCGGTAGCTAACTGGGCTCAGATTTAAAAAAACAAAGCTGCCCTGGCCAGGTGGCTCAGTTGGTTGGAGTGTCATCCTGTACACAAAAAGGTTGCGGGTTCAATTTCCGGTCCGGGCACATACCTTGGTTGTGGGTTCCCATCACCATAGAAGTGTGAATGGGAGGCAATCAGTCGATGTTTCTCTCTCTCTCTCAACTAATCAATAGAAACATATCCTTAGGTGAGGATTTAAAAATAAATAAATAACAGAGCTTAGCAGCTGTTTCTATACAGAAGCCTCTTACACAAACTGCACTTCAATGAACTGCCTGCCTGCACTGTGTTCCTGCTGGCTAAGCCAGCACTTATAAAGGAGTTCCTGGAATTCTATTTCAACCAATAGGACTGAGACTTTCCCTGTCCAATCAGAGCTGCACAGTTATATCCCTATCAGCATCCTCACTGACAGTCAGAGCAGCTCCATTCTGACCAATCAAAACAGTGCCATTTGGGCCAATCAAACTTTGAGGATTTGGAGTCTTCATTTGCATGAGGACAGACCAATCCCTGACCAGGGGTGGGAACTTCTCTCTATGTAAATCAGCTCCCCTCTGTCTCCCAGAGTGCACTTTCCCTTTCCACCCAAGCCTAAAGACTGTTTCCACAGCTGGAAGATGTCTTGTAGGAACAGAATTGAGCTATAACACTATTCAGTTGTTCCATAGTCTTGCTGTTCTCATAGTCATACTGTATCACAATTGAGCTGTTTGCACTGAGTGAAGTTTCCTTCTTCACTGTATCCCAAATTAGAGATTCCTGTTGGCATTGAATTAGTGCCAACAACCATCAGTTGACAGCAGTATATTAAAGTTTGAAATAAATCCTGATGTTAATTTGAGGCAATATAATACAGCTCAAGAAAAGTCTTTTTTAAAAAATATATCTTTATTGATTTCAGAGAGGGAGAGAGATAGAGAGATAGAAACATCAATGATGAGAGAGTCATTGATCAGCTGCCTCCTGCACGACCCCCACTGGGGATGGAGCCCGAAACCCAGGCATGTGCCCTGACTTGGGAATCAAATCTCGATTTCCTGGATCCTAGACCAATGCTCAACCACTGAACCACACTGGCTGGGCAAGAGGAGTCTTTCTTTAAAAATTTAGAATTACAATTACTATCTGCAATTAACATGTGCAATAACGAAATATTATAATACATGTTTTATAAACTAGGAATATTCTGAATGCTTATCTCGTATGTTATAATTCGTAACCACTATGAAATATACCTGTTTGACAAAGCTGACATTTAATATAGACTGCATAATCTAAGACAAATCTAAAGTAACGCTTTAAAACTCAAAACTGAATGTCTGAAGTAGTTAGAATGGTTACCTTTTAGTTTTTTTAATACCATGTGACTTATCTTCTCTCCTCTTTGATACTGTCATAGATGTGGGTGTAGCAATAATAGCCTCTTCATATTCCAACTGAAAATCAAATGTCAGGGGTTTAATAGGAGTCTTTTTCTTTACGCAGCTCTGAAGAGTGTTTTTCTGCAACAAAGCCAAAATATAACACTGAAAAAAAGAGTACTTTTCATATAAGAAAATCTTGTTTGGAAAGGACAGAATTAACCTCACTTTACACACTCATACACACACCACCACAATTTATGTGGTAGTCAGTAATGTAAAAATAATACAGATTGAAAGTCGGGGGTCTTGTACACCAACTTTTTTTGTGCCATTGCTGTGTGACCTGAGCTGCTCTTTTCCTATTAATGAAATGAAGATGTTGGACTAGATAATGATGAAAGCTCCCTCCTAATTCTAAAATTCAGAACTTAAGAACAACCTATATCTTTAGCAAAGACAATATTGATACGTAGAGTTACTGGAACCATAGCAGGCCGGTTTCTCCAACCTGTCCCTCTCCCTGTCACCGCGTATGTTGTGGATCATATGATTTGTCGAGTAGCATGAGTCAGTACTAGAGTTAAAAAAGGAATCAAAAGAGAACTTTGTTCATATATTTATATAGATGGACTGAAGAGGAAAAAGGAGTGCTGAAGAGTGAGTTAAGGAGCCAAAAATCTTCTACAATGAATTCTCCCAGAGCACAGCGCCAAGGAATAAAGAGATGAAAAATCTGAAAGCAGGTCAAAGGATGCGGGAACTTTTGCTTTGGCCAGCAATGTCAGATTAGGCGCTACGGGAATTGCCTTCCTGCTCAAACTACTAGAAAACGAGGCGAAATACAGGAAAGCAACTGTAAGCAGGCATCGGAAAACAGGCAGAGCAGGACCACAATCCCCAAACAAAGGGAAATGAGGTAAACCCGACTACAGTGCTACCTCAGGTTTCGAACGTCTCCGTTGAGGAACATTTCGGGTTAGGAGCGCCGTAAACCCGGAAGTAAACGCTTGGGTTTGGAACATGCCTCGGAAGTGGAACCCGTCACGCGGCTTCGGCTGAGCGCAAGGTCGTGAGGCCCAGCTGTCGGCTGTTGACCCCTCAGTTTTCGAACGTTTCGGAACTCCACGGTCTCCAGAACGGATTACACTCGAAAACCGAGGTACCGCTTTCATAAATACGTTTTTTCACTCAAGGGCTCCTCTCTGTCTTCCTTGGTTTCTCCTGCGTGCTCTTATCTATGCCTCACTTATTCACACTGCTATATTATTTTGCATGTCTTTGTGTAACCAAATTAAATTGTTCATATGTGCTAAAAAATCTGTTTTTTTGAGGACTATATCCTTTATTCTTTATTATTCTTCATTTATTGAATTTCATAGGAGTCTTACCGTTTTACTTTAATTTTTATGAACCTTAATTATTTGTAATTTGGTAACTATACCAAATATTTTCTTTCTTTTAATAAACCAAGTAAATAATTTTTAACATGTTTAACATATTAATAAGAACAATAGTTTGTAGTCACATTTACTATTTGACTGCTTAAGCTCTTAAGCAGTTTAAATACATCATAACCTAATATGGCCACTATCTAGAAGTTACCTTATATCTAATTAATTCTTTACAGTATCCACCTACATTGATGACTCTTTCAACTAATATACTTATTTGTTTTTTACAAATTAATTTATATCTTCATATTAACTAAAAAGTAAAAATAATCATTCACATTTGAAACGAACTTTTAATAATTTAATTAAACTTTAGCTTTTATTTTACAAACCTTTATTCTTCTGGCCAAAAATGTATTTGCTTGCTCATTTAGAACATCTAACTTCTTTACAATTTTTTCTGCCATTGTCAGTCAGTAAATTCCTATTTAAAAAGAAGAAAAATAAAGAAATCTCTAAAACAGTTTAAACATATAATTGATTATGTAGGTATAAGTTAAGAGACTCATCTTTATATTGCTGTTTTAGGTAAAAAATAAAATTGTAGAGGTCATAGGATAAATTCTAGAATTGTAGAGGTCAACTTTTTTAGGTAGAAAGTCACATGATCAGAACTCTCAGATGTGTGTAGGCCCCAGGAATTTTTAAATGTATAATAAAGGTGAATTGAAAGTTCAAGATTACCATATGAGAAGCAGATGTGACTCATACTTGAAGTATACTTGAAGAATATGCAGCTTGATTTATATCTATTTTCTTTTGTCATGATATAATTTTAATGAAAGTAAATGTGAAGAGCTCACATTTATATAATCAGTTGCATTGAAATTAAATTGGTCGATGATCCAAGACCTTTAATATGGCACTTCTAGTCCCCCTCTAGAAACACATATACTATGTGTTTCTTGAAGGCAGAAACCATGCCTAATTCATCTTTGCATCCCTAATACCTAAAAACCTGAATGAATTAACCACCAGCACTAGAGGAATTGGACAACTATAAATGCTATGACTGCTTTTAGCCTGCATTTACATTTATGAGAATACACAAATTTTTGACAGAGTCTTGTTGAGGTCCTTCTAGATCAAGCCATAGTGTTGAAAAACATTGCTTTCTCTCCCATCTTCAAACTTAGAAAGGCAGCATGTGTACTGGTAAGCAACATGAACTCTAAAGTCAGGATCCCTGGGTTTGAATCCTTGGCTCTGCTTCTTACCAGCTGTGTGACCAAGAGCTAATTGCTTAATTTCTCTGTTGCCCCATCTGTAAAATTGGAATAATAAAAATGCATATTTCATGGGGTTGTTATGAGGTTTAAATGAGTGAATGTAAATGACATATAAATGTTTGGCAAATAAAAGAAATAAATATAAGTAATGATATACTTACCAGGGATAAGATATGTGAGATTATACTTAGGGATAAGATATGTGAGATTATCTGTAAGTGCTGCAAAATGTATGTTCTCCATCTGTATATCATTTTGGTTTTTCTGCCACACCTGCCCCCATGCAGTCACCAATGGTGTCCATATATCTGACAGCCTACTTGCTTCCTTCACAATATATTTCTTCTATTACTCTAAATCCTTGGAACTTAGGAAACAATGAGAATTTATTCAGCAAGTCTGTATCTTCTATTTTAATATGACAATTCAGTATCTTCTGTACCATGTCATTTGATTATCTTGTTTCCTTTCCTTCTCTAATTTTCTCACAGTTTAACTTCTCAATTTCTTATTAAATTTTTATTCTGAGTTCAGTGAACAGAAACTAAAACACATTGTCCTATAAAGCACAAGTGTAGGCATCGTATTTAGAGAGACTACCCAGATAAGCATTACTATGTCTCCATACTGGAAACTCATAAAAAAAAACACAAAATTAGTTTGTGCTCAAGTAAATAGATCTAATTATCCCCATTTCAACTGATATAATAACTGGGGTGGGAGAGATGATCTCACTTCTTAAATATGTAGAGATACGTCTGAAGCATTCTTTTATGTACTTAGAGTTGTGGGAAAATGCCCTCTTCTGGAATGTAGGGTTCTTCTACCGTCAGCGAAGACTAACTCATAGAATCTTGAGGCCAGAATGAGTCAACAGTCTGTCACATAATTCCATGACCAATGAAGCAACAATGACCCCAACTGGACGAGACTTTTCCGATCCTTTTATTTCCTTCAGACCTTTAGGTTTTCACTTTCTGTCTCCTAGGTTATTGTACTATACTCCCTTCTTATCCCTCCCCTCCTTATCTCTCAAATATTGATCCTTCAAAATGCCATCAGAGCTGTGTTCCTTAAACAGGAAACTGATCAAATCCAGCTCTAGGCCACAAACCTCAACTTGCTCCCCATTACCTGCAGAGTAACACATAAACTCTTCAGATGATATACAAGATGTTTCAAGAAAAGACAGTCTAGGATCTGGCTCAGTCCATCTTTCCAGTTAATCTTCTACCCTATCTTGTCTCCTTCTGCCATACTCTACTACTATTCCTTGAAAACATCCTGCCTTTCTCCCAGACATGTCTGTCCTTCACTAAAGAACTTGGCATGCTGCGCTATTGAATTCACTCTAACAAATCTCTTTCTCACTGTACTGAAAGCTCATTTAAAGCAACAATTGACTTACGCCCCTCTGAATCTCAGGACCTAACTGGGATCTGAAAATTACAATTTAATTTGGAGAGGTCTCTGACTATAACATTTTAGGGGGAGTAGCCCCAGTGTATCTGTAATAGATGATGTTAGTTCAAGATGATTTACTGGGGGATAAAATGTGAAGTTGAGTGAGTTATTATAAAATGTGGTTCTTGCCAAGCTGAAACTCAGTAAAATTATTTTCAAGGGAAATTTGGATTCATATTCTTAATTACTTTCTCAGTAATGACAGTTTTTTGAAAAAGAACACAATGAAATAGAGAACTTGCCAACCAGGGCAGAATAAAGTCCCCAGTCACTCCCACCATAAATCATCCACAGGCCTCATTGCAAAGACTTGGCTACATCAATGAACAATTTCAAGATTGCAGAGCCAACACTATAAGCACATTAGAGTCTGAGGTATTACTAAAAATAATATCAAATTTAAAAGTTACTTCTGAGAGCAAAACACTACTATACTACATTTTAACAGTTTAGAACCTTAGGGACTAAAAAAAATTCAAAGCTTCTTCAGCAAGTTCCAAATGTCTCCTTTTAAAGGAAAATTTCAGGAAAACTAAAAGAGGCTCTAAATTCAGACACTAAAGATCAGGACTGAGAAATTATCTAGAAAATGGAAGCTTAAATTAAAATTTACTTCCATTATCTGGCTTTACCAGTTCAAATACATATTCCTTGAAGGCAAGGACTCTGTCTTAATACTTTCATCTTACACAGTCAACCAACCAGTATATTGACCACATAATGAGCACTCTTAATGATATCATTGTTCCGATGTGGTCTCTTCTTTCCCCTCTTCTTAAATGTTGGTATTATCCAGAGTTCTGCCTTCAAACTTTCATTTTTCCACAAAGTAGTCACTTTCCCTAGCAATCTCACCCATACCCGAAGTTTAAATTACCACCTACTTGTTGATGCATCCTAGGTTTATGTTGCCAGCCCCATTTTTTTCCCGTTCATTTTGTGATTGCCCACCAAACATCTCCAATGGAAATTCAACACATTCATTTATATCCCTTCCCAAACTTGCTACATCTGACACTCTATATTCCTTTCAACTGGTCATTGAGAGAAAAAATATTGGAATCATTTTAATTTGAATATTATTATTAATTGAGTGCCTACCTTGTCCCAGGCACTAAGTCTTTTATGTTCGTTACCTTATTTAATGCTCTAAACAAGCCTATGAGGTAAGTACTATTGTTAATATCACTTTACAAATGAAGAAGCAGAAACTTGCCCACAACTACATGACTAGTTAGTAGAGGAACTGAGTTTTATTTTCAGGCGGTATATTTTCAGCATCCATACTGCTAATCCTCACTGTTAACAATAATAGCACCAAATATCCATATGTTTCTATACATTTTTTCATCTCCCTTGCAATTAGGTTGGGACCATCCATCTAGTTCTGGCCAGTGGGAATGAAAGTGATGTATGTCTTTTCCAGGCCAAGGCACTTAGGAAATTGTGTTCCTCTCAATCTCTTTTTTCCTTCAGCTGTGGCAAACTTAAGAGGCCATGAATTATGAAAGACAGCAGAACTACAAGTTGGAGGAAGAAAGTCTTTGTGTTAAATTCCAGAGGTTACGGGGTATTGTTATCACAGCATATCCTATCCTATCCTGACTAATAGAAGCAATATGTCAATAAACTCCTCCCTGTCCTTCACTGTCCATATCCAATCAATTACCAGATCTTCTCATTCCTCTTTAATTCTTCTTCTCTGTCCTTTCCACAGTGGAATAGAGCTACCCTGTTCACCACAATCTAAATTAGAGCTGCCTCAGCCAATATGCAGATTCTTGGAAATAAATGATAATTGTTTTAAACCAGTAGTTTGGGGTACTTTGTTATATAGCACTGAAGTGGTAACAGCTAACTGATATACCTCCCATCCCATTTCACTCCCAATTGTATGGTTCCCACAGGATTTACTAGGTTCTTCTTACAAGACCTGACTTCTTGTAAGATCTTTTTACAATATCCTGTCATCAGTTTGTCCAGAGGCTGACTGGGCCACTTAGAGCTCTTCTCAATATTTTGAACTTGGAGGTAGAACACTAGGCAGGCACTCTTTCTGTGGTCTAAGGTGTAAACCTGGGAATTATCATCAGCTATATTGGCCACTCTGGAGAAAGCAGATCCACAGTGAGAAAGATGAGTCAGGAGGTGGAGGGCGACACCTAGGGGCCTTTTAGAATCCCTGTCACAGTTATTCTTAAGGCCCTGTTGCATCTTACCGTTTCTTAGGTTCTCTGAACCAAAAAATTCTCCTGTTTGACTAAGCTATTCTGGTTTGGTTTAGTCACTTACAATTGATCATTTTTCATTTTTATTGTGGGAAAAAATAAAATAAAGTTTACCATCTTAACTATTTTTAAATGTGCAACACAGTAGTATTAAGTGTATGCAGATTGTTGTGCAACAGGTCTGTAGAAATTTTTCATCTTGCAAAACTGAAACACTACATCCATTGAATAACAACTCCTCTTTTTTTCCCTACCACTATTTTACTTTCTGTTTCTATGAGTTTGATTATTTTAGACGCCTCATATAAGTGGAATCATGCAGTGTTTGTCTTTTTGTGATTCGCTTATTTCACTTAGCATAATGCCCTCAAGGTTTATCAATGTTATAATATATGACAGGATTTCCTTCTTTTTAGGGGCTGCATTGTATGTATGTACCACTTTTTTTTTTTTTTTGGTAGACATTTAGATTACTTCCACCTCTTGGATATTGTGAATGATGCTGCAATAAACTTGGGTGTACAGATATACACATATTTTCTTGATGGATTCAAACTAATAATTATTTATGCACTCTCTGCTTCTCCAGTTCGGGAGAAAACAATGAAAGAAAACAGGATCAGATGACAGTAACAATGGTTTGGGGACATGAACACCCGTGAGTGAAACATACTCCCATCCCAGGGCCTTTGTCCATACGATACCTTCTACCTGTCAAAATCCCATCCTACCCTTATTTTAGGGGCTATTTTCAGTGCCGTGTTCCCTGTGGAGCCTTCTAGATGTTCTCAATGGAGAGTCACTTTCTTTAGCTTGAACCTCCATGAAATATCTCTCTGCCTCTCTATGGCATTTTTCTTCTCTTATTTTCCATTTTCTGTTGTACTCCTTCTGAAAAAAAAGACAGCGTCTTACTCATATTGGTATTTCCCAAATTATCCTATCAAGAGTTTAACGCATAATAAGAGCTCAATAAATATTTGTGAATTGAGTGGTGCCCCACCCAAGCCCCTGAGTTAAAACTAGATCCCCCTTTTTCTGAGAAACCCCATACTTAGGCCAATCCACCTACTTTATACTGAAGGTTCGTATTTCAATCACTGCCCATAATTTGACTGAAATTAAAACCCTAAATTAAAATTGGATGAATGAGTCAGTCAGCTAGTTTTTTAAATGTCAAAGTATTTGTTGACAGAAGCCAACAGGCTGAATTTGATCATCCTTTAGATTAAAGTCTATTTTAGCTTCAAAGTTCTTTAGTTTCGTGATTTATGTAGTTGGTTATTTTCCCAATAATAAATAAATGAATTTCCTGGTAACTTTCTTAAGTTATTAGAAAATTTGCCTTGGTTTATTTTTCCTGGCATGATCTGGGCTCAGTCCTAGGACTTCTTCCCTTTTCTATTTCTAGTTTATATCTGCTTTCTTGGTAATCTTATCCATTTTTATTACTTTAAATTTCATTTATGTGTAGATGAAACTCAAATTTTTATATCCTGTCTGTTTCTCTCCTCTGAATTCCAGAATGATATGACCAGCTGCCTATTCAACACCTCTGTCTGGATGCATAATAGACATTCTAAATGTAACATGTCTCAACGCAATTTCTAATCCCCTTCCGTATTCCTCAGCAAAGTATTTTGCTCTTCAAGTTTGATCACACCTTAATTAATGGCCACTTTATCCAAACTTTATAGTTGATTAAGCCAGAATCCTTGGAATCAAATCATTGTCACTTCTCCGCTTCAAACTCTTCAATGGCTTAACTCAATTATCAGAAGAGCCGAAGGCCTCCTAGAGTCTGACACTACTGCCCACCACCCTCACTGCACTACTCCTCTGAGCTCCTTTTCCTCTGACTTAATTCCCATTGTTCTCCCCCTCCTTACCCTGCTCCTCCCACAGTGCCCTCCCTGCTGGAACTCTCATGCACCCTAGAGGTTCTTTAAAAAGTTTTTTTTTTAATCCTTACCTGACGGTATTTTTTCATTGCTTTTCAGAGAGTGGAAGGGAGAGAGAGAGAAAAACATCAATGTGAGAAATATACATTGACTGGTTGCTTCCTGCATGCACCCCATTTGGGGCCGGGGAATGGAGCCTGCAACCGAGGTACTTGCCCTTGGCTGGAGTCTAACCCGGGACTCTTCAGTCCGAGGGCCGAAGCTCTAAACACTGAGCCACATCAGCCAGGAACACCCTAGAGGTTCTTATTCTCCCTCCTCCCTGTCCCACAACTGTTCTGTCTATGTGAAGCACTTCTTGTAAATTAACTCCACGGCCCCCTCCCTCACTCCAACCAGATCTTTGCTCAAATGTTATATTCCAGTAAGAACTTCTCTCAGCACACTGAATTCTGTCTTTTCCACTTTATTTCTTTCCAAATGCTACACCATCTAAAACTATATTTTATCTGTTGGTTTTACTTACTATCTCCTCTCACTAAAATGTAAGCTCCACAAGGACTGGATTTTTGTCTGTTTGTTTACTCCTTTATTCTCAGTGCTGAAATAATTGCTGGAACATAGTAAACACTCAATAAATAGTTCTTGAATAAATGAATGTTCAAATAAGTACAAAAGGTCAGAACAAATATGGACAGAACAAAATGATAAAGAATAATTTTCTTTTCACTTGAGTTTTAATGAATGTTTCTAGAAAGGCAAGAATGATTCCATGGTATATTTTACATTCTTAATTTTAAAAACACTCTCATTTAGCTATTTAAAAAAAAATTCAGTCATGCGCTGCTCAATGATGAGCATACATTCTGAGAAATGTGTTGTAAGACAGTTTTGTCATTGTGGGAACATCATAGAGTGCACTTACACAATTCTAGGTGGCATAGCCTAGGTGTGTAGTAGGTTGTTGCATGCACCAGCAAAAACAAAAAACAAAACCAGAGCACATACTTCAATTAAAGAGCAGTATTTAGCCCTAGCTGGTTTGGCTGAGTGGTTTGGCCCTTGGACTGAAGGGTCCTGGGTTGGCCAAGAGCATGTGCCTGGGTTGCAGGCTTGATCCCCAGCCCCAGTGGGGAAGCAACCAATCGATATGTCTCACATCCATATTTCTATTTCTCTCTCTCTCCCCCTTTCCCATTCTCTGAAAAGCAATATCTCTGGAAAAAAATATCCTGGGGTGAGGATTAAAAAAAAAAAGTAGTATTTAAATGAAGCTTTGCAAATTTTCAATTGTATCATCAACTCTTAAGTCTCAGACTTTTTTGAGATGAGCAAAGGCAATTAAAACCATTGAAGTCATTAGCTTCCATGCAAACAGGTCCTCACTCTTTCATGTGAGTGGATAGAACTCTAAGTCTTTCTGGAGGAGACCCTCAATATTCAAAGTCATTTGCATGGATAGATTTGCAAATTTGAATATCTTGTTGATATATTTGTTGAACAGCATAAAAATCACCCTTAAAATTTGAGCTTCCTCTAGAATTATAAGTGAAGGCCAAGTGAATGAGGGGCCTGCAACACAGAGTGACAAGTGTGTTCTTGACCATGTTGAGTTTTATTCTTCTTTATCTGAAAAATTCTCTAAAAATATTTTGAACACCAAGAAAGGCTTCATAGGTGTTTTATCCCACTGATTGGCAAAAGTGAGTGGATAAAAAAATAATATTATAACATTTCTTATATGGCCTTTTTGAGTCACTAAAGGCTCAAGGTCTATTTTGAAGGGGATAGAAGAAGAATGAAAATAAGTTCAATGGAATAAAAACCCTCTTTTCCCCTCTTATTATAGATAAATTTGCATAAGTAAAATGTGTGCAGCAGTAGACATAGCAGTAATTCCCTCCAGCTGTCTCATATTTTAGAATTGACTAGGAAGAAACTTCTCCTTTATATTCCTTCCTTTAAAGTTTTCCTTGTTCTTTAATATGTTTAGTATTTTTAAAATGTTTTAAAATTATCACATATACTCATCCTAAAAAATAGGAAGTTACAAAAAAGCAAAAGGAAGAAAAAGTAACCATAATTCCATAATCCAAAGAAACTACTATTGATATTTTGGTGTAGTTTTTCCACATATGTTTTTTGTTTGGCTTATATAGTTGAGCTCTATCTAGTGAGGTGGTCTAAATGTTTTCCTTAACTACCTTTAAAAGAAGCTTTTAAAATTATGTACTCCCTTGCATATTTTTTAATTGACATCTAAAATATTAAACATAAGTCAAATAAATTTACTTCCTTTTATATAGACAATAGAAATTATTGAACATCTTACAAGATGAAATAAGTGAGACTAGGCTGTAATTGGAACAAATATGCCATAATATGATAACATAACCTTTAACTATCTTATTGACTAGAATACAGCAAATCTGTAAGAAATCAATTAAAATTTTCACATGACTTTTATCCAGTGTGTCTAGAAAAACTGTGATAATCCATCAAAAATCTATTTAACATTTAAGAGGATAACCATAAGTCCCTTATATTGCATCTGGTCCCAAGTTTCAGACTATTCTGAAGTGGTCCCAAATATCCCCAAATTGGCTAAAATTCAGAGTATCTCAACATGAGCTGAAACACAAATATTTTCATAAGCTTCACTTTAAAAAATATATATATATGTCAGGGAAAGACTAGAAATCTTACGAGTTTAAAGTGCCTTTATTAATTATCCAAGGAGGCCTCCTTAAAATCAATATTTCCATTTATCTGTTTGTTTGGTACCCTGCAGCTACTTATAACCAGGGTAATGCACAATACTGAGATTTGGGATGAGGAATACCATTTTTTTTATGAATTGAGAGAAAGATGACTGTGAACCCAGACTCATTCTCAGAGAAATCAAATTTAGGAAAGGCACATATTGAAGTTGAGAATTTGGAAATTGGCCTCCTTTGAAGTATGCATGCAATCTTCAAGAGCTAGAGTTGTACATTGAAGGTTTGGAATTCACCCCCACTTCTTAGAGTTCTTAAGTCTCTAACAAACTCAGGAAATAAGACAAAGTTGACCTTTAATGCATATCTCACAGGAAATGGTGGTGATTCAGCCTGTAGCACCTGTTCCTCCAACAGAGCTAGATGAGCCATAGGTTTTTGATGCTGAGAAGAATAAAAAGCTGCATGTAGGTACCATCCTTTGGATGAATCAAAAGATTTATGGTATTTATTTCTCTTGATCGAGTCTACATAACTCTTTATGAATAATGGGGTTATTAATTCAGTGGTTGAGATAATAAAATAAAGCGACACCTCATTCATTTGGCTTATTTGAAGAATATGTTCTACCACGTAAAATTACCCTCAAGATTATTAAAATTTATAACTTCAAGTTTAAGCCATGAAGTTAGAAAAACAAGTTCAACATTTTTGATAACAAGTTTTCTTAAATGAATAATATTTTCTGTTACCTTCTTAAATAAAGACTAAAGGACTGAAATTGTACTTCTTGTAATTACTCAGAGTTGTGAGTGTTGAAAAGTAGGGCAGGCCCAGACAGGGAGCTGGGCACCCTTGGTGAAGTGAAGTGGGCATGAAGTGGTAGCACACACCCAGTGGAGGAGGAGGGGGTAGCAGGAGAGGCCGTTGAAAGAGGGATGCTGGTATCATAAAAGCTAGTGCAGAGTCACAAGTGTGAGATCAAACAGGAGGGGGCAGGCAAGAAACTGAGCCTGAGTCATTGACCCAGATTAGGTAAGCTTTGCTCTATAGGAGCTGGCATACAAGGCTGAAGCTTGCAAAAATGTGAACCTGAGGCTGCTGTATATTCCTCTGTATAGAACTGTTTTCAGATCTTTCCACTAGCATTTTATTCTTTCACATTGTACTTTTTAAATACCATCTTCTTTCCCACTTCAGGATCTTTGAAATCCATGAACATCCCCTTCTGTAGTCATAGCCCTGAACAGTGTATGTTCACACAGAGAAGGCACTAAGGGAATGTGCAGCCCTTTATTGGGCCTATAACAACAGAAAGGCAGGATGACACAGCCAGTCATCAAAATAACTCTTCACTTTCATTGCACACACAGTCTACAGTATACTGGAGAGTGCAAAAGAGTCATTTTGGCTCTTATAGGGCAAACAAGTGTTTTCAGTCTATTTAATGCCATGTTGTTTACATTTTGTACTTTTTGTTGGTGATTTTGCTGTTTAAAATGGCCCCCAAAGTATAGTCCTGAAGACCTAAGTGCAAGTAGGCTGCAATGTACATTACAAAAAAAATATGTATGTTAGCTAAGCTTCATTCAGGCATGAATGACAGTGCTACTAGCCCAAAGTTTAATGTTAATTAATCAACAATAGATTAAGTAAGGTGTCTTTAAACAGATACACACATAAAACAAGATTATGTGTTGCTCTATTGATGAAAATGTAAGCAGAGACTCGAAGGACAAAAAAAATTATGAATCATTAAAACAGTTAATGGGTTGAACTTAAAATTAAAAACTTCTTCTCTCAAAAGGCATCATTAAGGAAATGAACATATAGGCCACAAACTAGGAGATAAGAGTTGCAGAATACGTATCTGATAAAGGACTGGTTTTTCAAAATATATAAATAACTCTCAGAATGCAATAAGAAAAACAACAAACCAATAAAAATGGGCAAAAGACTTGAACAGACTGTTCACTAAAGAAATATATACAGCAGATAAACACATGAAAAGATGGTTCAGGACCACCATCAGCCCCCACACTACTTATGTTCTTCTTGTCTTTTGGGTCAACATTTTCTGGTTCTGGCCACCCATTCCTTCCCTTATTGCTCTGAGTGTTCTCTCTGAACCTTATACACACACACACACACACACACACACACACACATATGTATATTTAAATTTATTGGTTTGAGAGGGAGAGAGAAACATCTATTTTTTGTTCCAGTTATTTATATTTATGCATTCATTGGTTGATTCCTGTATGCACCCCGGTGGGGGATTGAACCTGTACTTTGGCATATCAGGACTACACTCTAACCAACCAAGCTACTGAGCTAGGGCTGAGTCTTCTTATTCTAATCTTAGTTTTAATACTGTTGACATGCTGAAATCATCCAAATTTACATCTCTAACTCAAACTTTTCTCCCAAGTTTAACAATGTCTACAACAGCCGATCTAGTCAGCTAGTTCTCTCTGAATACTTGATAAGCACCCCCAAATCAATACGCCCAGAACCAAATTCATAATTTCCCCACCGTCACTCCTCCTTTTGTGTGCTCAGTTAATGTCATTATCTATTGAGTCAGCAAAACTAGTCACTAGAGTCATTCTTCCTGTCCTGAATCCTTAAATTCCCACACACGTTGTTGACTGCATAATTCCAAAAGTCACCATTTGTTTATTGGTCACAACAGCCTGTCCAATCTGCCTCCACATAGCTGTCAATTCTGTTTTCTCCTTTCAGTTCTTGCTGCCTTTGTTTTGCTTTAGGCCCTCATCAGCTTTTGATTTTCAATAGCCACCTAACTGGGCTCTTTATCTTCAGTCAATTTTCTGCACTATAATTAGAATTATCTTTCTAAAATACAATCTGATTCTGTTACTTCTGTTTTAACAGTCTTTGCTACCTCCTGACTGACATTAAGATAAAGATTAAATTACTTAGCAGGAATACAAAGCCTATTACATTCTGCTATTGACCTAATTTTCCAGCCCAAATCTTGTTCCTCTCAACCTGAAGAAACGCTTGCCAGTCCCAAAACATGTATATTACTTGCAAATTTTGTTCTTGTGAAGTGTTTTTCCACAGCCTCTCCTTTACAGGTTGGGAAATTGTTATGAATCATTAAAACCCAATTGATAGTCATTTCTTTTGTGTGGTCTTCAAAAACAATCTTATTTGTATATTTCAGTGGTTCTCAATTCTGACTGCTCATTATATCACCTGCTGGGGGAGGGGCTTTTAAAAAATATCAATGCCCAGCTTCCACCCACAGAAATTCTGACTTCATTGTCTAGAATGAATCAAGCATAGGAATGTTTTAAGTATTCCTCTAGAGTATTCTAATGTGTGCGATACTAAAGATATAAAAATTAAAAAGACTGTGGAGTTCCTGACTTCAAGGAATTTGCTGTGGCCCTGGCCAGGTGGCTTGGTTGGTTGGAGTGTGGTCCCATACATCAGAAGGCTGGGAGTTCAATTCCCATTCAGGGCACATACCTAAGGTTGTGGGTTTAGTCCCTGGTAGGGGCATGTCCAGGAGGCAACCGATTGATGTTTCTCTCTCTCTCTTTCTTCCTCTCTCTCTAAAATCAATAAAAACATATCCTCAGATGAGGATTTTAAAAAGAAAGTTTGCTGTAGAGGAAAAAATATTATCGTTTACATTAGAAAGGTGTGTATAAAGTGAAAGGGTATGCATGTAGAACAAATAGAGGAGGCAGGAAGTAAAGGTATGCCAAGAAAGGGCCCCGGTGATGCCTACTATAAACCAACCAAATGTTTGGTAAATTTTCTATTTGCTTGCAGAAACCTGCTAAACTGCAAATGATAGTTTAAACTCAAAGTAACTGATCTGTAATTTAATCACTGTACACATTACAACAAAGGAGCTGCTTTGTAATCAATCACCATTATACCTTCAATGCCCAGAACAATATCTGGCACATAGTACTTAAAAATGCATGTTAAATAGATTAATGGTCAACAGTAACATTTAAACTTTCTTTTCTTAAGAAGCAAATTTATAATTAATACCAATGTTGGCTGCTAATTAAAACTAAGCATCAGATATTTGGTGCCAAAGATTTTGACAGAGAGAGAGCATGTACATGTGTTCTGCTGCTTGGATGAGACAGGTAATTCTAAATTAAGCTGAGGAAAAGAAAGTACTGACAAAGCAGCTCACTTTCAGTAATCTGGGTTTTCCCAAATGGTGACATGAGAGACAGTCATTTTGAATTGGACAGTCTGAGTTCCTCTTCAAGAATCGGAAATGTAGGTCAGGGCTTTGCTGACATTTCCACTTGCCTCATAGCTGAAAATCTGAAGTGATCATTGACAGGCAAGCAGTGGGGAAAGAAGACATGACTTGGGCCTGGCTCTGAAGTGGAATTATGTGCCTCAAACAGACTAAAAGGTAAAGAGAAAGTGATCATCCAAATCCTTAAAAACAGCTGTATTTTCTTTTGGAAATACTTGGGCAAAGTTATTTTCTCTTATAAGTTCTTGTGATATTTTATACAGTGGTTATGGATGAAAGTTGAATCTATAATATTGTCTGACATCACCTTAAGTAATAATTATTGTATATATTCTAATAGGTGAGTAGTTAACTTCTGACTAGAAACATTTTAGGGCTTGTTTTGCCAATTATTTATAAAGACGAGACCAACTATTGTTAACAACTTAGGAAAAGGATCCCTGTATTCATGAGTCATGAGGACCCCAGTTTTTAAAAATGTTATCAGATAATTTTGTTTTGTTATTTATAGGAGAGGCTCAAGATATATTAAACAGATAAAAATAAGTGAATAATGTTGATTATTGAATAACTGAATTATTAATAATGTAAGAAACTGATTAACAGGATACGGCAATTCCTATGTGTTTCTTTTGAGCTCTCTACAGATGAATGAGCTTTCTGTAAGTTTAACTGGTGATAACACATATGCATTTATCTCACTTCATCTTTCTTCATTTTAAATGCCTTTTCTCTGGAGATTCTGAAATTTTTGGTTTCTCCAAAGTTTTACTCATCAAATACTGATATTCCTGGAGCTTGATAGGTGCCTAATCTGGTCAGGAGGAAAATTCATCATCAGGAGTTAGAGTAGAAAGAGATTTCTGATGAGAGAGACTAGATTAAGAGGAATTATATCAATGGTCAAAAGGTCCTACTGAGGTAATTCACAGTGATTTTTGAAGGGCAGAGAATGCCATTACTTGGCTTTCCTCCTCAACCTCCTTAGTGACTTTTTGCTGTTTCCTTCCTCCTTTCTTCCTTTCTAATCAAAGGTTCTGATCAAAGACAATAATTACCGTTAGGAAAAAATGTAATGCCATTTATTATTTTATTAAAATATTACAATTTAAACATTTTTGGTATTTCTTCTAGAGGGGAACAAAGAGCTTTTCCTGCTTTCAGGCATGAATCAGGCCATGGTTCAATGGGACGTGGTGATAGCGCTTTACACACTCCTCAGCTGGTGCCATGGAGGTATAGTATTTTGAATACCCATTGTTATCTTTTATTCAAATAAGATATTGAGTGTCTAATATTTTAGAGGTATTATGCTAGAATCTCTGAAGAATCAAGTTATTATACTGGGAAAAATTATATGGACACAAAAAATTATGTGGAATGAAATAGAAAAGTCCAACCCTCCACCTAATGCAGGGTCACTCTCTCAAGTATATAGCTGTAATGAACACACCTTTACCTCGCATATAAACATTTCCATGAAGGAGTTTATTACTTTGAGTTGACATGTTCTATAACTGTTATATGAAAACGCATCAGAGATTTTGAGTTTGATTCAGTTCCACAGACCACTTATTGACGGTGACTCTGTGTCAGGCACTGTGCTAAGCCTTTTATCCCTCACAACAACTTCTCGCTGCAGTTTTATGTGCTGCTGTTATTCCCATCCAATGATTTACACAAACATCTGGCATAATGACAGGCAGAAGCAGTTATGAGGAATCCAGGAAGGGGATCATCAGAAGTTCAGGCAGGACAGCCATTTGCATTTAGGAGTTTCTATTGGAGGTAATGGTATCGTGGGTAGGCAGCTAGAGTTCATTTACTGGGTGACAAGCAACACCAAGGAAGGGTTCTAGACCTTGAAGAAAACTTTGCAGATGGTGCAAGTTACTCAGAGTAGTGACAAGTACAAAACTGTTCTGCAGGTTGGGACACATTTATATTGGAGATATAGAGGTAGCCTCATCGTCAGAACTAGACTCCTTCCTGCAGGATATTGACTTGTTTGTATGAAATCCATGCTGACTCCTGTTGATAACTGATTTTTTTCTATATACTGGAAAATTATTAACTTACTAATCTTACTAATTTATTGTCAGTGTATTTCTCTTTCATTAATCCATCTATTTATTTCTAACATTGGACGTATACTAAATATGCTGTTTTGCAACTTTTTTTTTAACTAAAATAAAATTCTGAACATTTCCCATATTATTAAATCAAGGATGAATTTTAAGTGGTCACCAAACAATAGATTTTCGCTATAAGTAAGAGTACGGTTTTGTTCATTCAACTCAGAAGTTTCTGGTAAAAGTAGCCCTTGTCTACAAAATAATGAAAGATTGATTGATTGATTGATTGATTAGCTAGAGAATGGGGCTTGGATTCTGCAGTGCCTAGTGTTATATCTAATCTTACCTTTTAAAAATGGTGTAGCCTCATAATGCCTTGGTTCTCTGCTTTAAAATAAGACAGCTAATTACAATTGTTCTTTAGACAGAGAAGCTTAAAGACTGACATTCGTCTTGTGTCATGCAGCTGTAGCTTAATGGAAGCATAGTAAAAATAGATGATAATAAACTAATCAATTAAAAGATACACTTAGTCCCAAGACATTTTCCTCATGGAAATCATTTAATTAATAGAAAAGAATAAATTTTAAATATAATAGCCTATTTTTTTGAATCTCCTGTTTTAAAATTTTACATGGAATTTATTATTTTAATCTACTTATTTCCAGGAATTACAAGTATAAACTGCTCTGGCCACATCTGGGTAGAACCAGCCACAATTTTTAAGATGGGTATGAATATCTCTATATATTGCCAAGCAGCAATTAAGAACTGCCAACCAAGGAAATTTTATTTTTATAAAAATTTCATCAAAGAAAGATTTAAAATCACAAGGATTAATACAACAACAGCTCAGCTTCAATATAACAGCTTTCTGGAACCACGTGCCTCTATGCACTGCACTGCTGAATGTCCTGGATATTCTAAAGAGACACTGATATGTGGAAAAGACATTTCTTCTGGATGTAAGTGTTGGGGGTGCATTCAAAGTCCAAAGGAGCAGTTGCTGGTATGGTTCAGTGGTTGGAGCAGTTGCTGGTATGGTTCAGTGGTTAGAGCGTCGGCCTTTGCACCAAAGGGTCTCAGGTTTGATTCCCCGGCAAGAACAGGCACCTGGGTTACAGGTTCCATCTCCGGCAACCAATTGATTGATGTGTCTCTCTCACACCAATGTTTCTCTTTCTCTCTTATCTCCCCCCTTTCCCTTCCACTCTCTCTAAAAATCAATGGAAAAAATATCCTCTATTGAGGATAAACAAACAAACAAAAGAAGTTCAAATGAAAGCTGGTCTAGCAATTAACCGGTAATCACCAACTTATCTAAAAATAGAGGCAAATTGATATAGTGCACTTCTTATATTAGTTTAATACAGAAGTTGCAACCTTAAATGTCTCCAGCAGCCAGATTGGTGAAAAATATGAGTTACAAAAGCAGGTGGGATCTGTGCAGAGAGGAAAGCACATACAGTATATGGTCTACGGGGAAAACCACTGACCAGCTCCAGCATTTGTGAGGGCTCAATATTCCTAGATTTTTTGACTCTTCAAAAGAAGACAGCAATATGAATTTTTAATGTAAACTCTACAAATTTTATGTTACCAATGCCTTCAAAAAAAGCCACTTGCCTGGTGAGACACAGCATACATGAGAGGCAGCAACTCTGGTTTTAAATGTTATTTTCATCTGTTTTTTGCTTGTTTTTATTTTTCTAGACTAATATCATCAACCTTGAAGCAAATCTCACTGTGAAATTTTGAGGTTAAGATTTAGGGAGAAAAAAAAACAATTGCAAAACTAGGTTTGTGTTCTTGCTATGCTCCTTACCAACTGTGTGACCTTGGGCAAGTTGCTTAACTAATCTGGGCCTCAATTCTATATCTATAAAATGAGGCAAGTTATACTGACTGTGGTAAGCACTTAATTTTAATCATTTATTTTAAAGCATTTTATACACTTTAAAGTACCACGACATTGTGCCTAAACCCTTAAAAATACATCCTTTGGATAAAACATTGAACATTCTGGTACAATTTCCTTCCTCTAACCCCACTGCTCCAATTGTAAATCATTATGCTTATTACTTTAATTTTTAAGAAAAAATTTATCAAGTTAATCCTTAAAATATTTGCTAATTTCAATTTGTGTTTGAGTATTCTGAAGAGGTTTAAAATATTAGAGCGATGTGGGCTAATTTACATAATTATTGGTATTTAATTCTTGGTTCTGCTATTATGAAAGATAGATCAGTAAATTCAGCACTGTTGTAACCCAGATACTTATTCCTCATGGCACCTGGGCCCATTTTCAGTGAAGATAAAGGGCTTGGGGTCTTTGCCATGTTCTCTGCCTGCACACATGAGAATCAAATCTGAGTTCTGACTTCCTCACCTCCAGACTTTACCTAGTAAGAGCCAGACACCCCGGCCCCCAGGATGGATAGCTGAAAAGCAGGAGGCTTCCTTGTTCTGAAATAAGGCATTGTCTTACTTACCTTGGTTACCTGATCTTGCAAGATTTTCAAAAAAGAGAAGAAATATGGGAAGTGGTAGAGATAAACTGAGGAAGAAAAGGAAGTAGTAAGTTTTGGGGTCAAAGTATAAGGTTGGCTAACATATGCCTTAAACTGATAATAACATGCTAAATTTGTCCTAAATTGTGGGAATGGAAACCACAGGCAGACATCTTATCTGATGTGTGAGGACTCCTTACCTTGTCCACATCCTCAGGAAACACAGATAAGCCTTAATGTTTAAATACTTTATGATAGAGTGTCCCCCAAAAATGTATACACACTTTGAATAACTATAAAGGAAGTGTTTATTAAAATATATTTCATTTTCAAAATGAAATAGAATCAGCTGTTAAAGTGTGTACACATTTTTTGGGACATCCTACCTATATTTATCCTTTGTGGTGGGGTTGGGGGTGTTGAGATAATATGCAATTTCTTCACAGGGCAAATAAGCAGCTTTCACAGCGATGAGGAAAGGTTAGTCTTTCATTTAAGCCAGAGGAAGGAAGAGGTAAAAGAAACCTGGCCTCCCTTCCTGTGCTGCAGTTTGGGCAATAGATTACTACCAGTAGTTCTCCCAGTGCTGGCTGAGGGTCTCTGAGCCCCCCAAAGACCGTTGGGTGACATTTAAGGTGAGGGAATGGCCTTTGCTCCCCTTCTAGGACAACGTAAGGAAGCACTTGTCCTCTGCAAATGGCTGCCTAGAAAGAACATCACTCTTTCCACTTATTTACTTTGTGAGTTATAACTTCTCACATAGATCTCTGGCTATGTGTGTGAAATTGTAACTGCCAGGAAAAAATTTACTCAAACCCCTGGACTCAAGAACCCCTGGGTTCTTGGGTTTCTGCATCCTTAGCAAACAACACTTCCTATTTAAGTAGATCAAAACAAGATATTTGAGGGTTTTTGTGGTACTCTAGAAATCACATTGCTTTCACTGGATCACTTTGATCACAGGATATTTGTCCTGTGAGCTTTACCATGTCAATTTATCGTTACTGCTTTAAATATCATGATTATGTGTATATTTTTAGACTGCAGACAAGTCATAAAAGACAGAGAGAAGATCAATGAGTCATTGCTTTCCCTGAAAAGTTATCCATATATATTTTAAATGGTCTGTACTTTATTTATTTATTTATTTTTAAATATATCTTTATTGATTTCAGAGAGAAGAAAAGAGAGGGAGAAAGAGAGATAGAAACATTAATGATGAGAGAGTCATTGATCGGCTGCCTCCTGCATGCCCCTGACTGGGGATCGAGCCCCAACCTGGGCATGTGCCCTGACCTGGAATCGAACCCCGATCACCTGGATCCTAGGTTGATGCTCAACCGCTGAGCCACACCTGGCCGGTCGGTCTTTACTTTAATATGTAATTTGTGAAATACAAACTATTATTACCACGATTTTCATTTTTAGCCATGATTTTAAACACTTCTTAGATTCTTATCTGAAATTAAATGCACGCTTATTACAGGAAGTTTGTTCTATCAGAATAACACCAATTATGGAATCAAATACTGTAAAATGTCTTTATGCATTTAAAAATACCAAATTAATATAAACCATACATGGAACAGTCACATTGACACTTAATCATTTATTTAAAAGTTTAAATATCTTTGATTTTAGTAACTTAAATTTTAATAACTTAAAATAACTTAAATTTTAACCATCTTCGCTCTCTATTTATCTTGATGAAAGCAGACTTGTTATCCAATAAAAGTCCTGAATATTCATCTTTAATATTGCTATTAAGTATCATTACTGGCACAATTAGGCTGACCTGTGCTCTCCTTGGAGAAGGAATTAAAGAGTGATCTTTGTGAGAAGCACTGGATCTCTCTTCATTTTAAGTCTTATTATCATTTCATTAATCAAGCCAATCAATTAATGAAATACACTTTACTGAGAGATTGCTATGCACCAAAAATGTGTTAAATGCTAGAAATTCAAAGAAGAGGGAATCACAGACTCTGCCTTCAAGAAGCTCTCAGTAGAAAATGATCCTTGGCTAGACTGAATTAATTAGAAAACGGGCCTGTGATTAATGAGTGCCCCAATAATAGGGGAGGAATAGCATTGGTAGGCAAGAGCAAAAACGTAAGCCCCATCTTTGTATATTTCAGGGGATTCTCTAGTATTTGGCTGTAGAGCAGGTTTTTATTCTTGAACATTGACTAACCTGGCAGTAAGATCTAACAACAATTTGGTCTTACTCTCATAACCATACTCACATTCCCATCTTTACATAGCTTCACATTAATATTATAAATATTATGTTTATTTGCATGTGTATATATAATCTATTTGACCTTTTGCAGAGTTAATTAATCACCAGACATTTATAACCCTGAGCATTAACTTCTTATAGAATGATGTGGAATAAATAGCATGTCCCAAAAGATTGCCAGTTTTCTTTCATGATGACTGAATCAATGATACTCTCTTTCTGAACCAGAGGACAAAAATAACTTCACCATAAATCACTGTAATCATCGAGGGACCACTACTCAATAACATCCAAAATGACATAAATGTCTGTTTCTACAGTCACCTCCTTTAAGGCACAAATAAAATTTAAAGATTTCTTTACCCTACTTGGTGTCCTGTTTCTCCCCATTGTAACTCAATACTACAACTCACAAAAATGTTATAAAGTACTTTAGTGTTTTCTTGCTGTTTGAAAATAATTTTTAAATTGTAAAATTAAGTTACAGTCCATTAGTAAAGTTAAAAAAATTAGACCAGCAAAAAGAAATACTCTTTATCTCTATAAATCCTATAATCTCACCATTAATAGAATCTGCCTTTAATAATTTAGGCTATGTCTTTCTAGTTTCAATTTTCAGTCTCTCTCTCTCTCCCTTTCTTCCTCTTTCTCTCTGTCTCTCTCTCTCCCTCAACCTTCTCTTTCTGTCTCTCAAATGAGACCACTATACTACACTGTTTCACTATCTGCTTTTTTCATTTTATCATATGGTCATTACTTACTAAATTAATTCATATATACTAAAATTGTATTCTACATTGTTTTGGGATATATTTTAGGAGTGTTTTATAGTTTACTTAACCTTATTTGGGGGTATTAAGTTTGTTTCTAATTTTTCATTATTATAAACAATACTTTAAGAGGTACATTTTTTAGCCAAATATTTTGTGTATCTATGAACATTTAATTAAAGATAAAATCATAGATGTAAAATTGCTGGGTTGCAAAATATTACTCCAACTTGTAAAGACGGTGATATGTAGTGTTCTCCATAAAGGCTGTAACAATTTCCACAAGTGTGTTAGAGGATTTTCCTGAGTCTGTTCCAACACCGAGGATTACCATTTTTCAAAATCCTCTACATTTTGATTGGTCTAAATACTATCATTTCAATTTGCAACAAGGATAATTTTTTTCATATATTTATTTCTGATTTTACAAATAATATTCTTGGTACATAATTTGCAAGTGAAGTGAAAGGAGTATATTTAGATTTAAGATAAATCTTTGGGTCTGACTTCAGGTGCATAAATGTCTTTACTTTTATTCTTTATGAGCCCCCATTCTGCCATTTGTCTGGTCATTCTCTGACTAGTTTAGTTTCCCAGACAGAATTGCACATGTAGGGATGAGCTGAGAGAGCCACACCTGAAAAGTATATATTCAGCACTCAATATTTCCATATTTCTTTGTAATTTATTATTGGGTGATGTAACTGAAAATTCCAGGTGCTGTTCCATAGTTGTTGCTGTTTCATCAGCTCCAGAGCCCCCAAGGCCTCAAACAATGTCATCAGAACTCTCTGGTCTTTTCCCATCTCTGGGTTTTGTTTTCCCCTTGTGTTGACTTCATTCTTAAATAGATAGTTTCACTATGACAGCGAGATGGCCACCAGCAACTCACAGCTCCATGTTACTCAGAGGCAGCAATCTCAGGGAGGAAGAAAGTGCCTCTTTTACAATGGCTCCTTAAAAAGTCCCTTGAAGAATTCTGATTGGTTCATCTTGAGTCATGCGTTCATTCCCAAGAGAAATACTCAATCAGCCTAGGTCAAGGGTACACTTCTCTGTAGAGCCTAGTGATGGACAACCCTTGGGGTAGAAAGGGGATGAGGCTGGGAGTGAGGGAGATGTCAGTTCTGAAAAGGGAAAAACGCTAGCAACCAAAATCTAGCAATAACCTCTATAATCAGAGAAAGCACTGAGAAGGGGTGGGGGAAGGGAGAAAGAACTTCGAAATAGAATTCTGTGATTACAAACATGTTTAAAAATCTTGTTTTTTATGGTGGTAAAATAGACAGAGCAAAAAAGGTACCATTTTCACCATTCTTAAGTGCATGGTTCTGTGGCATTGAGTATATTGTGCAACCATCACCATCATCCATCTCCAGGACTCTTTTCATCTTGCAAAGCTGAAACTCCATATCCATTAAACATCAACTTTCCATGCTTCCTTACCCCAGCCCCTGACAACCACCATTCTATCATTCTACTTTCTATCTCTATGACTTTGACTACTCTAGATACCTCCTATAAGTGAAATCATACGGTATTTCTCCTTTTGTGACTGACTTATTTTACTTAGTGTAATGTCTCCAAGGTTCATCTGTGTAGTAGCATATGTCAGAATTCCCTTTCCTTTTAAGACTGAATAATACTCCATTGTAGGTATAAACACTAAACTTTTACAGTGGAATAAGTGCCAGAGGAGAAGTCTGCCAGAGTAGTAGAAAAACACTTTGGAGAACTCTTTCACAGGAGCCAAAAGGCACAGGGGTTTCAAGAAGGGTTTGACCAAAATACTAAATGCTGCAGAGGTCAAGATCAATAATGACTGCAAAGAGATCATGGGATTTATTGATTAGGAAGTCATTAATGCCCTCTTAGTAGTTAGAGTGTCAGCCCTAGGACAGAAGGGTCTTGGATTCAATTTCCAATCAAGGGCACGTACCTTGGTTGCAGGCTTATGCGAGTCAATCAATCAATATGTCTATCTCACACCTCTCTCTCTCTCCCCCTCCTATTTCTCCTCTACTCTCTCTAAAAAAAAAAAAAAAAAAAATCAATTAAAAAAATATCCTCAGGTGAGGATTAAAAAAAGGAAAAGAAATAAAAAGTCATTAACAACATTAGCAACAGTGGTTTTGTTGGAGTTGTGGACCAAATATTGGTTGTTAGGGGTTTAAGAGTATATGGGAAGAAAAAGACCAGTATAATGAATTCTTAAAAAAAAACACAAGTTTAGTTGTTAAGAAAAGGAGAAAGATACAGTGGTAGTTGAAAGGAGAAAATTTAGGGGGGTCGATTTTTTGGGGGGGGATGGGAGGAACTTGATCATATTGGTATCCCTAAAGTAGAGAATATAGCGAAATATATAAAGGAAGGAAGCAATATTTGATGGCAGAGTGGGTTGCAAGGTGAGGTGGTAGGGAATGAATGAGAGAAGTGCTAAGTGGGGATTGATCTGTTTTCCCAAATAAAATGGGAAGTTTATCAACTAATGACTTTATAAAGAACTCTATGTCTCTAGGGTGACTCCTAAGTGATACATTTTGTTGCAGATCCACCAGATGTCCCTGACAAGGTAACCTGTGTCATTTATGAATATTCAGGCAACATGACTTGTACCTGGAATACTGGGAAGCCCACCTACATAGACACAAAGTATGTGGTGCACGTGAAGAGGTAGGTTCCTTCCTCAACATTTTAACATAAGCAGTTGCCACTGCAGTTCAGCCAGTGCTTTACAACTCCCCCAGGATCCAAGAAATCAGCCCTCAAGCATTAAATGGACATGCTAACCCGCTCCCTATCTACAATCAGTGAAGCTACCACAACCCTTTTGGGCTGTTAATATTTTCACTTTGGTTGGCGAGGTTTTTGATAATCTTTATAACCTTTTAATTCATTGGTAGAGAACTGGGGGGCAGTGGCCTAATTGTTATACAGCATGAGAGTTTTAGAAGGACCTTTGCTTAAAAATCCTAGAACTTTCCTCCTCCTAAGGTTTAGGGAATTTACTTATTTTCTCCAAATTGACTTCTCTTTATCTTTGAAATGGGCCTAAAATAGAACCTATTGCATGGGTTTGTTCTAATTATTTACATGGAATTTGGCTTTTAAAGGGTGTGTCACAGTGCCAGGTCCATACTTAGCACTAAATTCATGAAAGCTATTATTATTAATACTGATTCCCCCAAACTTAAATTTAGTGTCAAATAGGCTGAACAACTTTCCTGGTTTGCCTGAGTCTAAGGAGGTTCTCAGGACACAGGACTTTCAGTTTTAAAACTGAAAGTAATAATTGAGTGAAAGAAATCATTTTCTACTTGGAGTTTAGGAGGGCTTTGTAGAAATGCGCTTGTGTTTTGTTCGAACAGTATGCAGACTACTGGAGCCAAGACCACCAGGCAGCCCAAATCCCTTAAGTTTTATGCTTAAAGATAAGTGGTTAATCATAAAAGTTATATTACTTCATACTAAATTAAATTGGGGGAAAATGCATGTTTAGTTTCTACTCTTCAGAAACTAAAAAATGGGAAAAAGTTGATATGAAAAAATCCCTTTCCATTCCTCAGTGTACATGGTTCAAATCTTTCTATGCATGTCCATCTGTTTTGGATTCCTCTGCTAGTGTTAAAGATGGAAATAGACCATTAATTTGGAAAATGTAGCCAAACTGGGATAAGTTGGCCACCCTATCCATGTTTCTTTATATTTTTAAAAATAATGCCTTCAGTTGTGTATTTGAAGTACACGTTTTGTTCTCTCAGAAATTTCACAAACTACTTATTTAAAAAAATTATTAGATCTTTACTGTTCGCCACGCACTGAGCCAAAAGCTTTATATGTGCTACCTCATTTAATCCCCTATACAACCCTATGAGGTACATAAGATCCTTTTTTCTGAGTTTCGTAAGCAAGGCTGCTAAAGCTTAGCAAGATTAGGCAACGTGTCCAGGCCCACACAGCCACAGAGAGGGAGAGGTGGGATTTGAACTTAGGCTGGCCTCACTGCCTTATTTCTAATTTACTTATTTTCTGCTGAAATGGGGTCGAGAACCAGATCACAGGGCCTGTTTAATAGATGCCATCCAGGTCTCATCATCGTGGAAGAGAACAACCTTCCAAGCATGCTCATCTTCTCCACCTGTTAGATACTCAGAATAATTGTGATTAAATGAAACATAAAAAGTAACACCTTTTCATTCAAGAAATTCTGGGTAAAAACTAGACATTTTTATGAATACATTGCTAAGCCTGGAATTACTAGCTGTGTGACATGGGCAAGAAGGTCACACTTTTCTTTCTGAGCAGGGGTGAAACAGAGGCATGAGCAGGTATTAAAGGGAAGATGGAAACACTGAGATCAGAATCAGGGTGCACTGATGCATAATACACAATATGCTAAGCATCGTGCTCCATGTGCACTTCATGTGCATTATGTCTTCGATCCTCAACTCAGCCTTGTGAGGTAACTATTATTATTGTTTTACAGGTGGCTTGGTGAGTTCATACTGTCTCTCCAAAGTCACTTTTCCAAGACATAGGGAGCGAGGATTCTAACAAGGGCCTGAGAGTTAACTTCTACCCCTGGCCTGTGGGGTAAAATAGTCTCCATGAGATGGAAAAAGGCCACGAGGACAAAAAAAACTTAGAGTTTCATTGCTAAGTCCACTTTAGGAATGTGAAAATGAGGGCAGTGTGGGAGCAATCCCACAGTCCAAGTTCACAGGAAAACTGGGAAGTGCCAGACTGACAGAGAGCCTAGAGCCTAGACGGGTTTTACTATTTCTTGGATCATGGTTGGTTGGTTAATTTTAAAAAATATAACAGCTTTGTTGAGTATGATTCAATATATGATACAATTCACCGTATATAAAGCGTACCATTCAATGGTTTTAGCATATTCACAGTTTTGCAACTATTACCACAATCAATTTTAGAACATTTCCATCCTGCCAAAAAGAAACCCTATATCCATTAGCAGTCACCATTTCTCCTCAGTTTTCCCAGTTGTAGGCATTCTCTGTGAATTTGCCTATTCTGGCTGAATAACGTTCTATTATATGGATATATTACACTTTACCCACTCATTAGTGGATGGAATTTGGGTTGTTTTCACTTTTTGACTATTACGCATGAATAATGCTTCTATTCATATTTGTACACAATATTTTGTGTAGACATGTCTTTATTTCTCTTGGGCATATATTTAGAAGTAGAACTGCTGGGTCATAAGATAACTCTGTTTAACCTTTTGAGGAACTGCCACACTGTTTTCTAAAGCAACTGCACCATTTAACATTCCCACCAAGAGTGAATGAGGGTTCCAATTTCTCCACATTCTTGCCAATACTTGTTAGTATCTTGTTGTTACTGCCGTCTTAGTGGATGTGGGTTAGTCCTTTCAGGTCCCACTAACCTGCCTTCTTGGGTTCCTGACAATAAAATTGCATTGTATATTTGGAACAAACATAGCACAATTTGAGAAAATATATTTGTTAGCAAAAACTTGCCAACCACCACTTAATTTCCTATTTAATGTCATAAAAATATTCTCCAAATAGTTTGTAAGATTATTTATTATAGATTTCTTTTAAAATTCATTAATCCATTCTAAATTATATATGTTTAAATTATTTATATGTGACTTTTTGTTTTGTTTTGTTTTTTCACACAAAAAGAGGGACACACAGTCTATTTATAAAGAGAATACCTCTAGTGAGTTATGAGATTGTTCCAACAGAAAGAGCAAGGGCTTTAGAGTTTTACGTTTGATTTCCAGTCCTGAGACTTATCAGTCAGGTGTCTTTTATGATGCAAAGATCAGAAAACCCAAGTGCAGGTGATTTGAACAGATGGGACTTCTGTTCATATCAGGCAGTAGATGTACTGAGCTGGCTAGATAATTCAATGACAGCCAAGGACCCAGGCTCTTTCTACCTTTCTCCTCTGCAATCTTGTGCGTTGGCCTTAATCCTCAGACGCTGTACCTCCAGGCTTCTCGTCCAAGTGCGCTGCAGATGGAGCTTAGTACTGTCATGTAACATCGCCCACTGTAGTTGTTAGCTGTGCTATCTTGGAAAAGTTATTTAGCTTTGCTGAGCCTCAGCCTGTTGTGAAATGAGGATAAGTAATACCATACTGGGTTATTATAAAACTTATAAGAAAGCAAATTATTGAAAATGGTTTGCAAATAGGAGATGATTAAGATATTAACAACAAAAAGGTGAAACTAAAGTATTATGGTGACACTCAAGGTTGACTCTGGGTTTATTTAATTTATTCTTATATAAAAACCTGACTGATTTGGGAAAGAAGTTTAATGTAAAGGTAATTTATAGGATATTATAAACAATAATTGTATTTATATTATTTTCAAGTAACAGTAATTATGGACAAATTACTAAAAAGAGATGTTCATATATGTTTTAATAAATGAGACTAATTTTCTAGCTGTTGTACATATGTCAGGAGTAAATTCACTCATTCATTCAAACTAGGATGTAAACTCAATTTGGGTAATAATTTTTGTTTGTTTTGTTCCCTGCTGTATTACTTGAGCCTAGAATGCCTGGCACATAGTCAGTGCATTTTCCCTTCATAGCCTAGTTAAAGAATAATAACAAAAGGTCATATATATTAAAAAAAAACTTTTCACTGTCTTTCCTGAAATCCAACAGTAAATTATAGCCCAAATCAAATAAACCTAACCAAAATTCTGAACTAATGGAGTCCAGACTAATGGGATTTTATCATATTTTAAAGAGGACTTGAAAGATTAGCATAAACATGAATGTTCTCCTCTCAAAAATTCAAAGAATGAGCTTCCGTAAGCACCGGTAAATATCTATTTATCTTATAATTAAAACACATGCATGAGTTGAAAAAAATTAGAAAAGAGAAAGTCAATTTTTCTAACTAGCAAAAAGGTCTTACCTCCCAGGAAAAAGCTGACTTACAATGAATTTTGTGGTTGAAGTAGTAAGTATCAGATTTAAGAAGGCTCTTCTTGATCCTGGGTTCTCAGTGTATTTTCCAGTTTGGCCAGTAGGTAGAGATCAGCATTTGCAAGGTTTCACTTCCAACTCATGTGGTTCCATTTTCCAGTAAAATCACATTTACTGACCAGCATCTTACCTCTACCCACTCGTTTTACCAGTGGAAGAAAGGTGGCATTTCCTCCATTGAAGGATGGGGACTATCAGGGTCTTCTGATGGTGTTGGGTTGAAGTTATAAAGTAGAGGAATTGTGTCTATATTACTTCAAGAACTCTTTGTTCCCAGTACCTTTGTAGTGACCCCATCAGCAGAGCTGCATGACCATTCACATACCCTCCTGTACCCTTCTATATTTTGCTATGTATCAATGGATGGTGACCAAAAAAATCTTAATGAGCTTTTGCTAATAAGCATCTACCTGCTGCTGTCCCAATACCCTCAACAGGTTCATGTAATATATGTTATTTATCTTGGAAGCTTTTGTAATATCTGGCACAGTGCCTTCTACTCAATAAATACTTGAATGAAAATTAATGAATGATGGTAGCCCTTCATTCCATTCCATTCAAATTAGCTTAGCAAATATTTATTTAGCATTTTGTGTCTTCATGACATCATCTTAAATTCTAGAGATTAAAAAAGATAGACACTTTCTCTGTGCATGAAAAGCTCATAAATTTTTTAGAATAACAGCAATGGTGGAATTTTCAGGTGCCATGAAAGACCAATAGGGCAATTATTTTTAGATAATATATAATTTCAGACCCCCTAAAATCAATTGTTTATTCTGCCATTTCATAAGATCTGCTTGTTTTTGCCACATCTTTTTCATATTCACATTCCTAACAACCAGAAAGAGTTCTTAGATATGATTCCAAATATTTTTATGGCTCTGATATTACGTTTCAGTAATTCTTTTAGGACTTGATGAGCCATTCACATTTTAAAATCCTTTTCCTCACTGGTTTTGTACCTGTGCTCAGAAAGTTAATTGTGGCTGGGGACAAACACAGACTTAGTGATACCACTTTCTGTTCATGACCACTAACCTCAACTGGGCCCAGAGAGCCACCCAGTAATCCCACTGTATTTCACTGGCTAAGTCATTCCCCCACTAAGACAAAGGATTGTTTCATTACGTTTTTCTCTCATCTCTGGGTCTCCAACATCTTTCATGGTCTGCTGATGACCTGCTTCCCATTTCTTTGAGAAAACAGAAGCAATGAGCAATACCACAACCTCCCTTATCCACTGGTGCATTGACATCTGTACACACATACTCGATCTCCTTTTCTGCTACTGTGGAACTACCATCACCCTGAGGCCAAGTCTCCGCTTGTGTCCCAGATCTTACCGCTCCTACCTACTGGAGGACGCTGCTCCAACAATATTCCTCTATCTCTTCTGCATTATCACCTTTTCCATTGTCACTGGATTATTCCCTTTAGCTTTAAAACATGCTTTAGCATCTGCCCTCTTGAAAAATACAACCCTTGCTTGATCCCTCTGCTCTCCTACCCCATTTCTCTTCCCCTCTGTATGGCAAAACTCCTCAAAAAAGTTGTCTGTACTTGGTCTCTGCTTCCTTTCTTCTCATCCTGTCTTTAGTTTAGTGAAGTTTTTGCCCTCCCCTGAAACAGTGCCACTGATGACTTCCCCATTTGCCAAATCCAAAGGCTTATTCTTAGCCCTCATTTTCTTTATCAAGATCATTTACTATCAGGAACATTTAATTTAGCTTTTCACTTCCTTCTGGCTGTCAAGACACCGCCCCCATTTGGTTCTCCTACCTTCTGGATGTTTTTTCTCAGTCTCTTTGGCTGATTCCTTTTTATTTCCAGTTAATTAATAGACCCTCACAGCACTATCCTAGGGTCTCTTATTATCTCTACCTAAAACTCCTTACCTAAAAGATATCATCCAAATTTATGGTATAAAACTCTCTAATTTATATCTTTCCAATCCAGACATGTCTTCTGAACTGCAGCTAACATGTGTAACGTCTTATTCAACGTTTCCTCTTAGACATCCAAATGTAACTAAAAACTAATATTTTCAAAATCAAACACCCAGTTTCTTCTCCCCCAGACTTGCATTCACCTTTTCAGTAACTGGCAACTCTGTCCTTCATATTATTCAGGTCAAAATCATTGGCCTCTACCTGGATTCTTCTGTACAAATGATCAGCAAAATGTATTGGATCTACCTTTAAAATCTGACCTCTTTCACTAGATACATAGCAATCCTGGTCTAAGCCACATCACCTCTCATCCAAGTTAGTACGAGAACTTCCTAACCCATTAGTTATTCACAATGGCCAGCGTAAGCCTTTTCACATGCACGTCAGAGCTTGTCACTCTTTAGCTCAAAATCTCTCATTTCACTCAGATCAAAACCAGGGTTTGTAATGCCCCCTGTGACCTTACAATGCCTTCTAAATCTCCCCCTCCTCCCTAACTCTCTGATCTTTTCTCGAATCCCTTTCCATCTCCCTCACTCCACCAAGCCTCCTTGACCTCCTTACTGTTTACTGTTCTTTGAATGGAACAAGCAAGGTCCTTTGCAGATTGCCTAGAATGTTCTTCCTCCAGAGGCCATGAGACTTGATTGTTTACTACTCTAATGTCACCTTCTCAGATACGCCTTCCTCATCTCCCTAAAACAAGAAATCCCTCACCCTTACCTCTAGCACTTCCTAACCCCTTTTTGCTTTATTTTTCTTCTGAACATGCATCACTAACGGACAGACTATATATTTATTTGTTCCTACCAGAATGAATGCCACACAAAGTTTGGGAATTTATCTGTTTTGTTCACTGTTGTTTGTTTATGTAGTATTTTGATGTATAAATGCATTTATTACTTGGTAGCATAAGGCTGGTTCCTCTTTTCCTCCCTGGAGTTTTGTCTAAAGTAGTGCTTGTACATAAGTGGGTATTAAATAAATATTGTTCAATGAGTGGTTGAGTGAACAAAAGACACTATTCTCCATTATCACCATAAATTGACAGTGTTTAATGAAAATCTGTTAACTACAACTATGCTAGGCACACAGAAGACTTCAGGAAAATATAAATCATGCTGACTCCCTTCAACAAATAATCTCATGTATTAATTAGCTATTAATTAGCACATAAAAGAGAAATAGAAATAAGAAATTTAAAAACTTTATAATATACAATTTTATCTAAAAATAGTCCCAAAGTATAGCCAGTCATTATTATTGGAACCTTCATCTAAAATAGTGCTTTGTGGTCTAGATGCTAATATAAGAGTAGGCTTTAAAAGCAGAATTAAATTACCCAGTATATGGTTAATGTCATTTCGAGAAAACATTTTCATTTTGACTTGTGGTCTCAATATGTGCGGTAAAAGAATTAGCCACAAACCAATTAAGAATATGCATGTGGTTTTCTCTAACTGGAAAATATTCAAAGACGCCCTACTTACTACTTACATGTAGTTGCCATTTCCCTATTTTCACATTTTAATTCTTTCTTAGTGTGAAGTTAGCGTACCTTATAACAAATTCTTTGCTAATTTATTTATGTTCCACCTTAGTTCAAAAAGAATATAAGTCGACTATGTAAACACTTGGGTATAATGGCATGATTTGACCTCAGATACAAGCAATATAAAATTTCACTTGTTGAAATACAATTTTTAAATTTTTAAATTTTTTCATTTTTATTCTTTTAAATGTGTAAAAGTAACATGCCAAAAGTACCTTTTAAGTCATAATACTAATTGTTTTTTAATAATCCCCTTATTCTGTGTGAAGCCACGTGCTCCATGCTTTATTATTTCACTTACTCATTTATCTCATTTATTCATATTAACAACGACGTTATTATTTCTGTTTTACAGATGAGTAAACTGAAGTCCATAGAGATTAAATAACTGGCTTTAAGTCTCACAATTTATCAAGGGGCAGAGCTGAAATTTGAACCTAAGTCTGTCTCTAAGACGCACCATGGTACGTCCTTCTTGACCTCTCATGGTGTTCATAGTGATCTCCCTGCTGGTGAGAGGAAAGAGGTAGCACCGGAAAATGTGCACTGAGGGTTAAAAACCTGAGCTGAACTAGATAGAGTGGCTGCTGCCATCTGCATGCTGTGTACTCCCCTCATCCCTCACCCACCCACCTCTGTCAGCCTTAGAGATTTCTTAATTGCCTGCTGAAGGTATGCTGCTCTGGAAGTGGCAATAAGTTTAAAAATAATAGAAATATAATTTACCTAGTATTTTGATTTATAAATGCATTTGTTACTTAGTAGCATAAGGCTGGTTCCTCTTTTCCTCCCTGAGTTTTGTGTCTTAGCAAGCATGCTACTCTGGATTCCAACAAATCTAGGTGGCTGGCAAGTTATAATCCTGACTGGGAGATTGTGGGGCTGGAGAAATTTGGAGTTGCTGTATAGACACATAATAGTAACAAGGCCTGAAATGAAGCCCTAGGGATGAAATGCCAGTGATTTTTAAATGGTTTCTTCCCCACAAAGCCTATCAAGTCAGTCCCTCAGGACAGAGAGCAGTTAATGGTGTTATATAAAGAAATCAGGCGCTGCTTGCCTCAGCAGCACAAATACTATAATTGGAACAGTGCAGAGAAGATTGACATGACCCCCGAATGAAGATGACATACAGATTTGTGAAGCCTTCCATTCATCGGATATGAGCGTGTAGGGCACTTGTCTTTTCACCGCTGTTCCGATTCCATGGTTACTTCCCTTCTAAATTAGAGTATCTGTATCAAGTTAGGTTTCACAATGCAGTACAATTAACTTAGGAATCTATAGGTAATATATCAAACAGAAAATTAATATTGAGATAGGACCTAGACCATGGCCACAGCTACCAAAACAGGGAGAAAAGATAAAATAAGAAAATAATATTTTAAAAAATGTTTCACCTTCTTTGGTTGTGTCTTAAGGGTGATGGACAGAAAATTATTAAAAATGGCAAATTGAGAGCCCTGGCTGGGTAGCTCAGTTGATTAGAGCATCAGAGCATCATCCCCACATGCCAAGGTTTTGGGTTCAGTCGCCGATCAGGGTACATACAAGAAGCAACCAATGAGTGTATGAATAAGTGAAACAACAGGTTGATGTCTCTGTCTCTGTCTCTGTCTCTGTCTCTGTCTCTGTCTCTGCCTCTATCTCCCTCTAAAATCAATAAATTTTTTAAAAACGCAAAAATAAAAAGGCAAACTGAAGATATCAGAAAGGCAGCATACTGTTGACAATAATGGAGTGACTGGCAAAAAATGCTGATTTTCAAAGAAAAATAAGCTAGTTGGAAATGTGCTACATACAGTTCTGGCCTTAGGCCGATGCTCAAATGCAGCTCCTAGTGAGAGCGCAGATATGTGGTAGCTGTACATGTGGAATCGCGATGGAAGCCAGGATGGTGAGCGAGCCGAGGGAAAGAGCTGCGGGAAAAGGCAAGCACCAGGGGCTGGCCCTGCGTGTGGTGGGGTCAGGAGGAGAGGAAGTTGGGGGAGGGAAGGTGCCACCAAGCAGGGGTGAAAAAGATACAGGAGCTCTCACCCAGAAGACAGGACAGGGTCCAGCAGCCAAGGGAAGTACAAATTTTAAGTAGCTAAGAGGGACAGATGCTAAAAAGAAGATTCGGAAGACTTCACCTTGGAAAGGACACCATTTTAGAAAAGTAGTTTCATGGGAAAAGTGAAGGCAGAAATCACAACAAAGGGTTTAAGAAACAAGCAGGAATGGTAACTTGGATGTAGTAACTAAGGATGTAGAAAATCTGACTAAAACTTAAAGAAAAGGGAATAAAAAAGAGTTCGTAGTTCGAAGAGTTCCAGAAATATAAACTTAGTGAAATATAAACTTAGTGAAAACACTTTCATGTTATGAATGGATCTGATTACAGATAATGGTGTCTAAGAGTCTGAGGGGCCCTATAGTTACCTCTGCAGATTTCCCTCTGAACCAACTGAGAGAAACCACAGAGTTAGCCGGTGAATATAAAATATCAAAGTATCTGTTTTTAACTACTTTTAAATGCTGAAATATTTTATGATATTTACTACTGATGACGCTTGATCATGGAGAGCATGGCTTTGGGATGTGGCAACAGTAAATTTTCTAATACTGATTCTCCTGGAATAAACGGATTTATTGCCTTTGCCCCCAGTCACGGCCAGCACTAGACAGCTGCAGGTCCCCACGTGGGACACTCACTCTTCTAAGTGTGACAGCATGTCGGAGGAGCAGACTAGAACAGGACATATCTCTGGTCTTCTGACTCCTGAGGGGAAAGAAAGAGGAAGGGATTGAGGTCCACATGCCCAGTTTCTCCTGAGTATAATCACCCTCACTTTCAAGGGGGAAGCGAGAGCGAGGGGCAGGACCAGAGGCAGGGAGTTTTAATGACAATCTCTCCTTACAGAAACCGGAAAATGAGGCAAGAAACATTCCCCTTTACTCTCCTCTCCACTACTCCCAACCCCTACCTCCTTAAAATATTATAGAGTAGTAATTTTAAAAAAGACTTAAAAGAGAGTCTCAAAGTTTTTGTTCAAAGTTATTGTCAGTTAATAAAATTTCAAGTTTTAGCCTTAACAAATAACATTGGAAATTTTAATTGGTGGGTTAGAGATCCTCAATTATTCAATTATGGACACTTAGATCAATATAATTGGAAGTGATCATTTGATAGCTCTCTCTCATTCCCAGTGAGTCTCTCTCCTCTATCTTCTCCATCCTCTCCAGCAGTGAAAGGCTCCTTTCCCCTCATCCAGGCAGCCACCAGTTCTAGTCATTTCTACTTTCAAAATTCATAGGAGTTTTTTTTTGACCCAGTCAGCTCTACTTCAAGTTATTACTTACAGGTTCATGTTCCACATCATTTCCTGTGTATCAGAAGGTGCTGGTGTTTTCTGTCTTGGAAGGAGAGTCTTCCCCTACCTCACCCAGATCTCCAGCCCTCATCGCCCCTCTCCCCATTCTTACATCTGGTAGAAATGTCTGGCTCAGAGCCCTTGCACTGAACCCCCACGCAAGCTCTTTCCCAGAGGGTGCTCGTCTACTTCAAGCTATGTCCAGAGCCAACTTGCTCAATAGGTGCAGTAGGCACAGTGCGTAGGGCCAACAATATTTTCAGGAGTTCATGAAAATATTTAATTTCATTTAAAATCAGAAGAGCCCGGCCGGACGTGGCTCAGCAGTTGAGCGTCGACCTAGGATCCAGGCGATCAGGGTTCGATTCCCAGGCAGGGCACATGCCCGGGTTGCAGGCTCGATCCTCAGTCGGGGGTGTGCAGGAGGCAGCCGACTGATGACTCTCTCATCATTGATGTTTCTATCTCTCTCTCTCCCTTTCCTTTCCTCTCTCTGAAATCAATAAAGATATATTTAAAAAATAAAATAAAATCAGAAGAAAAAAAATGAGCCGTTAAGTCAGAGAAAATGTTTTAAAATGTGATATTAATATATTTGCTTTTATGACAACAGTTGTAAAATATTATAAAAACATAGGTATGTACACATATATATAAACATAAACATAGCTACACACATCTATACTACTTTTTTTCTTTAATTCTCACCCAAGGATATTTTTTCCTTTGCTTTTCAGAGAGAGTAGTAGGAAGAGAGAGAGAGAGAGAGAGAGAGAGAGATCAACTGGTTGCCTCCCACACAAGGGCCTGGGGATTAAGCCTGCAACCAGCTACATGTCCTTGGCCGGAATTGAACCCCGGACCCTTCAGTCTGCAGGCTGACACTCTAACCACTGAGAAAACCAGCTAGGGCACTTATTTTTTTCTTAATGGAAGGAATCCATGAAAGTCGCACTTTGACTGTAGATAGCCTTGAATGTCTTTTTTTAAATTATCAAAATTAAATCAATTTTGCCTATTTTTCAGTAAATGTTGCATTCTGAAAGCAAGCTAAGAAGGTAGCATCAAAAACTTGAGGAATAATTAATTCAAGCCAAACATAACCGGTAATTTTAATCTTTTTTTTAAAGTTTAGAGACAGAAGAAGAACAACAATATCTCACCTCAAATTATGTTAACATCTCCACTGACTCATTACGAGGAGGTAAGAAGTATTTGGTTTGGGTCCACGCTGCAAATGTACTGGGCATGGAGAAGTCAAAACAACTGCAAGTTGACCTGGATGATATAGGTAAAGAACAAGAAATCACGCAATGTCTTTACGAATAAATAACTTATTTGTGCTGACCTACTTAAGTGAGATCTAGATCTAAAAGGAGTTCTCCGAAAGTTCCTGTAGATCATGCTAAAGAAAACAAGAATTACTCATAATTTTTAAATGGGTGTATGTGTTTTTAAAAATATAGTTATTGATAACTTTTGGTGTTCAAGCATTGTTCTAAGGGCTAGTGGAAATAAGATAGACAAGGTACCTGCTGCTCTAAATATCTTATGAGCTACCAGAGAAGATGGAAAGAAATAAGAATTAGAATAAAGCGTTATGAGTCTTAGGAGTCTTATGGTGTGAGAAATGCAGTACAATGAAGAATTCTTCTGTATGCACTATTGTGGAAATTATGGTTTTGTTTTTATTTTGAAAACTTTTACAAAATGCAAAGATAATTGTGGAGAATTGTGTAGACATCTCCATGTTTATCAGCCAAATTTAACAAATGTTAACATTTTTTGCTTCAGATGTTTTTAGACTTTGCTTTTTAAACTTATAATGATAGAATAAATATTTTTATTAATTTAATCTACAATAATATTTTTGATAAATGTCTTTAGTCATTTATTATTGGAGATTTAGACTGTTGCCATGAACAAATTTTTGCTAATGTTTTGCTAGTTGGTTTTCTCAAGATAAATTCCAAAAAGTAATTGGGCCCTTTACAACTTGAGCCTTTTACAACTATATCCCAGCCCTAAAGCAAGAGTTCAGCCAAAGAGCACCAGTGTGAATCACCCTCTCTTTGGAGATCCCAGTGCCAATTATTCCTGTTTTTATCACAGTTATTTACCCTTATCTGTGGATTTGCTTTATGTAATTTCAGTTATGCTTGTCAATCATGGCCCAAAAATATTAAATGAAAAATTCCAGAAATAAACATTTTATAAATTGTGAATAGGTTGCCATTCTCAGTAGTGTGGTGAAATTTAGAGCCATCCTGTTACATTCTGCCCAGGTTGTGAATCATCCTTCTAACCAATATATCTACCCGCTATGTATATGCTAACTGCCTGTTAGTCACTTAGGAGCTGTCTTGGTTATCAGATTGACTGTTCAGTGTCACAGTGTTTGTGTTCAAGTAAACCTTATTTTACTTAATAATGGCCACAAAGTGCAAGAGTAGTGATGCTGGCAATTCAGATATTCCAGAGAAGCTGTAAAATGCTTCCTTTAAGTGAAAAGGTAAGTATAGAACAAAAAGATGTTATGAAAGAAAGAGAGAGAGTGCACACTCTCATAACTTTTACTATAGTATGCTATTATAATGGTTCTATTTTATTATTAGGTATTGTTGTTAATCTTTTATAGTGCCTAATTATAAGTTAAACTTGATCATAGGTGTGTATGTGCAGGAAAACACATAGTATAATAAGGTTGGGTACTATCTGTGGTTTCAGGCACCCACTGGGAACCTTGGAACCCATCTGCCTCAGATAAGGAGGGATTATTATTGTATGGAGGATGATTTCAGCGAGCTAGCTTTATGCACCACTTTCTTCAGTGCTAACTGCTATTAAATACATTTTGTCATTTAACCCTCACAAGAGCCTTATTTTGTAGAAGAGATTATAATGTATACATGAGGAAACTGAGGCTAAGCTGCATTAAGAAATTTGAGATTGCAGAGCTAGGGAGCTTCTAATTCCAACATCCTCAACTCCTATCCTCAGTTTTTATTAAAACGCATATTACAATGTGTCTGACAACTTTCCTGCTATCTAATAATTTAAGAAATGTGATGCCTTCTTTTGGGGTACAGCATGGGTATCTTTGGGGGATCACAGGTTTTCGATTAGAGCTAATATTTCAACTAGCTAAAGTCAACTATCTCAACTAATAGGATTGGTCTAAAAATCTGTCATTATGCTCTGAATTTTGGATTTGAAAATAACCACTGCTGACTATGGTGAGAAAAATAATTCCATTGTATTATATATTCTTGGAATTACAGTTCTCTTGACCATGACGTATACATTTTTGTAAATTTACATTCTGAGGTAGGATGGGGCAATATGCCCTTTTCTTATAACAGATTCACCTTGATGGATTAATGATGATTAAAGGCTATCATGTTCACTATCATTTTGGCAATATCATTTTTAGTAACTAAATTATTAGTAGTAATATTGCTGTTATCATCACTGTGATCTTATTATGACCTTAATATTATTGAATTGGGTTCCAGACAATAAGTATATTGCATTAAATTGTGGAAACAATCACACATGGTAGTACTGTGCCCATTTTACAGATAAAGAAAGCTAAAATAATTTGCTCAAGGTCACATAGCTAGGAAGGACAGCTAGATTTCATCCCAGACTTGTTGACTTGCCATAGTTTATTATCACCCCACCTCCCATGAAGGGAAAATCTCATCTGGTTGCCACCAGCAAGTCTGACTTCTCACACTGTGAACATGGGAGCCTCCTGTTTGGAGTTGTTATTTCTCCCCCTTTTCCTCCCCCTCTTCCCTTCTTATTATTCAAATAATGTAACAGTGTAGGGGCTCCACCCAACAAAGCCACCAGAATATTAATAGATGAGCTATTTTCATTGGTGACACTTTAAAAGTGAGACATTGCAAGTTAGATAAATGAATTGTCCTATGAAACTGAAGAAAGTGAACTCTCCTAGGAGCAATTTCCACATAACAGCTATGGGATTGGGCTTTAATTAAGTTAGAGAGGCTGTGCTGAAAGGCAGGGCTAAGAATGCAGTAACACTGTGTCAAAATGACATGTGAGAGGAATGTTTAAACTTCTTTTGTAGAGAAATAAATTTTAATACAGAAAATGCAGTGCCTCTGGCTGCCATTTTGAATATTAATTTCCCCCAGTGAATAATTATGGGCAAACATATGCTATTTATTTCAATACAAGTGGAAACTTAAAATATGGTATCTATGATGACATGACAGTTTTGGGGGGGTTTGAGAATTTTTTTTCAATTTATGAATATTTCATGGCAGGCAAAACTGAATAATACATTGTTTATAGATAAATGCATATGAGTTAAAAAAAATAATAAAAGCAATAGAATTATTACCAATGAATTAAGGGTAGAAGTTACCTCTGGAGGGAAAGGGAAAAGAGGTTTGGGAATGGTTGTATGGCCACCAATCAATGTCTTTCATAGGATCCAATTTAGTTTGTTTTCCAAATGGATGGTCAGTTATTTCACAATACTTTGTCATTTACTTCTTATAGATATTTTCTTTTATAGTTTTGCCATATACTTTTATCATATGCTCAGTTCTCTTTTACAACTGGATCTAGATTTGACAGCTCTTTTAAAAATGTAAAATAGAGAAAAAAAGAAATAAAAATAAAGAAGTACAATTTTATGGGAATATTTGAAACCTAAACAATGATAACAAAAATTTAATATTTGAGTCTTGTGTAACAAACAATATGTTCAAATACATATTATGTAACATTTAATTGAAAAAATATAAGTTCATTTAAACCTAAAAGCTTACATCTCTACTGCATTAACCTGCTCTGTGCTAAGACTATCTTAAACCTGATTTACTGTGTTCTGCATTTCTCATAGGACCGAACAGATTTTTGGTTCCTCCTCGGAATATTTCATTCTGCAAATGAATGTTTATGCTGCTCTACCAGTGGCAGGCCGAACTCAGAGATGGGAGATAGGAGGGGGTAAATAACATAATATTGAGGATGCTTAAGTGGCCCCAAGTGGTCTCAGAGCCCCCAAGAAGGTCCACTTCCCTGAATAACGTTAGCTTGCTCGAGCTCCCAATGGGGTCCACTTCCCTGACTCTCGAAATCTCTGAATACCAATTCTTCTTAAAGAAGCTTATACTAGTTAAAGGAAATCAACTATAGGACTCAGATGATAAGAGTTTTCAGTACAGTGAGGTCTTTAATTAGACTAATTCTGCTACTATTTCTGTTCTGTGCTAGGTTTTGCCCAAAGATTTTATTCTAAGACTGTGCTACTAGAGAGCAAATCTTTAATTTTTATATTTCTGTATAAATCATATACCTGTGCACATAATTTTAATTAATTAATTAATTTTTAAAAAATATATCTTTATTGATTTCAGAAAGAGGAAAGGAGAGGGGGAGAGAGAGAGAAACATCAATGATGAGAGAGTCATTGATCGGCTGCAGCCCACAACCCGGGAATGCGCCCTGACCGGGAATCAAACCCCGATCGCCTGGATCCTAGGTCAACGCTCAACCTCTGAGCCACGCCCGGCCGGGCATGTGCACATAATTTTAGATCATAGTTATTAATAATAAAACAATACTTTTCCTGAAGAATACTATATAAATTTAGAATAAATGAAAAAAAAAAGAATTCATAGAGGATATTAAACTGTAATAATAGTTCCTAAAAACACATATAGGCTCTTGAGTTTTTGTTAAATAATACATGTAGAGGCCCTCACTGGGTAGCTCAGTGGGTTGGAACATCGTCTCGTACACCAAAGAAGTTTCAGGCTGGATTCCCAGTCAGAACACATACCTAGGTTGTGGGTTCAATCCCCGGGAAGGGAGCATATGGGAGGCAAACATTCTCTCTCTCTCAAATCAATAAACATATCCTCAGGTGAGGATTTAAAAAAAAAAAAAAGGAATGCTAGGGAAGAAAAATAATACATCTAGAAAAGTCATAGGGTTGTTTTTTTTTTGTTCTAAGCATGCATATAGGAGAAATGGAAAGTGTCAATGGTTCTGTTCTGTTCAGATAGAACAAACTTGTAAGTATTTATGCAGTTTAGAAATATAGAGATTTCAGTTACACCCTTACTCCAAGTACAACAAAAGAACTAGTAAGATAACCAATCAGAATTTCAGTTCCCTTTTGAAAGTTATTATCATGGAACATAGTAGTAATTGGTAAAATCTTAGAGCCCTGTGAGACTTGCTTTGCTCAAATCATACTTTCAAGTACAGGTTTGTTTTAATGGAGAATAAAACAAGTTAGTAATAAGTAAAATATTCATATAAATTTCCATATAACACTGGAGAATAAAAATAATATTATTGTGAAAGGTTTAAATTTAACAACTGATCAAATCAAATTCTCTGAAGTAAATTTAGGATGCAGAAAACATCACCTCTCCCTAAACAGATGCAGGGAAGAGCTATCTCTTTTATTTCTTTTTGACACTCTTTTGTTAATAAGACCAGGGTCTGGAGTTTCATTAGTTAGGATTTATAAGGGTGTGGGAAGTGAGGGAGAGTCAAGACTATTAGAGTTCCTTTTCAAAGAAATGAAGAATGGGCTAAATAGAATTTTACTTAACAACCACAATTTTCTCCTATATAACAAAATAGAAAAAAAACACCAATCATTAATTGTTAATTAGATCATGGAATTACTTTTTAGTACTTAGAGTTTTTGCTAATCATTTTTAAAATTTATTGATTGATCTTAGAGAGGGGGGAAGGGGAGTGAGAAAGAGAGAGAAGCATGTCTATTCATTGTTCCACTTATTTATGCATCCATTGGTTGATTCCAGTATGTGTCACTGACCAGGGATCGAACCCACAACCTTGGCATATTAGGATGATGCTCTACCCAAGTGAGCTAAGTGGTCAAGGCAGTACTTTTGAGCTTTAACATGTCTATAGATTGATGAAAACTAGTGAGTTTCAAATTGCTGGGTTTTTGTTTTTGTTTTCCCTAGTGATACCTTCTGCAGCCATCATTTCCAGGGCGGAGGATATCAATACTACAGCCCCCAAGACCGTGATTTATTGGAACAGTCAAACAGCAATTGAAAAGGTTTCCTGTGAAATGAGATACAAGGCTACAGCAAACCGAACTTGGAATGTAAGCTAACTTTCACTATTCTTTAGCATGTAAATGAATGAAAAAACCCACCAACCAACAGTCAGTGATCACGGTGGACTTAACAATGATCTATTTTACATGTTTTTATTTGATTCTTTGTGTGATAGTCAAACCACTCTAGTTTTAATAATGATTACACTATGCTTCCCAACAGAGAGATGTTTTCTGCAAAGGTCCTCTTGCCTTTTGTAAATTGCTAAATAGACAAATGTCCAGCGGAGAGATTTCCATCTATTTAGCTCCTTGTAATCCAGTGTCCTAGGGTGAAATTTACATCAGTGATCACGGATATAAAATTTAAGGATTTTGTACTGAAATTCAACAGGCATTCAGAAAAGTAAAAACAGTTCAAAAGGAACTTCAGATTTTAAATGAAAAAAAAAGTGTAATTCAAAATGTAAGATTTGTGACTAGTATAGGCCTCAGTCTTAGATGAGCATAAGGTTAAAAAGTGAATGTCTAGACAAACTAATCATCCTTAAATACCAATGGCAAATTACCAGTGTCTTAGGAGAGGCATAGGTACAAGGTTCACTAATAAAATCACATCACATGAACAGAACCTGTGAGCATTAATAAAAAACTCACTAATTTGAACTATACAGTAACACTAGTCTGAGAAAAAAGTCCCAATTTAGGGTATTTGAAAAGATATGCAACTTTAGTTTTTCAATTACAATGAACTGCCATTTAGTCAAAATAATTAAGAAATGGAGTTGTCTGGCTTTGCTCAGTTGAGAGTTATTTATCATGTATGATAGATAAATGGATAAAGAAGATGTGATATATGTATTACATATATACATATATATACACAATGGAATATTACTCAGCAATAAAAAAGAATGAAATCTTGCCATTTGTGACTACATGGATGGACCCAGACAGCATTGAGCTCAGTGAAATAAGTCAGACAGAGAAAAACAAATATCATGTGATTTTATTTATATGTGGAATCTAAAAAAAACCCAAAACAAATGAATAAAGAAACTCAAAACAACAGACCCATTGATACATTGATATAGAGACCAAACAAGGTGATGTTTTCAAAAGAGGAAGAAGGTGGGAGGATGAGTGAAAAGCAAGGAGAGAAAGAGAGAGAGAGAAGAGGAAGGAAGGAAGGAAGGAAGGAAGGAAGGAAGGAAGGAAGGAAGGAAGGAAGGAAGGAAGGAAGGAAGGAAGGAGTTAATTTTAGGTGAAGATGGTGAATTGAACACCCTCACTCAAATAAAATAAAAAAGCAGTGTTATGAGTTACATATCATGTATGGATTTCAAAAAGCAGTGTTATGAGTTACATATCATGTATGGATTTACCAGTTTTCAGGGAGTTAAATGAAACGATATGTATTTAACACTAATCTTTGGTGATTAGTGTGACCCCAGAGCCGCCTTCTGCTTCAGGCTCATCCTGAGCATCAGTTTTGCTGTAGACCAATGTGTTTAAAGAGTGTGAAGAAGAGGAGGGTAATACTATACTGACTTCATGACCTCCTCTAAAGGTTGTTCTTTAAAAATAAATCCCTGATGTCAAGTTGTTTATTTACCCTTGTTCCTTTAAATCAGAAATGTGTACGTCCAGTTGTTCAGGTTACACTTAGATGCGAGTTCATGTGCTGCATCATTTGGTCAGTAACCAAATAGCCATCCTGCTGGACTCCTTGACTTATGGTATCTGTGTGTACAGCAACCCCACACTTAAAGCCTGGGGCAAGTGAGATAAACACTAAACAAAAACCCATGACCTCTCTTTTGCCCATGTGGAACTTAAAGTAAATTTGAGAACAACCTAAATGAAATTCTTGAGTCTTAGATTTTGAGTTAATAGGGTTTTGCTCAAATAGAACATCTGGAGCCCTTGTGTATTGTCACAGTCATAGGATGATACTGAGAATATGGAACTCCTTTATTTGGCATAAGTAGGAGGAGATTATAATAGGCTGTAAGAATGTTTAGAAAATACAAAGGAATTATCAGTATCTCTGCATAGGTTTTCAGAAAGCAGCTGTTTTCTGGTTGAAACTTTCGTTCTCTGCTCCCCCTGGTGGAGCTACATATGCCACTGTGAGACTTGGTAACGGGTAAACTTGAGCTCCTTTTTCAGTACCTTCTCTTCAATCAGGAGCAGGCAAATGAAGGAGCTGAAGGAATATTTGTTATCCCATCTAATCTTTATAATAATATTCTGTGATAGGTAATATCAGCTCCTTTACAGAATGGGCTCAAAAGAGCTTAAGCCAAATTCTCTAAACTTTACACTGTTAGTAACTAAGTGCCTCTCACAGAACTTACATCACTTTTGGGCACCCAAAAAATTTGGAAAATGAAAAAACAGGTATCCTATCCCTTCTACTATGATTCTCCCAAATGTAACCAGTCACACAGACAGAAAAAGGTGAATTACTATTTCTATCTGGATGACCCAAGTCCCGTTAGTAGTAGCCAGAATGAAGCTTGTGTTTTACACTGGCTACCCCATCAATTTTGTCTGGGTCATGCATAAAGTGTTGTCTTTGCCTCCAGGTAGGGAGACAGGAAGTCAGAGTCAAGAAGAGTGGGAGGACATAAAGGACTACAGATTTGTTCTTCAACCTCGGCTCTTCCTCCATCAGACATTGCTGGAGGGAGGTTCTTTACTTCCAAGTGGCAGGCAGCTCCCAGGAAAGACTTGTGGCTAAGCACACAGGCCCTAGAGTTCAAAGTCTAGCTCTGCCACTCTGGTTGTACAACCTTGGGCAAGTTCTTTATCTTCTCTGTGCCTCATTCTTCCCATACCTAAAATGGAAATAAGAGAAGCACCTACCTCATAGGGTTGTGGGGGTGATCAAATGCTGTTAGAAGCTAGCCCGGAGCCTGGAATAGAGTTAATGTCCAGGAAATGCTGATTATTATCATTATTTATTCTTCATCTTAACCTCCAGGGAGCCATGCAGCAGGCTTTGCAGAGCAAAGGAAGCCCACCTGAAAATCAAAACCATGCATTGAGAATGCTTTTCAGCCCCTTTTAGCTAAGCTGCATCTAGACTGTGAGGTATCAGCCAGCTAGCCCTTCAGGAGATCCCGCAAGGCTGACACCATGGGGAGAATATTTACCTACTTGGTTATTTTCATGGACTGTCTCCCTGGCATCTGAAACTTGTGTCAAAAATTGAGCTCACAGTCCTCAGCAGCAATCCTTGCCCGTGGCTGTGTACCCTATCTCAGGACCATTTGCCACGTTGCATATACTTATCTGTTTACAAGTGTATTTCCCTGTCCTTTAACTGTGAACCCCTGGAAGGCAGGGCTGTTCCAAAATCATTTTTGTATCTACATCGATTCTTATAATGTCTAGAATCTTATAATGTCTCACATAGATAGTATTTTAAAACATTAGCTGTAAGTATTATTGTTTGCCTTTAATAGTGCCCAACAATACTGTTTTGTTTGTTCGAGTAGATGGATTAATGGTGACTCATTTCTCTAATTACACAAGACCAGGATATTGGCAAACTTTTTATTCAACGGCCAAATAGTAAACAGTTTAGGCTTTGCAGGCCATAAGGTCTCTGTCCCAACTACTGAACTTGTCATGGGCAGCATGAAAGCACCCATAGACACTAAGTGAGTGGGCATTGTTACATTCCAGGAAAATTTTATTTTTGGACACTGAAAATTGAATTTTATATAATTTTCATGCATCATGAAATAGTCTTCTTTTTATTTTTCTTCCAACCATTTAAAAAATGTAAAAACTATTCTCAGCTTATGGGCTGCACACAACCAAGCATTCGTTCTTTTCCTGGAATGTCTAACAGAACAGTACACAGATAGCAGAGGGTCAAATCCTTGGCCTTTGCATTTCAAAAGTATAAATGCTGGGATAAGACAGGAGACTTGCTAGAACATGGGATTATTAATCACAACTAAGTTTCCCAGTAATCATGCTCCTACCCTCCTCCACCAAACAGAGGAATCTTTTGATTCCTCTCTCTTACCCCTGGCTCCACCCGCACAGAAAGAGCAGAAACTGGCCAGGGCCAGGGGTAAGAGAGAGGAATCAAAAGAGTCAAGACCCTGGTGAGTCACTGAGAAGGGCCCCCTCCCCTGGACTATGTCCCAGGTTGGGAGTTGGAGGAAGTCAGGATTATAGAGCTCGGAATAGGTTTGAGATTTTCCTTCCCTCCACCCAAGGATGCGCCCAGAAACTTGGATGTAACCCTAAGAAAAGGGCCTCCTCAAACTGATGGAGATTAAGTTTCCATGTCCCACCTTCAGAATTGAGTGTCTAACTAGAAATTAACTGCTATAAAAAATAAAATCATATTTCTTGCACTTGAGATCAAACCCTCTCCATAGTCGCTCAGTTAGGTCTAGCTTTCAATGTTCATTTCAGCCTCTGAAAAGAACACCTTGAGGTGTCATCTTGTGCTTGCAAGGCCCTAAGCAGTCACCTGGCTTGACTCATGGGAGAAACAACTCTGTTAACAGTTCTGTAAAGTTATTCTTCCTAGTTTAGAATTTGGAGTGCACTTTAGGGTACTTCCTCAAGAGGACCTATCTATAAATGTAATGGCAAGAGCCAGATTGGAGAATAGCAACTCCCTTCTAAGAGAAGGTAATATGAAGCAGAATGCATTTGAAAGTCAAACTTTTGGCACAAGTAAAATGTCTCCTGGGTTCCAGGAGACCCCAAGTGTCGCCAGTCACATTTACATAACAGAAATTCCAAGGGCCATGGTTAGAAAAATGGCTCAGGGAGACTCTGAATTATATCTTTCAGGGAGCATGACATCCCCAATACAGATATTTTCATGAATTTTACATTTTCAATGCATTGCAAGTTTTAGAGATTTATGTTAAGATTGTTGGTTTTTTTTAAGATTGGGTTTTAACAGAAGAATCCCTAAATGAGGTTGCTATCTTGCTCTTTAAAAAAAATCTTGATAGTTTCAACTTCTTCTTTCATGAGTGTCTAGTAACTATTTTCTCCCAGCCGCTGCATAAATGCATTTCTAGATATATTTTATGTCTACCTTTCAATTGTGCTTCACTTTTTTCAGTAAATCCACTTATCACAACACACTGAAGTTGCTGTGTAAATGCCTGGTTTCTCTCTCCCATATGAAGCAGCTTGTTTGGGGGTCATTTTTCATTACATTTTATAGCAGGTTGTAGTGCCCCAGAAAACAATTTGTAAGTTTATACCTCAGCTCTTTTCTTGCTTAACTTCCATTGGATTTTTATAGTTCAACTTTCTTAAATGTTTTATTTTATTTTCTCTCACACACATACATATACATAAGAGGTCTTACAGAATGTGCACAAATTTCCAGTAAGGACCAATTTAGCAGCTTGGCTTATAAGTAATTTTTTCTAAAAGTTATCATTAGCAAGTGAAATTATTTCACCATTCATGAACAATTATTGATCTAAATATCCAACTGGAGAGAGAGAGAGAAATCAAACAATTGTTATTAGATCCCCTGTTTCTTCCACCCCATTATAATCTGCTATTTCAAAATTAAGAATATATTATGTTTGGACTTTCTTGAAATTTAAAATCTTGAGAGAGTTGTCAAATGCAATGTGTACTTCATTTTTAATATAAAATTACATGTACATATTATTGACGGCCATGTTTTATATAAAATACCCTATTTCTCTTTGTTTTCCCAGGCTCTAGGAGAGTGCCTGAAACATAATAGGTACTCCATGCATTTCTGCTAAATGGAATAATTGTTTTAAAAGCACATTGCATCATTTCATTATTGTTACTCATCCATTTTAGGTTAAGGAATTTGACACCAATTTTACATATGTGCAACAGTCAACTTTCTATTTGGAGCCAAACACTAAATATGTATTTCAAGTGAGATGTCAAGAAACAGGTAAAAGCTACTGGCAGTCCTGGAGTTCATCATTTTTTCATAAAACACCTGAAACAGGTGAGTGTATTTATATATTTAATCTGTTAGGCTTTCCTTCTGACCTCTGTCTCTCTTCTAATTATATATATTTTTTTCTTCTATCAAAATTTACAGAACTATTTAGGGCAAGTGGTAATACTTAAATTTTCATTTTGCTTTAATTTTGTTAAGGCTGACTACAGTTTATGTAAAGGTCCTCAAACATTCCTGGGCATGAAAACTACCTGCTGTGCATGTTCATCATCCCTCCTTCACAGGTCTCAGGTAGTGGGAATGGGGGGATACTCAAGTGTCAGCATTTCTTACAAACATCCTGGGTGATTGTGAGGCACATAATAACTTAAGACTTTGCTTTGAAAAAAACATTATTAAGAGTTACATTCAACTCTTTAGGTCAGACTGATAAAATATATTCTTTTAGAAGAATTTCTAAAAGAGATACAAATCAAATTGTATCAATAAATATTGATTACCTACTATATACAAAATAATCAGAAAGAGTTAAAGCACTTAAATATGAGATTATTCTCTTCTCAATAAAATCTAGTTGAGCTGCTGTTTATCTTTAAGTATATATTATTAATTTAATATTCTAGTCATTTACACATGTAATTCAATAAAATCTTAACCAAACAGACTTCAATTGTAAACAATTGAACAGAATTCAAAATAAAATGAATCTATTGTAACTGTCATAAAATTCCATAATTGCCCCATTATACTGAAGATATCTCTCTACTATAGGTAGTTTATACACTAGATTTAATTTTTTCTTTTCAGAACTAAAGAACTTAATTATAATCACGCTATTGTTATTAGCAACTTTATTATAACATCTTGTAATTGTGTCTTATGTTTTCAAAGCGCTTTACATGCATTATAAATATTGGTGACCACATATAGAGAAAGCAAAGACCCAAAGACTGGCTTAAAAGTTCTTTTAGCACCTCTTAAAGCCCAAATCTTAGGAACACATTATTATTTTTTTTTAATAATTTTTTAATTTTTCAATTACAGTTGACATACATTATTTGCTTTGAGTGTACACTCTAGTGATTAGCCATTACATAAGTGATCATCCGATAAATCTTGCACCCATCGGACACCATACATAGTTATTAGAATATTATTGACTATATTCCCTATGCTGCACTTTACAGCCCCATGACTATTCTGTAACAACCAATTTTTACTTCTTAATCCTTTCACCTTTTTCATTCATTCCCCCAACCCTCCTCCCATCAAAATGTTCTTTGTATCTGTGAGTCTGCTTCTGTTCTGCTTGTTTGTTTATTTTGTTTTTTAGAGTCAATTGCCATTTTATTCTAATTTTGATCTTTTTTCCCCTTTCTTCTTAAAAATGACTCTTTAACATTTCATATAATACAGGCTTGGTGGTGATGAACTCCTTTAGCTTTTTCTTATCTGGGAAGCTCTTTATCTGTCCTTCAATTCTAAATGGTAGCTTTGCTGGGTAGAGTGAACATAGTTGTAAGGTCCTTTTCATCACTTTGAATATTTCTTGCCAATTCCTTCTGGCCTACAAAGTTTCTGTTAAGAAATCAGCTGGCAGTCTTATGGGAGCTTCTGTGTAGGTAACTAACTGCTTTTGCTTCTTTTAAGATTCTGTCTTTAGTCTTTAACCTTTTGCATTTTAATTATGATGTGTCTTGGTGTGGGCCTCTTTGGGGTCATCGTGTTTGGTACTCTCTGCGTTTCCTGGACTTGTAAGTTTATTTCTTTTACCAAGTTAGGGAAGTTTTCCGTCGTTATTTTTTCAAGTAGGTTTTCAATTTCTTGCTGTCTCTCTTTTTCTTCTGGCACCCCCATGATGCAAATGTTGATATCTTTGAAGTTGTCCCAGAGGCTCCTGACACTATCTTCATTTTCTTTTTTGATTCTTTTTCTTTTTGCTGTGCTGATTGGGTGTTTTTTGCTTCCTTAAATTCCAAATCACTGATTTCATTCTCAGCTTTATCTACTCTACTGTTGGTTCCCTGTAAATTATTCTTCATTTCAGTTAGTGTATCCTTCATTTATGACTAGTCGTTTTTTTATGCTGATGAAGTTCTCACTAAGTTCATTGAGCATATTTTTCTATGCTGGTACAATAGCAAAAGGTTAATTAAGTGGCTGAATGCAGGGTGACTTCAGGATAATAAATAATAATAGCTAAATTTTATTGGATGCTCTCTCTGTGTTGGGCACTAGGATAAGCATTTTACACATGAACTTCCCTTTATTCATCACTGCAGGAGTGTAACTATTATTCCAGTTGTGCAGATGAAAAAGATATGAGACACAGAGAGATCGAGCAGTTTTGCCAAATGTTACAAAACTGGTAAATGGCAGAGCCAGGGCATAATGCAGGCTGTGGGATTTTAGCACCCACACTATAGCTCTGCTGTTTCCTTCCTAAGAGACCTAGGAGGGCCCCGTGTCAGCACCCCCTCAGCCACCTAACCAAATCCCCCTCTATACACTAGTTAATAAGAAAACTATGCCAACAGCACTTCATTTTAAGTGTAATGTTTGTTATGAAAATGCAAACACATGAGAAAAGAGTAAACCATAAGATGCTATTAATTATTTCTACTTTGGCATGAATACAAGATGTGAAAGCAGATTTGGATTAAGGTGGAGAGAATGAAACCGCAGGACTCCAGGAACCTTGGGATAGGGCAGTCTGAGATGAGGAAAAGTTGGCCTTGGCAGAGACAGGACCACCAGAGGGCAATTCATGTTTTTCCAGCTGGTCCTGGTTCAGTCAAGTTTCTAGAAAGCAGTGCTTCCCAGAGTGGACCATCTGTATTAGAAATACTTGGAAATTAGTTTCAAATCAGATTCCTCAGCCTCTAGTCAAGTGATACTTCTGCAGTAAAGTGTAAGAACCACTTCATCTAGAGGTTAGACACACCCTTTAAGAGGGACAAGTGTCATGAACAACAATGTTGGGTGTGGGCAGAATATACAGGGAGACCAAAGAGCACAATCAAGTGGGGTTTATTCCTGGGATGCAAGAATGGTTCAACATATGCATATCAATAAATGTGATACACCACACTAACAAAATGAAGAATAAAAATCATATGATCGTGTCAATAGATGCAGAAAAAGCTTTTGACAAAATTCAACATCCTTTCATGGTAAAAGTTCTCAACAAATTAGGTATAGAAGGAATGTACCTCAACATAATAAAGACCATTTTTGACAAGCCCACAGCTAACAATCATACTCAATGGTAAAATGCTAAAAGCTTTTCCTCAAAGATCAGGATGCCCATTCTCACCTTTTCTATTAACACAGTCCAAACTAGAGCAATTAGGCAAGAAAAACTTAAAAATATGCAAATTAGAAAAAGAAGTAAAATTGTCTCTTTTTTACAGATGACATGGTCTTATATACAGAAAACCCTAACATCTCCACCAAAAAACTATTAGAACTAACAAATTCAGTAAAGTTTCAAGATCAAAAATCAATATACAGAAAAACCCAAAACCAATTGCATTTCTGTATACTAACCAGGAACTATCAGAAAGGGCAATTAAGAAAACAATCTCATTTACAATAGCACCAAAACCAATAAAATACTTAAGATTAATTTAATCAAAAAGATGAAAGACCTACCCACTGAAAACTATAAGACTGATGAAAGAAATTGAAGACACAAGTAAATTGAAAAATATCTCATGTTCTTGGATAGGAAGGATCTATATTAGCGGTGGTTTTGGAGGGGAACAGAAAAGAGTTGGCATTGAGAATCTCAGGCCATTATCTCTTATACTATCTGGTCATCTCTCTTCTTTCTCTTCCTCCTGCCCACTGCTTCACTAGTCACCCCAGCCCACTTCAGGAGGCTGGAATCTCCAGAAGCACCGGATGTGAGACCATTGTCCTAGTGAACCATGCCATCCCACATTACTCCTCAGCCTAGACCCTGCCCTGCCTTTGGATGTGAGGTTTCAGCTGAGATCCCGAGAACCCAAGGCTGCTGAAGTTGGTGCTTCTAGACCACCAACCTGGAGAGCTGTAAAAATTCCTGGTGTCTATAAGCAGTACTGCAAGAGCCCCAGAGGGGAAAAGATAATTTGTCAGTACAGAAAATCAACATTGAAAATGTGAAAATCAGTTTCCTAAATTCAGTAGCACTGATATAAAAAAGGTGAAAAGAGGACTTCCAGACAGGAATGTTTTCAATTCTGCGCTGTAATACAGATGCCTTTATAAAGACAGAAAGGCCCAGGCTCTGTAATCTCTTTAATGACAAGTCAGAGGCCTGAGGGAAGGGCAGTCACATTTCATACATAATGACTAATTAATTTGCTTGAATTGCTACTTGCAGTAGAAAAGTTTCCCAGAGAAATCATATTATTCTTTTTTATTTTTTGACAATTCTCCAAAAGTATGAGCAAGATATTAAACCACATTATATTTTGTTCCCACAAAACGCTATTGGTTGTTGCATTACCAATGACTCCATAAAGATTCTCATTAATTTTTCAGGACTTCTAATGACTAAAAGAAAAATAATACATAAATGTTATAGCAATGCAGCTAAATATAGATGATATTAAATATAATGAAATTAGAGGGTGGCACACAGAATGTACTTTTCAAAAATTCTGCTGTTTCTAATTAGAGATTTCTGATTCATTCATATTGAGATGGATTATAAATTTGTAGATTCATGTTTACTAAACTGGGTTAAACAGATACACAATGTTCCTTAACAACACACTAATCATTTTAGACTCTTCATCTGCATTTATTTCTTTTTCTTTGGGTCCTGTACCTAATAAACCACTGGAGTTCTGTAGAATAAAAAAATAAAAAATAAAACCACCTCAGAAAGCTTCACAATCTCTCTGAGGTTTGCAACCCACTGATAGAGACTAAAGATTATGCTTTTCCATGAGGAAGTAATAATCTTCTGTATTAGTTTCCGCTGCAGGTATTATGAGTTATCACAAACGTAGTAGCTTAAAATTATACAGATTTATTCTCTTATAGCTCTGGAGGTGAGAAATCCAAAATCACTATCACTGGGTTAAAAACAAGGTATCAGCAGGGCTTCGTTACTTCTGAAGGCTTTAAGAGAGCGTTTGCTCCACTGAGGCTCCCACAGTGGAAAGCCCCACCTGCCTCTTACCTATTTTAGGATGCCCACAAAGAAGTATGTCCTGGTGCTGGGCAACTACAAAAATGGCAAATGATCACTAGACTCTTTCAAACTCAAGAATAGGTACATACTTGAGAGCAAGGCTGCACTTTTGAAGAGTCTTAAACCACTGGGTAAAACTTGGAAGTTGCTCATTCCTGCGTATAAAGTTTTGCTACACTTTGACATCAGACCTCTGGATGGTCCATGTCCCTTAGGAAAATTTCCTGGGTAGCTGTTGAGTTTTACCTTTTCCTCTTCTTGCACTTTCTCTTTAACAACACGATCGCCACACATGTATTTCTTGCCTTCTTCTCCCTCTATGTACCAAGTACTTACAGCCTAGGAATAGAAGCATGAAGATAATTCCTTGAATGTGTCTAGACACACACCCCTGTCTTTAATATGCAAGGATGACATGATAACCCATGAAATGATTCATTGTTTGACTTGCTTTTCAAGGTGTGGTAGTGAATTTGTCCTGACAAATCCTTTTCTCTGCCCTGGGCAACTGGTGCATATTTGCTATGTCTGGCCATTGCCTTTTGCTTTGCCACTGACATGAAGTAGAGTTAAATTTCTACCCTTGGCCCAATAATGTTGAATTCCAACCATAAAGCTAAACTGGCCTGGGGAGCTCACACTTAAATGCTGTGAAACAGCTGAATTGATTAGAAGGAGACTAGAAAGAAACCAAAAGGAGATGTTTATATTTTAAGAAAAATAGACTTGAAAAAAAATTCCAATAACTTGAAGAACACACCCTTTGTCTCTTTTAATATGACTCCTCTTTCTTGAATATCTAGAACCTTCTGAAAGAAAGGTCTAGAAAAAAAAGTCCCTGTATCAGCTCTGGTCAAAACCTTTATGATGTGAACCTTGGTTAATGTATCTTTGACAGCAAGATCAACAAGGGAAAAGGTAAATTAAGGGGCCTTACAAATGTCCATATCCTATGGCTCAGAAATTACACTTATAGAAAGAAATCTAGTCTTAGAAGATAAACAGAGATATGGAAAGGAGATTTATGTACAATGATATTTATCCAAAAGCTAGTTTTAATGGTAAGAATTTGGAATACAATCTAAAAGTACCATAATAGCAACAGCACTTACTAAGCTTTTAATTTGTGTAAGGCATGGTACTAAGTGATTTATATGAATTATCTCATCAAATCTCACAAGTGCTGTTAATATTCAATTTTACAGATGAAGAAACTGAGTCACAGAGACATTAAGCAACTTGCCCAGGGCCATGCAAATCCAAGTAGTAGATCCAGACTTGACCTGAGCCTTGTCTGAGTCCAAAGCTGGTGTGTGAAACAAATACAGTATGAAATTGATGAAATATTAAATTGTCATTAGTGATGATTTTGACAATTTTTAGTAAAATGAGGAAATGTTCATGATATAATATTAAATAAAAAAGAAAAACAAGACACGACATTTAGTAAAGAGCATGATCTCTACTAAGGTTCAGATATACACAAGGATTGTTAACAAATATAAAAATAATTGTTTCCAGTTTGTGAACAAATATAAAATGGTATTTTCTTTTCCATACTCTTTGATACTTTTCAAGCAGCCTACAAGTAGCATGTATTGCTTGTATAATCAAGGAATATAGTTGGTTTTTGGAAGAAAATCACTCTCGGCTGGAATATTCTAAAAATCAGTGCTAAATGGAGTGGCCCAGCCATAACCCACTGTGGTGGGGTTCAGAGCCCTACAGGCCCAGGCAGTCCTAATACACCGCGGCCAGCGCCCAGCGGAGCCAGGGCCAGGTCTCAGCATGGGAGAGGCTGCTTTCAGGGCTGGCTGAGCCAGCCTGAGCCATCCTGCTGCAGAAGGGAAGTTACTAATTAATGGGGCCAGCGACCAGCAAAACTGTGTGTCAGAACTGGGTGGAAATTTTCACTCTGTGACTTCTACCTGTGTGACTTTGGGCAAGTCGTTTATTTTTTTTTATGCCTTTGTTTCCTCATCCATAAAATAAGAGCAATGGTGTTATCTACCTGATTAAGTTGTCGCGAGGATTAAATGAGAGGAACTAGGTAAAGTCTAGTACACGACCTGGGACATAATTCGTACTCAATAAATGTCACTTAAAAAGAATAACAAGCACTCTTTGGCCCATGGTGGATGTAGAGGGAAGGGCTGAGGAGACCGATTTGACATCATCCGTAAGAAACAGATGGGCTACATTATTGCTAAAACCTTTTGAGCAGATTTGACGAAATTAGGCGGGTGTTTGGTAGGCCCAAAAATGTATGTTATGTTTCTAGTTTTGGCCAAGTATAAGAACCTACATTTTTTGTTTGAAACCATTGTAAATTCCCTATGAACACATTGTCTTCTATAAGACTAACTCTAATATCCAATGTCAGTGTGTATAAGTTATATGCAAATTTTTACCAAAGTAGATGATTTGGGTTTTCTGAGTATAGTCAAGGATACACTGTGAGAGTAATAGGCATAATTTAATATTCTGTTGCAAGGACAGAATGGTGGATATAACACAACAGACATTAAATAAATAATAATAATACCATAAGATTTTTCTAGCACATTAGGCAATACACTGATGATTACAGCTCATGTAAATAGTTTTTCAGTCATAAAAGATGCGTGTATATCATTCTGTGTTTGTGTTTTTGTATATTAAAATACTTGAAAATACTATAAATTACTAATAGCAGGTAGATTACAGGGATGGGATTAGAGATGGTTCTTTTTCTCTCCCTTTTACTTTCCCTGTTGAATTTATTTTCTCTTATTGTAGTTACTGCTTTTATAACGAAAAAAATGATAAAATCATTTAAGAAGAAATGACCTGACCACTTGGTGGCAGTATGCCATGAAGAATCTGGTCTATGTGGCTTCATTTCAGTCCTACACTTAAAAGTTTTGCCGCTGTCTTGATTTCTTCTATAACAATCTTGTTTATAAATTGTTTTACTTAAGATATGTGATTCTTTGTGAAATTACTCTCTGATAATTAAGGCTCTCTTTTAAATGACTTCAATGTAATTTAAATTAACTAATCTGTTTGACTTGAAACTATGATAACAAAAGACCCCAAAGGAAGATCATGTTTATTCTCTATTGGGGCTAATAAAGCCCTACTCAGACATGAAAATTATTTTTCAATGGTGCAAATTATAGGCTTAGAACAATTTTCAAGATTGTTTTCTGTCGGCTGGGAAATCGTGTCCTTGAAGTCACCTCTGGCAGCTTTTAATCATCATCAGTTTCATAGACAAATAACCACCTGTAGTTATACAAAAGAATTATATTAAACTGTATTAAAAGCCAACAGCAATATATATTCTTAAATAAAAATGGTGATTTTAAAATAATGAAAGTGAAAAAAATAATCCAGCAACATATGCTATAAATGCATGGTTTTGCCAAATTGAAAATTGTGTCACATTTTAATGCTATATTTCTCTTAAAATTTCAAACTAATATAGATGCAGACTCCTGCATGGGCTCCCTGAGAATGAACAAAAGCTTATAAAATACTAATTTAGATGAATAAACCTGGCTGTTGGCCATAGGGTATAACCTTGCTCCCTCAGAGTTCGATGGAACCGCATACTTGGAAACAAAAGACTTCATGAAGCATTGAGAAGCCAAAGAGAATTTCTGATTTGTCACAATTCACAGTGAAACATTTCCCTCTTGCTGTGGAGAAGCCAGAATAAAAACACAGGAAAGAATTTTTGGCTTTTCTAATGTTTTCATCTTCTAAAATTTCCTACCCATTTTTCTTAGAAAACTAGTCTTCAATTGAGCTTGTGCTGGCACCCAGATCAGCCCTTTCAAAAATTTCCAAAGACCCATAGGAACCTTTTTTATTGGAACTCTGATATTTTTCTCAAAGAGAGTTGTCTGGGCCACATAGCTTGTTATACAAGTGTGTGATATCTCAGTGGCAACTAAGGGCACCTCCAGTCGTGATTTCCCCCTGGCCTCAAAAGTAATTTTGTTTTTTTGAAGAATTTGAACACTGAAATCAGAATGACTGAATAGGGGCTTGAGGCACTCTTGGAGATCCAGGGCTTAGAACCATTTTCAGGATTGTCTTCTGTCAGCTGGGAGAATCGTGTCCTTGAAGTCACCTCTGGCAGCTTTTAATTATCAGGAGGGAAGAGCTGGGTAAGGAAGCTCCAGGACTCTGGAGTTCATACTGAAAGCGAGTTCACAGCCACGGCTGCTCACCCCACCCTGGTCAGAAGCTTTCATTAGCAGTGTCCTAACAACCTTTATGACTAGACGGGGCTGGCCAGGATCCTTGCCAGCAGGAAAGGAGCAGAGGGAGGTCATTAATGGCATTCTGCCCCTGTGTTACAGCCTCAGAGTGTCTACTAATCAAAATTGGGCTTATATGGTGGCAAGAGGTTGCTCACTAACAGCATCTCACAGATTGTGCAAAGGCAAAAGTGACACATGGTGGAAGCTCTTAAGGAAACCTAAGTTTTATTGCACCATCTATTGGAAGGAATCAAATAGACACCAGATATTGTACATTTTTTCTGCCTCAGTGAATGAAATAAAGCTCCTTGGTATTTGTTGCCTATAAGCCTCATAAAATTAGTGGACACACCTTGAAGTTTTACAAACCCTGAGTAGTTTTTATTGTTTTTTTTTTCATTGTTTCCTCCTTTGGGATTTACCCAATTAAATAAAAAGAAGAAAAGACACAATCAAAGGCCTTCACTTTTATTCCATCTTTCAGGACTATAAAAGTTACTGATTTACTTTAATCATCTCCAAACAAGTAAAGAAACTCTCTTAGGAAACTGGGTAACCTGAGTGCAGTATATAAGAAGCTGATGCTGTTTTCTTTCTGTTTAAGTTCCCCTGGTCACACTGAAATCATTCCAACACGATACTCGGAATTCTGGGCTTCTAATGGCTTCCATCCTTAAAAGACACCTTACTTCTGGTAAGAAAATACAATTTGGGTTTTTCTAGTAGACCTTACTAATCATTTGTTTGAATTCTCCATACTGAAAAAATTATGTGTCAGGCATAAATTTCTTGATAAGAAGATTAGCCATATGCTTTCTATAGTAGCTAATCAACAAAGATCTGCTTAAAATTGAATTTAAAGAATGATGTAGATGGATTTTGCCAGCTTTTGTTCTGAGTTGGATACATTTTCATTTTAATTGGTGCTGGGGCTCAAGACCCTAAAACTTCTTTCTAAAAAATTTCCACTATTTCAGTGTCTGCCATATACTAGGAGTTTTATATACATTATCTTTTTCAATCTTCAAAACAACCTGGTGAGATAAGTGTTACGTATCTATTTTATAAATGGGAAAACTGAGGCTCAGAGAGGTTGAGGAACTTGTCCAAGTTCACACTAAGTGACAAACTAAAATTCAAATCCTGTTTTTAAAATTCTGAAGTCTGTGCACTTTCTCTTGTACAATCAAGATCCTATTTTATTTGTTAGTATGACTCAAGATTTTCCATTGATGAGCATAGCTAAATATTTTAGGCATAAAAAGATATTAGATTGGGTTATAAGTTGTTCAATGGGCAAATACAACTCTAAATAGAAATTTTAAATTAAAAACTTTAGGCTATTTCACTATTTCACTACTGACCACGGGGAGACCACTTATCTTCTTGCATAGAAATCTTTGCAGATTATATTGACATTCTTTGAACTTATCATTTATGTATTTAACAAATATTCACTAAGCAATTACTATGTGCCAGGCACTGTTTTGGATGCTGGGGAATTTGCAGTGAAAAACATGAACAAAGTCCCTGTCTCATGAAGCTTCTATTCTAGATAGATGGAGGGGTGGGGGCTGAGAAAAGCAACAAACAAAACAAGAATAGTCAGGTGGCAATAGATGTCATGAAAAAACATGAAGCAAGGTATGAGCACTCTGAATCTGTACATGTGAATCAATTATAAGCCAAGTGCTTAGGTTCAGTGCAGACCCCTAATTACAGATGCCTACACAGACCTGCACCTTGACATTTCTGTGGGAATTGTGGAGGCTCAGAACTCAGAGCAGCTCTATTAGACAGGTATTATTACCTCTATTTTACAGAAGAGGAAACTTGAGCTTCAGCAAGTTTATAATTATGCCCTGAGGTTACAGAGCTGATAAGTGGCAGAGTCAATTTCAAACCCAGGTATCTCAGGTCACTCTGCTTTATCCTCGTCCCCTTTGCCGGGGTCTTATGTTCCTGTGGGGATTCTCTATCTTCCTCCAGGCACTAATGCCCAAGGGCATGTGGCAGTCAGCACCTTCCATTCATTGCATGAAATCTTCAGCAATTGTGTTTTAGTCCTAGGAAAACAGTAATGTCATTTCCCAAGGGAATTTGAAGTAATCTAAGCCCCTGACCACCAATTGGCTTTGGGAGAGGGGTTGGACAGCCTGGAGACTCCAAGTGTATGGTAGGTGCAGCTGGGAAATAACTAGAGAAGGGCCAATACAGTGTCTGCCACATAAGTACCTGATAAACATTTGCCAAAGGGAGGGAGGAAGGGGGATGGAATGGAGGTGAATACCCAGCATGGCTCAGAACAAACTCCAGTGTGATAAGTCATTTCTCAATTGCAGTCTTTATTTGAAAATAGAAAATAGGGTTTTACATGTACTAGGGAGAAAATGTGATGATCTTGGTAGGTAGCACATGTTGAATATATTATACTGATCATTTAAAGACTTCAGGGGATTAATTCAACTTCGAAATGCAAGGAAAGCATGGTTAGCATTGATTTTAAAATGAAATGTGAGTGCAAGATGTATAACAATTTAAAATTTTTTCTTACATATATTGTTCTAAGTAGAATGAATGTTCTTTCTCAGCAGAAAAAAACTCATGAACAATAAATTTTGAAGTATGGTGACAAGTTGTGTATAACTTCTGTCTCACACAAAAGGTTAAAAACACATACAGCAAAACCTCAGTTGTGATTGTGGCCAGCTTTAGACTCTGTTACAAGCAATTGAGAATTCTCACTTGTGTCAGAAAAGCCAAATGAGGTTCATCACTAAGCCTTCTTATATGAAATATGCATCCACAAGCTCAGAAGAATGTCTAATGCTGACCACATCTGCTAGAGATGCACTTCTAGAAACCCACTGACATCAGATACGTGCAATCCCATTTCTCAAACAAAAAGCACTGTCATGCAATTTGGAAGGGCAGTCCTTTTACAGCGCAAGGTAAAGATTAATTTTGTTTCCCCCTTGCTCTTTTCCTTTGAGATCAATGACCTTCGCTTTGAGCAGAGCAGACAGAACAATGCTTCTGATATCACATGGACACTGATGCTTAGCTAAAATTATTTTTCTTTCCTCTCAGACAACAGGCAACAAGACATTGGACTTTTATCGGGAATGGTCTCCTTTGCTGTTGTGTTGTCAATTCTTTCTTTGATTGGAATATTTAACAAATCGCTCCGAGCTGGGTAGGTTTTTGCAGGATTTCTGTTTTCTGATTTAGACCATATATTTGAACCACCAAAATGTAGTTCATTCAGTTATTTACTAGAAAAATCCATCAACATTTTTATTCAGAGAAAGGAAAAACAAAAGGAACAGTATTTAATGGGTACGTACCTATGCCAAACTCTTTACAAATGTCATTCATTGAATAATCCTCACAATGGCCCTGCCAGAAAAGCTCTATGGTCTAATTTACAGATGACTTACACAGGTTAGGTGGTCAGCTCAAGGTCACTGAGCACTAACCAGAAGTCCAGACCTGGCTGATACCACAGCCCATGGACTGTCTTTCACTACACAGCCTTCTCACTGCGCCCTCAAGTTTATCTACAGTGCCTGGATTCTTTAGAGTGGTTAAGTCATATTATAACCTGCCTCAGATTCTACCCACACAAGTCCCCTGAGTCAGTGTGAAGAGAAGTGTGACACCATCTGAAATCATCACTTTGATACCATTCGTGTTAATGGTTTAGCATGCAGCCCCAATGCCCATTCTCCGTGGCCTTCTTCGATCATGTTTCCCCAGTATGGTATTAGTAAAGATCAACACCTAGTTATTTAAAAATGCAACTTTGAGGAAAGCAAGGCCTTTGATTTCCTAAATTTTACTAGATGCACTGAATACATATTTCTTTTTTAAAAATGTTTGTATGGATTTTTAGAGAGAGAGAGGAAAGGAAAGGAAGAGAGAGAAACATTGGCTCCCTCCTGCATGCCGCCTACTGGGGATGGAGCCAGAAACCTGGGCATGTGCCCTGACCAGGAATTGAACTGGTGACTTCTCAGTGCATGGGACAACACTCAACCAACTGAGTCACACCGACTGGGGCTGAATACATATTTCTAATCTGTTGTTTCATGTGGCAGTCTCCGAGTACATCCAGTGATGCACAAAGTTTGACACATATGAATATGCTTTGCCTAATTGGCACTGAGTTGCTTTTTCTTGCCATCACTTACTTCATGAGATAATCTTTCTTTCTTTCAAATTTATAATCAAAACACAGTAGGAAGATTTAGAATGAGCTATTTTAGATAAAGTATACTAGCGATTTTTTAAATTTGTGTGGGCTTTTCCTCAGAACTTAAGTGTTTAAATTACATATTAATAAACATATCCCTGCTACCCTTGAGAGGTGGGCGAATGAATATGGAACTTTATTTTCAGTTGTTTTAAAATATATTTGATGCCCGGCCGGGCATGGCTCAGCGGTTGATCGTCGAACTAGGATCCAGGTGATCGGGGTTCAATTCCCGGTCAGGGCACATGCCTGGGTTGAGGGCTCGATCAATGACTCTCTCATCATTGATGTTTCTATCTCTCTCTCTCCCTCTCCTTCCCTCTCTCTGAAATCAATAAAGATATATTTAAAAATATATATATATTTGATTATAAATCCCTTTGAAATATTGTAATATTCAAATGTATACCACATGCAAATATTGATATTTTTATTGTTATCCAAAGTAGTCCAAGTTAGTGTGAAATTTTAAATAACTTAAATTTGTTGCTAAGAATAAACTAAGAATTAACTTCCTGTTAATAATGACAAATAAGAAAATAGGACAATTCTGTGCTAATTTAATTATTTAAATAAGTATTATTTTTAAAGAGAAAAGAACAAGAGATAATTCCAATGTAACTATTATACATATGAGCAAATACTGTTATTTACTATAACTACACATTATTTATATAAGCTTTATTTCAGAAATAGAACTGGAAAACAGGGTAAAACATTTTAAATAATAGAACCAAAGGTGGGTAAATATATATATATTTTCACTGTATCAGCAGCTGGCATAGGTAGGTACTCATTAAATATATATATTCTCACTGTATCAGCAGCTGTATAAAAACTTTTCTATAATAGCATGAACTGACTAATTTGGTCTAATTTTAGGTATAGACAGAGTAGAAATTAGTAAAAAAGCTGAACCATAAAACATTGCATAAATATGTGTAAGCAAATTATTTTTACCCTACAATTCAAGATCAAACTGGGCTAGCAAAGTACATTCAGTCATTTTGGTTGTTACTTAATAAAGTCCATAAAGAAGTTGCTTCAACAGATGAACAAGCCTGATCTGTTGTTAACAGATGAATAGTTAACATGGAAAAATGTACAAGAGATCAGTTTAGTCTCTTTTAAGTTCCTGGTACAACCTTCTTGCTGTAAATGCAGAAAGTGCTTTCAACACAGTAGCAGGGCCAAGGGGTAGCTTTGGGGAAGAAGCGGGTCATACACAGCTTCTTCCTCTTCTTTCCATCACCCTACCCCAGTGATCCTGAATAAGTATGTAGCCTAAATAAAAAATGGTATTCTCACTGTGCTACAATACTGTAAGACAATTTCCCAGCCTCTCCCCCCCCCCCCCCAGGGGATTCCATCCACATAAAGAAAGTTTGGAGCCACCACTTTCGTCTCAACCTTATTTGGAATCATTACAAATTCAGAATTAGAGAAACTCAAATTATATGGTTTTATCATATAACATTCTCTTTTTTAATATATAGATATATATTTTAAATATATCTTTATCTATTTCAGAGAGAGGAAGGGGGAGAGAGAGAGAGAGAGAGATGGGAACACCAATGATGAGAGAGTCATTGACCGGCTGCCTCCTGCACGCTCCCCCTACTGGGGATTGAGGCTGAAACCTGGGCATGTGCCCTAACTGGGAATTGAACCTGGATCTCCTGGATCCTAGGTCGATGCTCATCCACTGGGCTGCGCCCGGCTGGGCATCTTTAATATTTTTCTGTGGTTATGGCCACCTTGGAAAGTTCTACAAAATATCCTTCAAGTTTTCCAAACTTTTCGACGCTGAGCTCTCATGCTCCTCACGCTCCTCATGCTCCTCATGCTCCTCATGCTCCTCGTGCTCCTCGTGCTCCTCGTGCTCCTCGTGCTCCCCGTGCTCTCCATGCTCCTCGTGCTCCTCGTGCTCCTCACGCTCCTCGTGCTCATCGTGCTCCTCGTGCTCATCGTGCTGTTCATGTTCCTCGTGCTCCTCGTGCTCCTCATGCTCCTTGTGCTCATCATGCTCCTCATGCTCATCATGCTCCTCATGCTCCTTATGCTCCTCGAGCTCCTCGTGCTCATTGTGCTGTTCATGTTCCTCATGCTCCTCGTGCTCCTTGTGCTCCTCATGCTTTGCCGTATCTAACAGATGGACAGCTGTCACTTCCAGGGTGCCTCGCCCACACATCTTGAGTCTAGTGTGAGTGTTTTGAAATGTTCCGACTCCTTAGAGAGAAGCAGAGCAATGGAGAGGAGAGAAGAATCTGAGAAGATTGACTCAATTTCCCACTTAACTATTTCAAGTAAGAGATGGAAATCTTGGCTCCTGCTTCAGGAAGTCTGATTTTGATTATGCATTCCATTCCAGTTGATTTCCTAATCTCCCATGTGACTGCCCACACCGATCCTAAAGTAAAATGCTTCTAATGTGTCATTTTGTTTTTTAGAATTAAAAGAAGAATCTTACTGCTAATACCCAAATGGCTTCATGAAGACATTCCTAGGATAAAAAACAGTAATGCTGTGAAAATGCTACAGGTAAACCAACACCAGCAAATAAAAACTAAATGGCAGAGTACAGTTCAATAGAGTAGAATTTCCATTCCAATAAATGAATGTGCATGCATATAAGCATAACTGGATAAACATATGTAGAAACAGAGTAATATATATCCCAAGTCGTACTTAAGAGATGAAAGAATGGAGTTAGGGAAAGAAAAGAGAAATAGAAGGAAAAAACAATGCTTTTCAATGCCTTGAAAGAAGGTGAAGAGAATAGTCAAAGAACATATATGCCTAGCCCATGGACACAGATAGCAGTGTGGTTAGGGCCAGAGGGAAGGGAAGGCGAGGTCTGGGTGGAGGGGGGCAAAGGAGAGGAAAATGGGGGACATCTGTAATAATGTCAACAATAAAGTAATAATAATAATAATAAATAGAGAAAAGTGAAGTGAAAGATTATGAGCTAGGTGCCAGGGTCACTTGGTGCCATGCAGTTGGTAGGTGTCTTCAGGGACCAAAGGAAGAGGGCCCAAAATCTCAATTGAATGAGCCTCAAAGACACAAAGGGATTTCCGTTTTAAGTGAAATTAGAGAAGCAAGTGGAGCCCAAGGAAGACACCACCTCACTCCTAAAACCCAATGGAATTTGAGAAAATAAGTGTGAGAGAACTGTGGGAGATGGTGTCATCAGGGGTGGGCCAGATTTCCACTTCAACAAAGAAGAGAAGGGTGAGCAGGGAAGACCCTGAAGATATATGGAACTTTGTTGGTGTTAGAGTGGAACTAACTTCTGATGATTACGAATGAAGGGAAGGAATTTGCCATGTGTGCTCCTCCTGCTTTCCAGTACTCTGGCCTGGCCATCAAGACACTTAAAACCTAGTTGGTGGGACAGGCACATTATCCGAGCATTGCAATGCAGTGATGTAAGTGCAGTGACAGAAATGAAGAGTATATTGAAAGATGAACAGGAGTTGCTCAGAAGAAACAGAACATTCAAAATAGAGAGGACAACATGAGGAACAGCACAGAGGTGAGAAGAGCACATTAGGTATTGCTTTATCAAAGGCTTTATCTGAGGAGTGGCTGGAATAATGTGGAATGGTGAGCGAGATGGGATCACAAAAGGTCTTATAGCTATGGAACTTCATTCTGTTGGCCAATAGTTTCCAAACTTAAAAAAAAAATAAATCTGTACTTTTAGCCTAGGAACCCTGTATTCAAATGATGTGAAGAACACGAGTATTTGTAAAACAAAGTGGCTCTATTTGGATCTTTGCCAAGCCTATTAATCAGCTTCCCGCCCCCATCTCCAACGAAGTCCCTAAGGCAACTGTTTTCAGCCTTGGTTGCATATTAGAATCCTGATGACCAGGCCAATTTCGGGATCTCTGGGGGATGGGGAGGCCTGGGGAGACCCAGGCATCAGTATTTTCCAAAGCTTCCCAAGTGATTCCACCACACAGCCAATGTCCAGAACACTGTTAAGGGGTTGAAAACCACTGCTAAAGACAATGAGGAGCCAGTGGGGGGTTTTCAATTGAAATAGACATGGTCCTAGGAAAGAGGCAGATTTAGGAGGGTCAGGGACACGAGTACAATGAGGTGTGGACAAAATGTCAATAAGCAAGGATTCACAGTGCTGACTGACTTGCAGAGGGTCTATAACATAAGGAGTGAAATGAGTCTGGAATATGACAAGGAGCAGGTCATTCATTGGTAATCCTGGTCCAGAGGTTCAGTTGAGAAGTGAATGGAAAGGAAGTGGGGAGTGAGAGCAGAGACATCTTATGATGAATGTGGACTAGAAGGGAAGTGAAGAAAGGGACTATGCTGACACGTGGTCAGCTCTCAAGTACTTGTGGAATGAATGAATAATAGCTCCAGAGGAGTGTGGAGTTAGAAGCATGTTTGTGCTAAATTAGACAGGCCTGGGAAGGATTATTACAGAGAGAGGGGGGAACTTGATTGAACAAGACTGTGAAGGGAGGGGATGGTCTAACTCTAAAGGAAAGAGGTGGAAAGTTTGTCCTGAGTGAAAGGTGGGACCTTTGTCTCTGGGTACATGGAGGAGAGAAAGGGTGTGGATATGGCTGATTTGGAAGGAGGTAATGTTGCCTAACAATAGAGGGGTGATCTAGACCAACTGAGCCCACGTATGCAATGAAGTACATCGTTAATTAACTGAAGGACAAGCATACGTTCACCAAACTACAGATAACAAATACTTGTCTTGCTATTCATTCCATTTAATAGTTCTATTTTGCTCCCCCATTCATTGTAATAGGGAATTGGCGACCTCTTATGGCTCAAAGAAATAGCTCTGATCTGTTGTGATCAGACCCTCTTCTTCCTTTACTGTCTTCACTCTGGAATAGTTCCCATTGGTCTTCTGTGTCTGTCACTGTGGTTGGACTCCCACCCACTTCCCCACTCGGTTGCCTACCTAAAGTGGGGAAATCACCTTCCACAGAATACAGCCACCTTGCATTCCTAGTTTCCTATAGTATGTCTAGTTCTTTTGGCTACATCTGACTAATTTGTAGAGGGTCCTTTAACTGCTATGGTGCCCCCTTATCCACGGTTTTGCTTTTTCTACTGTCAGTTATCTGTGGTCCAAAAATATGAAATGGAAAATTCCAGAAATAATTCATAAGTTTTAAAGAGCACCCATTCTTAGCATTTGTCCAGTGTATTCAGTCCATATTCAGTTATCCAGCAGGTCCCTTTAAATGTTTTCTGTAAACTAAAACAATGCTTTTTCTCCCCAGGAAAAGAGTGAACTTATGAATAATAATTCCACTGAACAGGTCCTATATGTCGATCCAGTGATTACAGAGATAGAAATCTTTTTCCAAGAAGAACACAAGCCCACGGACTACAGGAAGGAAAAGAATACAGGTTCCCTGGAGACAACAGACTGCCTGCAAAAGTCACTGCTCACCAATACTACAGTTGTATATATTCCTGATCTCAACACCGGGTATAAACCCCAGATTTCAAACTTTCTCAACGAGGAAAACCATCTCAGCAATGATGATGAAACAACTTCGTCAACTCTCAAACCAACAGTTGATTTCTTAGACCGGGGGAAAGATGCCCAGTTTAAAAAATATCCTAATTTTGCTCTTTCTGTCTCAAGTATAAATTCGCCAAGCAATACACTCTTTCTTGAAGAATTAAGCCTCATTTTAAATCAAGGAGATTGCAGTCCTTCTGACATGCAAAACTCAATAGAGGGTGAAACCACCATGCTTTTGGAAAATGCGTCACCCAGTGAAACTATTCCAGAACAGACCTTGCTGCCTGATGAATTTGTCTCCTGTTTGGGGATCGTGAATGAGGAGTTGCCATCTATTAATTCTTATTTCCCACAAAATATTTTGGAAAGCCACTTCAATAGGATTTCACTCTTGAAAAAGTAGAGCTGTGTAGTCAAAATTAATGTTGAGAAAGTTGCCCTGCAATCTGAAGTTGAATTTCCCCCTCAACATAAATTTAATTCTGCCCTATTTTTTTAAAGTAGAGCATTAAGATCCAAAGATGGAACATGCTTTATGGTCACAAAAGCACCAGCAATATTGGGGACACTTTCTGCATTTTTCAAAAGTATCAACTATATCTGTTTCGTTTTCCCTCATTGCAAGGCACAGAGCAGCTCTCTCTGCCGTATGAAGGATAAATAATACAAAATATACGGTAATGAAGAAAATGCTGAAATAGTTATTTAAAATTGAGACATTAATATTAGCTTGCAAGGGGAGAAGCAAATTTAATTTTCACTTTATTGCTTAAAACTCTCTTGAGTAGATAGAAACATAGCCCCCAACAACAAAATAAGTAAAGGGCAGAAACAGAGGAGCAATTAATTAGCATGTTTGCTGTATTATTTTTTCTACTACTTTCTATTCAGGTGTTAGGGATTTGATCTTTCCTTATTTTGATTACTGACTAAGAAAGTTATAAAACAGTGATGTGTGGAAATCATGAGATTGCTGTCTTCGTTCAAGTTAAGAGTGATGGCATTGTTCTGTGGTGTAGTTGGTGTATTAATTACATTATAGTAGAATTAATGAGGTAGCAGATGCAGGATTAGCAAGGCGTAATTTTTTTCATAATCAACTATGTATTAGATACATGTCAGAAAATTACTGTTAACACAGATATGTGTCTAAATACTTGCCACAACTTCCATTGCTCCATATCCCATATCTCCTGCAGACATCACTAACTGATCACCACATGCCTTTCTGCTGAGCCCTAAGGCGGCCCCAGAGTCAATCATCTGGACACAGTGCTTGTGAATGGCCACGTCAATAATGGCTGAGACTGGAGATGAACTCTACCTGACAACCAGGTCAATATTGAAAGGTGGGTGATCTTAGAAGTATGAAATGCATATTTTAAGCTGAGAATTGGTACCCAGAAGACTTCTCTATTGTGATTAATTTTTATGGTCAAGGGGAACAATTTTTTAAAGATCAGAACAATTTGAAAATAGGGTAGCTTACCCACTGAATTTTTCTTTGTCTTCTAACAGTTCAGATTAAATAGTTTAATTTTATTATGACAAGTCAAGCAGTTAATTAAAAAAAAGGATCAGTTGCCTACCATGTGTTTAGCACATGAACAAACTATTTAATTTTGTTTTTGGCTTTTTTTTTCTAAATAAAAAAGGAGACGCTTAATTTTTAAAAAGCTAAAAGCAGTTTGTCGTCATTGTGTCCCCATGAGGAGCATGAGCACACATCCTGGTTTTCCTGGGTTTTGTCCCAGTGTTAAATATTATCGGTGCGCCCTTTCACGCTCAGAAGCTTCCCGTTTGAGTGATAAATCACATGGTCACTCTATCTGTGAAGACTGTTTAATGTCCAGTGTGTAAGTAATTTATCACAAATCTCTCTTTTTTTGCATTGGCAATCTTCTTTATTTTGCTTTACATTATTTACTAAAGCCATTTTGTTCCAAAAATGGAACATTACCGTTCCCAGAGTAAACAACATCTCCCCTGCTGTGAAATTCTATTCTGTTTTTCCTAACATATGCGTATGTTCATTGGACTTCGCACGTTCTGAAAGTATATTTTAAATCGCCAGTGAAGTGCCAGTATTAAATATCTTGGTTTGTAAAATGACCATATGCCTTTGCTTTGTTCTTCTCCAAAGGGAGACTAATGAAGCAGAGGGCATTTGAGGGAGCAGTAACAAAAGGCTGGGTAAACCTTTGATGTGCACATGAGGATGACATCTGTTAACATGTGAAGATTATTTTCTTCGTGTATTTCAGTTTAACTGTAATGTCCCCCACACCAAAAACGCTTTTGTCCAGCTTAAAGAATTCCAGCATTATTTGCTCTGCATGTGCTTCCATTACCGCGAGCGAGCGTCTCCTTTAGAACTTCTCCTGCTCTCTGGAGCGGAAGAGGCCGCTTCCTCTTTGTATGGTGTCTTCCCCACAGCCACATCGCTAGTTAGCACAGAGCCAGTGCTGCTGGGCCCCACATCGCTAGTTAGCACAGACGACACTTCTAGGGCCGTCTTTGCCATTAGCCCTCATTGGTCCCAATGGACTGAAAACGGAAGCGATACCCGTAACAGAGGCAATGTGCCTACCATTGCCTTAACTCTGGGAAAATTTCATCTGCATCATCACAATGCAACCTTGGTAAAGGGGCAAGAGTTTTCTTTCTAGGATTCTTTTATTCAAGTATTATTCACTGAAGTATTGAATGTCCCTACTATGTGCTAGGCACTCTGAGCAATATGGATGTTAACAAAAGCAGCCAAGCCCATGCAGCCTTGGGGCTTATATTCTATGGGCAAGAAACACACAATTCTTGCAGCTAAGTCACTGCCCTCCGAGGAGCTTATATTTTAGTGGGGAAAGGGGTAAAGATAGGAGATGATGAGAAGCAGAAAAAAATAAAGAAGAAAAATGCCAGCTCATAAGTGCTGTGCAGAGAGCTAAAATTAGACAACGTAGTGGAGAGCAACTTGGTGGTCACCTTACACTGGGCAGTCAGGGAGAGTCTCTCCCAAAAGGAGACACTGATGTTGTCATTTGAATCACAGGTAGGAGCCAGCAGGGGAGAACCAGCTTGCCACTGATAAGTTTCTTCTATAGAAAAATTCGCCAGTGGCTAATATCTCTACTTCTTTCCCTCCTGTTCACGTCGCCCCTAACCCCACCCCACCCCCTGCCACCTCTCCCTTCCTCAACCAAAATCTTCTGTATATTTAGGGGACAAGTGTGTATCTCTTCATCTTTCCATCTAGCCCTTGGGCTTGTTATTAACTTTCTGAGTCTCACAATCTTTGTAAGTTGCTGCTTCCCAAGTGGATGTGCCATACTTTTTGGCATGGGTTAAGGAGAAGGGAGAAGAGAGAAAGAGGGAGGGAAAAGGCCCTGATGATACCATTGAGAAGGGAGAGGAGAAAAGAAATACAAAGAAAGAAAGGCAGGTTCACTGTCAGTAGTGCTGAAGCAAAATGGAACGTCATAATTCTGGACAATCTTATAACTAAGGGACATCCAATTTCCTCCTGGTCTAGTATCTTCCTTGCCCCTTGTCTCCCCACCTTTTTTTTAACATAGAAGCAATGGAGGAGGCACAGTTGAAGCACAGTTTGGGGTGTTTTCTTGGGGGGGGGTGTTATCCTTTTTAAAATTAGAAATGTGTTTTTACTAGACTTAGAAGTAATATTTGATGACATAAGAAGGTTTATGAGTTTTAGCATGTGGTTCTCAGGTAACATGGGCTGCTGTCTGGCCCTGCTGATTCAATCGGAGGGCGTTCCCAACTTCTTTTCTTATCTTTTCAGCCATTCTCTCTTTGTCATAGAAGCAGCACATGACTATGGCATAGGGCAGAGTTTTCATAAATAAATTTTAGCAACTGAAATGAAATCTGTTGCAGAAGCCCAAAATGTAAAACAGGTGAAAGCAAATCTGTTGAAACAGAGGTTGAAGGTGACGTCTGAAGCAGCGTACACAGGCAGTGTGAAAACCCAAGGCTCGAGGGGGTACTGTCCTCCCCACCTGGGTGATCTGGAGCCCAGCCAGCCTTGAGAAGCCTGCACCTCAGGACTGTATGGAACTTTCATCTCAGCCACAGGCTAATGGGACCACAACTCCCCTAAACCTTCCTACACCCTGAACGGCTTCATAAAAAGGAGCTTTCTCTTAGAGGTTGCTAGTAGAAGCAGTACTATATACAATAATTAACTTGTTTCTTTCCAATTACATTATCATAAATGTCTGGGTTTTGTTCAAGTTTATGTTCTTTTTGCGATTATTAAGAATAAAATATTGTGCTGTGAACATAATTAGATTTTATAACCCCAAAGATTGTTGACTTGTGCTGTGGTTTATCTCTTTCTAAAGTAATTATACCAATTATAGGAGGTGATGTTTTAATGGGTAATGTTATCCACTTGGCAGACACTATTGATTTAAAATAAAAGAAAGTGATTAAAAACAATTTATGGAGCTCTCTTGGGTAAAAGTATGAAACCAATATAAAATAATTGGATTCTGATTCATGGAGTGGATTGTGTACTAGTTTCTTGGATGCCATAGTTAAGGCAATTTTATAAGGAACTCTAACAAAAGTTTGATAGAATGTTATGTTTCTTTCCCACTGCTAAGATTACACCATTAAATCCCAATTAATGTTTCATGTTAAGGACTCCCTTAGCTATTTTGCTAATTTTACTTTTCAACCTACTCTGCATCTTTTTATCCAGAATTTCCATCAATTTTCTGAAGATGCATTTCCTTTATGCTTATGTTCAGGAAAACAACTTATTATTTAATTTTCATAATTAGCATTTAGCAACAAATTAAGAATTTTTTCTTAAATGGTTCAGTTTTGTTTAGGATAGTAAAAGAATTCTGGCCTAGCCTTATGAGAAGAAATAAAATTTTTTTAAAAACTAGACTAAGCAAGTGTTGGAGAAACATAGTTCTTTCCTGAGATCCTTGGTTCAAAAATTCAAGCATATCAAAATGCTGTTTCTAACCATGAAGGCATAGCTAACAGCAGTGACTCTGTCAAGCACAGGAAGGAAATCATAAATAGCAAACACTGGAACCCATGTGAGACACGGAAGTCAATAAGCCCTACTGCTTTCTTTTTGTTCACATTCTGCCAGAGAATTTATTAGAAGCGAGAGGGAAAGACTATAATAGAAAAATATTTAAAAGGCATTTTTTATTTTCAAGCTACACAGTAATTCATTTTTTAAAATGTTTTTAAAAAATCAAAGTGATATCAATATAAATGGAGTGAAAGGTGACAGTCCTCCCGCACGGCCCTGCTTCCCATGCCCCATCCCTATCATAATAATATGGTGAAGGAGGCTTAATATATGGTGATGGAAGATGATTTGACTTTGGGCAGTGGGCACACAATGCAATATACAAATCATGTATCATAGACATGCACACTTGAAACCTATATGGCCCTATTAACCAATGTCACCCCAATAAATTTAATAAAATAATAGTAATAATAATTCTCAATAAATCAGTGTTTTTCTTTCCAGTTTTTTAACGGTTAAAAATGTGGCACCGTTCTATGACTCGTTATTTTTGCCTAACAGTACATCTTGGAAATCTTCTCACGTTGTTATATATAAGCTTTATCTTACTCTTTTAATAGCTGTGCAGTATTTCATAGAACAAATCCATTATAATGCTTTTACCTATTCTGGATGTCTCCGTTGTTTCCAGTTTTTCATTATTATACCCATTCCTGTAATAATTCCTCTTCTCTACATCTTCGCACACATCTGTGAATTGGGGGCTGGGAGGGATAAATGCCTAAAAGGGTATAGCAAGCAGAGGAATACGAGGTACCTGAGTGGAGAGGCAGGAGATGTCAGGAGACCTGTGGAGCAAACAGGAGGTGAAGAAACAGGACTAGGAAGCCCCAAAAGCATGTACTTTCAGGTAGCACGGGACTGCTCTTGTTCATCTTGTAAACAGCACCAACCCGAAATTCCTATCACACTCCTGCTGCTCTGCTTTAGTGTTCAGAACTTCACAGTAAACATGAAAACTGCAATATATTCATTGGATACCAGCTGATGTGATATTTATTCCAAGCCCCTTATCTGGATTTAAACAAAGTTCAGTACTCATTCTACTTTGGGATTCAATGTAGAAGATTTATTTTATCTTCGTTGTTGAAATTGAAAATCACTTATATTTTCTTAAGTGAGGAGATTAGGATTTTAAGAAGCTGCCGGCTGCCAAATATTTGCAAGTCCATGTTTCCTTTTTTTAGTATGCATTGCACACCCCAGTCAATGTGCTAGTTTGGAGATTCCTTTTGATAGAATAGAGGCAGCATATTCAGAACCCTGTGAGGGACCCGCAGGAGCTTGCTAAAGCCCAGAGTAATGCAGAAAGGCAATTGTAATGCAAAACAAACGAACAAAAACAACAAACAGGCTTTGGAAATACAATATTTGAGAGATTCAACCTATCCTCATAACTTTAATGAGATAATGATTTTTAAAAGCACTCTTTAAAATTCTCATTTTTCCATTTTGTTTCTTTTGTTTTACTAAGCAACGAAAATCCTCATTTTGCAAAAATACTGCAGAAAAGCATGTAGAACTACAACTATAACCTAAACTTTCTTTTTTGATTTTTCCATTGAAGAGCTTGAAATAAAATCAAACAATCAGGGTTTTTGAATTTTGAATCTACCACCTGCCAAGTGTGTGACCTTGGACAATCACCAGAGTTGGATCTTCTCTCTCCTTGTCCTATTTTCTGGGACAGGGTGTACCTTGCTAAAGAAGATTTGACTGAGTTGAATATTCTCTCCTTCCTGAAATACTTTTTTTCACTGTACTCCAAGGACACCACAAGCCCATGACTTCTTTCTCTGACCACTTATTCTCAGCCTCCTTTTCTTGTTTCTCTTAGCCTCTCTGTCACATAAACATTGGAGGCCCCACAGCCCAGGCCTCGGTTTTCCCTTTGGTGATCTCGTCCATTCTTGTGGCTTTAAGCACTACGTACATGTCGTAAAAACAGATTATTCTGACCTCTACCGTGAACTCCAGACTCATACATTCAACTCTCTATCTGACATATCCTTTTTTTTTTTTTTAAATATATCTTTATTGATTTCAGAGAGAGGGAAGGAGAGAGAGAGAGAGAGACAGGAACATCAATGATGAGAGAGTCATTGATCAAGCCCGCAACCCGGGCATGTGCCCTGACCAGGAATCAAACCCTGATCGCCTGGATCCTAGGTCGACCCTCAACCGCTGAGCCACGCCCGGCCGGGTGACATATCCATTTGCACATCCTCATGGCCTGTGAGACCCAATAGGAGGTATCTCCCAAGCCTTCTTTTCTCAGAGATAGCCCCATCTCAGTCTACAGTATTGCCATTTTTTCAATTGCTCACAAATCTAGGTATCATCCCTTGACCTTTTTTGCTCTCACTCCTCATGTCTGCACTATTAAGAAATCCAATCTACTCTACCTTCAAAATATATCCAGAAATTAAATCACTTCTTACCACCTCAACTTGACCACCCCAGTTCAAACCACCATCATCTCTTGCCTAGGTTATTGCAAAAGTCTCCTAAGGTATTTCTTCAATAAAGTCACCAGATGGTCCTGCTAAAACAACACTTGTCCAAAACCTGCCAATGGCTTCCCATCCCCTGAATAATAGTAGTCCAAGTCACTGCAGTGACCTATGAAGCTCTATCTGGTTTATTTCTCCCTATCTCACAGGCCACCTCGTAGGCACCTCAAGGATTTTTGTCTTCCTTCTTTCTGGGATGTTCTTCCTCGAGACTGATGATTTTGAGGAGCTGCCCTGGAGCACTGATCTCTACTTTTAGATGAGACTGATGTTTTTATTTTTATTATTTTGTTTGTTTTTAGTTAATCCTCACCAGGGACATTTTTTCCATTGATTTTTAGAGGGAGTGGAAGGGAAGGAGACGTGGGGGGGAGGGGGAGAGAGAGAGAGACATTGATTCGAGATAGGCACATCGATCGGCTGCCGCCTGCACATACCCCATCTGGGGCCCAGAACAAGCCTACAACCCAGGTGCATGCCCTTGACCTCTGGGAATCAAATCTGGGACGCTTTGGTGGGGAGGCCAAGCTGATGCTCCAGCCACTGAGCAACACTGGCCAGGGCGAGGCTAATGTTTTAAAATCACTGTTATTGATCATACTGTTATTTGTATGTAAATTAATCCTAATGGATGCAATAGGTAATCAAAAATTATTTTTTCAAAGAATAAATGGAACACACCCCTATGGTGGTCATCTACTGTCTCTCCAGTTCCCCTTTCCTGGGAACTACTCCTTTCCTCCTATCCATGTTCTTCAGTGTCACCCTGGTCAGCTGGATGCAGATGATTGGTGTGAGGCCTCCTAATGCCAGCTAAGCCAGTCACAGGCCTTCCCCAGGACTTGCCTCTGGTCAAAACAATGGGGCTAAAGGCGCACACCTGACCTAAGCTGGGCCAATCAAAGATTTCTCCCAGGAACTTTGTAGAAGCAGAGACTCTCTCCATTGACAGCATTTTAGATGCAAAGTTCAGAAGCTGTTGGCAGTCGTGTTTTCTCCACGTGACCAGAATAAAAGGAGGGCAGTCTACATACAGAGAGCAAGAAAAATAAACAGATGAGCAGAAGGGGATGGAAAAGCCTAAAGGCATCTAAGTACTGCCTGGTTCTAACTGTTAATAAGATTCAATCACATTCACGACTTACAGTTAATGGGAAACCTTTATAATAGTCTTTTTGCTTAAGCTACTTAGAGTTGTTACTTATAATTGAGAGTCCTAATTAATACAACTCCCTAGACTTAAAAAGGAAGAAAAAAAAAAAAGCTTTGTCTTTTGCTCCCAGATTCTACATGATTTTCTTCTAATAATGATTAGCAATGATGCTGTTGGTTTGTTTTCTCTTGCACATCAGTTTACCTGAAACTGAAAGGCACTACTGCACAAAGGCATATTTGATGCTGTTTTCGGTAAATTGTTGCTGGAGTTAAACCTCAAGCCATCCTGACAGCTTCTCCCTACATCAACCTCTTTGCAATCACAGACAGAAGAATTGGCAATAAATGCAATTCAGCTTGAAGAAAACACCATACATTTTAAAAGTCAGTGAGCATTGGATTGCACTATCCGCTCACTGTGCATCCTAAGTGGAAGTCTAAAATGGAAACAAAGTTCTAATATTTTTATTTTTAAAAGTATTTATAATTTTCAGCTTTCCATCTCAACAACTACGCCTAGACGATGATATTGCAAATTATCTGAGAAGAGGACAATCCCTTTAAATTACGTGACTGACTTTCAGAATGTGAGTGAAGTATGGCTAACCAAAATGTTCCAGCAACCAGACACAAATTCTTTTCTGTGACTACGTAAACAAAAAATTTTTGCATGCTACCAACTTTTATGTGGTGTAGTATGTAAAAGATAAAGCTCCTTATCTGTGTTTGTGCAGAAACCAGGTAACCTTGTCATAAACTGGGGGAGAAATGACTTAAGTGTCACCTCCCACATTTCCTGCTGTGAACAGACTTAAGAGCCACTAGGTACCATAACCATTAATGCTCAAATTTGACAGAAACTAAATCTCAGTGCACAAACTGGAGGAAAAAAAATAACGTACCTGCGATAAATGGGTTCTACAAATTCACACCTGGCTTTTCCCATACATTGTTTAAGTTCCCAACAACTTTTGGTGTATTATTAGCATTTTAACGCTGAGGAAACTGAGTCAGACAGGTGAGGCATCTTGCCAGGGTCACCTCACTCATACCATGTGCCTATCTCAGCGCTGTGCCCAACTGTGAATTCCTCAAGGTAAGGAAGATGCTGTTTAAATTGTTTCTTTTAATGAACATTTGCCCTGCGAGACTAGAACCTTGGTAGTAATAATGTGTACATGCCAAGAATAGAGCAGTTACCAAGAGTATATTAAAGCCAGCAGGTGTGTATAATAGAGGAATTACTAAAGGCACACCTGTGGGACATTTTCAGATTCAGCAACAGTGAATCATTGAAAATGGCCTGACCACCAAATGCAGCACCTGATCTTGGACTGAATCCTATGCCAAGGACAAGAATAAGAGGAGATTTGCTGTCAAGATTATTAGTGGGGCATTCAACAAAATTTTAATATGGGCTGTAGATTGTTTTTAAAATGCTGCATCACTGTTAAATTTCCTTCATTTGATACCTGCACTGTGAATACTTAAAAACACATCTTTATTGATATGAAAACACATTGGAGTATTCTAGCTAAAGGGGCATAATATATGCAAGCAACCTCAGATAATTTAGTAAAGAAACTGTATCTCTAGAGGGAGAGAAAATAAAATGAGAGAGAGAGAGTACAGAAATGGCAAAATGTTAAAAATAGTCTGGTAAAGGTATATGGAAATTCATTGTATGTATTGTTTTCACAACTTTTGTAAGTTTGAAATTACTTCGAAATATAAGGCTAATAAAAAAGAGCACCAGGCTTAGATCCAGGAGTCCTGCATTTCCCATTACCCATCTGAGCGACATTTGTCATTTCACATAACCTCTCTGGACCACGTAAAATACAGAAATTATTTGTTTTAACTGTGGGTTGGCATTCCATTATGTGAATAAACCTCAGCTCGTCCATTACCCTGCATAGGGTAGTTTCAACTTTTTCACAATTACAAACAGTGCAACAGTGAGCAGCTGTATGCATTCTTCCTGTGCTCCTGTGCAAACTTATCCTAGAGTTGATCCACATGATCATCAAGGATAAACTCAAAAATGGAAGATTGGGGGGAGGGGAGCACAGTGCAAAAGGATACATTAATATGATTCCACTTGTGTAAATTTTCAGACACTAAAATACATGATAAAAGTACAAAAACATACACTGGATTAATATACAACTTCACCAGAGCTTACCACTAGGGGGCGGGAGAAGGAGGAGTAGGGTGGGCTTTAGTTATCTCTACAATGTTTTATTTCTTAGCGAGAGAGACAAAGGCAGAGAGACAGAGAGACAGACAGACAGACTAATAAAAGAGTTCAGTTAAAGAATCTCTCAGTCCCTTCCAGCTCTAATGGTTCATATTCGAGTTAGATTTGTAATCTAAAAGTTTATAACCTTTAGCCTACTTACGAGTGTGTGTAGAGTTAATTTAACAGAAATCAATACCTACATATTAAGAAAATACTGAAGCAGGCCACTGAGCTACCTACTAGGTAGTCAGAGATTAATAAAACATGGTTTGGAATGCTTTGCAGGAAAAAGGATTCTGCTGTTGTATTAAAGAAAAAGCTTGGTTAATTATTTTTTTGAGGAATTTCTGCAATAATTAAAGGAGGTAATGAATATGGGAGTAAGGACAGATTTAGTTAGAGAAATGCTTTCAGCTATTTATTCCTGATGTGAAAACAGGAGCTTTTCATTCTTAGCATTGTTGGCTCAGTGAACCGCCTAAGGAAGTTACACCCCAGAAGGGAAACATGTTATTATACATCGGAATTGACTGGTCCTCCATAATAGCTACAATGGAATTGCATGTATTGAAACAGCAGAAAAACACAAGCAAAGAGAAAATATTTTTGATCCAGGACTGGTATATCATTTAAAGTAAAACAAAATGGTAATTTGGTAATTATCCAGTGAATTTCTGCAACTTGAAACCAAACTTGGTAGTTCAAGCAAAAACTGTGTCTATTGCTGTGTACCTATGATTCCAGCAAACCAGATCTCTCTGCCTCTGAGGGTCACCTCATGTAAACATGAACAGAGAGTTTTTTTATTCATCAGGTCTCTTTTGGACCAAGGGCAGAAAACCTGACTCAAATGAACTGAAATGAAAAAGGAATTTATTGGGTCAAGTAACTAAAAAATCCAGGCGTAGACTGAACTGCAAGTACGCCTTGAACCGGGAGCTAAGGCTATGGCATCAAGACTCAGTCTCTCCCCATCTCTTGGTTTCTGCAATGCTGGTTTCATTTTCAGGCTCTATACGGTGGCCACTGCAGCTCCAGACTCAGGTCACTCTTACTGCTAGCAGTCCCAGGGGGAAAAAAGATGGTCTCAGCTGAGTTGTTCCTACACAAATTCCAATCTTTAGAGTATTTGGCATAACCAGTGTCATATGCCTATCTCCAAACTAATTAATCACTGTTGCCAGGGAATTCTCATTGGCCAGGCGGGTAACATGTTCACCAGAGGAGTCAGGATAGGGTTAGCTCTACTCTCAGCACACAAGCGGCATGAGGTGTTCTTAGTTAACACTTCTCACACTTTCATATGCATTAAGTGGCCAGGGGAACTTTTAAAATGCAGATTTTTAACTCAGTAGGTCTGGAGTAGGCCCAGAACAGCTGCATTTACAACAATCCTGGCCATAAGAAAGTCCCAGGGAACATACTAAATTGCTCTTTAAGGATTACAAGTGTAGTTCATTACAGGCTGGACCAGCTACATAAATGGAAAAGGCGAGTGCAAAATGAAAATGTGAGGCCCCTTGTTCAAAAATTATTAAGAATTTCAAGAAGGTGACAGCAGAGCATTAAACGAAGCACAGGGCTCTTCTAAGCTTGGGGCCTGTGCAACTTCACAAGTCACACACCCTCAGAGCCAGCCTGAGTGCTGGCTTCTGTTCTGATGCGTTTGTGGCCAGAGCAGGACGGCTGTGAATAGTAGGAGAGAGGCTGAGGCAAATCCTGTGGTCCTTCTCTGCTCTTCTCCCAAACCAATTCAGCATCATCTTTGAACAAGTGTTGAACAGTTATTTGCAAACCATCTCCCTGAAGGTGCACCAGGTATTAGCCTGCTTGTGGAGCCTATGTGTCTCAGTCCAACTCTCTTTAGAAGAGCCCTGCAAATGCTTTCCTCTCTCTAATGGCCGATAATTTTACTTCCATGTTAGGCTCGGTATTCTTGCTGTGTGTTCCCAAAGCACCTCATTTTTCCACAGTCATAGCACTTATCGCATATCACTTCTGTTAAAGAGTTTAGTTGTCTATCCTCCTTCCTGGACCGTAAGTTCAAGGTGGGTGGGAACAGTGTCTGTCTTGTTTATGTTTGTGGCCCCTTTCTCTAGAATGATGCCTGGGACAATGTTCTATAAGTATCTATTAACTGAGTCAACGATTACAGCAACAGTTAACACTTTTGGCATTGTCAGACATTTAAATTTTAGTCATTCCGGTGGGTGAGTGGTGATATCCTATTTGGTTTTAATCTGCATTTCCCTGATGACTAATGAGGTACATTAACAGACAAACACACCTGTCTGTGTGTTTATTGGCCTTATGAAAGCCTTCTGTATTAGTTGCCGAGGGCTGCATAACAAAATACTACAGACTGTGTGGCTTAAACAACAGAAACTTATTTTCTCACAATTTGGGGGCTAGAAGTTTGATATCAAATTGCCGGCAGGGTTGGTTTCTTCTGAGGCCTCTCTCTTTGACTTGTAGATGGCTGTGTTCTCACATGGTCTTCCCTCTGTGGTGTCTCTGTCCTAATCTCCTCTTCTTATAAGGACACGAGTCATATTAGGTTAGGGCCCATGCTAATGACTTCCTTTTAACTTAATTAATTCTTCAAAGATCTTATCTCCAAGCACAGTCATGTTCTATGGTACATATGAATTTGCAAGTAGGGGACACAACACATCTATCATCTCACATACTTAGTTTTTCTTTCTTTTTTTGGTGAAAACATTCAAGCTCTACTCTTACTAAATAATGCTCAACCCATACCAGGCATTTAACGAATTGTTGTTAATATAATGGACGGCTGAATCTTTCATGGGTCTTCACAAAGGACAAATGAGTATCCTCCCAATCTGACCCACCCTGCATTTCAACTCATTTCCCAGCACTCTATCCCATGAATCCTTATGTTTCGCAGAAATTGCTCAAACCTTCCCAACCTGCACTTTGACTCCTCACTTCAAACCATACAGTTTCATCTCCCTCGATGGTCTTTCCTTTGGGCCTGCCAAGTTCCTATTCATTCTTCCAGACCCGCCTCGAGTGTGACATCCTGTGTGACTGTGGTGATTCCCTTGGAATGAGTTGGTTTTCTGATTATTCCCAAGGCAGTGAGCACATTCCAAAATTTACCCTGTACATATGCTGTGTGTGTTTTTAAAATCTTTATATCTGTTTTCTTCACCAAAACTGGTGAAAAGACTGAAGACATGAAACTTCTACCTATATAGGTATTGTCAATATTTGCCAATTGGCACTGTAAATTGAATGAATGGTTGAATGGCTAACAAATGTTCAAATGTTGGCTTTAGGAAGATTAAATTGGCAAAAGAGTAATTAGGAGTATAATACAAAGGCAATGAAGACCTGAACTAGGATGCCAGTAGTGATGATAGAAGTACAGCGGCACCTCGGTTTTCGACCGTCTCCGCTGACGAACATTTCGGGTCCCGAGAGCTGTAAACCTGGAAGGAAATGCTCGGGTTTCCAACCCACCTCGGGAGTGGAACAGCCACGCGGCCTCCGCTGAGGGCAAGGCCCTGAGGCCCAGCTGTCGGCTGTGGATCCCCTGGGTTTCGAACGTTTCAGAGCCCGAACAGTCTCCAGGATGGATCACACTCGAAATCCGAGGCACCACTGTAGTGAGAATATCAAAATGGCAAGATTAAAAGAATTTGACAACCACACAAAAGTTAAGAAGAGAGGAAAAACAAAATTAAATCTAAATCAATTTTATTCAGTTATGTACCCCTTTGACAATCTAAAGAAAGCTAAGGACATTCATTCCTGAAAAAGAAATGCACATATGCTCATTCAAATCTTTTTGCATATTGAATCAGAAGATTCCTTCCTTAAACATCCTCCACTCAAGCTCACACACGACTCCTTTAAAGTCATAAGATTAACCAACCTATGAATGACTTGAAAAATAGCTTAGTGGAGTGAAGGAAAATTGGGTTTTGAGAATACAGAAGACTTTATCATGTGCATAGTTTTGAGTACTCTAGAGGGAGCCTTGGGGAGCGGGACGTGTGTAACTTCCAGCTGCTAAAGCATGCTGGAATCCGGAGGCGCTGCTGCAGGACAGCGAGTCCCTCAGTAGCCAGCTCAGCCGGGTGCTGGCAAATGGAACTCAACCTCTATAGGCCCTCGCAGAGTGAAAAAGGCCTGCTTGTGGGATGAGTATATGAAAGTTATGAACCCAAACAAGCATTTCCTTATGTGAGCATTAGCAGGTACATTCATTCACCTTGAATAACCAAGTTTACTGTGTAACGCTAACGGGCCACAGAGGCAGAGATGCTCATCAGATGGCTGAAATGGCTATTGGAAAAGAAACTGGGATTGAGATGAAGATTTGAGAGTCATTCCTGCTGAAGAGTGAATTTCATATTTCTCAGTATGAGGTTACCAAGTGCAATAGGCAGAGTTCTAAAATAGCCCATGATTCCCACTCCCTTGTACTCACACCTTTGTGTAAATTCCCTCCTCTAAAGTGTGGGTGGCCCCTGTAACCTGTTTCTAAACAAAAGATTATGGTATAGATGATATGATATCACTCCTACAATTATGTACCCTTTATGGCAAAGGTGAAGGTATTTTGCAGATGTAATTAACGTCCCAAGTCAGTTAACTCTGAGTTAATTAAAAGGGAGGTTATCTTGGTGGACATAATCTAATCAGATGAGCTTTTTAAAAGGGGAACTGAGGCTCTGCCTGAGCTCAGAGAAAGTCTCCTGCTGGCCCTGAAGGAGCAGCCACCATGAATTCTACAGTTGCATGGAAATTAATTCTCCCAACAACCCTGTGAGCTTGGAAGAGGACCCCAAGCTTCAAATGAGATCACAGCCCTGGTTGGCAGCTTGGCTGCAGTCTTATGAGACCTGAGCAGAGATCAAGATGAGCTGTGTCCAAACTCCTAACCTACCCAAACTGTGAGATAATAAATATATGTTGTTTTAAACTGCTACATATGTGGCAATTTGTGATGTAGCAATAGAACACTAATATACTCAGGAAAAAAGAAAATGAAGAGAACCAAAGAGGGCCAAAAATTCTGACATGTATATATCTATGTTTGAGTGACTAGGAAAGGAAACAGGGTCAGTAATGGGTGTTAAAAGGGAGGGGAGGTCAGGTGGTATCTATTTTGGGCTGCTATAACAAGAATACCAGAGACTTAAATGATAAGGGTGTTTGAGTTAAGAGTGGCTTAAACAACAACATTTATTTCTCACTGTTATGGAGGCTAGAAGTTTGAGATCAGGGTGCCAGGGTGGTTAGATTCTGGTGAGAGCCCTCTTCTTGGTTTCCTCACAACCAGACGGAAGAGCTTAGGTCTATTCACCCCCTTAAAAGGGTACCAATCCCATCATAGGGGCTCCACTCCCATGACCTCATCCAAACCTAATTACTTCCCAAAGTCCCCACCTCCGATGCCATAACATGAATTTGGGGGTGACACAAATATACTGTCCTTAGCAGGTGGAGACTTCTAGATAATAATATAGAAGCTGATACAGGAAGCTGTTTCTAACCCTAAACATGTAGAAATTATGATTATTTTTTAAATTGTTTAAAATACATAGCAAGCCAAAAGCAAGAAAGAACAATCCTATTTGCCAGAAATGAAGAGAGGCCCAAACTAAGAGCATGAAGTAGGAGCTAAAACAGAACAATTCACAGAGGTAAAGGAAGTAATTATAGATCTTTGGTACTAGAGTTTTAGTACTTCTGAGGAGACAGCAAACAGCCTCAGCCCATGTGTGATGGAGAACTTGAATAATCCTGTGAACCACACAAGGCTCAAGGGAAGCAGCGGGCAGAGGCGGCTCATCCCAGGCTAACCCCTTGAGCCTGTCCCCAAGACTCCCTTTTCTCTGATTCTCTAGCGAGCTGACAGCAGCCCTGCCTTGGCTCACTTCTTTCCTATAACATTTCTAGGGAGCCAAAGCAGCCCTGCCTAGGCTCTCTCCTGTTGTTTCTTCTATCCTAAGCCCTTCCTTGTTTTACCATCTCCAGCTTTAATAAATATACTCTCAAAATAAAAAGATTTTATTTATAATAGCAATGAACAATAAAGTTGGAATTAACATAATAAGTAATACCAGACCTTATGTAGAAAATTTTAGGTAAAAATTATTTATGAAATAATTATAGCATACATATAGTTCAAAACTTTTAACATATATAAATAAATAAATATTATTTAGAAATTCCCTTCCACCCTTTTCCAGGTACTGGATTCTCTTCTCCAGGGATAGCCACTTTTAGTTACTTATGTATTCTTTCAGAGATAATCTTAGGCATATACATGCAAATATGTATCTTAATTTTTTTAAAAAATGATAGAAGAACATTGCTCGGCACCCCACTTTTCTTCATATATCATATATCTTGAAAATAATTTCATATCACTACATATGAAATTGCCTCATTCTTTTAAAGTGTGTCACCGTATCGCTTACATAACCAATCCCATATAAATGGAAATTGGTACAGTGTTACTGTGAAAATCCCCTGTACATAAATCAGTTTCCACATTTCCATGTGCAGACAGTCTCAAGTTTGAATTGCTAGAAGAGGATTGTTAAATCAAATAATATGTGAATTTCAAATTTTGATAGAAAAGCTGATAGGCCTTTATAGAGGTTGCACTAATTCGCATTCCTACCAGCAATGTAAGCCAGTGCCTCTTTTCTCCCAATATACTCTCCATTCCAGTCTGTTTCTTTTTTTTTCTTCTTCAAAATTTGATATTCACCAATATGATAGGTAAAAATATGGTCTCATGCAAATGAAAACCACAGAGATACCATTTCACATATAGGAGGATGACTATAATAAACAAGATAGTAAGTTTTGGTGAGGAACCCTCATACACTGCTGATGGTGGCAATTTTAAATGATGCAGCCACCTTGGAAAACAGTTGGGCAGTTTCTCAAAAACTTAAACATGGAGTTACTATTTGACCCAGCAATTTCACTCTTATACCCAAGAGAAATGAAAACAAACATCCTCACAAAAATCTGTACACGAATGCTCAGAACAGCATCATTCCACCAAAAGAGAGAAGCAACTAAAATGTCCACCAGCTGATGAATGGATATACAAAATGTAGTATATCACTACAATGAAATAACTTATTTAACCATAAAAAGGAGTAAAAGCACTGATACATGCTACAACAGATGAACCTTGAAAACATTATGCGAAGTAGAAGAGGCCAGTCACAGAAGACCACATATTATGTGGTTTCATTTATATGAAATGTCCAGAATAGGCAAATCTATAGATACAGAAAGTAGATTAGTGGTTGCCTAAGGATAGGGGAGATGGAAGGGTTGGAGTCGATATCTAAAGGTTATAGTGTTTCTTTAGCAGATGATGGACACAGTCTGAAATTGATTGTGGTGATGGTTGTACAATTTTGTGACTATACTGAAACCATTGAGTTATACACTTAAAATAGGTGGATTATATGGTATATGAACTATATGTCAATATATCTCAAGCTGTTACAAAAATATTATATCTCAAGCTGTTATAAAAATGGTCTCAGAGTAATTTGCATTGCATTAAGAATGAAGTTGAGTCCTGGCTGGTTAGCTCAGGGGATTAGCGCACCATCCATATACCCCAAGGCTGTGGATTCAATCCCCAGTCAGGGCACATACAAGAATTAATCAATGAATGCATAAATAAGTGGAACAACAAATTGATATCTCTCTCTAAAATCAATATTTTAAAAAAACCCTAGAGCTGCAACATGGATGGACCTTGAGAGCATTTTGCTAAATGAAATAAGTCAGGCAAAGAAAGACAAATACCATATGATCTCACTTATATGTGGAATCTAAAAAACAAAGAAACAAACAAAAAACGAAGCTCATGGATACAGAGAACTGATTGGTAGTTTCCAGAGATGGGGAAGTGAGGGGAGGGAAAAATGGGTGAAGTGAGTAAACAAACCTCTAGCTATAAAATAAATAAGTAATAAGGATTGTAATATAAAGCATATAGGTAATAAAACTCTATTCTCTATTGCATATTTCAAAGTTGCTGATAGTAAATCTTAAAACTTCTCATCACAAGAAAAACAACTGTAACTGTACATGATGAATATTAACTAGACTTATTGTGGTGGTCATTTCACATTATATACATACATAGAATTATGTTGTGTACCTGAAACTAATATGTTATGTATCTATTTTATCTCAAATGAAAAAATTGAGAATATGCACTTTCTCTGATGCTCAAATTCTATTTCCAAAATGTATCCCATCAAATAACCACACATGTTCAGAAATAAATATATAAACTATATGAAGGATGTTTCTTACAATATCATGAATAATAATAGAAATTACAAGTTAAAATTTTCATTAAAATGGAAATCATTCATGAATTATGGCTTATTTGTCTTGTAAATGTAGTGAAGCTGTTTAAGAAAAGTATGAAGTAGACTTAAACAACTTAACATGAAAAGGATTCCAAGGTGAATAACGTTAGTAAGGAATAATATGTAACTATGGTCCCAACTATACCCACACCAAGAAAGGTATAAGTTTGTGATTATAATTAACAGAAAATGGGTGTAGAGATTAGAATTTGTTAACAGTAGACCCAGCTCATGCTTGTGTTTTCTTGGAACTTTTCATCAACTGAAAAAATAGAAAATGTCACTATCAAAGATTGGTGTGAGAAGACTGATAGAGATCATGAGAGGACCAAAATCTCCCTAAACCAAAGGGGATAGTTCATATTTTGTTCTTCACTCTTTTGTATTCTTGACTCTTTCCAAATAGGGAAGAAAAGTACTGATATATTAATTGTAGGAAAAAAAGAAGGGGTTGGGATAATTGAATATTGTGTACTCCATGTACTGATAATTATACTCAACGTCAAGGGCAGGATCGGCAAACATTTTCTGTACAGGACCAGATAGAAAATATTTTAGCCTTTGTAGATCACGTAACATTTACAATCTCTAGGATTCTGTAAAAAAATAAAATAAAATAAAAATTACTAAATAGGCAAAGAAGCACAAATAATGTGATTCATAAGTAGGAGAAAATTCAGGCAATAGAAATAAATCCAAAAATAGCAGAGATGATAGAAATAGCAGACAAGGACTTTAATACAACTATTATAAATGTTCTCAATAATTTAAAGGAAAAACAGATAATAAGAGAAATGGAAACTATAAAAAATAACCAAATGGAACTTCTAGAGTTGATAAACATTTTAACGTCTTATAAAAAACTAATTGGATGTATTTAACAGATTTGACACTGCACAAGAAAGGGAAATAAATTTGAAGACAGCATTAGAAACTATTCAAAGTGAGGCAAAGAAAGGAAAAATAGCTGAAAAATATAACAGAGCATCAGTGACCTGTGAGACATTATAAAGTACTCTAAAATTATGTAATTGGAATCTAGAGGTGGAAGCATAAATAATGCCTGAAAACTTTTCAAATTTTGCAAAAACTAAAAAACCACAGATCTAACAAGCTCAAAAGATTATAAATAGAATGAACACCAAGAAAACCATACCAAGGCACATCATAATATATTGAAAATCAGTGATAAGGAGATCTTAAAAGTATCAAGAGAAAAGTAGATATTACAGGAAAACAGATAAGAGTTTAACTGACTTCTCATCAGAGACAATGCAAGCCAGAAGACCATGGAATAATATCTTTAATATGCTAGGAGGAAAAAATCTGTCATTTTATATTCAGTAAAAAAAAGTATTCAAAAATAAAGATGAAATAAAGACATTTTTAGACAAACAAAAGGTGAGAAAATTGTCAGTAGCATACCTACACTATAGGAAATATTAAAGGAATTTCTTTAGGTAAAAGTGAAATAATACCCAGTGGAAACTTTGACTTATACAAAGGAATGAAAGGGAATGGCAATCATAAATATCAGACAATATAGATAACTTTTGTTTTCTACTTTTAAATTTATTTGAAAGATAAATAGTTAAAACAAAAGTAGTAACAATGTATTGTAGAGCTTAAAATATGTAGGGAAGTAAAATGCACAATGGAATAACACGAAAGATACGGAGAGAGCAGCATACTGTTGTAAAGTTCTTACATTATACACTATTTGAAGGTAGACTCTTATAAATTAATAATACCTTTATTTTCATTTAGTAAGGCCTGTGGCAACCTAAAAACCTCTTTGAAACGCATTGCTCCTATCCAAGACGTGGTGTATTCCATGTGGGCTGTTTCATCTATAAACATCTGTGCTTGCTGAATGTCAGTTGTAGAAAAGTTACAACTCTGCATTTTAAGAATCTTTGGGGGCTATTGATACTTTAAGAATCTTGTACTACACTATTTTATATAGGCCTTTAAACACAAAACACTACAAATATATTTAGTAGTTTCATTGGTGTCCTATAAGTGTAACAATTTAGACAGAGGAGTAAAATTAATAATTAAGTAAAAACTTTTAGAAATGAAACTTTTGTAAAGTGAAGCAGCAAAGATGAATAGTTAACCTTAGATTCTGATCCCCTTATTATAATAAAAGGTTAAAATGTATGTAAAAGCCTTCTTACCAAGCTTAACTGGGGCCAGCATTTGTCTGATGCCCCAAATCACTATGTTGGCAACCATCTCCTAGTATTTATTCTGACAAATGACACTCAGTTGTTCACAGCACAGTGTGAGTAAGTATTTTCAGGAATACTTAAAGACGTTTAAAGGAATGGAAAAGTACCAGAAATAGAAACTGAACTAATATTTCCTAGAAAAGTCTTTGTCACTGTCACTGTGGTTTTCACTTACTTGAGCTTTTGATTTGCAAGCATGGACATTCATCTAGCTATAGCTGTGCAGAATGCCATCTCACACCCATAGACCCAAAAATAATCATCCTGACAATCAAAGGTTGATACTTAGGTCTGTATGTTAGGCTCTTGCTTAGTCAGGCATTCTCCACTGTCTAGGGCTTGTTCTCAGAAAACACGAAAGCAAGATTTTTTTCTCTCTAACTATACAGGCAGCCACTGACAACAGCCATGCATCTACTAGGAAAACTCTCCAGATATTAAAAGAAGTAGGAGAAGGGAGAGAAAGAGGAAAGAAAATTGAAAGTTCCCTGCAGATTCCATGTGGAAAGGTCACCTACTTGCCAAGAAAAACTATATATAATTTTCAAACTACATTTTAAAAACTCTGTTGAAAGTTTTGAAGATTCAGTACCACCTATAACCTTGGTTGACCAAAAACAGTGAGATCTCTTCAGAACAAGTCAATTCCACTCAGTAAATATTTGTTGAGCACCTATCCTGTGCCACTCACTGTGCCAGGTGCTGGAGATAAGGGAACAAACAAGACAGATATGTCCCTTGCACTCATGGAACTTATCATACAGGGAGAACTGCTGTTATTAATAACTATTAGCACAAGTCTTCCCTTGATTTTAAAACCTCAAATCAGATGATATACTGATGGAGTTAGAAGACGATAATTTCTCTAAAGTGTTTATGTAAGGCCCTAACAGGTGTGGTTCAGTAGGTTGGGCACCAACCCAGGCACCAAAAGGTTGTTAGTTTGATTCCCATTCAAGGCACACGCCCAGGTTGTGAGTTTGATCCCCAGTAGGGGGCGTGCAGGAGGCAGCCAATTTGCTCTCACATCGATGTTTCTCTCTCTCTCTCTCTCTCTCTCTCTCTCCCCATCCCTTCCTCTCTCTCTAAAAATCAATAACAAATCTTTAAAAACAAAAGAATGCCCTTCAGAAAAAGGTTTATGTAAGATTGGTCATCTTCTGGTTTATTTGCATCTAGGGGAAAGAGAAGAATAAAGAAGGCTGTCATTGTTGCCTGCATCTTATTGCATTCTCATAATTAGTTTTGTTTGCTTTACAATCAGAGAGAAATCCAGTATCTTTCATCTGGTCCCCTAAAGAAAATGGCTCAGATGCATTTGGAACACCATCTTGCGTCAGAGTTAGCAATTTTGTAAGATGGTGCAGTAAAAGTTAATAGACCAGTGGTTCTTTAAACATTTTAGATTGTTCATTCCTTCAGAAAAAAAGGATTTGAGAATACATACCAATATATGCTGTGTTTTCATTTACTTATAAATTTTATATACATAAATAAATATTGCAAATATATATTGTAAAATGTAAACAAAAATGATTAAAATTTAAAATTAAATGAAGAGAATAATACTTTTGAAATAGTTATTAACAAAATAAAAGCCTTTCTTCTCACTAAAAATTACTGAAAAATAAGCCAATCCATAAATTATACAAATTATCATTTGGTTACCTTAATTTTATTATTCCTGATATTGATCAGTTGTCCTAAACTAATCAGAAGCTACTGCATTTTCATTTTTTTTTTTTTTAATATATCTTTATTGATTTGAGAGGAAAGGAGAGGGAGAGACAGAGATAGAAACATCAATGATGAGAGTCACTGATCGGCTAGCCCACAACCCGGGCATGTGCCCTCACCGGGAATTGAACCCTGATCGCCTGGATCCTAGGTCGACGCTCAACCGCTGAGCCACGCCCGGCCGGGCTGCATTTTCATTTTTTTAAACAAATGGGTTAAAAATTCACTGAACTACTCAATTGAAAAATTACACAAGATAGCAAATTGTTTCCAAGATTTTTAAAGCATTTTTTTTGTAGATGACAAACTTACATAATTTATAGCAAACCACTCCTCCGCCCACATGGCAATATTTTGAATATTTTTTTCAAATTTCTCTTCATTGCATGCTCTCACTCAGTGTTAAAATGTTAACATTACCTTGAAGGGACAAAGAAGCCTGAGATTTATTATATTTATCTACTTACTTATTTTAGGAAAAATCTATTAGGTAACCTGCTACTGAGAGACAGATATTATTATAGAAAAGTTTTTTTTTAATACCTTTTAATTAACTTCAGAGAGAGAAAGGGAGAGGGAGAGAGAGAGATAGAAACATTAATGATGAGAAAGTCACTGATGGGCTGCCTCCAGCATGCCCCACGCTGGGGATCTGAGCCCGCAACCCGGGCATGTGCCCTGACTGGAAACCTAACTGAGACCTCCTGGATCTTAGGTCCATGCTCAACCGCAGAGCCACGCCAGCCAGGCCAGAAAAGATTTTTTAAAATGAGAATATTTGCTTATTTATAAAAGAGATAAATAAAAAATAACTCACTTTTAACTAAGATTACTATTTTAACTTTGTTGCAACTGATTTTCACAATCACTCACCATTTTACCACACAGTAATGTTAAAATTCTACAATTTAAAAGATTTTTTTTTATTAGACTGTCCACATAAATTAATTGCTGAAGTATGTAAACTACAAAATGTCACATTGTCATTAAAGCAAATTATGCATTTTAAATTCTAAGATGTACATTTTTAAATTTTTTAACATCTTATGCCTACTACCCAAACAGTATGGTAACGCAGTTGGCTCTGCGCATGCTCATAAACCTGGGTTAGTTTTTGTGGACTGCAAGAATATCCCAGAGACAATACTGGGACACTTTTTAAAGAAATGCTGCCTTATTAGCATTCTTATGTCACTGAGAATGATATTGGGTAAAATAAAAAAGTGATGGGAAGTTTTGGAATCTGAATGTACCTAAAGAATATTTTAATCAATTTTTTTCTTATACATAGTTTCCTTTTTTGACCAAATAAGAGTGCTAGATAATAAACATATATGTCTAAATACATCTAAAAGGGACACTTCAATAAATAAAAATTTAATGAAAAATATTCTAGCCCGCCGGGCAGGGCTCAGCGGTTGAGCATCGACCTAGGATCCAGGCGATCGGGGTTCGATTTCGATTCCTGGTCAGGGCACATGCCCGGGTTGCAGGCTCGATCAATGACTCTCATCATTGATGTCTCTCTCTCTCCCTCTCCTTTCCTCTCTCTGAAATCAATAAAGATATATTTTTAAAAATATATTCTAAATATATTCTAAAAATATATTCTAAAAACATATTCTATATATATTAAAAAAGCATTATGATGTAGTTTATGCGACGGATCTTTTAATTTCTTACTGGTATGTAAAAAAAAAAGATGTCTTATATAGTTAATGGATTCCTAGATTCAGTGAAATATTGTTATAAGCAAGGGCGCGCTGCCACCCCACAGCATTTCGCGCAGTTTCCCTCCCCCCTCGAACCCCGCTTTGAACGCGGCGCCGGGGCCACTCGGCGGTGCCGCGCCGTCGAGGGGAGGCCCAGCCCCCGGAGCCTGGAAAGCGAGCACAGACCGCAGCCCGGTGTCCCCCGCCCCGGCCCCGCCCCCGCCCGCCGCGTCGGCGACCCCAGCCCGGCTGTGGCGCGAGCTGGCGCTCCGGCCGCACCAGGACACCCCGGGGACGTTCTCCAACCGGAGGGCCCGCCAAGGGCCCCTTCGCTGCGGCCGCGAAAACCCAGAGGCTGATCCCGTCGCGCTCACGCCGTCGGTGCAGGGCGGACCGCGCCAGCTCGGCCTCGCTCGCCCTCCGAGCCGGGCCCTGCCCGCCGCGCTTCCCACGGGGGGGAAACGGGCTGTGGGCGGGAACCGCCTCCCCCGCGGCCCGGGCGCGGCGCGCGGCAGCTGGTGGGGCCCGGCCCGCGTCGGCCGCGGCGTGCGGACCCCGGCGCTGGCTGCCCGGCTCGGGCGGCGGAAGGCTGCAGCGGCGTCCCCAGCTCGAGTCCGCGCACCCCCCCCCCCGGGGGTCTCCCAGGCGGCCCGAGGGCGCGCTGACCCCGGGGCAACCCGAGCGCCCCCAGCGAGCGCGACCCACGCGCCCCGGAGCGCCGGGGCCGCGCCGGCCACGCGGTGAGTGACTAGGGCTCGGGGGGCGGGGGCCCCGGGGATGCCGGCCGAGCTGCGGGTTTCAGTGCCCAACTTCAGGGCTGCGCTTCTCCTGGGGGCGTGGTCGGCGGCCTCCCCTCATCCAGGACCTCACGCCCTGGGCGCTGATGTTCACCTGAGGGTGCTGGGGTGGGGTTTGGCTCCAGGGCGGGGAGTGGGCGCTCAGGCGGAGCCCCGGACACAGAGTCCGAGGTGCGTGAGGAAGGGAGGGGAAGGCTCCTGGAAAAGGGCAGAGGCCACCCCTTAGGGCCCGGCCTTGGCCGGGGCCCACTGCGTGACTGGGGGCTTGAAAGTGGACTTTGTATGAGACACTGAGGGTCGTACTTAGTCTCGCATGAGGGTGACTTGCCCCCTTTTCGGCAGCACTTTCCTGTGGCTTCTATAGACAGACACCGAGTACCTTCCTGGCCAGTTACTAGCAGAAGGCTCAGGGGTGAGCCGACTGGCCAGCCTCAGCTTTTCACTTGTGAAATGTCTCTTTCAGAAGGCCCTTCTCACCTGATCGAAGGACACTAAATATAAGCACTGCAAGAGATTAAGGTTTTATATATTAAGCTCTAGATATAGGTCTTACAATATGTATAGCCCAAAAGCATACGAAAAGACTTTACCCTGGCATGTCTAAAGAATAGGGGGAAATTGGTCTATCTTTTTTTAAAAACACACACACAAACCACACAATTCTGGATAATTGTTACATTTCCCTAGGTGTGTGTGCTGTGTAGATAAAATCTTTGTTGAGCACCTACTATGTACCTGGCATATTGTTATCCTATGTAACGTTTGAAAACCCAGTGAGTGGTTATTAGTATTCCCATTTTACAGATGTGGACACTTGTACACTTTCACAGAGATAGTGTTACAGGTTTCTGGCTCCAAACCCTGTGCTCCTTGCCTTTTTGCACCTCAGGCTTAATGACATTATAGCCACCTCCACTTGGGCAAACAAACATTAGATTCTCATTTTCCTTTAACGAGGAATGGTATAGTGTCCTATTTCTCTGTCTCACATAGAACTGAAAGCTGTTCTGAGAGCTGACACTCTCCTCCCCATTTTAATGTGAAATCCTCAATTCGTTACTATCACTTTGTTAGTCAAGAAAGTCTCTGAAAGAGGTTGCTACATTCTTTTATTTTTTGTCATGTTTCTTGAATGTTGTGGTATTTACTTAAGATGGCAAATTCCCAAATTTTGGTAAGCTCCAATTTTTTGTATTAGAATGAATTCTAGTGTGAAAAAATTCTAAAGCACGTGTAAGGTTTTTATGGAGGAAGAATCCTCTAAGTACAGTAGATGTTGTACATCACTTCTCAATTGTGCACTCATTTTTGTAGTATTTATTTTTGTAATACTGCACCTGCATTGTTCTCTAGCCAATTATTTGCCGTCTTTGTAATTACACTCACAGCGGTGCTCTCAACTTCTTTATATAAATTTGTGCAGACTAACCTGAAAAGAAAGCCAAGATCCCCACCTCCCACCCCCAAAGAAAGCCAAATCCCAAAGAAGCCTTGTCCAGTTTCCTTTGCTCTTGGAAACTTGTGGTGCTCTTTGCTAATGGTGACAATGTTTTTTAAAAGTACAGCTATGTATTGAACATTTATTATGTTCAGCACATCGTGCAGATCTCTGTAGTGAATATAAAAAAAGTTAAGACCCAGTCCCTGCCCTCTAGAAGTTAAAACTGTTTGGGGAGACAATAATTATGAATACACCTAGTTGTCATAAATGCTAGGTAGTATAAAGTCACTTACTATAAAGGTGGTATGGTATCTAGTTTTAATCAAATTCATCTTTCAGTGGTGAGCCAGATGAATGAGCAAAGAGGTCAAAAAGCAAGGCTGTCTGTCTTAATTCTGATAATATCCTTGAAAAGTAAGTGATATTATCTTTTTTTCTTATAATAATAGCAGCTGATAATATTTATTGAGTTCTTGATATATACCAGGCACTGTACTAAGAGCTTTTTAGTTAACCCCCATAATAATCCTGTGAGCTAGGTGCTATTTTAATTTTCGTTTTACAGAGAAGGAAACTCAAGCATGCAAGGTAGCTCTCATTAATCTAATTCTAAGTTTACTTTCTCTTCTTTTTTTTTGTATCACCTTGCAGATTCCCCCACCTGCACAATAGAGATATATAGTAGAACAAATATTAACAACTCAATTATGTGCTCTGAATTGTGATAAATTGCTAAGTAAATGCTTATAAGAGATTATTAAGATTAGAATCTTCATTTACATGTCTTTTGCAGTAATGTGCAGAGGAAAGGGAAACATTGAGTAAAATGTCAGGCAGAGATGCTGAGACATGGGGTTGTTTGAGACTTCAGTTGAATACTTAGTTTATATAAGAAACTTCGAGTAACATTGCAGGATGGGGATCACCAGGCTTAGTCCCCACCACATCACCACATGTGCATCCAATTATCTGAAGATAACTGTGAAATTCGTAGAAAGCTCTCAAAACAGAGTAATTGAAATATGCTTTGATATTGTTAATGTCTCAGCACTTTATGAAAAGACTCAGGGACTAATGTTACAAGGTGAAGCAAAACACCAGGATTTCGTAATACCCAAGATCAAGGCCAAACCACCCCACCCTCAGGCCGTTGTCCACAATCGGAGACTTCATGGTGGAGGCTGTCCAATGGGAGACCTTTCCAATAAACTACGGGAGAAATGTTAGCAAAGGAGATTTGATTTTCTCCATAAATGTTGATGGTTGTTTTTTCAAACAAGGAAAAGAGGTTTTGAAATGTGAAGTCACTTGTGCTGGTGGTTCAGGTAGAAATGGAGGAACTAGAGTGGCATCCAGGTTCTCTGGCCCCAAACGCCACGCTTTTTCCAGTTCTTCATCCTTCCCAATAGAAGATGGCTTATTTTATTTATAGCTCTAGAAGGATGCAGAAGGTGAAAATAGGGAAGGTTGAATTGTTAAAACTTAAGTGAACAAGTGTCATGAGTAGTGTAGGCCTGTGGAACTAAAGAAGGAAAAGATGAAATGTAGCAAATAACATCAGTGATCTGCAAGTCCTTTATTTCTCCAAGAGGCCATACATGTCTTATTTCTTTTCCTCCCTCCCTTTCTTTCCCTAATGCATATTAAACATAACTTGTTTATACACAACATTTTGGGAGCCTGTTTATTGTGTCCAATGTGATATATCTGAAATGGAAATAAAGACAATTAGAATTGACAGAACATATCGGGGGGGGGGGGGGGAGCCAGTAAAGAAGGGAGAAAAAAATAAGGGGATCTTTGTTAAGAAAAATGATAAAGAGGTCATAAAGAAGGAAAGGAGAAAACGTGGTGACTGAAATAAAACACAAAAATCAAGTGCCAAAACTTCAGAAGTCCCCTGAATTTGGGCAAGAGAAGAAAATTTCTGGACATGGTAAAATTAGGACTATGAATGCTAACCAGTGATATGAGAGAAAATTCATGAGAGCCTCAGCACCCGCATAAGAAAGTAAAACAGGTGCGTGTCCAGTTTGGCTCGTGTGAAGGGTGTTGGAACTGTTGGGTAGAAGGATTAAAAAAGAGAGAGAGAGAGGAAAAAAGAGAGAGCTAGCCTAAGTGGAGTGCTCCGTTGTGCTAGGTATTCTCACGGTGCATGACACTGTCACATTAACCTTCCCAAAACTTAGTCTAGGTACCCACTGCATGAGTGAGGAAATGGTACTCAGTTAATAGCCCAAAGTGGAGCTGAGATTCACTAGCTTTTTCTTTTCCACCGTACCATGCTGCCCCTGGAACCTAACACGGTGCTACGAAGAAAAGCAGTGTGGAAGTAGAAAGTGTTCCTGCCTAAGTGAAATTATCACCTGTGGTAAGGGTTTTTCCTGGCCTTAGTAAAATAAGATTTTTGAAGTAGTTGCATATTTTATGCTTCTTCCTGGAGCAGTGGGGGAAGAGACTCATTGAGAGGCCACTGTGGCCTCTGCCGTCTGCCCTTGGCTCTATTTCTGGCTAGTCCCCGCCCCCCTCACTGAGGCATTGTTTTCACTGTCTGGAAACTGTCACAACTGGAGTGATGAGTCAGTGACACAGCACGCTCTTTGTTTTTTCTGATTCAACGTAGAGTTGTAGTTTTAATATGGACCCTCCAGGCTGGCTATATGAAGGATGTTTACAGTTGATGGGAGGTTTCATTTTATTGGAAGATGCCTCATTTACTTGAAGGTCTTTGGGGTTCTGAGTTTCTTATAAATGGAGAAGCTGTTTTACCAGGAATTCAGAAAAAATGAGCAAGTTTGTGTTTGGATTGATGTACTATAAAAACTCAAATTTATTCTGTACTTTGCCTATTTCATACATAGGTGTGCAAATATATTTCATCTATATTTCATATATATATACATACTTTATATATACACATCTTTAAATTCTTGTAATAGCCAATCAAATATTTTAGTATTGAATATTTCACTATTCAGAGAATGTTGCAGCTTCATAAATAGCGATGCATATTAAAAGACACCCTGTAGATACCCTTTGCAGTTAGGGAGCAGGAACCTGTTTAATTCCTATGTATCTGCTGATTCAATTACCTTCTAGTTCAATTCTTGATTTCCTTTATAGTATATTCCAAATTTTAATGAAGCAACCAAGGTAACTACAATAAACAAAAACTTATTAATGACATCAGCCACAATGTAGCAGAATAAGATTTAATGTTTTCATTACTTTTGACTAGAAGTAAATTAGATGAACACAGAAAAACCATTGACGTTTCATTCAATTCAGCACATGCCTGCTGTGTGCCACAAATTGTGGCCTCTCCCCATGAGGAACTTGCAAGCGAATGGAGGGGACAGGTAGATATCTAAATAAATTTGCTCTACTTATGGCAGGTGCTAAGAAAGAATGCAAGATGCTATTAAGGTATTACTGGTAGGAAGCTTCAGTCTGACTGACCTGAAGGCATAAGCGAGGCTTCCCAAGATCTTACAACTCTTTCCATCTCTACTACTATAACTGTGGTCCTACCTAGGTCTCTGCAATTGCTTCCTAACTGATCTGCTAGCTTCCACTCTGGCCTCCATTCAAGGAGCCAAGACTACTTTTTTGTTTGTTTTTTGTTTTTGAGTATGTGTATTTAATGTAATTCATATCTTATAACACCCCCCCCCCAATTAAAATCCAGTTAAATATATAAATAAAACCTCTAATTAAACACCAGTGGTTTCCCATAGTTTTGAGGGTAAAATCCAGGCTCCCTTCCATGGCAAACAAGCCCATGGTAGATCTGGCTCCTTCCTTCTCCAGTTTCATTTCATATCTCCCCACAGTGACTTTCTCCAGCCACCCTGATCTTATTTCGGTGCCTAGTCCACAGCAAGCTTGTTCCTCTGCTTCTGGCTTTGCACTCACCATTTTCTCTGTCAGGAAAATTCTTCCTAAGTCTTCAACCTTCAAACTTCATCTCCTAGAAACGCCTTCATTGACCAGCTTCCCTCCTCCCCAGGCTCTCTCTCCTTTTAGCCTTATGTTCTTTCTTCTCTCATTATCTGAATTTGTTATTTATTTTTTTTGCCGGTTCCATGAGAGCCAAAACCCTCTCTGTCTTCTTCTCCACTCTGTCCCAAGCCCCTGGCACATAGAAACCGCTTAATACATCTCTGTTGCATGACTGACTGACTGAATAAAAGGTGTCTGTGCTGAGGTAGGCTGGGTGAGTAGGACTCAGCCAGTCCAAGAGCAGCGGGAAGGTAAGAGAATAGCATGAACAAAGACACAGAAGCATGAGTTGGCATGAGATGTGCAGCTCAGTGTTACTAGACAGTTGAATGTCAGCAGAGAGTGGTGGTAGGTATGGCTGGTGATAAAGACAGGAATTAGCTCCCAGAGGCCACTGTAAGCCATGACCTTGTACTTCATAGTTTAGAGAGAGGGACTCTGTCAGATTTCTATTTAGATCAGTGTTTCTCAAACATTTCTAATGAAGACCGAGAAGAACTACATTTTATGTTATCTGTAAATTGAGATCCATCCTCAGACTTCAGAGGCCACCACATTTCTTGGCTCATGGCCTCCTTTCTCCATCTTCAGAGCCAGCAGAGGCAGGTCTGGTCCATGCACCGAAGCTCCCTCCTCCACTTTTACAGACTCACATGATTAGATTGGGCCCATTTGGATAACCCAGGATAATTTCCTCATCTCAAGGTCCTTAATTTTAATCACATCTCCAAAGTCTCTTTTTCTTGTAACCTAACATTTTTATGGGTTCTGGGGATTAGAGCATAGGCATCTTTCGTGGGCCATTACTCTGCCTACCACTGGGATGTTTAGGTAGTTCTCTACAGCTCATTTTCCTTCCCCCTCTCTCCCTCCTTCACCCTCTCCCTTCCTCACCCTCTATCTTCCTCCCTCATTGCTTTCTTTCAATAACCATTTATTGAATATCCTTTCCCAATGCTAAGTGCTTCCATACAGCAGTGAGCAAGATAAGCAATGTTTCTGCTCTCATGGTGGCTTAAATTCAAAAAAGTAATGACAAACAAGTAATCAAGTAAAGAAACAAGGTAGTTACAGATTGTGCCATGAAAGCAATAAATAAGACAATGAGTAGAAAGTAGCTAGCTGGGCAAGGCCACTTTGGCTTGGTGGTCAGGGAGGGGTTCTCTGAGGAAGTGACACATAAGATGAGATCTGAAGAATGTAAGTCAGTCAGCTAGTGAGAACCAGGGGAAGAGAATTCTAGCAGAGGAAATGGAAAGTGCAGAGTCCCCAGGGCAGCAAAAGGCATGTCTTATTTAACCAAGAGCCTGAAGGCCAGTGTGAGTGGAGCAGAGTGAGCGGGGCAAAAGCGTAAAGCAAATGATGGTGATAAGACGGGAGAGGTGAAGCCATGCAGTAGCTGGGAGATCGTGTGTGGTAAGGACTTTGGATTTTATTCTAACAGCATTGGGGACCCGTGTAAGGGTTTTAATAGTGGTTGTGTGTAGAGGTAACAACATAATCTGATTTATGTTTTTAAAAGGTAGTCAGCTATGTGAAAATGACTTAGAAAGGGGCAGAGATGAATTGGAGAGACACTTTTATGGGCTACGTTAGTCATCTACCAGAGAGATGATAGTGGTTGGGACTAGGGTGAGGACAGTAGAAAAGGAGAGAAGTGGAACGATCTGTGATATATATCGGGGGTAAAATTGACAGGACTTGGCGATTGTTTGGTTGTAGGGGATGAGAAAGAGGGTGGAGTCAAAGGTGACTTCTAGTTTTTTGAGCAACTTAAGGGATAAAAATGTTCTTCATTGAGGTAGAAAAGGCTAGGAGAAGAACCAATTTGGAGAAGGGATACCAAAAATTTGAACTGAACATGTTAATATTGAGTTGCTGCTAGACGTCTAAGAAGTGATTCCAAGGAGACAGACATGTGAGACCGGAGCTCAGGGAGAAGTCTGAGCTGAAGGTGTGCACCTGAGAGTCTTTAGCATACACATGATAACTGGAGCCAGGTGATCAGATGAGATCTCCTGGGAGACAGTAGCAATAGGGGGGAAAATAATGCATTGGGTGAGCTGAGATCCTCCAAGAATTAAACATCAGGAGGAGAAGGAATAGTAACCATCAAGACTATTGAAAAGATGCTGATATTATTTGGGGCTATTCTGAGTGATGAGTAGGCTAGAGGAGAGGAGTCAATGGAGCAGGGGTCACTTCCTGGGAAGCCCACTAGGGCAAAGCCACTGTGTCCAGCACCTAACATTGTGCCTGGCACGTGAAAGGTGGTTATCACTGAGTGAAAAGTGGATTTTTCTGAGGCTCTCCAATATGCTCTCTGGCATATTCCTAGGTATGGGGATAAGAAGTGAACCTTTGTATTGTCTGGTTCCCAGTGGCCTGACATCAGAGAACTTTCCATCTTTAGAGAATTTGCTAATGACTAGTAGAGCAATTCCTTAGATATAAATTTGGAAACAATCAGAAATTACCAGCTTGCATTTTCCAAACCATTCAAGATGAAAATACTCAGTAAAATTGTAAGAAATAAGCAAGCAAACACACAAGTAAAGTTGAACTATAGAAAACCCGAATGACCCTCTTTGGAACCCTTGGAATTCCTTTCCTACTGCCAAAGAGATCAGTCTTTTACTAAATTCTATGGGGGAGTGGGGTATGGGCCACTTTTTAATCTCCTGTTACTTCCAGAAGCAGGTGACTAGATCAGAAATTCTCATTAGTCTTGGAAGTTCACACTACTATGTTTGACTATGATGATATTTGGAAGAAAAAAAAATTGTGTAGGACTGAGGCTTAGAAAGTTAAATGATTTGCGAATAACCTCAAAGTATTTAAACCCAGTTCTAAAAGGACTCCAAAAGCTATTCTCTTACCCTTTGCTGACCCCAAGAAGCTTCAGTGACATGGAAATTAGAGATGGCTAAGATTTTTCAATGTACTAGTTTTAAAGAGACACTTCATTATTTAAAAATAACAAACAAAATCTTTACAATATGGAGAAAATTTAAGGGGCGTTTTAAGCCCTTCTGAATGATGGTGGTTCTGGTATTTTTCTGAGTTTGTTTAACATGAATGAATCTGTCTTCTTTTACAAGGAAATATATAGAGGTGTATTCCAGAGGTGACAGTTCATGGCACTCACAGTTAGAGCATGCTATTTGGCACTTATTTTTGTCATCATGTGGCTGTTGGTTAAAGCAAAAATAGGTAAGATATTTCTGTAATCTAATCTGTGGAAGGATTTGTGGTTTAAATTCTCAGTTACAGATAAAATATGCATTTGTGGTAAATGTTCTGGTAGTTGGTCTTTTGTAGTCAATCTTCTGTCATATAAGTGGATACTCTGGTTCCATGTATGTAACTAATATGCATTTTATTTAATTTATACTAATGATTAAAATAAGAGTTCAATGACATCATTTCCTCTTAAGAAAATGGCTAGGTAGCCAAGCTCAGCATCATGAACGAATATTTTACATTAAAATGTATTTTAACAGAGGGTATTCATGGGTAAATTAAGCTATTTTTAAAACATGATGGCTGACATTTTCTTTATTTTTTTTCTATTGGGAGCTTATTTTTTACTATCTGGCCCACTAGGATCAAAGAAGATCAAACAGGCAGAAAACAAACATAAGTAAGATAAGAGAAAGAGACTTAGTTTTAGTTCTGAAAATAGAAGTGAGAACGTTTTATTTTAAGTGAATATTCAGTACTTTATTTGATTTAAGTAACTTTTAAAAAATCAATTCCTATTTATGATAGTTGCAAGCAATCTTACAATTATTACTCCTCTCCCCCAAAAAAACTTTCAGTGAAGATTTTATATCACATCTAAAAATTCAGGGTGAATCTATAATTCTGAGGTTCTTTCATTGGCAATTACTAAGTACCACCAAAAACTGTTAATTCTGAATAGTTGTCATATTTATTTATACAAAAACTTCAGTAGTAAGAATGACCTCTCTTTTAAATAAGAGTTTAATGTGGTACCTGACATATTGTAAGTAGTATGGAGAACTCGTTTTAAAAACAATACATTCATATAATTTCATATTAGCTATATTGGGTAGTGTTTCGTGGAGCCCAGGGCCTTACATCTTGGAGGAATATGAAAATATGACATGGTAAGACTTAATTTCCATCCTTGTTGCCAACTGCAAACACACCAGCCCTCCTGAATATTTTCTGTTATAAAATAATGTTATAGACTACACATACTTTATACCACTAATATAGTGGTATAAAGAGGGAACCATTCCCAAATCTCCCCCTAAAGTTTGCAATAGCCTTTTGAAATTGTGTCTTTTTTCCTCTTTTGTATGAGTATTGAAGTAAGCATTATAAATCATAAATGGGGATGGAAACAAATGTGATTTATTCTGGGAAGTACTTTTTAGTAGTCTGGTGAATAATTTACATACAGAGAGACTGGTTTTTCCTGGAACTGTGTTCTTGAATGTTCTTGCAACCCTGTTTTCTCACCACTTTCCTATTTATAGTTCTGATTATAGTATTACTGTTTTGAGAGGAATGCATCTTTTAATTCAGTTAGACTTTAATAGGGTTGCCTTCTGTTCTCATTGTGCATCACCAATACAGCCAGGGCAGCAGAGGTTATTTCTATTTCCATGATTTGATGGGGTTCATTTTACCCTGCTTTTTGGGAATTATACCAACCCTCCATTTTGAAATGGGTTTCTTATATGCCAAGTGAGTGTTGTGTTTGTGTCTCACTGCAGATGTGTGCAAAAGAGGAGATGTGACCGTGAAACCTTCCCATGTCATCTCACTTGGATCAGCTGTCAATATCTCATGCTCTTTGAAGCCCAAGCAAGGCTGCTCTCAGTATTCCAGCTTTAATAGGTTAATCCTCTACAAGTCTGACAGAAGAATCAAGCTACAGGATGATCACTCCCTCAGTACTCAGGTCTCAGGTCTGCCTCTGGGTACAACACTGTTTGTCTGCAAATTGACCTGTAGCAGTAGTGAGGAGATCCGAATATGTGGGGCAGAGATCTCAGTTGGTGGTGAGCATTCCATTCTGAATTCCTAAAAATGGGTGATCTTTTGGTGTTTGTCATGTGTGAAGCAGAAATCCTAATGTAAGACAGGGACCTTTCTTTTCCCACCACATGGATATATTTTATCTTGATAGCATCGTGAGCACTTCAATGTGAGAAGTCCAGAAAGCTGTAAAATTGGAGTCTCATTTGGTAAGCCTCTATTTATTCTCTCTCTCTCTCCTCCCTCCTCTTTTTGGCCAATAACACCATTTACCTGTTGTCCATGGACTACAATGGCAGGAAAATGGATCTCTGCAGCTGAGTGGTCCTCCCTTCTTGACTTGTGAGAATTTGTTTAAAGCTACAACTTCTTAAAAAAGAAGAAAGAGTGTCTCTTTTGACTTATGCAGCCCAGGCTGACTACCAAGGCTGAGCACTTCTCCCCTCTCCCTTAATGAACAAAAAACAGTTCTTCCATCCACACTCCTGACCACTGATTATCATACTTAGCAGAGGTTAAAAGAAAACTATCATTATACTTATCTTTTCCTAGGTTTTCCAGAAAACTGCCTAGGGCAAAACTGACATGCTAACACTCCTTGGGGGGAGGAGAGTTGTACTGCTCCAGGGAAGTAAGAGTGAGGGAACCAGGGAAGTAGCAAAGCAAACACAAAGTGGTTAAGTTACTGAGCTGGTCACAGAGTCAACAGAAAATACATCCAGTTGCTTGGTCACTAGGAACATCCCCAGAAAGAACATATGGAAATACAATGACAGGAGAAAGAGAGAAGAATTTAACTGTCTGCCATAGGTCAGAGTTCATCCACAGGCCATCAACTGCCCCATCCTGCTGGCTTACATTGCTAGTCCCTCCTGGCAGCTGCTGGGAATAAAAGCTAAGATGTCAGAGTTGGCATCTGCAGCATGAGCCACAGTGCACAGGATGAGCCAGCAGAACACCTGCCTGCAGCTTGCAGCCTGCAACGCACAGCCTGCAGCTTTAAAGCCCCAGCCAGGCAAACCAGTGAGCATGCATGGGCCCTGAGAGGTCCTATGCTGCTCTGTGCCTCTTTGGTTCCAGGAAAGTCCCAGAGTAGCAGGTGAGAGGTATGAAGAGAGCAGGAGTAATTGCTGCAGCAGTCTGACCAAGATACAAGGACAGGGTCCCTTTCATAAAGACAGGGATATAGAGCTCAATGAGGTTCTTTCCAGGAGAGATGGAACCTCTTCTCTATGACCTGTAAGGATATGTATGGTTGGCACCAGGCAGTCTTCCTGGAGGGTCACCAGAAGCATTGAACAGAATACCAAACAATGGCTAATCAAATCACAGGGGGTTAAAGAGACATAAACTAAGTCCAGTGCTCCTCTTTCAGCTCAGTCTCCTGTCCACATCTCTTATGGGTCATGTACTCTCAGCTGTGACAGCCTATGGTGTCATAAGAGGAGCATGGGCTTTGAATTCCAATCCTGCCACCAGCAATGTACCCTTTGACTATTTCAATTCTCTGAGCCTCAGTTTCTCTATCTGCATTATGAAGATACTAGCACCTATCTCATAAGAGGGTTTCAGTGATTCAATGACACCTTGTGTGCAAAGTGCTTAATCTAGTACTAGGCACATAGAAGTATATAGGTCCCGAGTGCTGAGATTGCACTTCTGTACAGTTTTACTCTTTTCTTCATGTGTGCGGTGTGCGGGGTAGCCGATAATGCTTTCCTTAAGAGAAAGCACAGCATTGGTTATAGACAAAATGAAAATTTTTCTAAAAAGCACCAATGGTTCTTACCTCCCTTGTCCTCAGAACACCTGAATTTTTTACCCAGGTAATTTGCCATCTTACCAGACCATCGTTACCTATTTGTATTAGACATTCCCAGCCCTGTGATGTCAGTTCCAGGAGTCCACAGTGTTGCTGCTTTATTTTTCAGAAGGCTATCAATAGCCTCGGAAGTCAGTATCCTTGCAGATGTTCTTAGCTGTTCTGTTCCATTTCCTATCTTTGCTCAGATAAATTGGAGTGCTGCAACACCTCTTCATTTTTTACTTTTCCATCCAGAGTATGCAGATGCATTTGTGACAGTTTGCAGCGTCAGAAGATCTAGGGAGATGGTGAGGAGTCTCTGTCACAGTGCAGCTCAGTTGGGTGGTACTTGCCTGCTGGAATGTTGCTTGTGCAACGTGCTCAAGCTGTAACCACACCATGAAATGGCTGCTCTTTGAACAAGTTTAGCACCTTTGAGGTGAAGGACTGACTGGAAGCAACACCTTTTTCTGCATATGGCTAGTCATTCCAAGAAAAGACACAATTAATGTTGGTTTCACCCAGTGTTGTAAGTTTAATCTTACCTAATGAGAGAGTAAGGCCATTTTCTCTTTTGTGATAAGTGACAGTCCATAGTGCCATTGCATATCCTGAGAGGGCCTGTATAGTTGGCTGGTTCTTCAGAACAGGTAATAAGTAAACAGCTTTTGGCGTTTTTTTCCTTGCCCCCTTTTTGGCTTGTGCTGCTCTGCTACCCAGAGCTCATCCCTACTGTGTGGTAATTAAGCAATCAGTGCTTTAGCGTAATCGCTTAGGTTTGATCGACCAACTATTTAGACATTCAAGGCAATAAATGAAAGACAATGGATTTTTGCTTGGTTGTTTTCAATGTGTATTTGGCTATTGATTATTTCTGAAAGCTATTTTTTCTATGACTTTTTATTGCCCATGATAAAAAGGGCTTTTAAAAACAATAACAATCAGAATACTCCTAACAATTTATTATATTATAAGCTATTTTCATCTTTAGAGGCTTTGATTTCTGCCCTTTCCTTGGCATCTGCTATTATATATTTATGTTGAGGAGAATTAGGTCTGGTTTTCCCTGGGACAGACAGTCTCTGCCAAAACCAAGTCCTGGGCTGAAGTAGACACCTTGATTTCATGGTCCAGGGAACTCACATTGAGAAAGATGACTTGTGGGTTAAAGCTGTGCTCTTTAAAAATTAGAGTCTCTGCAAACTTTTAAGAGTAAAAGTGAGGATGAAGACTAACTTTTTGAAAAATTTACCTTTATTGTTGAAAGTATTACAGATGTCCCCCTTTTCCCCCCATTGACTACCCCCTCAATCGCTGAGGACCCAGGGTCTTCACTGCACTATTGTCTGTGTCCAAGAGTTATGCATATATACATATAAGTTATTTGCTTAATCTCTTCCAGCCCCCTCCTCCCTCTTTCCCTCTGAGATTCATCAGTCTGTTCAATGCTTTTATGTCTCTGGATCTATTTTGTTCATCAGCTTACTTTGTCCATTAGATTTCACATATGAGTGAGACCATGAGATACTTGTCTTTCTCTGATTGGCTTATTTTGCTTAGGGTAACTTTTTCATTATGTAAAAGTGCCAGGTATTTTATATATCATTTGGCCATCAAAAGACCCTATGAAGGGTTAGGGTAAAGGTGGTAGTTTGAACACATTTACTCTCATTTCCCCTGAAATAAAGCCAAGATGCAATAAAGAAGGTTTTCTAGAGGCACAAACCCTAAAAGACCAAAAAAAAAAAAAAAAAAAAAAAAATGGGAGGAGGGATACATTAACAACATTTGGAAGCTGAAAAGCAGATGGACCAGTGAAAACGGGTTTGGCCTAAAGCTGGCAGTGGGAAAAGTCAAGATGCAGGCTGATTTCATGTGGAAGCTCCTACCCCAGAAAGACTCAGAAATTGATGAAGTGGGGCTAAAAATAGGATGCTATGAAAAGAAAATATTTTGAGAGTATAAAATATGCCCCCAACCCAAATAAGCAGGAATGAAAAACTCAATAGGAGGGTAGATATATAAACTGAGGAAATTTTTCCCTCATACTAGAGCAAAGAGACCAAGAGTTTTAAAATATAGAGGATAAAATATAAAATTAGGGGAAAGTCCAGTCTATGAAAACTAAGGATTTATAGGAAGAAGAAAAACATCGAGGAGAGAATCTCAAAGAAATCAAGAATGCTTCCCAAACTAAAGGACAAAAGTTTGCAGAATGTAAGAACTCTTTGAGAATCCATAAGAGCAGAAGAAAATAGGCCCTCATTAAGCACACCTTTGTGAAAATTCAGAATAGTGGGGACAAAGAAAAGCCTACAATCTTCTGAAGAGAAAAAATGGACTATTACAATGACTCAAAAATCAGAATGTTGGGCTTCTCAACAGCAACCTAGAATATAGAAGACAACAGAGCATGGCCTCAAGAATCCTGACTGAAGATGCTTTTCAACCTGGAATTTTATACTCAGCCAAAGTATCAGTCAAGTGTGAGGATAGAATAAAGACATTTAAGCTGTGCTAAAAATATTTCCTCCTCTGCACCGTTTCCCAGGTAACTGCAGTAAGATATACTCCACCAACATATGTAACTAAGTCAAGAAAGAAGAAAGCATTGGTTCTAAGGCACAGGAGCTCCAACACAGGAAAAGGGAGAATTTCCAGGACACCAAAGATTGGCAGTCCCAGAATAATAGCTGTGTACCAGGTGTAGAGGAAAACCAGTCGTGTTGAAAAGTTCAATATGCTCCAGGAAAGAGGTCTTCAAGCAGATGAAACTGGTAGAATTCTCAGTGCATCTGAATATCTTTAACAGTGACTCAGATAATTGGCTTGAGAGTTTGGAACTAAATAATAATAAACATTAAACAAATGGAAAACGAAAACTAACTTCAAAATAAAAAGTTGTACATAAAATGAAAAGTTAGCCTAGTATTCTACATGCCTCAGTTGGAATTAGAATTAGTGTATATAGATGTATAAAGTGAATATATAAATGTACATACGTATATGTGTATATAATATATGTGCATACAAGGAAGAGTCTATTACTCTAGGAAAAGAGTATTATTCCATTAAACAAAACTATATGAGCTATATATTATTATATCCATTTTATAGATAAACTGAAGCTCTGAGGAGTTAACTTGGCCAAGGTTACACAGTTGGCAGTTACTGTGCCTGCTCTATGGTGTGTGTTAAGGACCAAAAAAAATTTATTCTGTCAATTACAGAGGGCTTTAGTGATATACTTGTTTTGTCTCATCCAAAGGGAAACATCTATCTACATGTGAGTCTCAGCATGAGGATAGAATATGATGACTGTTACATCTGAGAAACTTCTAGCTTTGAATTCTGTCTTTGACTATAAAATGGCTTCACTTAAAAATACACACCTTACGATAGAAGGGACCATGTCTGCCTTGTAGACTTCTGTATTTCTGCAGCTAGCACTGTGCCTAGCCAATGGAAGCTACTCAATAAATAATTAATTTATAAATGTTCATAAAGTGCTCCAAGTGATGTTGCAGAAATCAGATTTAGGTGGTACCCCGCCAGAAGGACATGAGTAAGGCCAGTGGGTAGAAATGTCTTGGCAGCAAATTTCAGGCCAATGGAGAAAAAGAGCCCCTGATTTTTAAAGGTTTCTAATATTTAAATGGGCTTTATTCTGGAAAGGTAAACCCATCATCTCCGGGGTAATGGAGGTAGCGCTGGGTATGCACCTGCCAGGGAGAATAGTAGAATATGGTGGTGAAAGGCTTGGACTTAAGTCAGCCACACCTGGGCTGGAGCCCTGCTTCTGCCACTTCATAGTGTTGTAATCTTTGGCAACATACTTAACCTCTAAGTCTTAGTTTCCTCTTCCATAGAGTGAGGATAATAGTATGTATATAATGTAGCTGCTGTGATGTCTAATTGAGAAAAACCACACATAAAACACTTAGCATAGGACTTGGCATGTAGTAAGTGTTTGATCTGTAGCCACTATTATTGCTTTTGTTAGTAGAAGAAATGCATGCCTCAGAGGCAAATTTGAACTTGATGGGATCTAAACTAGCTACCAGCTTGTCTGGGTATGGGACATATAGAGAAAGTATTGTTATCTTGTTGACAAATAACAATGTGATTGAATTAGCGCTTGTGTGGCATTTAAAATATGTATGATTTTGCTCTTTATTTTTGAAGTTGCTCCAGAACAGCCTCAAAACTTATCTTGTACACAGAAGGGAGAACGTGGGACCTTGGCCTGCACCTGGGACAGAGGACAAGACACCCACCTATATACTGAGTATACTTTACAGTGAGTAAGAGACTGTTTTTGGAGCTTTTTTGTGGGTGTTCTGTAAGATCACATTTAGAAATATCTGATAGTTCTAGTTTTACCAGCAAAAAGAAGCTATAGACATCTCTAGATCATTAGATGCTTTAAAAAAACAATTCCAGTGTTCATCAATTAAAACTGATTCATTCCTCTAAAGTGTGAGAACTGATGCCTTGGGTCTGAGGCCTAACTCTGAGTTCTCTTCAGGGCACCCAGGGCCCATGCTGGGGATGTTGCTCTAGGAGGGTTAAACTGGCTGCATCATATCCCTTTCCTTTTTTGCAGATGCAGACTCTTGTGGTCATGATATATAAAATAGACTCTTCCTTGTGGGAGCTTTCCATCAGCCTGGGAAGAGTTTCTTTTCTTTTCTTTTCTTTCTTTCTTTTTTTAAGATTTTTAAAATTGATTTTTAGAGAGGAAGGGAAAGGAAGAGAGAGAAAGAAACATCAATATGAGAGTGAAACATTAATATGAGAGCGAAACATCAATCAGCTGCCTCCTGCACGCCCCCCACTGGGGATGGAGCCTACAACCCAAGCATGTGCCCTGGGCAGGAATCGAACCTGCAACTCCTTGGTGCCCCCCGGGTCAATGCAGGAGTTTCTTTTCAAAGCACCTTTACCTGACCTGAGAGTCCACAAAGAGAGAGATTCTGGGGGATTCTGTTTCTTGCAGTTGATTCCATAGTCCCATCTAAGGGTCTCATTGGGTTGCTCTATACCTGATCGAGCAGCAGATGGGGGAAAGGAAGTGGGACCCAGGGTTCTGGTTTGTACTAGGAGCTGGCAGTTCTGTGCAGTAAATGCCAAGGCGACCATGGATCCTTCAGATCTGACCTAAGGAGCCAAGATGTCAGACAGGGTTTGGGCAATTCAGGCAGTGTAGGTATGGTTACTCATCTCTCTGAACATCAAAAAAAAAGTCTCAGTCCTGCCAAAAAAAGGGATGGGGGAAGTGTAGTCCTATTTATGACCATAGAAGACAAATATTTCCATAGTGTTCCCTCTAGTAATGACTGACCTTAAAAAGATGTCTAGAATTTTAAATATTTGAAAATTTTGTTCTTTTATATTAAAAGGAGAAGATAGTACATAATGTATCCTGCTAAACACAATCGTCTTTTATTTACAGGTTAAATGGACCAAAAAATTTAACATGGCAGAAACAATGTAATGATTATTATTGTGACCATTTGGACCTTGGAATCAACCTAAACCCTGAATTACCTGAATCCAGTTACACAGCCAAGGTTATTGCTATCAATAGTCTTGGAAGTGCTTCTTCATTTCCATTCACATTCACATTCTTGGACATAGGTACATTTTATTTCACTTTTTGTAGGTGTCATACGTTGGCACATGAACATTATTTTTAAAATCACTCTAATGTTCTATATGTGATTGTTTCAAAAGAGGCAGCAGTTGATGGAAAGTGACCAATAGGCATAGTCAGAGGAAAAACATTATTATGATGTAAGTAAACAGGTGCATGATCCTAGAGCTATATGGACATGGTTGTACAAAATTCAACATCATTCTCTATATTGGACAAATAGGAGCCCCTGGCTTCAAACTCTTTGAAGGCATCCACTGCCACTAAACACCATCTGAGTGAGAGAGGGTCCTGTGAGGTTATTCAAGAAGCTCAGTGTAGGCCTGTCTTGGTAGAGGTATCATTTTGACCCTGTGGCTACTCCACTGTCCTGAGTTAGGCTACATGTTTGGGCTACCTGCTGCACTAGAGCAGCGAGTGCAAAACTATAAATAAAATGTATCAAGGTTTAAATGCACCTAGCCCTGCAAATATTTACCTCTACTCCTCTCAGCTCGGTTGCTGGAATGAGCCAGTCCCAGCACATTTCTGAGCAAATATAATCGGCCCAGCTGAATCAAAGACCATTCTCAAATTCTGCCCATCCCAGGTAGGACTGGTTTCTGGCCTGCCCGAAGTCCCAGCCTCACACTATGTGTTTCTCTTCTCTCTTTCCACTGTGCCTCTCTGCATACACACTGCTGACTATAAGTCTGAGCATAGGCATTTACTATGCATTTTCCTATCACACTTCTTCCCATCCTACCTTCTATCTCTTTACACAGACATCTCTAAGCCACTTTCTTCCCTCTTATTCTTTTCTTCTGTTCCCCTGTTCCTATGTCTCCTTCTTGTGACTTTTCTACCAACATTTCTTCTCCTGAGGCGATCACCACTAGCCACCTCTGCCTTCTCAGCCATTGGAACTCTAGGATTTGGCACATCGGTTTTCTTTAAATCACTGGATTAAATGGAATCAAGACTATCATTAATGTTGGTGGTAGTTTATTTGGTAAAAATGAGGGTAGATTGAGAGGAATTATTATTATTACTTTTTAAATATGTCTATTGATTTCAGAAAGAGGAAGGGAGAGGGAGAGAGAGAGAGAGAGAAACATCAATGATGAGTCATTGATCAGCTGTCTCCTGCACGCCCCCTATTGGGGATTGAACCCGGAACCCAAGCCTGTGCCCTGACGGGGAATCCAACTGCGATCTCCTGGATCATAGGTCAACTGCTGAGCCACTTCGGCATAGCAAAGGAATTATTTTAATGATTTAGAAGGGAATCAAACTTTTTTTTTCTAAAAGCCAGGGACTTCTCTCTTATTTCACCAAATTTGGTGGTCATGCATCTTAGAGATTAATTTTGTTCAATTCTTTATAGCTCACGTCAAAATATAAGACAATTTTCAATTGTGGAGCCTGAATCACACTTTTTTGTTTATCCTGGTTACCAGTGAAGCCTCTTCCTCCGTGGGACATCGGAATCCAATTTGTAAATGATTCTGTGAGCAGATGCATTCTTCAGTGGAGAGATGAGGGGATGGTGCTGCTTAATCGACTCAGATATCGGCCCAATAACAGCAGGTCCTGGAATATGGTAATGGTCTTTAGAATGTTTTATAATGACAAAGGGTCAGTTTTACATATAGCTGATAAATAATCTTATATAATTAAAAGTTTCTGTTTGAAACCAGTTCTATGTCGTCTATAGAAGTGTTAAAATATGCATCACATTCTAATTGTCACCAAATAAATAAAAAAACCCTCTAATGTAGAAACTTCTCAAAGGCCTTTTTGAAAATTTGTAGTTTTCAACCTATACTCCTTTTCCAGCTAGTTTTAGGATCCTCCTTGGAACTCATACAGATAATTTCTTAATCTCAGGAGTTTTTGTTTTTGTTTTTTTGAGACGCTATTATTTCAGATTAATCATCATTCAGTAACCCAGCCATTAATATTTCTTTTCATTGAATGACCGATCTGAAAAAATAAAAAGGGTTATCTGGTCTAGTTCTTTACCTTTATGTTAAAATTCTTTAAATTAATGTAGTATTAATACTCACCTTTAAATATCTTCTCTGATTGAAGGTTAATACTACAAATGCCAAAGGAAGACATGATTTGTTGGATCTGAAACCATTTACAGAATATGAATTTCAGGTTTCCTCTAAGCTACATCTTTATAAAGGTAGTTGGAGTAATTGGAGTGAATCATTGAGAATGCAAACACCAGAAGAAGGTATGTGTTTAAAAAAAAAAAAAAAAGCAGGATGGGAGAGAAGGGGAAGAAAGAAAGGAGGGAAAGAGGAAAATGCAATGATTTCCTTGAAACAGAATCTCTAAAGTACTGATACTGAATCAAAAAGTATGAATGCATTAATTAACAAGTTAATTTTCACATGAACTTAAGTTCTGAAACTGTCAGAGAGATATGTTTATATTACTAGGAAATGTTTAACGTTAGGTAAATCTTACTGTTTGGCACATGTTGTTCATGTTGGTTACAAGTTTATGCCTCAGCAATGTTTGGTTATAAGTCTTATTTCTATTGCACTTACTATTTCTATTGCACTTACTATCTCAGTAATTCTCTTATGTCACAAAGCTAAACCAGTAATTAATTTCATTCTTTCATAGTTAGACCTTGATACATTTTACCTTTTGGATTCTATGAAAATTAATTTGGCTCTAAAAGCTTGTGAGCCACTAAAAGCTTGAAAGAAGGAAGATTCTGGAGACATAACTTTTTTAAAAATATATATTTTTTAATTGATTTCAGAGAGAGAGAAAGAGAAATAGAAACATCAGTGATGAGAGAGAGTCATTGATCAGTTTCCTCCTGCACGCCCCCTACCAGGGATCAAGCCTGAAACCCTGGCATGTGCCCTGACAGGGAATCGAACCAGTGACCTCTTGGTTCATGGGTCAATGCTCAATCACTGAGCCACACTGGCCAGGCAAAAGTAATGTATTTTTAAAAAGCCTTCATGGATTTTATTTTACTTATACATAGTACAGATAAAATTCTTAAAAATGGGTCATATTTTATAAGTTCAAGGCAGTAAATAGGCTGGGAAATATTTGTTATATCACATTAGGCTAAACGATAAAGAAAGGAAACTCTGGTCTTGTGAATTCTTGTCATTCTTACTCACTTTGATAATGACTTGTTTAGAGATGTATGAAAGGGGTTTTCTTTTCTTTTTAAGTGTTTATCTGTTGAATTAAAAACCCTTCAAAGTAGGAGAGTAACTTTCTCATATTCTATAAAATAAACTACCATCATAACAATGAGTGCCGCAACTTATGGTTAAGAACTCGTGGATGATTGTGAGTTGAAAGAAGACAGCTGGCTCTTTCAGAGTAGTTGCAGGCATTCATAAAGAGAGAAACCCATACTCTGAGATATACCACCGTTACCAAGCTCTGTTGGCTTCCTTTTGTCTGAATCTCCCTTTTTGGTGTTTGATCTTTCTGTGGAATGTTGTAGGGTCTCTTTTCTCTTACTCTAAGCTGCATGGTTTTCACCTCTTACCACTATTTCTGTCATCAGTTTCTTTATGAAACACCAACTGATGTAAACCTAAAAGGTGTGAAATTTTTTTAACACGTCTTCCTTTTAACCCTTTAAATATATACTCATATGTAACTTGGCATTTAAAAATATTACTAGTAAGCGTTTATTTTTAGTTACTCTAAAAATGAATGATCCTTTGCTACCAAAACTGAGAGCTAAATGTCTCCTGGTGGATTGGGCACAGTTATTTATATCATGTCAACAGGAAATGGACCGTTATTTACTCTATATGGCCTTTTCCTGGGTCATCCAGTTTAACTCCAGTAATTGTCCTCCATGAAAAACACTTTTTAAATGGCCACTAAGTAAGGGGTAGGAGGAAAGAAACCACTTTCTGTGTTTAAGACAGTTCCACAATCAGTATACATCAAAGGCAGGCTCGATACTGGGAATTGAGCAACCATATTTTGCTTCTAATGGGAAAACACCCTCTTGAATTTGGGCTGTGTGGTGTCCATACATGCCTGAGAATATGCTCAGATGTTGGGAGAAGGTGACCCCTCACTACTCAGAACACCCGGGAAGAGACTCCAAAACTAAGATGAATGAGACATTCCTTGGAACTATATTATCAATTTGGTGTTTCTATCTGTTCATTCACCATTTTTTAAAGTCTTATTTTCAAGTTTTGGCCTTGCTAAACTCTACTGTGGACACTTAATAAAGGAAGTTACATTCTCATACTTGTGCCAGAGTGGTAAAGGAGGAGCCCTCCCCTATCATGGTGATGATGTGGGTGATTAGTAAGACAGCCCCAAAGAGAGAGAAAATGCAGGGTTACCGGCAGCAGCCACCTCTCTTCACATTCAGAAGCTAGGCAATTCCTTCATTCATTTGTAATTTTAAAATATTGTTAAAATCAGTTAGGTGTGAACAATTAAACACTAAAGGTCATTTTACCGTCTTGGTTAGCAAGAATTTCATTAACAGTCTAGCTTAGAGGTCAGCAAACATTTTCTGTAAAAGGTCCAGATGGTAAACATTTCTGGCTTTGTGGACCATACAGTCTGTCTCAATTATTAAAATTTGCTACTGTAGCGGGCAAACAGCCATTGACAATGTATAAATACTTAGCCAAAGCTGTGTTCCATTAAAGCTTTATTTATGGACGCTGAAATTTGTATTTTATATAATTTCACGTGTCACTTAAAATGATTCTTCTTTTGATTTGTTTTCAACTATTTAAAAATGTAAAAACCATTATTATTCACAGGCTGTACCAAAACAGGGACTGTGCCAGATCTGGCCCAAGGGCTATAGTTTGCTGACTCCGAAACTAGCGAAACTTGAAAGTATCATACTTATGCCTTTTTGCTTGAGGCTTGAGGAAATGAGAATGAAAGCCTCTTTACCCTTCTAAAGAGACTTACATGCAAACATTTTCATTAGAAAGGAAGTGTTTTATTTGAGGTCCAAAGCCAGTCCCTACCCTCTTCTCTTCTTTTGATCTCCTTTAAGCCCAACATGTACCATGGAAGAAATAAATGCCTAAGCTCAATTATTTTACAAGATGGTGATCACCCCAATAGAAAGAAATGTTTTCCATGAAGCCCCCTCCAAACAGAAACCAATGAAAAATATATGCTTCTCTGGATGGTCTGTGGGGAATGTACGTGTATCAGGAACTACATCAGGTGCTGAGATACAATGATAACTAGTCAGATCCTCAGATTCAAGGGTGTATCTTGGAACATCAGGGAAAGATTCCTGGAGGAGAGGGCATGAGAAGAAATGCAGAGTCCAAAGGGAATCTTATGGTTTTCCTCTATCTGAAACATAGGGCCTCCAAGGTCATTGTAGTTGGGAAAGGGAGTTATTTCCTCTTTGAAGTACTTGATTCTCTTGAATTCTGTGAAACCTCACATTCCTGGTTTTTATTCTACTTTATCAGCCAAGTCTTGGTCTCTTTTGATGGCCATCTTTCTCTTCTCAATCTCAATCCCTATGGCTTTACACTGGGCCCCTTCTTTTCTCAGGTGACCTCATTCAGTCTCATGGCTCTAAAACAGAATAGAGAGATAGATGATAGATGATGATAGATAGATAGATAGATGATAGATAGATAGATAGATAGATAGATAGATAGATAGATAGATAGGTAGATATAATATATAGTTGTAGTCTGGACCCTGTCCAGAACTTCAGGTTTATGTTTCTAGCACCTATTTTATATCTTCACTTAGATGTCAACAGACATCCTAAACCTCACATAACCTAAACAAAACCTTAATTCTTCTCGAAAACAAACTGTTTCAAAAATACTTTTGTTACATTCTTTTCTATCTCAATAAATGACACGCCATCTTCTTAGATACTCAAGTCAAAAATTGAGAAATTATTCTTAAATTTCCCTCTTCTCTCACTTCCCCATATCACCAATTGACTTGTTTTCCTGAGCATGTTCAAAATCTGTTCGTTACTCCCATGGCCAACTGTGATTGCCCTAGATTAAGCTACTTTCTCATGAAAAAGCATAACAACAAAATGAACACTATGAACACTTAGGAACTCACTGTTCTACTTAAATACTATGAAATTACCAATATATTCTTACCCGTTATACCTTTCCAGAAGTAATCACTATCCTGAATTGTATGTTTTTATCATCCTCATACTGTTCTCATAGCCTTCTAAAATGTATATATCTTTAAACAATTATTAGTTTTTCTTATTTTTTTTAACTTAATCAAAATTATATTCTATATGTATTCTTTTACAACTTACTTTTTTTCTATCAATACTCCACAGCACTCTAACACAATGCCTCCATTGATTTTATTATGGATGAAACATCTCTGTTTCTATGAAGAAAGGAGCTCATTCTTCATATTAAAAGATTATGTTTCTCAAAAAAACAAAGAAGGAGTTCTCAAATATGTCAAATGTTGCTGAGAAGTCCAATGACATAAGAACAGAGAAGTGAACGTCAGATTTGGCAACACAGAGTTTATTGCCAACCAATAGAGTGATGGGCACAAAACCTCAGTTGGAATGGGATGCAAGTGAGTGGGAGGTGAATGACAGTTCACAACTTTTCAAAAAGCTCTGTGAAGGGGAACACAAATGCAAGGCAGTAGCTAGAACAGGATATGGTATTAGGAAATGCTTTGTCTCTTTGTTTTTGTTTTTAGGATCAGAGATATTATATAGTACAGCAATTTTCAACCTTTTTCATCTCATGGCACACATAAATTAATTACTAAAATTATGCAGCACACCAAAAAATATATTTTTTGCTGTTCTGACAAAAAAAATAAGAATAATTTTGATTCATCCACACCAGACTCTTATTGTTGTGTTGGCTGTCATCATTTTTTTATTTGACAATCTAAGGGAAAAGAGGTCAGTGTTCCTGACTAAATAGTCAGGTATTGGATGTTTTAAAAATTCTTGTGGCACATCGGTTGAAAATCACTGATATAGTATATTTATAAGGCAATGATAAGGGCCTAGCAGAGAGAGAGAAGTTAAATACAAGAAAAGTGGGAGAGAGGTTCTTGATAAAGCAAGAGAGGATGGGATTCAGAACTCAGGTTAATGGATTGAACTTTGATGAAAGTAGAGGTGCTTCATCCAAAGTAAAATCAGTGGGGTGCTGTGTCAGGGTTAGGGTGATGAAGTTTGAAAGCTGTCATGGTGGAAAGATGGAGGAATTCCTGCCTGGTTGCTTCCTTTTGCTCAGCAAAGTGTGAGGCAAAGGCATCAGTTGAGGGAAACAGATCATTGAGTGTGAGTAGGTGGAGAGACTGAAAGTACAGCCTTTGAGAAAGTACACCTATGTGGATGATAGGGCATCAAGAATAGTGACAGAAAGAGGTGAAAAGAGCCAAAACCAAGTGTTAAAAGTCATCAATCAAAGGGGGGAAATCGAAGTCCTATTTAGGTCTTCTCAAGGAAGCACAACAGATGATAACAGCTGAAGGCGAAAACCGACCACTGAGAACTTGTTTCATCACGTAGGTGTTTGTAAGACCTATTTGAATTGAATTGTTTGAAACTAGATTTTAGACAAATATATCACAGACTAAAGAGTGGACATCAAGGAACTAAGTCAGTGAATGACCTCTCTCTCTCTTGCCCTGCTTAGAGCATGACTTGAACCAAAAAATTTTACCTGAACCACTGGAGATACACCTTTTCCATATTTACTTTTTGTTAAATTCTCCAATTTCACTGTTCTTGGGGATCTTTATTCTTCTCTTCATTGCCTGCTAAAACCTCTGTGGAGGGACAGCTTTCTATCCAATTCAGTTGCTCTTGTCCACAGCCCTGCACTACCTTGGCTTCAGATGTGGATGCTAATCTGAAAAGCAACACATGGCTTCACTCTGATTTGTTTGCCACACATACAGTTTCATAGAATCCCAGGATTTTGGGATTTTAGAGTTGAAAGAACACTTAAGATCGTTTAAGTCATTTAGGCCAATCTCTTGCTTAATTTAGAATCCCTTTTCCTTTTTTTTTTTAAATATTGGTGACTCTAGTTATCCCTACTGTATTTCCCTTTACATAGGAGTTAGTTTCATCTCAGGAGAGCTGACTTCCATTTCTCAATATTTGTATATTTAATCAATTGTACCCATTTGTTTTGTAATCACTTTGATATATGGGTCTTTGACTTTCTTTTTCTCACCTGCCTATAATAGTTTCATCTGTCTTGTGCTAGATAACACTGTGGTTAGAACTTTAAATGATTTTGTGACAGTTGACTATCAAAGATTCTCTTTAATATTAGCCCTTACATTGTGTTAAGCAGCAGTGGTTTGACACCCCTGGTCATGAAAATTCTACACTTTGAAACTCATACAGATTCAACTAATGTTTCTCTCCCCTAGCGGCTTACACTGCAGGTAGCCACCATTAAATTTTCAGTTTCAGTTGCAATTTCTCCTTTGAAGAAACTATGATTCTAGAATTCAAATTTTAGCTCTGTAATAATATGGTAAGTTGTAGATCTTTAATGAAGCAATGAGTGTTCCCTTTAAATTTCTTACCAATATGTAGTTAACTGAAGACAGTTAGCTCTTTGGAATAAGTCAACTGGCTTCGACACTGAGCACACCCATATTTCCATATCCTGATTATGTGTCAATGGCGGGATTACCTGGTTTGCGAATTGTTCAGATCTTTGTTCCACATAATGAACTGTGATGGAAGAGCAGGGCCTTTGGGGACCTAGCTCAGCTCTCAGTTTTGCCATTTACCAGCTGTATGCCTTTTGTAAATCATTTAACCTTTGCTGGCTGTAAAATCGATGTAATCCCAGGCACCTCCTGCAATGTGTGAGGACTAAGTGAAGTCATGCATATAAAATGTCCAAATATTACCTGGCACATAGTAAGTGGTTAATAGATGTCAGGTTCCCATTCCTTTTGTTGCCTGTGCATTTTTCCTTTTTCAAATCTGGTCTAGAAAAAAAAAAAAAGTCCTAGCTTGATTCCTGGGTCACTCTTCATATCCTAAAGGATTGAGTTTTTGGAGATGTCTTATGTATGTATTTCTAACTGCTAAGTCCTCACTATAGGGGTAAATACTACCACTGGTGGAAAGAGAGGGGGAAGAAAATAAGTGAGTGTTTAGAAAAAAAAAACAAAAAGAAAAGAAGGCAAGAGAGGCAGGAAGAGGAAGTGACAAAGGAAGAGAGTAGAACATGAAAGAGACTCACCTACGGAGGGTTGGAAGGAAGTATAGAGCAATCATAAGTCTTCTCAGAACCAGGCAACTGCACGGTGCAGAGTGAAGACCACAGGCTATGAAATGAAACATGAAACAGACCTGTATTCAAAGCCTGGCTTCTCTGATTAGTAGTTCTGGGGTCTTGAACAATTCCTTTACCTCTCAGCACTTCCGTTTTCAAATGAAGAAAACGACAGCCAAGTTGACTGAGTGTTTACCATGTATCAGCATTCTTCTCTTCCTTTAAATTCTCAGAACAGCCCATATGATGCTCAGAATTATGACACTCACTTGACAGATGAGGAAACTGGCTTAAGGACATGGTTAACATTTGTTCAAAATCACAGAGCTAGGATTTGTGCATAGATAGTGTAGCTCTGGAGTTCACACTTAAACCACTGCCCTGAAGCTATGCACGTCACAGTGGTGAGGAGGACATGAGATATCACCACTGTGAATGGGTCCACCCAGGACCTGCCCATAGTATGTGCTGGTACATGTGCTCCCTTCCTTTTTCTCTTTCTCTTTTCCTTTCCCTGGCTACTTGTCTTCTGTTATCCTGGTGGAACTTAATTTTTTGGAAATTTCCATCTGGTTAAATGGAACGTGCTACTCTAAAGGAACCCCACGACAGCCTGACCTTAAATATACTCTAAGTGTCACTGTTCAACAAGCAAGGTTGGTGCAATTGAAGCCTATTTTCAGGGGCTGCTTATATTGATTCCACCTCTGGCTATAAACCAAAACAAATCTGATAGTGGGAGAAATAAAACTACTTCACCCACTCACATGTGCACATGCACACACACATACACACTCTCTCTCTAAAACACAGGAGGTGATTATTTAGTTTTTCTTCAAGCATGCTTGATTGACTTTCTCATATTAAGTTCAGTCATATTTGACCATTATCTTATAGATTGGTAGTTATTTCTTCTCTCAGCTCAGCCTGTATGTTAGCATCAAGTGGATAATATTGCCTGATTTGTTTATTCATCATTTAACAAAGAGTTACTGGGAGCCTGTTACACTCTAAGTATGGTGCTAGGGAGGAGAAATACAAAGATGCATGAGGTAGGCTTCCTTTCAAGTAACCCATTGTCTAGTGATCATAAAACCAATTAATTGCTGTACAACATTAGGTCAGGAATGTACTGAACACAAAGTTTATTATTTGTATTTTGTACTTTTAGAGCATCAAAAAATGTTCTGCTTATGATTTCTGTCTTTATTTTTTGCTGAGAATTCTTTATGCATTCCAATAAAAAAGAAATAACCATACATACTTTGAGTTATTTTATTAATATATGTTTTAAGAGTAACCTAGACATCTAATTTCCTCCTCACCAATTTTTTAAAATTTGTTTTTAAGGTAATTTTGAGCTCCCTTTGGTCAAAGATATACATGTTCATTGTTTAACAACAGAAAAAGAAAAACAACAGGGCATAAGGAAAATTGAAAGTATCTTATAATCCTACTCTCCCAGAATTAAAAAACCCATTGACTTTTAAAGGTTGTATATTGTGTGTATATTTATACATGAAAATATGTTCTTTCCCCTTCAAATCAGAGCCTACTGGGACATTAGATGTCTGGTACATGAAGCAGAACATTGACTACAATAGACAACAGATTTCTCTTTTCTGGAAGGTAAGTTCTCAGTGTCAACTTAAAATTCAAGAGAATGGCATATTTGTGTTTTTTGTTTTGTTTTTATTGAGACATGATTGACATATAAAGAGAATTATATATTTGAACAATATGTTTCAAGGACGGAAAAAGGCCTTTTATTCCCATAGTGGCTTTCATATGAGGCGTCAGAGACTGTTGGAGCTCACTTTCTCAGCCATATCTTTGTGATGTTGACTCAATGTCATTTACTTTTGCCAGATAGGGGTGAAAGCTCTGACTCAGTTCCTTCCTCCACACAATTACATCTTTTTGTCATCCACTTCCTCATCTTTTCTTCATCAAGGCCCCTTCCCATCCCCAAGCATGTCCACCCTCGGACCCCACTGCATCATCTCTTCTGACTAGTGTTCCCCCTCTGCCCATTGCCCTCTCCCACATACAGTGTGCCCAGCAGTGACCCTGCCACCAGACTTATGCGCTTTTTGGGAAATTAAAGACGGGAAATCTGTGGATGTGGATATTTAAGAATATATTTTCTATGGTCATTGAAAAGGGAGGGAGAAAGCTGCCCTACCTCAGGAACACAAATAATAGCAAGAAATAACATGAATAGAAAAGGAAAGCAGCTCTTCCTCAGGAATAGTAGCGAAACAGCAGTAAATCAAACAACCTTCCAGAAAACAATGCAGCCTAATGTTATTTCAGGATGTGAGAGAGTTTCACCAAGTGCTGAAAGCTGGCAGTGGTTTCACTGAATCCTTGCCAAAACCCTATGAGGTGGGTACTAGGCATCCCCATTTAACGAATACAAAAACTGGGGGTCAGAGACAGCAAGTTCTTCCCAGAGTCCCCCAGCTACTGAGTGCAGAGCTTGGACTGAAACCCAGCCCAGAGCTCTTTCTGCTGCATCAGGACTGAAAAGGTTGAAAGAAAATGCTCTTTGAATTGAGACACTGATTGGCAGGCTCATAATCAGAGGTTTTCAGGTGAGCTGTGCTCCACCTCATTCCCCAAACCTCTCACTGCACGTCTTCCAGCTAAGGGTAAACAAACAGTTTTGGAATTTTGAAGTTGGTGAGCACAAAACCAGAAGGGTCAGAGTAAGGAATCAAAAGTCCTCTCTGATGGGCTTAGCACGACAGGTTTGGATAGTTACAGTCTTCTTCAGATTTAAGGACTGAGCCAGGCAACCAATCAGCTCTTTCTCCCTCTTTTCCTTTCTCTCTCTCACTCGAAAAATGTCAGGTATAAGAGGAGCCTACTATAAATAGCTTGGTGAGTCATAATCAAGCTCTTTACTTTGAAACTAAAACAGGAGCTTCAAGTTTATTTTAAAATAAAGCCATTCGTACTAGCAAGACAATGCTCAAAGCAAGACATTTAGAGGAGCCATATTTGTGAATGTGACAAAAGAACCCAGCTCAGTTCTTGGCTCTTGGTTTTCATTTTCACAAGTAAGTGGTTAAAACCAAGATTCCTGCTCCCATAAAGATTTCTCCTCCCCAAATGTCCTCACAAGTGATCTGAAAAGATAGGTTGTTTTTTCATCCGTTTCACTCCCCTCTGCCGCAGGGTTTCTCTGTAGAACGCGGGGAGTGACACTCGTATCTATCTGTGTAACTGACAAGACCACTGTGGGGATTTACAAATGAGAGGTCACACACATAGGACAATTGCTGGGGCCACCAAAGAAAAATTAAACGGTACTGCATTATGAATGTTTATCCTAATGGTGAAAGCCACATGTACCCAGTACCATGCTGTGTGCTTCTCACTGTAACAGAATTTAGATCACACACTCTGACACAAGAATCAGAGCTGAGTCAGAATAAGCAGTTGTTAAGTAATGCTTAGAAAACATGCATATGCAAATTCTTCTCTGCTTCTCATTTTGATCTTGCCCCTAATCCACACAAAGCATAAGTTATAAAATGAGGTTTTGGAATTCAAAGGGACTTCAGTCTTCTTCCAGTCCACCCTTCCTCTCAGAAACATTGGTCCCATATTAGCCAGGACACGCAGATGTCTCTGCCGGGACCTCTGAGACAGGGAGAATTCCACTTTCTCTGCAGTCCGTGCCACGACTGCATTGTCAGAAAATCTTCCCTCATTGTCAGAAAATCTTCCCTTATGTGGAGCCAGAATTGTAGATGCTTGGACTGGAACTGGCCTGAATAATAAACAAAAAATGCAAATACTAGAAGCTTCTGTAACTTGATAGTGGTCATGACAGGGCACCTTCAAAACCTTCAGTGCCTTCCCAGCCTGAGAGGCTCCTTAAGGAAAGTTGGATCTAGTCCTCAGTCTTGCAGGACTGTTACTGGATTAAGTCCCTTTCATGCCAAATCCTGGGCTTCTTCCAATGGCCCCAAGTAGGCCACTCACCTGGGAATGGGAACAAAACACTGGTCAGAGTTACTGAGACGAGCAGGCCTGCTTTGGACCACAGGATCACAGACCTCTAAGCGCCAAAGGGATTTAATCGGCACGCAGTCCCACCACCTGTTGTACAAATGTGGAAACAGCTCTAAGGAGGTGAAATGATTTCTAATGAGAGGTCATATGGTGCTTGTTCCTGAGAGCCTTTCCCAGGCGGAAATCACTGCCCCTTCTGTTTGGAACCACTCCTGTCCCACTCCTCTGACCAGGGATTCCTCAGGCTACTCTAAGTTAGGCTTGGGGATTTGACAGGGTGGTGCTGTGACACAGGGACTCATCTGAACGTCAGACTAGAAAGAGCGCTGCAGCCAGACCAGGTGTTTTGTGGTGGGGCCCAAATTAGACCTCACTGGGGAAAGGAAGCACAGACATGCGTGTGGTGGGGTTTTTTTTTTTTAACTGTGATTAATACTGGGAAACCCAATGAGGGGATACCCCACCACGGCAGAGAAGGGAATTTCAGGTGTTCGCAGCAAAGGAAGCCCCAAGTAAAACCCCATTAGCCTGTGAACAACATGAGAGCATGTTTCTCTTGCAGTTGGGGAAACAATGAGGTGACCTTTCATTTTTGCAGGATGTTTACATAAGAGGAGAACCACCAGGTGCTGAATGGGCACAGTCCCTGTGAGAGTGTGTATGAATGTGTGAGTGTGGGTATATGTGGGCGTGTATGTGAGTGATATGGGGACATGCGTTGTTTATATGTGTGTGAGTACAAAGGTTATGTGTGAATATGTGTGTGAATGCATGCAAGTCTTTCAAATGTGCGAGGGATATGAGTGTGGGTGTAGGTGTGGATATATCTATAGGAATATGCGTGTAAGTGCATGTGTGTGAATGTCTTAGTCCATTCAGGCTGCTATAACAAAATACCATAGACTGGGTGGCTTATAACAGCAGAAATCTATTTCTCCAACTTCTGGAGTCTGGAAGTCCAAGATCAGTGTGCTAACATGGTTGGGTGAAGGGTGTCCTCCGGGTTGCAGACTTTTTGTTATATCCTTATATGGTGGAAGGGGCTAGGGAGCTCTGTGGGATCTCTTTTGTAAGATCATTAATCCCATTCATGAGGGCTCTATGCTCATGACATAATCACCTCCCAGAAGCCCCACCTCCTGACACCGTCTCATTGGGCATTAGGATCCCAATGTGAATCTTGGGGACACACACATTTACTAGCAGTGAACAAGTGGGAGTGTGTGGGAGGTCTGCATGTGGGTATGGGTGTGGGGTGAATGTGTGTGAATGTCAGGTGTGTCTGCATGAATGTGAGAGTGTGGGAGTGAGGGGGACCCTTGCTGTGTTGTTCTGGCTCCCACATAGTTACTCATTTCCCCACCTGCTGGTTTCTCCTGAAAGCTGCATTTCCTCAAAAATGTCCTGTACTATTTTTTGCCAGTTATTTTAAGAGAAAAAATATTTTCTCTGTTGAAGCCAAAAGGTACCACCTAATCCATGAAATGCAATAAAAATACCAAGTATTGTTAAAACAACAAATGTAATAACATTTAGAAACTGTTTCTCTGTCACAAACAACCCGTTTTGCATAAGAGGCCTTCACAGGGGGCTTTTAGCAACCCTGTCCCTCAGTCCCCCTGTCTTCCACTGTGCAAAGTTTCATAGTGTTTCCTTTGCTTGAATTAAGCATTTCAGTCTGTGAGTCCAATACATGTTCCTTCCAGTTAATCCAACATGTATCCTTTAACAAGAAAATCCCCTTGTATAGATGATATAGATATAGATATGTAGATAATGTATGAAACGATATGACAGTGGGTAAAGCCACATTAACCATTGCAGTTTCCTCTGTTCGTTTCTTCAAAGAGCAGTGATCATAACAAATTAGAAACTTAATGAAATTATGAGACCATGTGTCTGAAAGAGAAATATTTGTGGGTAAATGGAGCTGAATTCACTCCATTCATTCTTTCAAACAAATATTTCAAAGCCAGTCTTTGGTACTGGATGCTGTGTGCTTCAAGCCGGGGATGTGGAAGTGAAGGTGACAAATCCAGTCCTCATGTCCTTGAACTCACGGTGCAGCGGGAGGACGGGCATAGGAGTGGGGTGATGAAGGCACTCAGGCACTAAGGAGGGGTTCGAGGTCCAGCTGGGGGGATGATGATCGGGCTCACGCAGTAGAGCAGGGGAATGGATAGGAGTCAGGGAGGACCTCTCAGAAGGTAATACAGGAGCGGACTCCGGAAGAGCAGGTGAGCCAGCACGAGGGTGGGAGCACACTTGTCGGGATCCTCTGGGGACCATGGATTCAACCTAGAAAGAAAGGATCGCTTCAGTGAGGTGCCATCCCATAGAAATAGAAAGCAAGCCACAGATGCGAGCTGATCATGGGTAATTTAAAATTTTCTCATAGCCACAGTTTTAAAAATAAAAAGAAGCAGGCAGAATTAATTTTAAAAAGATATTTAACCCAAATATATCTGGAATAGTTTCATTTTAACATGTAATCGATATTTTTAATTATTAATGAGCCATTTTGCTTTTTTTTCCTACTAAGTCTTAGAAAACTGGTGTGTCTCCTAAGCATCCGGCCAGTGCAGTGGCTGAGTGTTCCCCTCCCCCAGAAAGAAGCACATCTTGGCTCAGGCTGGCTGCGCTTCAAGGGCTCCATGCTTCCTGCAGCTAGGGGCTCCCTCCTGTAATGGACAGTGCAGCTCTGGAGCTTTTCTCTTTTTTTAAATTGATGGATTTGAGAGAGAGAGAGAAACACCGATTTTGTTGTTCCACTTATTTACGCATTCATTGGTTGCTTCTTGTATGTGCCCTGACTGGGGATCGAACTCACAACCTTCAGAATCGGGACGACGTTCTAAGCAACTGAGCAGCCCTGCAAGGGCCAGCTTTAGGGCTGTAATAAGCAGCACAGAAGAGAGTTAGAGAAACTCTTGGTTACACAAGTGGGGAATAGATTTGGTGTTTTTATTTATTTGGTAAATGAAATGATTCATTTCAATAAACAGCTACCCTTAAATCACAAAGTCAAGAAGAAAGAGAGAAAAAATGTGCCCTGTACACTCCTGGGATCAGAGGCAGATTATTTAATATACTTGCTTTGCCTACTTCCCCCTGTAGTTCTCTATATTGTATGAAGAATATCCCAACCTCTATCACATTGCACTAAAGGAATGAATTTTTTGGCCTCCTCATATGAAAGAGATTCAGTAAAAGTAGACAGTATTATTTATAACCTGATTTATACTGATGTAGGACAAAGGCTTATTGTAAATCCCCAGGGAAGGCTGGCTGCCCGGAGCCTAAGGCCTTATATAATTATAGGATGTATCCAATCTCATAATCAATATTGAAATACAAAAGCAGCAGGTGGGAAGATTTCAATAGTTTGTCACAATATTCAAATCTATCTCTTTTCTTTTCCCAAATCGTGTCCCATCACAGGCTGGCACAGCATTTCAGAAGACTGTTTCAGAAGGAATAGTTTGTTTTCCCTTGCTTACTAGTCACACACATTATACCAGCAGTAATGTAGGGATTTTTGGTTGGGTAGCAGAATGGAGTCAATACCAAGAATAAGAGAGAGTAGCAGAGAATTAATAGAAGATAGAAAGCATAGGTGGAAGGGAAGTTAAAGTTTTGCACTTATGAAAGCTTCCATTATTTCGCTGTTTTTCTAGCTGCAAAACAAGATGGAAATTATGTGGGGTAAATACCATGAGGTATGACTAGCAGTTAGTTCAGTGTAGCTTAACACCTGGGCAATGTCTGCTAGGTGTGCTAGCGTCAGAGTGGTTAAGAGTTCATCCTCTAAAGCTGTGCTACCTGAGCTCAAGTTCCAGCTTTAACACTTAATGGCTGTGTGTTCTTGAGCAAGGTGCTTAACCTCTCTGTGCCTTATTTTCCTCACCAATAAAGTAGATAATAATAGTATTAGTATATACCACATGAGGTTGTTGTGAAAATTAATGAGAATTGTGAAAAGTGCTTGCTAAGCCATTGTTAGGAGGCAAACGTTGTGCATGACACAGGATGCAAAGACAAGCTGGCAGGCTAGTGAGAAGATAGATGCATAAATAAGTCATTTCGATACGGTGATTTTTAAAACTTCCAGATGAGGAATGTCTTCTGAGGCACTCTTTCACTTGGACTAGGGTTGCTGAAGATAGTCATGAGTTCTGAAATCAAGGTACCCAGACTTAAAGCCATAAATTATATGTTCTTTGTAATCAACTGCATGACATTGGTGAGCCTTCCTTATAGAGCTGTGGCATAAGCCAAGTCAAGATGGCTTGGCTCTCCATAAATTGACAGAAGAGTCATATGACTATGACTGGGAAAGTATCAATTATGATGATTTTTATATTAGAGTAAATGAGAGAAGGGAACTCACCCAGTGTCTTTACATCTGTCATGCACCAAGCACTTTTTGAAACAGTTTATTTCCCTTAGCCCATTGAATCCTCCAATAAGCCTATGCTGTACAAAGGATTATCCTCATTTTATAGACCAGAACATTGAGCCTCAGAGAAGTAAAATAACTTGACAAGGTCACACAGCCGCTATGTGGTGGAGCAAGAAAGCAAAGGGTCTATCCAAAATCAAAAAAGAAAAAAGAAAAGATGTCTTCACAGAGGTTAGTTTTTTTTTAAGTCCTAAGAAGAAATAATTTATCAATCCACAGAAACACCCTTCTTCTAATGTACTTTAAAACAAAACAAAACAAAAAGCAGGGGCTCTGAATTCAGACATGTTAGGTTTTGTCCTATCATGGATTACACTCATCTAGTCATTTTTTATGCTGAAAGCCTTTTCAGGCAACAGAACTCTTATAATAGGATTATGAGGGAGCTGTTCACTCTTTGCTTCTCAGATAGCCAAAGTCAGAAAGGCTAAGTTTACAAAGTTAAGTCATTTCCTACTGGACAGAGCAGGAAGAAAACTGAAGGAGAGGGGCAATAGAACAGCTTTTCCTCTTTTAGCTTATTCTTACCAATAGGAGAAGGTGACAGTGACAGTAGGAACACTGGCTTCAGACCAGCTTCAGCACTGCCCAAAAAGGTGCGGAAAGTACCAGGTCTTCCAGACACAGGTTTGCCAGAAACGGGCCAGACACCCTTTCCTCTCCCACATCCACCAGGGGGCACAATACAATCTCACAATACTTTTCTGTGGGGACTGTTTGAGTCAGCTTCTTAACTGTTCCAAGCTTCAGCACCCTCATCGGAGTGGGGAGTTATAAGGACTGAATGTAACAATAGATGTCAGCTCCTTACTTATGGTATGGCTCTCACCCAAATAAACGAATAGTGAAATAAAAATAAGTTCATCTGGAAAGACCCAGCTGGCTCCTCAGGTCACAGTTCTTCTGGGTTCACAGCTTGTCTTGCTGTCTCTGGAAAAAAATAATTCTGTATCTCCGCCTTCCCAAAATTGCCATCCTCATGTCCACTGTTGATGCTTTACGTCAGAATGTACCACAACCTCATAATTAGAGAAGCTGCTTTGCAACTTCAGAGCAGAAGGGTGACTGGGGACTCCAGCTATGAAACGTGGTGGCCCATACTTACCAGTTCTTCGTCTCAGGCTCGCCAGTATAAGGAACAGACATCAGAGTAGAGGGGTCACTAGTCTGGAAGTCAGGAGCCCTGGATTCCACTCTCACCTCCTCCATCGATCCCTTGAGTGGCCTTAAGCAAGTCACTTCATCTCCCTGGGGCTTCGTTTCCCCATTGATAAAAGGAAATATTAATCTGTAGAATCCCTTCCTCTTCTGTTGTTCTGTGGTGATATATTCCATTCCATCAGGGCCAAGTGTAATAATCCAAGAGTGATAGATGACATACATTTTTTGCAAACTTTATGTTGCTATATTTTTAAAAACCAAACTAAGTATACTATTTTCAGTTGCTTCAGTTGCTACCAGCCCAGCTGCATAAATACTTTTTCCCCTTTGGCTCACTGCATTTTTTGTTCTAAGGACCCTCTTACACAAGTTAGGCCCATTTTTTAATTTGGTTAAGGAGACCAGTTACCTGAGAGAAGTTAACCTTTATCCCAAAAGTTAAGCTTGACATTTTATACCAGCATAACTCATGGGATAACATATTTATTTGTTTAACTACCTCAACCTCACCCTTACCTTCTCACTGATCTTTTCAACTCTAATATATGGGCTAGGGAAGGAAAAATGCAAAAGTATGGTCCAGGCCCTTTACTACCCTCTGGGAACCGTCACTTATCTTTCAGATTCACACCTCTGTTTACTGGATCACTGATCAGCTAGATTTTCACAGCAGTCACTAGGCAAGTTCATTGGATCCAAGATGACATTTCCCCCCTTCTTTCAGCACTCTACCATAGAACTGAATGAGGTTGTTGAGGTGTCTATGAAGACAATGAGACAGAGATAATAAAGGCTGACTTGTAAGGTATTTTTTCCAATTAGGGCTCTGTTTGCTTAGTTGTCAGAGTGGGACTGAAGCCTCTGAGTCTGTGGCAAGAATGGAGAGCTTGGTGAACTTGGTTAGCTATGGGGGATGCCTTACGGTGGGGTGCATAGGTTGGGGGTGGGGTAATAGTCCTACCTCTGGACCTCCAGAGGAAACAGATAGGGAAGGACAGAATGAGAGATGGCTGAGGGAATGGTCTTCCCTAGCCCCCTTTTGCTTTAATTTATCCTGTTGTGTCTGTTTTCTCTTATATTGAAGGGCACGTTTATTAATAAGTTTAGAACACCACAATTTCAAAAGCACTTGCTTATTTTAATTCATACAACAGGCCTATGAGAACAGCTGTGATGGACATTCGGAATGATGTACCTTTTCTTGGTTCATGACAGTACACAAAGATGTCTTTTAGGGAAAGGCTCGGTGTGCACTTAGAGCAGCCCTCAGCAACTGGTATTTAGCTAGTGCATTGACCATGGTTTAAGATTTAGTCTCAGGCCTTGCAGATCCAGAGAGGCACCTAGGACAGGACCTACATTAATCGAGCTCCCAGAGACTAAAATATAATAAAAAGCTGCATGTTCATGATTAATTTATAGTGAAAAATACAGCTGTTGGACGAGCCAGGAGGTTTGAGTCAGCAGATAGGAACATTCTTTCTCAGTATGCTAATTATTTTGGGAGCCAAATTATAATCAGAAGCCCAATTTGTTCACTTAAAGTGAAAAATACAAATTTTAAGTGAACCAGATGTTCATGTTAGCCCAGCCTCTCCTGACAGATAAACTACACAGGAAACCAAATTATTAGAAGATTGCTTAGGGAGTAGGGAATCAGAGAAAGGGGTATTTGTCAGATTTCAAGGTGTGTCATTCAGCAGCTTGAAGCAACCCTGAACCCGATGGAAGGAATGGCCTTGCCAAGGAAACTGTAATGCTTACGTCTGGTGAGTTAAGCCTTCCCCTCTATGCAGTAGGCATGGGCGGGCACTGCCAGTGCTGACCTTGGCAGCTCTCCACTCTCATTGCTTCTGTTTCCCATGGTCCTTATCCAAACAGGGTTACAATACAAATGATTAGTTTTCTGCTTACTTTCTGGGACTGTTCCCAAATGATCTCAATTGGAATTTTTGCAGTTCCAAAATCTCGTCAGGCACACATTTAAAAACAGTGTCTCAGTTTCCTAGCACAGACGGCTAATCCAATTCACCAAGTATGGATTTTACTAGTTTAGCTCTTGAAAATCTTGTTTGATTTCATGAGCAGCATTGCATTTTCTATTTAAAAAGGGTGTGTGTGTGTGTTAGAAATTGAGATACAGAGGGGCCAAATGTCTTACCCCGGGTGACACAGTTGGTGATTGGTAGAGCTAAAACTCAAACCCAGATCTTCTTTATATTTTTAATCCTCACGCAAGGATATTTTTTCCACTGTTTTTCAGAGAGTGGAAGGGAGAGAGAGAGAGAAACATCAATGTGAGAGAGACACATCAATTCGTTGCCTCCCACACATGTCCTGACTGGTGCCAGGGATGGAGCCTGCCACCGAGGTATGTGCCCTTGGCCGGAATGGAACCTGGGACCCTTCAGTCCACGGGCTGACGCTTTAACCAGTGAGCCAAACCGGCCACGGCTCAAATCCAGATCTTCTGAGTTTAGAGCCAACCCTTGTTCTATTGGATGTAATTGAGTTTTCTACTATTAGGAAGTTTCATTTTGAAGCAAGAAAAGAAAATCAGTGTGTTCATAAGAATTAGCTTTAAAAAGTGCTAAGTGATATTTTTCTCTAAATGGTGGGGGTGAGGCAAACAGCAGCATATAGTGTGCATTGGAGGAGACGCTAAGGTGTAAATAAAAAGGTCACTCAGATGCAGCCGCCTCCTGCAGGGTGCCATGAGGTCCAGGCGTAGAGTGTCCAGTGATCTTGTCTGAGCCTACACAGTAAGTGGATGTGTTTTGTTGCAGAATCTGAGTGTATCAGAGGCAAGAGGAAGAATCCTTCACTATCAGGTGACTTTGATGGAAGCAACAGGGAAGAAAGTCACGCTACAGAACATCACAGAACATGCCTCCTGGACCTGGGTCATTCCCAGAACTGAGAACTGGGCTGTGTCTGTGTCTGCCGCTAACTCAAAAGGCAGTTCCCTGCCCACTCATATTAACATAACGGACTTGTGTGGGGCAGGTAAGTACAAGCTTTTCTTTTGAATTTTTTAATATGTTCTTATTCATTTCAAAGAGGAAAGGAAAGGGAGAGAGAGAGAAACATCAATGATAAGAAAGAGTCATTGATCTGCTGCCTCCTGCATGCCCCCTACTGGGGTTGAGCTGAGACCTGGACATGCTGACCGGGAATCGAACCCATGACCTCCTGGTTTATAGCTCAATGCTCTACCACTGAGGCATGCTGACTGGGCCCAACTTTACTATTGCCTTTAGGAAACTGTATCTTATTCATCTCTTATCTTCTGCAGGCTCAGCTCAGGGCCTGGCATGAATAGCTTTAGAATTTCAAATTTGGAGTCAACAGCGTTTAGAGGCTATCTTTTCCACTCAGACTATGAGTGGCCTTGGACAAGTAAATTAACACCTCTGAGCTTCAATTTCCCATCTCTAAAGTAGGGATTACATCATCATCTTTACAGGTCATTGTAAGATTAAATACAGAGACTAATACATAGATGCTTAATAAATGTTAGTTAAGGAAACATTAGTTACATTAAATTGAACACTAATATCTGGCTAATTTTTCTAGAAGCAAGAGTAACATGTGCTGTCACATTCTAGGAGAAAACATTTTATACCTATAGTCAAAGCATATTTTAAAACCAATAGTATTAAGATGAAATTCTGGCTGTAATGAAACTATAGCAGAAATTTTTCTATACTACAGCTCTTTATTCAGCAAATTTAGATATGTGTCCAATTATCTACATTGAAAACCTCCCAACTAGCTATACACATGTTATAGTTGCATTCTCTGAAAACTAATTTCTCTGTATAAAAGCCTGTAATTAGTCACACACAAACACACACACACACAAAAAGATACTAATGCTATTTCTCAAGATTTGTGTTATAAAAAGGCTTAACTTTTTCCAAAAATACCTAATAGAATAAAGCTCTAATGAGATCCTTTCTTAAAATTCAGTGTAATAATTTTACCTACATATGAGTCTAGCAATCACCATTTTGAAGAAGCTTCTACTAAAACATGATTATTTTATATATATCCCATTAAATCTTGGTTATATATCTTTCCAGTCACATACTTATAAACATAGACATAATAGAGTAATAAAAATAACTAGAAGAAAATACAAGAAAATATTGATATAACCTTGGGTTGGTATATGAGTTAGGAATTACTCTTAGGAGTAAGGGTTGCTCTTACCAGCAGCCTGACTACAGTGATTTATTTATTCTCACACATTAAAGAAGTCAGAAGCAGACAGCCTTCTACAGGGCTGGGGTAACAGCTTAATGACATCATCAGGACTCCGTGCTCCTTCTTTCTATTCCTTCTGCCAAGTTGGCTTTCTTCCTCAAGATGGAAATTGTCTGAGATGGCTGCCCGAGTTCTAGCTACTTCCATCCAGGCAGCAGAAAAGGAGAGAGGAAGGCTCACGTCCTACTCTTGAGGAGCTTTGCCTCAGGTCACACACAACACACTTTCAGTCATTGACTCAGGTTGGTCACCTGGCCACACCCAATTGCAAAGGAGGCTCAGAAATATACTTCAGGCAGCAATGTTGCCTTGCTAAAGAAGATGAAGAGGGGGGATTTGGTAGGCAGCTGGTAATCTTGCCTCACATGGGATAGGTACTGAAGGTAGAAACCTGAAGGAAAAGATGGATTAACTGTGGGGAAAAACTTGAATATTCTGCATAGTAAAACAAAACACCAAAAATAAAACTTTGAAAACAGAAATAGCAATTTTTTTCCAGAGTAACATAATAAAACCATGCTCCTATTTTCAGATCTAACAAATGTTAACATTTTGCCAGATTTTTTTTCTATTTTTGTTTAAATTTTTTTTTCAATTAAAGTGTACATTCAGTATTATTTTGTGTTCGTTTCAGATGTATAAATAGCAGTTTAAGAAAAGTATGCGTCACATGTTTGGCAAAAGAGGATTATGTATCTAACTTTTTAAAATAGCTATAAGATCGGGGATATGAACAGGCAATTCGAATAATAAATATAAAAAGAACAATGAAAATATGTGCAGCCTAATCAGCAATCAATGAGATGCAAATTTTGAAAAAGCAAGAGAAACCAAATGAGGCTGAGAAAGGGTGAGCAGACAGTATAGCCCACATTGGCGGAGGTGCAGGGAGAAGCATTCTCGCGCCCTGCTAGTGGGTGTGTAAACTGGTACAACTTTCTCAAGAACAGTTGGGCCATATGTAACAAACTTTAAATATAAACATATCTTTTAATCAAGAAATTGTAGCACTAGGAATGTATCCTCAGCAAATAATAAGTGCTTAAAAATACAGGCAAAAAAGATGTTTGTTGGAAAAAAATAGTGAAACAGCACAAACAACCTAAATGTAAAATAAATAGAAGGTGAACTGATTTAAGATAGCCTGATTCTCACTGGCATAAATGCCACACTAGCATTAAAGTGATGTAGCTATGTTTTTATCGCCATGGAAAGATGCACATAATAAGTACAAAAGCAGGCTTTTAATAGTGTAAATGGGATGTCATTTAAAATACGTATTTCATGAATATACTTTTTTTTGCATGTTAAAAACAGTTTAGTAGAATATAAATGGAAATCTTAATAGAGGTCATCACTGTGTCATGGGATTATAGGTGATTTTCCTTCCCTTTTGCTTTTTATACTTTAAAGTTTTTTCTTCAGTGGGTAAGTATTACCTATGTAATTTTAAAAAGTGAATTCTGTGAGGGAAATTGAACTCATACCACTGTTTAGGAGCCTGTTGTTGTTGAAATGAAATATGTCAGAATACCTCACTTCTTCAAACCTCACTGCAGATGAGTCTTGTGGATATAAGCCTCATGAATTTTCTGGGCCCATTCCAGGTTCTTTATTTAGATTCAGTAACAACTTCTCAAAATGACACATTGGTTATTTTAGAGTTGGCCTCTACTTTATTCCTTCAGTAGTCCTTTATTGAGCATATACTAAGTCAACTGGAATCCAGCAATAGGTTAACAAACACTGTTGAGGGCCTCCAGCTTTATCAGGTAAGAGGGCAGACATATAAATAAGGAAACTGTAGTACAGTATAATATGTGTGAAATTAAAGGTATGCACTGGCAGCTCTAGGAACAGAGAAAAGCCAAAGTGTAGGCTTGGAATGGAGGCAACATGGGAGCAGGGTAGGGAGAGACAAGTTGGTATTAGCCAGGTGAGGGAGTGCAGGTGTGTAGCCATGAGGGCTTGTTTTAAAGTGGGATCTGAGTGAACATGGAAGTTGGAAAAAAAAACCAGGGTTAGGAAAGAGCTGAGAATAAAAGGAAGAAAAGGGATAATTGATGGGAGGAAGTCCCTGGGGAGCTGGAAGAAGATGGGATCCAGTGACAAAAAGGGTTAAAGGAGCACTTCTTCCTCTCAGAATGGACAGGTGTTAAATAAAAATGAAGCCCAGTAAGGATGCGCATGTAGAGAAGGTAAGGCACAACCCTGAAACAGTTCTCTGCAACTGAGCTGTCCCTAAGAGGGTCCTGGTGCTGGAAGTCTTTTGTGTGTTTTTTAATATGTTTTTTTATTGATTTCAGAGAGAGAAAGGGGGGGGGGAGAAAGAGAGAGAGAGGGAGAGAGAGAAGGAAAGAAACATCAATGATGAGGGAGTCATTGATCGGCTGCTTCCTGCACACCTGCCCCCATACTGGGGATCGAGCCTCAACCCAGGCATGTGCCCTGACCTGACCAGGAATCAAGCGTGATCTCCTGGTTCATGGGTCAATGCTCAACCACTGAACCACACTGGCCAGGTGGTCCTGGAAGTCTTGGATTCTCAAGAGCCTTTGCCCTCTCCTAAGACCACACCTGACCTATCCAATACAAGTTGTTGTGCATCTCAGGGTCACTTAGGGGACAGATTGGCAAATCACACAATCCCATCCTTGATGGCTCTTGTCTCACACATATTCTGAATGATCTGTAGAAATAGTGTGCCATAATTTTGTGTCTCCCTCTCTTTCAATATATGTTCACGTTATTCACATATATAGCTTTCCTTCTAGGAAGGGAAAAATAATGCCCCAAAGGCAGAATTATGTTCACTTTGAGAAAAGTAGGAACAACTTTATTATCAAAGGGGCCTGCCACAGCAGTCCATACCAAGAAGCACAAGAACAATTTTGTTGATTTATCATGAAAATTGAATGTATGCCAAACCCACAGCCAACAAATAAAACATATTTCATAGTTCAGACTAATCCCTGTGTTCAAGAATTTTCAAAATTATGGCAAGAGTCAGAAGCCAGTAGAGTCATAAACAAGTCCACACAGATGTCAGAGACTTAGGCCCCAGAAGGTAAAGTAACCTAACCAAGATCATACATCCAGTTAGTGTCAGAGCTGGACAGAAAAACCAGGCCACCCGTCTCTTAAGTGGGCACTTTTCCAAATATCTTACGAACTTTGTAACTCTATTTAGAAGCTCTCAGTGAAAATGGAGATGGGAAGTTGAATGAGGCTAAAGGAATAGTTTTAAAATGTCACAGAGAGGAGGTGAGTTGTGAGCAGAGATCTGAAGGAAAGAACAAGCCCTGGCAGAAGACTTCATGGGAGGAAATCCAGGCTGGTTCCTGGCAAGTGTGGTGACTCAGAGGCAGAGCAATGCCAAGTTGGTTTGCTTTGCTAATTCCAGAGAAAACAGTGGTTAGAAAGGCTCTTTGGCTACATTAGCCCATCACCTGTCAAAGGGTCTTGCAAACCATAGGCACAAAAAATATTTACTGAATGAGTGCATTTCATTAAAATAAAAAATCCTGGCATAGGAAGTCAGATACTAAGACAAATGAAGATAAAGGAACCACAACTGGGGAATTCCAGTTCCTGGAATTATGCAGGTCACAGGTTCTCACTACCACGTCCAGCCCTGAGGATGCCACAGGATGGCAGGGCCCCTGTGCAAATGAAAGAGTGATGAAGGGGGGGCGCTTCTGGTTGCACTCCTTTTTCTTGCCTCTGTTGTTCTGAGATGATCATTGCCTAGGCATTCCTACTGTGGGGCAGGGAAGTCCTGAGAGCAGGGCAGAGTATCCTCAAAAAAGCCCTGGAACCTAACAGGGAGAGGAGCTGAGAACAAAGAGTGCCTATGAGCTGACTGGCCCTTGAGATTTCTTGTGCCATCCACCCTGTGGGCCTGGAAATTACAACAGAGACTAAGAGCCCCACTTGCCCATCAAGATTAGTGCCAGACATAAAAGTACGGGTAAGGTCTGAGAGGTGCCAGGGACACCTATGGGAAACCTGAGGACAGGTAGAGCTTCAGTTGCATCACTATAGGCTCTCTGACCCGGAGCTTTCCACCCTAAAAACCTCGCCCCCTCACCTAAACTCACCTGGAGGAGCTACAGCTAAGCTTTCACGCCTCCTCCCACAGAAAAGTGAAGGTCAAGGCTACTGATCAATCCAAGAAAATAAAACATGATCCCAAGGAGAAAATTAAGAGAAATCTGAAGGGCACAAGTTCGGGGGGAGGGGGGAGGCAACAAATGGAACAGTTGTGCCGTAGGAAATATAACGAATGCAGCAGAAAGGCCGAGAGTTTAGAATAAGCGTAATAAGCGTCCTCAGGAAGGGAGATAAGAGAGGATGAGAGAAACATGAACCAGAAATAGGTGGCTGTGAAGAAGCCCCAAATAAAGAGGTTCAGAATGAGAAGTGTAATTGTTGAAATGCAGAACTTGGCCAATAGGTTGGACGGCAGAAAGGACTCATCAGAAGACTGAAGGAGTGAGTGGAAGATAGGGTAAGAAACTCTTCCAAAAGACATCAAAAATGGGAAAGAACTTGAAAAAAAGAGAGAGAAAACTTAAAACACTGAGAGAATTGAAAGAGAAGGGATGATGACCACCTAAAAGGAGTCCCAGTGAGAGAAAAAAGTAAATGAAAGGGAAAAAATTCTTGAAAATGTTTATGAAGAATCTTACAGAATGTAGATCACTCTGGTGCAGGGGAGACTAAGTGTGTTTGAGGGGCATGTGGACAAGCTCTGTACCTGCTGCTCATTTTGCTGTAAACTTAAAACTTCTCTAAAAAATAGTCTATACTTTTAGAAGTCTGCAAAATATAGTGCAGACTGATCAAGTAGGGTCGATCCTATGAATCTAAAGACAGAGCAATATCAGAAAAATGCATCAATGTGATTCATCACATTAATACTGAGAGAGAGAAAAAGGGATACGTTCTTAACAGATGCAGAAAAGATTTAGTTAGAAAAAGGTTTTAGTGAGTAATATTTTTAGAAACCTACATAGAAACTATGAATAAAATAAAACTTTTTAGTTTTTTAAGACTTTCTTCCAAAAACATGCAGCATATATCATCTTAATAAAGATATATAGGCACATTCTCTTTAAAATTAGCAACAAGATCAAAACAAAAAAAGGAAATAAGGGATTTAATTTAAAGATTGGAAGGAAGAGATATTTTAAGTATGAAGCTAATAAGATTATTATATGGAAATTCAACAAGGGCAAATGAACAAATTATTAGAACTAATCAGAGAGTTTAGCAGGTTTGTTGGAAATCAGAATAACACTCACAAGTTAATAGTAGAAAATAAGATGCCACTTCTATAGCAAACTAAAATTATAAAGTGCCTAGGAATTAGCCTAACAAAGAGTACATGAAAACTTTAAGGAGGAATTTTTTAAACTCCATTAAAAGATATAAAAGGAGAGCTGAATAATTTTAATAAAACAGCATATTTATGAATGGACCAATTAATTTAACCTTGTAACAGCATCAGTTTTTCCGGAATTAAACTATATATTTAACTTAATTCCAGTAAAAAAAAAAAAAATACCAGTGGGAATTTTCAGAGACTGATAAATTGATTCTAAAAGCTATGTGGAAGAATAAAGTTTTATGACTAACCAAGACCATTTTGAAAAAAGAAGGGCAAAATGTGGAGGAGAGTTGACCAACCAAATAGTCAGACATCACAAAGCCTAGTAATGTGAACAGTATGTTCTGGTGAAAAAACTGACCAGACACAGACCCAATAATATATAGAACTTGGTGTATGTTAGGGATGGTGTTATATTTGAAAATATGGACTCAGTGTGTGGGGAAAATAATAAAATTTATTCCCTTAAAAAAACAACTTTCAGCTAGATTTGGATAAAAAACTTGATTGTGAAATGTAAAACCAGAAGTCAATAGGAGAAAATGTGGTTGAGCATCTTCTTGACATCAGGATGGAAGAATTTCATAAACAAGACTCAAAATGCACAATCCATAGATAGATTTACCTACATCAAAGTAAGTGTTTATGGGCAACAAACACTCATAAAGTTATCAGAGAGCCGAAAGACTGGAGTAAGATATTTTTAGAGTTGAAAACTGACAAATGATTAAGATCTAGAATATAAAAGCTATTTCTGCAAATCAGAGAGAAGACAGGAAACTCAGAAAAAATGAGCAAAGTACATGAACAGGCAGTTCACATGAGGGGAAAAAGTCAGATGATTAGTAATATGTGAAAAGAAGCTCAGTCTCGTAAGCAATCAGAAAACGAAAATAAAACCACAGTTAAATACCACTTTACACATACCAGATTGGCAAAAATTAGGAAGCCAGAAAATACCAAGTGTTGGGGGGCTTAGGGAGAATAGATTTCTCAAGCTTTTCTTTTTGGACTGTCAACTGATTGGCTATTTTAGAGATTGGTCTGGTCATACTTAGTGAAATATGTGAATTTACTTTATTATCAAGCGACTCCGTGCATATGCCTCCAGAGACACTTACACAGGCACACGTGAGGACGTGTGACAGGATATCCATCGCATCCTTGTGGATATAAGAAGGTCCAAACCTGTAGAGAATTTTTATAAGAGTTTATTTGAGCCAAACAGATGACATATGCTGGGAAATAAAAATTTGAATGCTCTGAAGAATAACGGTTTTTCATTTTCTTTTATGCATTTGAAATTAAAGAGGGGATATAAGGAAGATTTCATGAAGGTGGGAGAAGGCAAGGCAGGGGTTGGATTAGAAGACTATGTGCTTTCTTAAGGGTGGTTATGCCTCCGAAGGGTATTACTTCTGGCATCTCAAAGGTGTGTTAATCTAGATGCTCAAGTACAATGGACAGGGCTGGCTTAAAAAACTTTCACTTAAGAAGTTACAGGCCTGGGGCATGACTACCCACCATGGCCTGCCCGGTTAGGACTTTATGACTTATTACAGCACCTGTTTGTTTGGTTTTTCTACATCACTAAGAGTTGGAGGGAACCTCCTGCTTGTCACTTGGAAACTGGGCAAAAAAGGGGTTGAGGAAGCAGTCTAAAGGAATAAGCTAAATTTACATAGAGAAGCAGGATGGGATATATCCCAGAAACATAATGTTGAGTGAAAAAAAAAAAGCAGCATTAGATTTACTCTCAATACAATTCATGAAGTAACTCACAAGCACAAAGTGGCACTAATATACAAGGCTACATATATGTCTAAATAAACACACAAGGTGGATTAGAAGGATGCATATTGCATTCACTAGAGCAGGTACTGTTGGGGACACAGAAATGGAAAGTGAAATGGAAGATGAAGGGCAAATACTTCTACAAATAACACTGTACAGGGCCCTTATCCAAGCTGTTGATGCCGGTTCTCCAAGACCTGAGAAGCAGGATGAACTTAAACCTGGGAACCTGAGACCTTAAAAAGAAATCGGCTCTTCCTAAAACTTTGCTAGGATGAGTTGTTGTGTTTCATATCTTTATCTATAGTGATTTTTGTTTTTGCCCCTCCCCATTTTCCATAAAGGGTTGCTGGCTCCCCGCCAGGTCTCTGCGAGCTCCGAGGGCGTGGACATTTCGGTGGCGTGGGAGCCCCCCGGGGAGGCTGCCCCTGCTGTCCAAGAGTACGTGGTGGAGTGGAGGGAGCTCCGGCCGGCGCGCAGCGCGCTGCCCCCGCTGAACTGGCGCCGGGCTCCCCCCTACAACGTGTCCGCTTTGATTTCAGGTACTTAATTGTTCATCTTTCTTCTGGGGGGTGGTTACTAAATTAACATTTGTTTGAGGAAATTGCACACAGGAACCCAAAACCCTGCCCTCAATGATGAGTGGCTACATGAGAAGACGGGACAGTGATGACCTCGGGTCCTTCAGGAGAGCACCTCAGAATACACCACCGCAGCTATAGAAGACCAACCAACAGGCTGACTAAAAGCTAGTATTTATGGAAAATTCACGTGCCTCACTCAGTGCCATATAAGATAAGCGAATAATTAAGCCAAACGAGCATGGCAGAGAGCTAAGTAGTGTGATGGGCGCCTTACATTTGGGAGTTCATTTAAGTCTCAGGAAAATCATGTGCAGCAAGAGTTGTCAAGTTATCATGCCTATTACATAAGTGAGGATACCAGGACCTCTTTCATTCCCAGTTCTGCTGCTTATTATTTGTGTGATAATAAATTCAGTATTATCTTTATGATAATTGGTGCCTCCAGTCCTCAAATTCCGAATCTGTCAGTGGTTACAATCAAGTGATAGAAAGCATCTGAAAGCATATTGAGATGATTGGACAGAATTTAGGCAATGTCATTTTTAAGTGTAAGTTCACTTAAGTGCTGGTTCTGCAGCCAGACTATCTAAATTTGAGTCCAGGCTCTGTCATTTTCTAGGTTGCATAATCTAGGGAAAATTAGTTAACTTCTCTGTGCCTCAGTTTCCTTATCTGCAAAATGGGGATAATAATATTATCCACCTCATTAGGCTATTGTGAGGGCTAACTGAATTAATATAGAGAAAATGTTTTGAACAGTGCCTAACACATTTTAAGTGCCTGATAATTTAGCTATCGTCCTTATCATTGTATGTAACAGAGCTAAGATTTTAATTGGTTTTCAAGCTCTAAATCCCATAATACTTTCATTATACCATCACAATCATTGCACCTGTCCAGGACGATACATACGCCCTTCTTAAGGAAACAAAATTTACACACATGAAATAAGCAGAGCACACCACATGGTAGTACGTGAGCCGGTCCTTAACTGTGTGCCTTTTTTTATAGTCTAGCTGCTCAGATTTTTAGTGGGTTGTGTTTACTTTTAATCACTACACTTAAAGAGAATGCTGCCCAGTGAGCCACAGAGGAAGGTGAGTAAGTCCCTGGGGTTTTGGATCTTTTAACGTGGAAACCACTTAGCACATGGAAGAGAATTCTAGATGGGGGGTGGGGTCACTTGATGGCTGTTGCTGGCTTTGACATATAGTCCCTACAGTTCTTCCTGCTATAAATCTACACAAATGCCATAAAACAGATTAAAAGAGAGGATGTTTTCCGTATTTAGGAAACAAATGTTTTTAAGCATTTTAGAAATATTTATTTGAATGAAATCAATATAATAGTTGGTAAAATAACTTTATTAAAGTTGTTCTGGTACTTGAAATTGAAAACACTTAGTTAACTATTAGTTTGTGTTGCTTGTACATTCTGAAAATAAACTCTTAAAAAATTAAGTAATTCAGTTATCATGAAATCAAAGTGGCCCTGTCCAGTCAGTAAGATGACTCATTGCCTTCACATCCTCAGCTTCTGGCTGGGGCAGAAGGGTGTGTTTGGAGTGACCCAGAATACAATCTAGCTCCAGGATGATAAGTTGGTGAGACCTGGGCTGGAGATAATCAGTCCTGGATAAAAATGGTTCAGGCCACACAGAGCCATTCCTTTTACCGTATGCAGACGTCGCCATGTCTGGAAAACCTTCCCTGATTCCTTGGCTATTTTGGGCCCTCCTTTTGCATGTCCCCTTGTACTTCCTCTAAGGATTACTCCTTGTTACTGTTCATTTAGTGTTTGCCTCCTCCCATACTTAATAGGTGAAAATCCTACAGAAAATCCACCTAAGAGATTATTTATAAACATGGAGACAGAGCCTTTGCCCAAGAGTGCCAAGTAAATGTGTATACATGGGAGCACAAGGAAATGAGCCCATAGTTGGGGCCAGAATGAAGAAAGAAATGAAAATCTTAACAGGGTGGGCCGCAGCACTGCGCAGCAGGGCCAAGGCATTTTTGAGGTGGGGAGCAGAGATGATTAAGGGGTGTTTGTAGATTTAGCCAGTCACATAGGAGTTCTCACGGTCAGAACAGAGGAACAAGCTTGCTCTGCGCTTTAGGGAAAGGGAAATGTCACCTGAGTTAAGGAGCCACATTTTCCTCCCTTCTCCACTAAGGGTAGGCTGTTCACAAGAAGAAGCCACAGCTTCTGATGTAGCTGTTCCCAAGCCTTCTTCCCTGAAATCACATTTTGCGTGGCAAAATGCAACAAAAGCCTTTGCCGAATGAGCTCATCTGGAACTCCCATGCCCTGCAGGGCACAGTGGCTGGCTGGCACCTTCCTCCACTAGCAGCAGAGCAGCCAGGCACTAGCCCCTCGGAAAAGAAGCGTGATTCCATACTCCATGTTGCTCTTGGGACTCCGGGGGTCTGGATGCCACCCACGAAGAATCTTTGCGTTACCCGGTTAAGCTGACTGCTTCCTTTTCTCCACTTCACTTAGCTCACGGATACAAATGGAAACTCACCCGTGGCCTTAGTCTTTACTCTTCGCGGTCACTCTGACAGTACTGCTTGTGTGTTTGAGCTTTATATGCTGCTCACTTGCTGGGATATTTAAGGGACAATGGGTTTTCATAGAAAACATATTATTTAGTAAATTATTCTGTGAGGTAAAATTCTTCTTCCCCAAAGAGGAAATATTAAATCCTAATCAATTGTGAGTGGTAGGGACCAGATCTACCTATAGCAGGGCTTTAAACAATATGGGAGAGAGTCCTTATTTTGGCTGCATGATACTGTAGTTACCTAGTAGGGATTATCTCCCTTTTTTCCTTTAAATTTTCATTGAGAATTATTATTTTTTTAATCCTCACCTGAGGATATTTTTTCCATTGCTTTTCAGAAAATGTGGAGGGGGAGGGAGAGAGAAACTTCAATGTGAGAGAGAGAGACATCAATTGGTTGCCTCCCGCATGCACCCTAATGGGGGCCAGGATTGAGCCTGCAACCGAGGTAGGTGCCCTTGACCAGAATCGAACCTGAGACTCTTAGTCTGAGGGCTGAGGCTCTAACCATGGAGCCAAACCTGCTAGAGCTCATTGAGAGTTTAAAGATATGTCATGGGCAGTATCTATGAGAGGGGCTTTTTATTCTTTCTTTTTTTTTTTTTTTGAGGGGGCCTTTTTTTTAGAACAAGTAGAAATAATGGAAATAAGGAGCTTGGGCGACTTGCCAATAAATGTTGTGGCTGGTAGAACACTGCAGTGTGGCACTTCCGAATCTTCTAGGCTGTGAAGCAACTGAATCTAACTGGAAGGTGGTGCGGGGCGACAGAGGAGAGGGAGCAATGGGGCGGGTCACACTGAGCCCCCCGTCAGCCTCACCGAAGGTGTCATCCGAGCTCCCCGCACACCCTGATAAGCATCTGCGGGGTTAGAAGAGCCTTCCAGGTTCTCTGCCTGAAAAAACCCAGCCTCCCTTTTTGGTAAACAGCAAATGAGTTATTTGTAGAGGTCAAAGTTTTTTTTCTGAAGGAAAGTTTTGTTTCAAAAGCTGTCTGTGTGGTTATATTTAAATCCTGGTTGGGACTGGGCTAGCTTTTGTCTCCTTAATCGCGATGACCCTGAGAAGCAGCTCAGGTTTGCTTATGTGTTCACTGTGAGGTGAACTTGGGAGTTGGGAGCGTGGCTTCCAGGGGCCGGTATCATGGCAAAGGAGAGGCTGAGCTTTTGTAACTTAGTCATTCCTTTACCTCAGTTAGGTTGCACTTGAGCTATCTCCACACTAAGAAGAGGCAAGAAATGCCTTGAAAGCGTCTGTATCAGACATTGAAGGGCTCCTTTAGTGACGCCACGCGATGCCACCCCTGTGATCAGAACTCCCCTTTCCTTGCAGAGAACATAAAACCTCACATGTGTTATGAAATCCGCGTGCACGCGCTGTCAGGGCACCAGGGGGGATGCAGCTCCATCCGCGCTAACTCTGGGCACAAAGGTGAGTCTTGGGACCTTTTGCCAAATTTTGCTTTAGTGTCATGATTTGGATTTGGAGGGTGACAAAGCTCCCTGTGTTCTGCTTTACAGCACCACTGAGTGGCCCCCACATTAATGCCATCACAGAGGAAAAGGGGAGCATTTTCATTTCATGGGACGAAATTCCAGCCCAGGAACAAATGGGCTGCATCTTGCACTACAGGATATACTGGAAGGAACGGGACTCCACTGCCCAGCCTCGACTCTGTGGTATGTGTGAGAAACAAACGCCGCGGGCCGCTCTTACTCAGGTGCCAGGAGAGCACGGCGAATGCGTGTGCGTACGTGCACACCGGGCCACTGCCGTGCCTGGCGCTTAGTAGATGCTCAGTAAATATTGGGAAATTAGTTGCATGAAGGAAAGTAAAAGACATCTAAACACATACACACAGTGACTAAATGTATGTATGTGCCAAGCAAGTTAAAGAAATGAAAATAATGGACTAGGATCTCAAGGAGCTTACTCATATGCGGAGATAGCATTTCAACAAGCAATAAAGGCACTTGAATACTGTTATACAGACCCTTGAGGTTTGCAAGGAATACATTGGAAGAACTTCGAGTCGCCCCATTTGCACTTACCATCATAGCATGCTATTTTCTTCTCAAAATGGATAAAATACAGTACAACTTAAGTAATTCCTTATGACCTATAATTATTTCATAACTATAAGACTAAAGCAATTAAAATAAATTCCGGCTGGAGCATTATCTCAAATGACTTCATGGATCACTCATTCATAGCAGCTCCCAGGCACCTGCCAGACTTGATGTTCTAACTTTAATTTATTCAGAGCTTTTTGCTGTGTTGTGTTTTTTTTTTTTTTTTTCTTGTCTTGCCCTTCTCCTTATTTCTTAGGCAGCTTGCTTGCTTTCAGAAAGATTTATTATAAGGGAGCAACATTTTTGTTCCTTCATGAGAGCCAGCGGGTCCAAGAAGAATGTAACAAAGCCACCCTGAGATATGGGTGCCAGGGTGCTGCCCGCAAGAGTGATTTTTACCTGGGAAACTTTAGCAGTCGGTCTTCTCTCTTGACCTTAGGAGACCTGCAGTGTTGCTTTTCTGAGTTATGACTTTTGAGGCTAGTTAACTTTTTATTATATAAATAATACTGGCACATGATAAAAACATTCCAATAGTTCGGTAAGACATAAAATCAAAATTATCCCTTCCTCTATACTTAGGCTGTTAGCAGTTCTTTGTGTGTTCATCCAGAACAAAATTTAATACCTATACAAGCATACGTTTGGAATCATCATCTGTATTCTGATCGTCACCCTGCTTTTACTTCTCAAAAATACATACTGGAGATCTTTCCACATCAGTCCATATGGATTTGCCTCATTTTTTGGTACAGCTCTCTAGTAGTCCTTTGTAAGACCTTGCAATCATTCAGTCATCCTGTTGATAAACAGGATGTATCATTGGACAGAACTGCTTCCCACTGGGCCAGTCCGTCAGGATAAGTCAGTTCTGAAAAACACCCCAAAAGGTGATGAATCAATTGACCGCTTCCTGAGCAATTTCAAATTCTTCATGTGGAATTTGCTCCCCTCCACCCCCCAATTTTCATTTTGGCGGAGTTTAAACTGAGATGCTTATTTACAACCAGACAGATGCCGCTCTTATAGATGTAGAAGAAAATGCCCATTTTATTTTGCCACAAATCTGTTGAATCTAAAGTCTATATAAGGGTATTTTAAAATATGTCAAAAGGGGAGGAGGCCCAGATTCAAAGTCCTATTTTATACTGGTTTTGATTAAATTTTCCTTTTATTCATTAAGCACATATTGAAGAGTAAGACCCATTCTCTGTCTTCACAGAGTTTTCCTAGTCTTTTGAAGGAGATGGAAAAGTGCACAAAAATAATGTAACTGCTCTAATCAAGGACTGACAACTGCCTGTTGCATTTTACAACCAGAAATCACAGGTGAATTCACAAGTGCAGCTTCTAGAGAGCGATAGAGGGCAGAAGGCTGAAGGCGAGACAGGAAGGCGAGGCCTCGCGGGAGAGCAGAATGGAGGTGGGAGGAGAGAGGAGAGGGCTCTGTCCTCCCCGTCGTAGGGCGCTGCCCTCCAGGCTCCACGACAGCACTTGCAGAGGGCGCTAGGGGCACTGAGCCCTGCTGGCGGGGGCCCGGGCATCGGCATGGTAGTGCCTTCCCCGGCGACTCTGGTGCACAGGCTCTCCTCTGGAAGTTCGTTGGTACCACCATGGGCACCAGTGGCAGGTGCACTTCTCTTCTGGTGCACACATTGTATTTTGTTCCACTTGGCTGTTTTTGCCCACAGACTCTAATTATCATGAGGGCAGACACCATGGCTGTTTGCTCACCGTTGTTTCCCGTGTACTCACAATACAGCCAGGCACTCAGTAGGTGCTTAATAAAAACGGTGTTTGTTGAATAACAAATCGGTGATTACCACCCTACACTTTGTTAAGTCCATGTAGATTGTTAGGAAGAAAACTAATTTTCAGGAACAATGCAGCTGTTTTTCCTGAGACCACTGACCTTCTTACCCACTGCCTGTCAGATGACTGGCAGCAATCACATCTTCCTAACTGGTGCCTTTGTCCTTGAACCACCCTGAGCCTAAAGTTTCAGAAGGCCAGGGATTGAATGGCCCCTTTATCTGTGCCTGAGATCGCAGCCCAGACCCAGGCAGCAGAACCAGTATTTCCTGCATGACTCCTTTCTCCCGTTACTCCTCCTTACTGCTCCCCCATAAAGTTTCTATTTTTATTTTTCAAATACGTGTGTGTATGTTTGTGTATAAACTTTTTGGCCCAGCACACCATTCAAATGTCTTCTCTTCTGTTCCGACATCTCCTTGTGCTCCCAGCGCTTAGGATGCCCTCTCACAATCTGACGGCCGACTCCCTGGTGCTCACTGATGCTTTGCTGCTGCAAGATAAGCAGAAGCTTGCTCCAAAATTAATGTTTTAATCCCCTGATTTAGGAATAAGAGATGTTTTAGTTTAATCATATAGCTTGAGTCTGTGCAAGCAATTTCACCAGATTAGAGTAGGCTTGGGAATTTTCCACATGGTACTTTTTCTTAACAGGATGTAAAATACAGAAATTGCTCTGATAGTCACAGCACTTACATGATCCGCTCCAGCCTCAGCGCCTTTGGGCGGAGTGGATGTAATGTTACAGGGCTCCGTCTTGCTGGTCACCCACAGTAAGCAGGGGTGGGGAGTGGAAGGGGTCTGTTTTCCCCACTTGATGGTGAACTCTTTGAGGCAAATACTGTGCCTTTGCATACTTGGTGCCTTGTCCAGAGCAGATACTCAATAAATATTTGTGACTGTTGAAATAATTTCCACAAACAGGGTCATCATCTGATTTGCTCTGAGGTTTGTGAGCCAGTAAATGATGTTGAGAAACAAAGTGCTGAGTTCTAGTTTCCACTTTGATCACCAGCACAGACGCAAGTCTGCCAAGCAAGCCAGCAGGCTACTCCTGCTGAAGTTCTGGCCTTAAGATTGCCTACTTACCGAGAAAAACAGCCTCAGTGCATTGCTCAAGAAACAAAATCTTCCCTGCCGAGGACCTGCAGGGCTGTTGAGAGCTTAAGGAACTGATGATTTAGGCTTAAACTGCCAAAATAAATCTAATCTTAAGTACCATTGCTCTAGGTTTTAGATTTTATGTCAAATTGTGGCAAATTATCTTATTAGGCCTACAAAACCCAGTACTCAGAGCCTACAAAAAAAAGTGGAAAATCAAAATTAATGTTGCTTAAATATCTGTTTCATTAATTGCTATACTCAGCTTTCTTAAAAATTCCATTGAAAACAATTTGTATATTTAATTTCCTCCCCAAGAGTTCTCAAATATATCTGGTAAATGCCAGAAACATTATAGGAGATAAAGAGTTAACTACATCTAAATAATTTCATAAACAAAATGATAAAAATTCTTTCAAAAGATTTTACCACAGAAGAAATATTTACTTCTGATGTGCTTTGAAGTGAGGCCTCCATAAATGACAGTGTCTAGGGCCTACTAAAGTATTAAGTACAAATTAAGACTATTTTAAAACAGAAATGTGCTTTTCTCTTTCAAATTAAATGAAGCGTTAACAAATAAAAGTGAGTATAAGCCCATATTCAAATGTTTCCTTTTATATGTACCTTAGTTTATCTTAATCTTCCTTTCAGAAATTCCCTATCGGGTCTCTCCAAATTCACATCCAATAGACAGCCTGCAGCCCAGAGTGAGATACCTCCTGTGGATGACAGCTCTGACAGCAGCTGGTGAAAGCCCCCAAGGAAAGGAGAGGGAATTTTGTCTGCAAGGTAAGAAACAACTTTAGGGATGGAGAGTCCGCCCTGGATTCCCACCCTGGTCCCATGCCTTTGGCATGGAGATCATCAGATTTTCTTTAATGTGCTCACAGCTCTCTTACTGCTGCACCTTTGTGCGTGCTGTTTCCTCTAACTCTGCCCTACCATGTCATTGTCTGCTTGGAGACAGTGTCTACCCTTTGTTCAAAACTCGGTGGAAATGTTTCCTCCTCCAGGAAGCCTTCCCAAGCGCACGTCCATATTTCCTTCATAATGTACTACATTTGGCCCATATTCAAAACTCTAAATCCAACAGGCATGGACCAGTATTTGTTTATCTCTATCTTCAAGGTCTAGAATGGCGCCCAGCACATGGTACTTGTTCACTGAATATCTGTTTAATGAATAATGAGAATCTCAACAATAACAAGAGCAGCTATTGTATATCAGATAGTTATGTGCTAGTCATTGTGTTAAGAGCTTTTATACCATATTGGTTTGCTGGGGCTTCAGTAACCAAGCACCAGAAACCGGGTGGCTTAAACAATATTATTTATTTTCTCACAGTTCTGGAGGCTGGAAGTCCAAGATTAAGGTGTCAGCAGAGTTCATTTCTTCTGAGGGCTATGAAAGAATCTGTTTTAAGCCTCTCACCTTGAGTCTGGTGGCAGTCTTTGGTGTTCCTTGGCTTGTGGATCTCTCCCATTCTATCATTCATATTGAGTTTTCCTTGTGTGTCTCTCTGTTCAAACTTCCCCTTTTTATTAGGACACCAGTCATATTGTATTAGAGACCACCCTACTGCAGTCTGACCTCATCTTAACTAATTACATCTGCAATGACCCTATTTCCAAATGAGGTCACTTTTTTGTGGTATTGGAGATTAGGACTTCAACATATGAACTTGGGGGGGGCAAGAGAACACAATTCAAACCACGTAACACAGACTTTCCTGATGTAATCTTGACTACAACCAGGTAAAGTCCCTGCTTTACACGATTACACCTGATCACACTACCAGGCACTCAATATGAACTAAATATAGGAATGAGGGGTTAGGATGCCTTTTTATAACTGTAAGGTACAGAAAAATTACCCAAGGTCATAGAGGTGGTAAGTAGCAGAACTACAAATCAAACTCAGATGTGAGCTACTTAAGTTAAATCTGAGTGTATGAAGAAGTGACCCAGGCATCGTGGGCTTCCACGGGCTTCCATGGGCTGCTACGCTGTTCTCTCTGGCAGCACTAGTTTTCATTTGCTCCAAGAGTAAAGCGGCTGTTCTTGTTTGTGACATGGAGTATCGAGTTGATCATTCAGTACTTTGTTGTTCTATGCCAGGTACTTCTCCACTAGGAAAACTGAAAAGCCCTCTTTTCATCTCCCAGCTACTCCCATAAAAGGTAACTTGTGAGCAATTAATTAGATTAAGAACTCAGCATCTTTCTGCCCGTGGTACTCGACTGTCCCATCTGCCAGGAAGGAAGACAGATGCTGAAGACATGTCAGACTGAGCTGATTATACGGGGCTGTAACAAGGCCGCCTGTGTTAACTCCCCATTCGGCCCTGGTAACACCCCGCTCACTGGGCCTACCAGGTCTCTGGCCTCTAGTCCCCTGCTCGCCCTCCCTCCCGGCCTGTCCTTCAAGCAGAAGACTCTGCGAGACGCCCAGTGCTGACATTCCACCTCTTGTTGCAGCCCCATCAGTGTTCCCCTAGGACTTCAAGCTAGAATTCAAACTGCTCCTTACCAGGCCCAGTGGGACCTGGTCCTGCTCACCCATCCAGCTTCCTCCTCTGCCTCACCCCCATCACTTACAATCAAAAGCAAGACCGACTGCTTAGTCCCCCGAAAGTGCTGTGCTCTTTCCTCCTCCCAAGCCTTTGCATAGTTCTCAGTCCAGGTGGCATTTCCCTAACTTGTCCACTTAGCCAACTCCCACCCATCCAACTCTGCTTTGACATGCCTTTTGGGAAACTGGCTGAGCTGTGAGTGAGGCCATGCTCATGCTGTTCTCTGCTACACAGCTTTGTACCTGCCTGTTTTTACAGTTGTTTACATGTTCACATCTCTCTCTCCTGGGCTACATTCATGACTTCTGAAGACAGCAGAGCCCATGTTCCTATTCACCTTTGTATGTCAGCACCTAATGGGGCCTGGTACATGGTTAATAATGAACGCTGGGTGAATTAATCAGTAATTCTGGTACATGGCAAAATACATGTTCATAGGAAGAAATCAAAAGAGTTCCAAAGACTCTAGTTAGATAGAGGATTTATTCAGTGGTTTGGTAAAATTACTAGCTACTATTTCTTGAGGGCCTGCTATGCGCTTTAAGTATACTATCTCTAATCTTCACAGCAACCTGCAGGTAGATATAACCTTTTATGAATCAAGAATTGGAGGTCCACAGATCATGCATCAGTCAGTGGAAGACTCAGTACTAGAATCAGGGCTCCCAGTTCGCAACCAGTGCTTTGTATCGCACCCCTTTTCCTTCACCCGCTGAAGGAAGGAGCCCTTGTGGGGCTGGACCTCCTCCCAGAACTATAGAACTGGCTCCCTGAGGGCCCCTTCTCCTTAAATGAATGGATAAAAATGAGTTCGCTTGTTCCTGAGCCCAGCGACCCAGGTGCTGGGCAGGGCCCAGGGGCTCACGTAACAACATTACTTTGAAATGTTGATTGATGACTCAGTCACAGGGTTGCTGTCCTTCCAGGTAAAGCCAGTTGGAGCACATTTGTGGTACCGAGCATTTGCACTGCTATCATCGTGGTGGGCGTTTTCTCAGTGCGCTACTTCCGGCAAAAGTGAGTTGGGTACACCTGCCAATTTTGGTAAATGTGTTTTGTTTTGTTTTATAATGATAATTGCTGTTGCTGCTATAAGTCCAAGAGATGGACACTCTCATTTCTGGGGGCATACTAAATTTATTCAACTTTTTGGAGTGACAGTATGTTAATTTTTAAAAATTTTGTACCGTTGATCTAGCAATTCCTAACTAGAAATTTATTCTAAGTATATCATAAGGGTATGCAGATATTTGGTGGCAAATATGTTCATTCAAGTACTGTTCATAAAAGGAAAATAATTTGAAACAGTATAAATGCGCAATGATATGGGATTAACTAAATCATGATTTATCTCATGCTATATAACAATATTATACATCCATTAAAGATGTAGAAGAAAATTAAATCATGAATATTTGCTGTATTTTAAAAAGCAGCAAAATATGTACTTTCATTTTAAAATGAAAGAGTACATACACACACGCACACACACACACACACATACAAGATATTATCAATTATCATTAAATTTGGTTGTAAGATAAAAAATTCAAAAACCTATGTTAACAGTTTCTCACCCAGAAAAGGGAAGTAAACTCAGGCAAAGGGCTGGTGTATAGTGCCATAGTCATCAGGGGCTTAGGTTCCTTCTATCTTTCTACTCCATTATCCTGACATTGGCTTCCATCAGTTTTGCCTCATGGTCCAATGGCTGCAGGAATTGGAGCCATGGTGCCTGCATTCTGCTACTATAGGGAAAGAAGGTGCCCACACTTCCTTTTTCAGACTTGACATTAAGTCACACAGGATACTTTTGGTTCAATTTTTTTGGTTAGAACTTGGTGAGACATGGAGGTTTAAAATTGTGGCCTTATAGCTGGGTTCATAGTTGTCCCAATAAATTAGGGTGCTCTTCCTGAGGAAAAAAACAGGTATTTGGCAGCAATTAACATTCTGCCCCAAGAATATACACCAACATATTGTATATATTAATACACCATTATCAGGGAATCAAGTCACAGGTGATTTTAGCTCTTTTTTTCTAAAATTTGTTTAAACATGTATTATTAAGAGATAATTCTTTAATGAGGTACTTATTCAATACAAAGTTTCCTTCAGATGTTGTATAAAGTATGAGACGAGGTAAAAATAAAACTAGCTCAAAGTCATTCTACTAGCCATTGAACTTGTCTCAAAGGCTTATATTTATTGAAGCCCCATGTATGATAGGTACTTCAAAGCAGAGCTCTCTTTAGGTAGATTTTGAAAAAAGTTAAACTAAAAAAGAGTTAACTAGGATCACATGCATCCTCTTCTGGGAAATAGTTTATCAGTTAGGGTCAAAGCTTCTGCTGTTAAGATAAATAAAAAAAGAAAAAGAAAAAAAAGAGGACCCCAAATATAGTGGCTTTAATAAAAGTTTATTTCTCACCCATATAAAAGGTAAGTTATCCAGGTTGGTAGACAGCTGTGGTCCACACAGTCCTTTAGGGACCCAGGTTTATTCCATTTTATTGGCCCACCTTCCTTCGGGCACTGTTCCTCATCTGCATGATCTATATACTAGGTCACAGGTACCTCTGCTCACATTTCTTTGGAGAAAAACTAGTCACATGGTCACATCTCGTTTCAGAGAGCTAAACACATCCTAGGAAGCTTACCATTCTAACTGAACATCAAAGCTTATTAAAGCCAAGGTTTTAAAGATGTTTCACATTGGTCTTGGATTTTTCAAATATAGTAAAAATATTTAAGCCACATTCATTTGTAAGAAACATTTTTAGGATTTTTTTTCCTTCCACATCATAAAAGTAATATAAACTCATTTAAAAATATTTTTAAAAACCTAAAGATGTAGGAAAAAAAGACCCATATTTCCTCTGATCACCAAACACAAGTACTGTTAACAGTCTGAATGTTTCTCTATAGTATTTTTTCTTGGCATTTTTTTGCATGATCTATGTTCAAGCTATTTATATCATCCGTATATATATATATATATTTTTACTTTTAGCATAATAACCTGTCATTATAAACTCTTTATAAACATTGTAATTAAGTGAATAGTAAGCTCCCAAGGGTCAGGACCATGTCTTCTTGTTTGCTCTTCTATCCCAGCACTGTGCTGGCCATACATTAGGGAATGTTTGTTGAATAAGCGCATGGCTGGATAGTAACAGCTAAACGTTACGCTAGGCAAAAGGTCTATAGTTTGTTTGGCAAACCCCAAGAGATTGCATCCTGACTCCGTTTTTTTTTCTTTTTTAAACATATTTTTATTGATTTCAGAGAGAGGGAGGGAGAGGGAGAGATAGAAACATCAATGATGAGTCATTAATTGACTGCCTCCTGCACGCCCCCCACTAGGGATTGAGCCCGCAACTCAAGGCCCCTGACGGGGAATCAAACCGTGATCTCCTGGATCATAGGTCAATGCTCAACTGCTGAGCCATGCCGGCCGGGCTGCATCCTGACTCTTTATCACCTATCCAAACTTCACAGAAAACAGTCCGTCCTTGGATGATGCATCATTTTTCTCCTTCAGTGTTTACATTTTTCTCATTTGTATACCCCTGCACTGAAATCACTGCCAAGAACCTGTGCTTCCGTGCCACCGTGTACACACTTAACCAGATGCCTGTTTTCTTTATCTACAGGGTATTGGTTCTCCTTTCAGCCCTCAGACCTCAGTGGTGTAGCAGAGAAATTCCAGACCCAGCGAACAGCACTTGGGCCAAGAACTATCCCACTGTGGAGGTAAGGTATAACGTCAGCAGTCAGTCGATGGGATTCCAGACATCAGCACGTTTCCCATTTAGTTAGGAGGAAACCTGGGTACTTAAGAGCCCATGAATGAACTGCGCATTCACGCTAGGTTATCATCTGAGTCATTACTCCCATGCATGGGAGTTTTCTGAAGCTTATGACCAAAAGGTTCAGACTCACAGCTTTCCATTCCTCTCTATACCTTATGTTCCTCACCTCAACTTACTTTAAAAGCAGGTATTTTTGCCATTTGCTGAGCAATAGCCTGAAGATTAACTCATTCAAATTCGAGAATTGAAGCTTTACCATGATACTAGCCTGCCTGAGAATAGAGCAGATATAGACCCCAGATTCTTTTGGTTTTGGCAGGAAGCCAGTAGGTCACCCCGTTGTGTATGGCAAGGTTTTAGAGGAGAGGTTGCTCAGCAGGCAGATGAGCGCGCTACAGAAAAGGAAGCAAAGGGAGCCCCTGCTGCGCAGTCTAAGGAGGTGAGAGCAGTTCACAGTGGGCAAGATGGTCCATCTCTGGAGAAAGGTCTGGCAGTTGAAGGCATCTGAGTATGGAGCAAGACTGTGCGTTTATGGAAGGCAAAGGGAGGAAAGCGGTACGCCAGGACTCTTCCCACGCCCGGATCACTGGCAGCCCACACTCCCTCTCTCACACCTCATAGCCCTTTCCCTCCAAGATTCTTCTCTTCAACTGCCCCGTGCATTCTACCATCCACACCCTTCCTCAGGCCGGAAGCCAGGGGTACCAGCTGCTGCTCAGGGAGAGAGCTGGTCTCGGTAGGATTTCAGTCACTGCAATTGAAGGCCTTTGAGATAAGGCCTGGAAGTAAACCCCACCTCTGCCGCTTACTATGTGGATGAGCCTTGGGGAATGTGGCTGACATCTGAGCCCTTGTTTTACCGTCTGTATAGGAGGAAGTGACAGTATCTCCCATGTACCCTGTTGTGAGGATTAAGAAAGATGCCATGTAAAGCACATCGCTCATACAAGGCAAAGGCCATTCACTCCCCTCCCAGGAAGACTCATACTTGATGTCTCCACTGTCTATTGAGGGGTTTTATCACTGTTAAGTTATAATAGCAAGAACAGTGATAATAGCAGTTTATGTATATTTTTAAATTATATATTTATATTTTGCATATATTATATATCATCTACATGATATATACTTATATATAATATGGTACATACTAATATGTTTGTTTATATACACATATATATTATTTTATATATGCCAGGCACTTTAAAAAAACATTTTAAAGCATTAACATCTAATCCATATAATAGTTTAATGAAGGTGTATTATTATCCCTATTTTTCAGATGAGGAAGCTGAGGCACAGAGGACTAAGTAACTTGGCCCAATGTTAGAGAGTAAATGTGGATCCTGAATTCACATAAAAGTAGGATGTGCTATCCACCATTATACTTTTCCTTCTAAAAAGATCTTTAAGCACAGGGTACGAGGGGAGTCTTTCTAGAAGTCAACGCCTCTGAGCTGAATAGACTAAGAGGGCCCTCAATTAGCGGCAATACTGTGATGATCTGTGGGAATGCACTCTGGAAGGATGCCTTCTGGTGTTAGAAGGGATTCAAGGACTAGGAGTTGAACCAGCTGGGCTTTAAGATCTCTCTCTTCCAATGCTGAGATTCCACAGTTCCATGTCCTAAATGCCTGAAATAGCACAGCAGGAGGCAGCTCTGGGTCAGTCACGGACACCTGGCTTCTGAGCTGGTAGCATTGGCATCGTGGGCATGACAAGGGTCCATAAAAAGCCTAGAAGAAATGCTAGGAAAGACACACAAAGGGTTAGAGAAAGTAGCACATGGAAAAGGTAACAGAAAACTGCCACGCACATGCCCATGGTATAAATATGTTCATTAGAGCCCTAAAAATAGAAGCCAAAAATTGGGTATAATATCATCTGCCACCAGGAGGGCAGGCTGAACATTCTGAGTATATCCATACAACAGGATATTATGCAACTATTTTTTTTTTTTAAATATATCTTTATTGATTTCAGAGAGAGGAAGGGAGAGGGAGAGAGATAGAAACATCAATGATGAGAGAACCATTGATCGGCTGCAGCCCGCAACCCGGGCATGTGCCCTGACCAGGACTCGAACCCCGATCTCCTGGATCCCAGGTCGACGCTCAGCCGCTGAGCCATGCCCTGCTGGGCTATGCAACTATTTTTTTTTAAAAAGATTATGTATGTGTCTAAAAATCTCTAAGATATTTAAAAGTGAAAAAAGCAAAGTTTGTAAGTTTCTAAAGTGTGTTCTTATGTGTATAAAAAGGAGGGAGATTTTATACACACACACCCCTCCACATGCGCATAGGACATTTCTGGAAGCCTATGTGTAAAACTGATCCTCAGTTGGGGAAGGGGTTGGAGATATGAGGGCCACTTGATTTTCATTATAAATTTCCTTTGAACTTTTAAAATTTCTTACAAAACTACGTGTGTATATTTCTTTTGCAAAAATAACCATAAGTTAGAAAATTTTAAAAATTTAGCTTCTACATGATATCTGCAATGAAGGTCTTGAGGCAGCCTCAGAACCCCATGTCGCTTGACCATTGAAGTGAGTCAACACTGGTTTTAGAGACCTGAACTGCTCTCGTGATCAACCAAATCCAGACCAAATCACTCCTGACATCTGACAGATTTGGCAGATATTAAGAAGTACAATAGTCTATCTTTCAACTCCAACAAAATGTTTTCTGTTCCCAGGCCTTATATGCCCCTACCAGGTCTTAAGATGTGGCTTAAAAAACCACCTGTCTTAAAGCTCTGGAGGAAAAAGCCAAATCATAAAGGGGATCACTGGAATGTTAATCCATTTTGAGCTTGTAAAAGCTTAAAATAGTGTCCATGAGGTGTCTGAGCTAATAGTGGTCTGAGAGGCCTTGCCCCAGGACTTGTCCACCAGGGGGCCTGCTTTATAAAAGGACCAGCTCTGTCAATACTGCCAAGGCTTTCAAGACGGCAGCGTGAACACCTCACCTGGTGATAATGAGCCATTTCCACACCCTGTGTAATCTCTCCCATCTGTTGAAAGCAGCACTGGCAGCTCTGCTTCCCAGAGCCGCAGCCATGTCCCAAGCCCCACCCACATGCCAGCACCAGTGTGGGCAGCAATCCAGAAAAGAATAGCCTCCGAAAAGAGAAACACACACATACCCTTCTAGCTTGTGGGCCCTTTGCTGAAGTCTGTCCTGAGACAGCATCATCATTCACTTTTTGGAAACTTTTCATGCTCAAGGCAAGGCCAGGGACATCAGAGCCAATCCAGACCAAATCTCTTGACATTTGACAGATGAGGGAATGAAACGCCAGAGAGGTGGTTTTCCCAAGCTGTAAGGTATCAGGAGTTGGGGATACTCTTGAGGGTTTGCTCTGTCCCAAGGCTATTATTTGTCATCCTATATCTCCCTTAAGACATGGTTCCTGCTCGGACATGTTTTTTAAAAGTGACATTATACGGCACCATGTGCCAAGAACCTAACGGGAGGCTGCTTCGCTGCTGTAGTTCAGGAGGGAACAGTCAACGGGGCTTCAAGAAAGAGGAAGGTGTCAAGCAGGGGATGGTGCAGCAAACAGAAGTTGGTGGGTGCTGGCAGTGGAAACAAGTGTGGTGGTGGCACAGAGGAAAAAAATTGTGTTTAGTTAGACCAGGATGGTATGCCTGAAATAATTTCTGAACATAAATAATGGGGAAGTAGAGGAAGGTGCAGGAACTTGATTGATAAGGTGAAGCTTTACTGCATATTTAAGTCCGAGTTCTTAAAGGCTCCAGAGCTTTGCTTTAGTAAGGTCAGTGTGAAAGGCAGTTTCCAGGATGTGAGGAGAGCCCAATAAAGCCCATTAAAAGAAATGTTACAAAGCACTTGGACTCAGGGATCAGCAGCAAGTTTGAGATATATGACATTGATGAGTTGGTAACCAATGTGCTGTTGAGAAAGCAAGCAAGAGAAAATTACAGAGAAAAAAGGATAATTTCTTCCAAAAAAGTTATTCTATAGAGGTGGTTCTTTAGAGCAGAACTGATGAAAATATTACCCTAAAACCTGTCAGTAGTTGTGTCAAAACCCAAACTCCTTAGCATCCCTTAAAAGTCCCTTCATCATGTGACCTATTTTGGAAGCCTCAGTTTGCCTGTTATAAGAACCAGCAGGTCCTAGAATAGACCAGTCCTCTTGCCCACAACCTCTCTCTGAAAAATACTGTACTTTGCAGGATTCAGCTCTAGTATGACCCTTTTATAGACTTCCCCGTCTCCTCCCCCACAGAGGTAAGCTCAGCCTTTCTTCTGCGCACAGTGTGCCGTCCTAGAGGAAAAGCAGCTAGTAGTTTGACTCACCAGAAACAGTCTGGTTGAAGGTTGAGCAGGACTGACTCACTCACTAGCTGGGGGTGGAGGGGAGTCTGTGACTCCCGCCTCCCTGACAATGTTAACATCTTCTCTTACCTCACAAAGTCAAGGGCCCGGAGTCCACCTTGAGCTGACTAGGTAGTACAGGCTGTGAGGCCTTTAGAAACCCTGGGGAAGTTGGTTGTCAAGGCTACTTACTTAACATAGCCATGAGCTTCTTCCTCCCCTTTCTCAGGAGAAGATCCAGCTGCCCTTGGACAGGCTCCTGACATACTGGCCCACTCCGAAAGAACCCGAGCCCCTGGTCATCAGCGAAGTCCTTCATCAAGTGACCCCCGTCTTCACACAGCTCCTTCGTTCCAACTGGCCAGAAAAGGGAAAAGGAGTCCAAGGTCACTATACCTCTGAGGAAGACACAGGGTCCAGTGCCTCAAGCTCACCACCTCCCAGAGCTCTCACAGCAGAGACAGGACAGCTTGTGGATCTGTACAAGGTGCTGGGGAGCAGGGGACCTGACTCAAAGCCAGGAAACCCAGCAAGCCTGACAGTCCTCCCAATGGACTATCTTCCCACTCATGAGGGCTACTTACCCTCCAACACAGACTATCTCCCTTCACACGAGGCTCCTGTAACTGAGCCCCTGGAAGAACTGGAGCCTCAGCACATCTCTCTTTCTGTTTTCCCCTCAAGTTCCCTTCACCCACTCACCTTCTCCTGTGGTAAGAAGCTGACTTTGGATCGGTTAAAGATGGGGTGTGGCTCTCTCATGCTTTGAGCGAAGCTTGGAACTTAGAAAGTCCAAGTGTTCCCAACCAGCACAGTGTTACAGTATACCCAACCCTCTGCTCCTTGTCATCACCTCTGGGTGCTATCATTAGGTCTGGCTGCAGCTAGAGAGCAATCAAGCCAGCTCAGGTGAATCTCAGGAACTGAGAGTTGACTGCAACTCAGACCCCTCAGCTTGCCTTCTCCAGTGGCTTAAGATTACATCCTCACTGCATGGATCAGCAGACTCCAGTCTAAGCTCCTGCACCTTTCTTGGCTATGCTGGCTAGAAAGGGGAAAGTGGAAACCAAAGCTCTTACTAGCAGTGGCATACAGTCCTGAGGACCACTCATGCAACAACTGTTTATAAAGCGGCTACTACATGCCAGGTCTTACGTCTAGATCAGCACTGTCCGACAGGCCTGTCTGCACTGCACAATATTGGCTGCTGACACTTTGGAATTGTCTAGTATGAAGAACTGAATTTTGAATGTAATTAAGTCATACATGAGCTAGGGGCTACAGTATTAAACACAGCTACAGGTGATGAATACATTAGTAAGAAATACAGGGGAACCTTCAGAACAGATCAGCCTAGTTTTATACACGGCATAAAAGACCCTGGTGAACACCAATATAAAAGTACTTCCAAGATTGTCCTGACTGTCCTTATGTATTTGTGGAAGCCTAAGAATGCATTTTCCCCCCTACTTTTGCTAGTTTGTTTTGCATTCACCTTTCAGTAACTCAAGAGCGGCCTGTGGGAAGCTACTGTAAACCCACCTTAGGACCTTAAGCAGCCTCCCCTCTGAAATTAGATGTCTTCGAAAGGAGTGGGCAACAGGCTCGCTGGCCCCTTGTTTTCTCTTTGTGATGCAGCAGGTGCTGCCTTCAAGACCAAGGCTATCTCAGGGTCTAAGACCCAAACTGCCACACTCGTCAGGTCATCCTTCTGCTTTCCTTCCTGGGGAAAACTCTGCACTGGTCCTCAGGCAGCTCTCGTTGAGCCTAGAAGATAATTATTTTCCCCAGCACAAAAATGGAACATGATACATATTTCTTTAGAGCTGTGGCCCTGGCTTGTCAAACCTCCCCCCACCCCCCAATCATTGCCTCTATCCCATCACTTCTGCAAAGCTGGTGGTCTAATTGCTAATAGTACCTTCTCAGAACAGGATGAAAGGTCCAAGAATTTTTTTCTTAAATCCCTGTCAAGCATGGCGCCTACCTCCAACCCTCATCCCACCCAAACTGGAACTGAAGCACGTGTCCCTCAGAGCTCCAGAAATTGAAGTACCGAACATTGCCCTGCTTGTTGTTCATGTTTAACTCTTCATCCATGCTTTCTGCCATTCCAGACTTAACATACTTAGTTCTCCCAGGCTTTTCTTGACCTACTTCTCTATTCTACTCTATTTAGCTGCTGTGCATTAGAGTTCCTTGCATTGCAGGCAGCTGCTTGTCTGCACTCAGGATGTGGTGCCTCGTGTGTTTGCAATGGGTGGAGACAAGGCCACCTTCTTAGAAGCAGACCAACCTATCACCTCCTAACAGAAACCAACTTTTCTTTCTTGCAGTACTCAGTTTTTCCTATCCTTGGTTTTCTTTCGATTCCCTTTCCATCTTACTCTTCCCTTCCCTACTTGGCCCTGAAGACCAGCTAGCACCATCTTCCTTTTACTCCCCACTCCCCATCCTTTCCGTTCCCTTAAAACCCTAGGGGATACTGCAGTCCTCATTTGTTTTCCTAAGAACGTTTTTTTGTTTTTAATTTTAAAAAGGGAGACTTCCCTGACTCCTAAAGGGTCCTTCTAAAAATACAGTGGCTCCTCAGTACTCCCCAAGCATGACACCCATACCACCTACTGCTGGACTGTAAATAGCCTGCAGGTGGGAACTATGCACTCTTCCTCCAACACCACACCTGGGTACATGGTAGGCCATCAATAAAAAGTAGATGTGACCAGCCACCGCTTTCATCTTGTTCTATTTCAGCAGCCAATCCAGCTGTACATACTTCCTCCTTATTGGGACAATTGAGTTTGCATGTTTTTCATTCCCAACCCCTTCTACCCCACTGTTTACTGGCAGCACTGCTGTAACACATGCAGCCATGTTTATTTTAAAAACATATCTGAGCAAGACTTTGGCTGCTCACTCTGCCAGAAAAAATGTCCTCTTTCCATGAATGAGAGGATGGGTAATCCTGTTCTGTCCTTGCCCTAAGTAATTTTCACACACCCCCTTCCTGCCCACATGCAAAATTACAAATCAGGATGCCTAGTTTACCAGGACTAGGTGGAGCTCACTAATATTCACAGACTTTTGTTCAAGAAAATCAGCAATGATTTAAATCCTCACTCCTGATATACATCCCAAAGCCAACCTAGAAATCTCTGCTCTATTCAAACACATTAAATTTCTTAATTCTCTGGGACCTAAATATTATAAAGTCCAAGTTCACACGTACTAGATACATGGGAATCTCCATCATTAATCCCTGTGTAGAAATCCTTTCTTTGACCTGTTCCTTGAAAGGGCCCTTTCCTAGGAGCCAGACATTTATTTCCTGGGTTCTGTCTTCCTTACAGACAATAGGAAAGTCACACTAGTGCTATCTAGTTCTTTTACTGCCTTTCCCCCCTCCAACCTGTCCCAATTTTTCAGTTTCCATTAATAGCCTACAGCTGCAACTTGGCAATGCCGTGAGGCCAGTGAAAGAGATGCCAAGCTAGGCAATCTATTCTAGGCAATCCATGTTTGATTCTTAGTTTTTCTGAAGCTCTTTTTCTTTCACATGAAGCAGCTGTCGTGTGTCCCAGTATCACTGCTCAAGCCCTCCAAAGGAGCCTTGTTTTTTTCTCCCTAATCTGCAGGAGTCATGGATGTTCACATTACCCAATCTTATAAAAGGCTGACAGGTGAATCCTCAAGTAAACTACTCTCTAGAATAAGAGATCAGAGAGGTCTCTTCTTCCCCCTAAAAAAGGTAAATAATTCAATCTACTGGCTAGCTGACAACTAAAAGAAACACCAGCCTATACTGAAATAAATTTCCAATTAAAAATTTGCAAAACTCACACACACCAAGTTATATAAAAATATTTGTGACATATGCCAAAAGTAACAAGGCATTCTTACAGATCAATATGGAAAAAGCCAACACTTTGAAGAAAAATGAACTGAGAAACCTAAAATATTAAATGTTTAACAAGCATGAAGAAAATAACCTGTAATCAAAAGAATGAAAGACACCGCTTTTCATTTACCAAATTAGCAAATTTAAAGAAAAAATTAGTCAGTATTAACCAGAGAAACTGGTATTTGCAACCAGGTATGCTAGCTGGCTCCTTTCTGGAGGCAGTTGGGCAATATTTTTAAAAATTTGAATATAAAAATCCACTCCTAACAATGTAGACTAAAGGAACACTATAAATAACAAATTGAGTAACATTTATCACAGCATTGTTTAAAACACGGAGACGGGAACTAAATGCCCTTTATATAAATCATCTATATAAGAAAACACTGAATTTCATGGAATCTAAGATTACTAATTTTAGAACACCCCTATTACATTATGTTCTGAACAGAAAAAAATGCTAATTAAACTGTAATATGCCAGATTTCTACGGTGCACAAGCCCTCTGCCCCCTTAAAATGCCTGAAATAGGGATGGATCTTAGAATTTACGAAAAACATACTATGCAATCTTACATTTCTGCACTTTTCATTACAAATACTCCTTCCTCTTATAACTGGATAGTCAATAAAATATAACCAATATTTTCCCCAAAGACCTGCAATGGGCCTAGACAGACACTACCAACAGCCTTCTTTAAGGCCCATGTCTCTTCCATCCTCCACCCGACACCTTCGCTGACCCTTAGTACTCCTCAGTTGGTAGAAAAGGCAAAGCAAGACGAGGGTGAGGGCTGGGGGTGTTAAGGTAATGACTGAAGCAACGGATCTTTGAAATACAAAGTTTATATAAACAAGCCAAATTTTGCCAAATTCCCATTCAATATTATAACACAGTGCATTCATCCCCTGGTATCCTTAGTGGATTGGTTCCAGGACCACCCCTGCTCAGAGACCAAAATTCTCAGACGCTCAAGTCCCTTGGACATGTCAGCAACTATGAAACATTTTTGGGGAAGCTATGGATAGAGAGCCATATACTTAGTACATGCCGTTTTTAAGATACACAACTCAGTTCTCACCATGGCTGGTTCAAGGTACGTGTTACCTCCACTATATATAAAAGGAAACTGAAATACAAGTAAATTAACCAAAGTCACACTACTAGTACCTAATACAGAACAGTCTAGTTTCAGAGCGTAACTTTCAGCTATACAATTCTTTCTATGCAAATGACTGCTCTACAAACTTACTTCTGATTGTAGTTGACTAAAACTGATGCCATAAAAACCTTTGGAGCTGTTTTTACTAAACCACCAAAACCTGGCATTTCTATATTTCTGAAGTCCTAAATCATTCTTGGTTCCTAAGAAATCTACCTATGAAAACAGGTAAATTTTGAAATGACAAATCTGGTACACCTGAATTTGCTAATTTATCTACCCAGCTAATCTAAATCATACAAGGCACAGGTAGGCCACAGAAAGACTTCCAAGAAAGTCCATTATTTTAAGGAAATTGATAAATGGAGTATTTCAAGCTATAAAAAAAGCCTTTTAAATAGAAAAGTAACCGGAGCAATTGTGCTCTTTAATTATAATAGCTATAATCCCACCCAATTTACCTACATATTTTTTTTCCAAACATGAAGGCTATTATTTCCTAAGCAAAAAGGAATTATGGCTGCATGACTCAATTTTGTTGCTTGTATTAATTGCTGAAACATAAATGCCTTTCCTTTACTCTATGGTAACTGGCCGCACATTTTGCCAGTGGTCATTTCCTTACAAGTTGTTTTTAAGTAGGTTCTGCTCAGATTTCAATCACATCTCTAAGAAACATACAAACCTAGTATGTGCTGCCATGGTGTCCCTTTAAGTCAACTGAGGCCATTTTTCAATTTCCACAACGTTAAGGAATTATTCCGTAAGACCCTGGCCTTGCCTAGGGCAAGAGAATGTAGGTGAGGTTCAAAATACCCTTCCCTCCCTTGCCAATTTCAGACATTTTACTACCTATAGGTAATAGGACCCAAGGAAATATTATAAAAGCTATTCTGAGATTCTCACAGAATAAAATGTTCTGAAAGGCCCTAAATTTTCACTGGACAGGCAGGCCCACCCACAAGCAGGAAATTTTCACTATATTAAAAAAAATCTGTTCCTTTACTAAAGAATATCTCAATTCACTTGCTAAAATGGCTTATGTCTTCCTGCATATTAGCTGAGAATGTGGCCAGTGTTAACCCAAGGATAATTTTCTTGTGCTGTCTAAACCAACAAGTCCAAAGACCCCCATACCCAGCCCTCACCAGCCAAAATCTCTCGAGATGAAAACAGGACACTGCAAGATTTCATTTAGAAACAGAAATCTTACTTTATTCCATCACAAAGGAGTAAAAGATGATTTGCCTTCTTTTCACAACACTGTAGAAAATCCTTCTTTCCTAAGGTTTTCCTCCTCTCACACTTGTACTACAACTCCATGACATGATTCCTTTGTATTCCTATATACTCCCTTTAGTTTACCCCTCTGGGTAGCTTTTCAGTGCAGCTGGGTTTAAAAAACGAACCACCCACTTAGTTTAGTAACTCTAAGAGACTGATGATTGGGGGGGGGGGGGGGGGGGCGACGACACGACGACACATTAATGCTCTCCTGTAACTGGGAGGTGCTAGTTATGTTCCTCAATCAACAGTATAGTGGCTTTTTTTTTCCTTAATAAACTTTACCCATTTTCCTGAATTTATTTCTCAGATGACCTGTAATTACTTTCACTTAGCATTTACACAGCATCCAAAGCACTTCTCTACTTCAGTGAACATAACTTCCAGTTCTACCTTTTGACTCAAAAGGCAGGGAGGTCAGCCCAATTGTTAAAAACACTTAGATCTACTGGATTTTGTTGATATGGAGTGACAAAATGCCACTCAATCTTCAAAGGATACTGTTATGAACAAAATACAGTGGTCTGTAGTACAAACCTTACCTGGTAGGTACGTCATTTTCCCCCAACTAGTGACCAATGAACAGGTCTTAAAAGTAGTTTTACCCAATCCAGTCTTCCCATGTATTCCTCAAAAACTCCTTAACTTTAACACCTAAGTGAAGCCTTCTACATGTACATTTTGTGTACATGTACACAAGATCAAGTTGAAATCAAATTATTTGTAGTTTGTAGGAAAATTCTTTTTTTTACTGAGAAGAGTGGAAGTTCACTGGAAATTCAGCTAAATAAAAAAATTAAGTCCAATATGACGAAATTCTAGGCAGTCAAATATCAAGAACAAAGTTCAGCTGGACCACTTTATAAAGAATCTTCTAGGTAGATGAAAACCAATGCCATTTCTTCAAATTAGACGTCTTTTTATGTTCCTAAATCTGTTCAGTAAATTAGCTACAACTGCAATTAAGGTGGTACAAACAATAATGCCTAAAGCTAAGCTTCTTCCCATTTTCCCTACTCAGTTCACCAAATAACAAATACCAAAATCCTGAATATTAATTAACCCTTCACTGTTCACATTTCCATACCAGAAATATAGCTATTCAAGGAATCATGCCACAGCAAGATCAGTTCAGAGCAATTTTCAACTGATATGATTCAATTATCTAAATAGGTTAAAAATCCATAATGAATCAGAATTCTCATATTACTTTGTCTTATGTGCACAAGACTCAGAATACACATACAAGTGTACCAGGAACTGCCACACCCTCACACCCTCCCAAATGGGCAGCAAAAGGGACAAAGGTTACTGATTTGAAACTAAGTACCTACATAACACCTCAAACAAAAACAATTTGGCAAATTATTTTCTAACTTGTATAGGCCATTTCTCACCTTTTCTTTCCTTCCATTTAGAAGTGAACTGACTCCCAGTTATTCAATATAAAAGTAATCAACAACACAAAAGCTAAATTCTGCCCAAATGGATAGCCTCCTAATAAAGCTGAGAAATAGTCCTCAGAAGTCATTCATTCCTGTCCTAGCTCAATCTACCAAGTTAGGAGTTAATCAACAGATATTTGTTTCCTTACCCATTCAGAAACTTCATCTCAGGAAACATTAATTACAACAGAAAGACTTTAACACTTAAATGTCAAAAAGTGCCACTAAAACGTGAATCATGAAACTAACCATGGCATTAAACTTACTTTTATAGCAAATTTATACTTTCCTTAACAGCTTTCAGGAGAACATATTTAAATTACAAGCTACATAATCTTAAAATAACAGGACCATCTTTACTAGATGGCTAACAGATCTTTTCGCCCTTATCCCAAGTAGCAAAAAAATTTGCTTGAAAATACTTCTGATTTCACAGCTTCCCACAGGGTAGTATGATTTTAATTTGTACCTAAAATGAAACTTTTATTTTAAAAGAACTCTTATATGCTGACCTAGGGGTGATAGCTTAGATCAGGATTCAGCAAACATTTCCTATAAAGGGCCAGATAATGTTTTAAGCCTTGTGGGCTACATACATCTTTGTAGTTTTGTTTCTAATCCTTTAAAAATGTAGAAGCCATTCATAACTCAGGGACTGTATAAAAACAAGCCACAGGCTGAAAATTTGCAGACCCCTAGCTGAGATATAGCACTTATTTAAATAACACTCATTTCCATGCTAGTAACTTTCCTCTGTGGCCAAAATCTTGATGGCTTTAATAATTTATCTTTATATCCTAATTACTTTCTGAAATAAAGCTGCTAATTCTTTAGGTTACAACCTTTCACTATATTCTTTATTTAGTGAATCCCTTCTCAGCCTGAAACAGACTTATTCTAATCACTTCTCATATATAAACTTCCTATTTTTCTAACTACAAAGTCAAGACTTCAAATTGAGAGAACATGTCCAAAGTAAACCCAGGCTAAGCAAAAAGTAACTGACCCCAAATTTCTGAAAGCTGACACACTATATCTAAATAAAACCTGACAATTTTGCAAATAATGTCAAATTACTTCACTAATTACTAGGACTGAAGTTTAATTAGAAATCACTTTACTGATTATCATTATATATACTCTTCAAAGCAAAACGGTAATCAAGTTCTGGGCTTTCTCCAGTTAACATGGCAATCTGGTTTATAAGGTTCAGACTCAATAAACACTTATTTACATGTTATTTCGGCAGAATTACAAATGTTTGGGTTAGAATCTATTTTCTAAGCCTCTATTAACTTTCCTTAAAAAGTAGAATTACATGCACCTGAGAGCCTGAGGATTTGTAACAAAACCAGTTACTTAAATGTTGGGATAGATGTCCATAATATCAAGTCCCAGCAGTTTCACATTTCTCCTTAATTTTTTTAACCTTGAATACTTGTTGGTTCCTTCCACACAACGCTAGTGCTCTTAAAGATTATTTTAAAGTCCAATATATAATATTTAGACTTGGTATGCAACTCCCTTATAACATTTTTAAAATTTCAGTGCAACCATCTCTATAAGAAAAACAAGACACTGAGTACTTTAGACATTCTCTCCAAACCCACGCCAAAAAAAAAAAGCCCCAAATATATTACAACCCCAGATGTCCTACCTTCCTTCCACTTTAACAGTAAAGTAACCAGATGCATAGTACCTAGTGACACAATTTTAAATCTTTCCTAACTCCAGAGGTCTCAAAATAGTATTTAAGCTAAAAAACAAAACATATCCCAATCATTTCAATGCAAGCTGAAAAGATATGAAGTAACAAATTCTGACATTATTCCCATTTAAAACATTCAGCCAGCCACCATTATTATTTATGGATCTGTATTCATTAAGGGATTTTCTTTAGAGTATTATACCCTGCTTAATATTTCCTCCCTCCCCTCAAAAAACAGTGATGTTCAGTATGATTAACCTCTGCGTTCAAAATGTGATCTGCTAAGAGAAATGTCAATTGTAAGGTCAGTCCTTGAAATTCACTGTACAAGAATTCAACTTTCTAATTATAATACTCATTAAAACAGGCATCCCTCCCACATAAACAAAATCTAAGCATAAGGGGAAAAATGAAATACGAGCATGATCTTTGGGATGCACACACAGGTCAGAAAACACATGACGATAAATGGGTTCCTATTTGATTGTTTTTATGATTTTTAAGAAGTGAGCATGAAAATAAAATCTTTATTTTCAGTCATTACCCACCAATAAAAGAAAGTTAGGTTCACAGTTTTAGCTCTTGACACAAAGTGAACTAGGAGGCAAATTTACATCCATCAGATACAACTAATGGACCAACTTTTAGAAGTTCAGGCTATCTTGAAAGCTTGCAACATATCAGATATTGCTGTCTATTCTTTAGTGACAGAATGCCAGCAATGGCTGACAGTGAGTGGAGCTTGTGAAGTGTTTTTAATAGCAGGTGTTTTCTATGTTGCTAGAAATCAAGAGGTTTATAAACATGTTACATGTCCAGAAATGAGTTAAGATACTTGAAAGTCCAAATACACTAACTTAGGAGGGGTCAATAGTCCATATGGACTAAATTAATATTTGCCTCTGGGTAGCAGGTATGTTTGTAAATATAAAATTATATTAGACATTAGCACCAGTACAGAACACACTCAGCATCATAAGATCCAAAACACCAGCACAAGTTATCCATCATTTAAAACCAATTGCCTCCTTCCTAACATGGCAAACTAGTAGGTAACTAGGTTAATAAATCTAATTCAAATGAATAACTTTTGTACTATACAATCTCTGTTTTGGAAGTATATGGGAGAACTAGTCAGCAAACAGCAGACATTTTATGACTTAAGATTTTCAATATTTTAAAAACTGAACATTACCACACATAGGTAGAAAATTACTGAAAATTAATGAGTGACAAAAAAATCTTTAAAACTGTAAATAAATTTTTCTGCTTAACAATAAATATGGCAGAAGACTAAAAAAAAAAAAAAAAAAAATCCTAGAAAACCTGTTTATTGATCATGTTACTAAGTGCGCTGACGGTCCCATTCAGGAATCCATTATTATAACCTAATTTTCTAATGCAGGAAGAGGTAAAAGATACTTATCACCTTCTGTGGAACAGTCACATATCAACTTAAGACCAAAACTAATAGCAATATAAGAAATTCGGCAACAATAAGACTTTTGGTTTATATTTCATGGATGGTACTGCTGTTCCAACCTTACAAAGTAAAGCTGTCTGCTTTCCAAATTCCAAAAAGTAACACTCTGCATCTTACCATACTAACCAGGCCCTTTGGTTTCTTTAGAACAGGAAAGGATAAAGGGTCATTGATTATGGGTATACAATTTTGATTTGGGACCTTTCACACACAAATCATACTGAGTGGCCAGATGCAGTTTAAATATTACGCATTAGCCAAATCAACTTTGTTATACCCACCCTGTTGGAGGGGGGAAAAGCCCAACACTCATAAAACTACTTCACCTGACAGGATGTGTTTATCAACAATAAGTAGCTTAAACAACTTTCTACTAGACAGTAAGGTGTCTAGTTTGGTTTTTAAAATGGGAAAGTCACACACTTTAAAATATAGTTGAAATTGTCAATCAATTATAATTTGAACCTAATGAACCAAGCAGGAGCAAGGATTAGTAAACCAATGTGCTTTGAATTTGTTCAAGTCTGATATTTCTGTATAAAGATTTAGCATATAATAGCTATCATGAGAAGTGAAAAGATATTTTCCCCAGAAATGAAAATATTAAAACTAAGTTAAAATACATAAAGTTGTTAGTATTCCACACAGCATAACTTTTGACAATCAGAGTTGACATGTCCCAGTTGACCATGTGTGTAAATGCAAAGCAGGTAGTAAAACTGATATTATTCCAATATTTAAAACCGGTTTGTAACTGGGGGAACATCTAAATCCTTAATTAAAAAACACAAATGAAGTGAAAGCTTTAAACTGGTACACATGTTCACACCTATATTTCAAGTTTGGAAATGCATATTTGCAAGCAGCAATACAAAATATTCATGAAGAATGCATAATCTCTGAAAACATCCCTGCTACCAATACATTTCTAAATACAAAACTGACTACCATATTGTTACTTCTGTGGAGCAAGAGAAGTTCATTTTCAAAACAGATAAAACTCAGTCTGTTGGTGTGAGTGGTATGAATGACAGTCTTTTTTTTTTTTTTTTTTTTTTTAATTTCTTAGTCGGTTGGGATCCTTAAGCATGCAAAACCTCAGAGAAGTCGGGTCCACAAAGGAACCAGGGTTGTCTTATGGCATCCAGTTAAGCCAGAGCTGGGAATGCCTCTGGGTCATCTACATCAGGAGCAGAAGCACTTGACTGAAAAAGAAACAAATTAAAATGAATAATGCTCAAATCTTAAAAATAAACTGCCAGTGTCTACATTTAGACACAGAATTCTAAAATATCTTGAAGTTAAAATACTAAGTAAAATGTGTCAAATCTTTAAAGGCAAAATTCTGGGTCAGAATAGGACCACAAACATTTGCAATGAGCCTTGTCCTGCATTTCTATCAAGACCTAGGAAAATTCCTTAGTAACAGCATGGGTTATTTTTCTAATAAATCACACAAGTCGATTCATATGGGATGTGTTTATAGATTCTTACTTTGTTGTTAAGCATTCCTATATTTTTCCCACTTGCTAAATAAGAATGGCATCAATTTGAAAACTAAGAAACAGATTACATTTATTTAAGCAGCACATTCATCAATGTTAGAATGGGACCCAACTGCCATTTACAATGTACAAATAACAAAAAAACCCCAAAAGTATTGAAAAGGTCCATATACATAACATTGGCTGTTAAAAACACCTGATATCAGAGGAAGAAACAGAAACAAAATATCATTACATTGTTACTGGTGACCATAAAATCTGTAATATTTAAGATACCACTATAATTAAATACTGGCAGACCCAATCAAGGCCCCCCAATTTGTGTATCAGGTGTTGGGAATTCAGGAGGACATTATGGCTGTACACTAGATAAACTACGACAAAAATGAATTCCAGTTCTTACGTAACAGTCTAGTTTAAAAAAAAAAAATCAAGAACTGCCCAGCTGGCATGGTTCAGCAGTTGAGCATCCACCTATGAACCTGGAGGTCACCGTTCCATTCCTAGTTAGGGCACGTGCCTGGGTTGGGGACTCGACACTCCAGTAAGGGGGCGTGCAAGAGGCAGCCAATCAATGACTCTCACCATTAATGTTTCTCTCTCTCTTCTCCCTTCCTCTCTCTGAAATCAATAAAAATATTTTTTTTTAAAAATCAAGAACTAAAAAGGTGTTCACTAGATCATCAGTACCGAGTTTCACACAATTATACAATGGACACAAAGGTTATGTTAACCTAAGACGTAAAAAGCAGTGAAGAGTCAATGCAAAGGATGTAGTTGGCATTTCAAGTAGACAACTGTCAAAGGCCAAGACTTAACTTGGTTCCCTGTGATTGAATTCTTCTGCTGCAAAATGGGGATGCTAACATAGTAACACGAATTAAATAATATAGCACATAAAACGCCTAGCACAGCACCATGACCAGCACCTGATTAAGTATTCAATAAAAGACAATCATTTCATTCTACTGGCAGCACTACTCAGTCTTTTAAGCACTTTAAACAAAAATATAACCTAAAAAGTAGTTGTTTTTTCAAAAAATTATTGATTTTAGAGAGCAAAAGGGGGGAAGGGAGAGAGACAGATTTTTTGTTCCACTATTTATGCATTCATTGGTTGGTACTTTTATGTGCCCTGACCAGGGATCCCACCCCCAAGCTTGTCATATAGGGAGAACATTCTAACCGAGTACCTGGCCAGGGCCTAAAATGTAGTTTCTTTCTTTTTTTAAAAATACGTTTTTATTGATTTCAGAAAGAGGAAGGGAGGAGAGATAGAAACATCAATGATTAGAGTAACTGATCAGCTGCATCCTGCATGCCCCCTACTGGGGTTCGAGCCCACAACCCGGGCATGTGCCCTGACTGGAAATCAACTGTGGCCTCCTGGTTCATGGGTCAACTCTCAACCAGAGCCATACCAGCTGGGCTAACATGTAGTTTCTTAAAGATGTCTACCTTTTTTCCTTCTACTTATGTTTCCAAAAGGACCCCCTGCAGTGAACCTACCTAAAGAGGTCCCTGAATTACTTAAAAGAACAAAAGAAGTCTTTAAAAATTACCTTGTCAGTCCTGCTGCCACGGTTTGGACGTCCACCACGCCCACGGCCACCTCGTCCTCCCCTGCCACCACGTCCTGGGCGGCCAAGGTCTCCAAAATTGATCTCCAGCTGAGATGTTATATCATTTGCTGGCTTCCGGAAATGATGGTCCATAACCGAATCTTCAGCATGAGCCTAAAATTTTAAGTAAAGGCCACTGGGTGATTACTAGAAAAGCAATGTTCCAAATTTCTAAATGAGCTTTCTTCTTAAAAGACCAAACATCCTATCTGCACTTTATGTGAACAAATATTTCAACACCACTATAGATAATAAGCTTTGGGATCAGCCATAGTGGTAGTGGAAGAATTCCTTTCACTTTTCTCCTTCATATTCTCTTAACTTGAAATTACAGGTGATATTGGCAAGTCTCAATTACAGGTATATAATCACAGCCATTCAAGCGGCTGGGCCCCACCTCAAACCTAATGAATCCTAATCTTTAGCAGTACATTTATGCTCCTCAGATTAGGATTCCCATAAAGGAACCCCTGATAAAGACATGGATAGATAGCATGTAAGGTTCTTATTATTGATGTAGTATTCTAAATCTCTTTATAAAAAAAACTTCTGCTTTATATCTTCGGAAGAATATAGAATTGCGTGTAGACTTCTCAGAATGCCATTCTGTTCATATACAACTTTTATATGGTCTTTCATATAAACTGGAGAGCTACAGATTCAAGTGAATCACAACTTTACATAAGGGAACCTTGAAAAGCTGCGCCCAAATAAAACCACACCTTAAATTTATCAAAGGAACCATCTTAAAATGAAATAGTCATGTTTGTGAAATCCAGATCCTACTTTATATTTATGTAATAAGCTCCAAGACCCAGTCTGCAAAAAAAAACCAGCCAGAGAATATTATACTGCTTAATGCCTGAATTCTGATATATCTGGGATGAATGAGTTTTAATCTTCGAATTGGAAACTTTCTTAGACATTAAAGTACATTTTAATTTTCCTACATATATTCCTCTTTTCTGGAGGAATTTTAATATTTTGTTCTTTTGAAGTATCTTATAATATTACAATCATCAATAACTACCCTTACAGTACAAATAAATGCTGTAACTGTACCTATGCTTTCACCCCTTTAATCACCTAATACCGAATTGTCATCTCTTAGTGTCAGGCCAACCTAATTTAAAGGTAATAGAAGGTTCTTTATTTTAAAGAAGCCTAAAAAGTAAATGTAAATCCAAAAAATCACTAACAAATTAAAGTCAATTATATATATTACTTGTCTAATTTTTAAATGTTTGCTCTTGCAAAGTAGTATCAATTTATCAATCAGAAGCTTTTACAAGTTTCTAGAGCACAAAAGCAAAAAAAAAAAAAAATCTAACTTGATATATTACTGAAACAACCTAAAAGGTTACACTTCAATAATATAAAGGAAGTCTAGATGTTCAGGATACATCCCTAACCTTTAACTAGTAGGATAAATTGGAAAAGCATATAAACATGGCTTAATAATGAAAATGTACTGGTTTTAACGTTTTTCATAACCCATTTCACATTTTATAGTTTTCAAAAAATTTCAAATCATAAACATCGCCTGGTGTATTTCTGAAAAGTGCACCATAAAATAATACTTAAAACTGTGATACCTAACCTGATGTCTATAAAATGCATGAAGAGGCTTTAGGATATTAATGAATCACCTAAAATTATATCAGAATCTTGTACATGTCTTGTTCTAGAGAAAAGTTCTGTCAGGACCTCCAAAAGTTATGAATAATTGTCTCAAAGGTACCCAATAAATCTTTTTCATGTTAACCTAAGCAGTTTAATAATTAGTTCAACAATCTCCCCAAGGTGAACTTTCAAGGTTCTTTAATCTGGAATCCTATGTGTTTTACACACATACACAAAACAACTGTACCTGCAAGAACTATGAAAAAATAACCAAGTGTTCTAAATGAAGCAAACTGTTTTTTTCTGCAGGACTTGACACTTAAAAGACAATGTCCTCACTTATACTATTTTTTATAGACTCAGTATTTTTAAAAATCACCTGTAAACCTAGAAAAATATTTAAATCTCTTCAACTTGTTTTATTTCAAAATGTTTCCATGTTTGTTTCACAACTTTTTTTAAAAAATTAAAATGTAAGATCTTACTGCATCTTTTTATTACAGGATGTCTTCATAACATTTTAATTTAACTTTATGACTAAAATCTCATATTTACACAAGCCCTAAAAGGATGTAGCGCCTGGATATTCCACTAAGAATGTGCCCCAAGGCTTAAACAGAAGCTGCAAAATTAAAAGCCACCAACATGTCTTTCTCATTAATTCCCATGTTTTGTAAGAAAAGGAAACCTATAAATTAACTCTCCAGTATTTACATCATCCTCAATAAAGGGTAGTACCATTTATTGAAGAATCCTGACCATTACATATGGCAGGCAGACAGTTTCAAGTACTGAATGCTGAATAAAGCGACTCAATTTTATTTTAGATTAAGCCACATGAACATGCCACTCTTTTAATCTAATACAAGTCCTTGAATTTAGGCATGATTTTAAAAACTATCATCACAACTCTGAAAAGACCTACTGTATTTCTGAAACATAGTAATTGTATGATATATATTGACTAACCACCCTTGGGGGGGGGGGGGCACGTCACTACCACATTAAATATAATTATGGATTGACAGAAGGGACTAAATTTCTTAGACTATATGATAATGTAGTTTATTTTCCTTTTTGAGCAATTTACCCATCACAAATGAGCCTATGTAAAACTTTTCTTTTTTATAAACAGATAAAAAAAATTATAAATGTGTTGAATTGTCAAGACATTTAAAAAAATTTTCAACCACCACAAAAATTAATTTTACCTCTTCACTCTTTGACTTATGAAGAACAAATCCCTTTTTCCACTGCCCATCAGCACCTTCATTTGGTTTTCGGATATTAAATTCTACTTTTGCCCGGTCCTTATTTTGAATAGCCTTCCACTCATCCAAAGTCATTTCTTTTGGACCCTCTTCCTTTACTTCTTCAACTTCATTCTCCCTGTGAAAAGATGTTTAAATTTTATACCTACTAGGTGGCTAACAAAAACCTGTATTATTTATAGGGAAGTTAATCTCGGTTGGTCAATCTTTTAGAGAAAAGTATCCAAGGATGGGAGGATCATAATTTTTGTAACCCAATGGCTAACATGCAAGTTGGTAGACACCAGGAATTCAATGCTTGTTAAATTGGTGAAAGTACAGGTAACTGAGAAAAATACAATTCATCTTCATAAACTTTTAAATGATCATCTATCACTAATACAGTCTGGAATTGGCTTTATCACACCTAAAATATACATTTTTTTTTCTTTTTTTAATCCTCACCAGAAGATGTTTACTGACTTTAGAAAGAGAAACATCAATTGGTTGCCTCCCATATTTGTATAGATTGGGACTGAACCCAAAACCTAAGTATGTGCCCAGACCGATAATCGAACCCACAACCTCCTTGGTGCATGGGACAATACTCCAACCAAGCCACCAAGGTGGGGCTAAAATAGACACTTCGTAAATTAAAATCTTTGGCCTAACTTCTCTTAAAACATTTTTAATTTCCATAATTTCCCACAATACATAACTCATAACATACAGGAAAGTAATCATCTCGAATGCCTGTGAATCACACTTTATATTCTAGAATATAAAAAGAACTATTCCTCTATCTTTTATTTTAGCAATACTGAAGGCAAAACAAAAGAAACTTTAAAAGCCAAGTTTATACAAATCCTAGACTCTATATATTCCAACTTTCAAACCAACCTGAATGTGGACAGGAGACTAAGGTTTCACTAGAAATGAAACTCTCCACAATGCATATTGGTTTAAATACTTAATAGCAAGTTAGTTATTTCCAAATATAAATCTCAAAATTATAACTATTACATATTATGATTTCCTCTTTTTGCAGAAAGCAAGCATGGGCCTAGAAATCCATTATTTTAGTCTAATCTAAATTTCCAATTATCACCAAACAAGTTGTTTGCTATTTTGGGAGCTCTGCTTCTTTCCAAAGATAGCAGGTGATCCAGTTATCCTTAGAGCTCAAATATCTCCCTTCTATGCTGCTCTGTACCTGTTGACTAATCCTACCTCAAAACTTCAAGTTTACATTGAATTGATGAGATTTGGCTATCAGGTCCAGATGAGAAAACTGAAGGGGAAAAAGTCCCAGTTACTCGTAAGTTGTGACATAGCCAAGAACGTAACTCAGAACACTTTGTCATACGGAACCATGACACCTACCTTCAAGGATTGTTAAGGATCAACTGAGACCAAACAAAAACTCTGGAAACTATATATAAGGGAGTCAAAGTCAGCCAAGCTCTGCTTCTTAAATTTATATTTCCATATACAAGATACAATACTATGTTCAGATTCTCCCCTACTCTGTAGACTGCTCTAATGCCATCATCATCATAATCTTCTTTAGACCAAATACCCTCAATTTCACTCCTCGGTCCTGAATTAAGTATTTGTTTCCAATACCCAATCAAAAATACATGATTTCCTTCTGGCAGACATTTATAATCTTTGCAGGTAACACTTAAGGCGATTTAAACATGTGCTCCTTATTAAAGGAACAACAGCTGTGTTGAGCATTGTGAAGTACTTACTATTACTTACATAAGGGTCATTTAATTCATGAACCACAATTTCACTGTTTACCAAACAAAATTATGATTTCATGTAGTTTCATACAAATGAATTTATATTACCCTAAGTTCAACAACACCATTTAACATCATATATTTTTCTACTGTCTCCAACAGCAAATCTATTATTCCTTATTCCGACAAACCCATGGAATATGATACTCTAATCATTAATAGTAGTTCACTGTAAGAGCAATTCTTCCTGAAGAAAAGACAAAGTTTAGAAAAGCATCTCTTCCCTGATTGATCTGAATATGCCCTGGTTAAGAATTAGACCTAAATCGATAATGCAAGACTTTAAACCACAATACTGTAAGAAATGACTGGCATGTAATTTCTGCTTCACTGGTAGCAACCAGAGGAAGGCGTTAAATTATTTCTACCAGCATAACTTGAATCTTTAAAACTCTCTCACCCTTGAATACACAAACACTTCAAAACCAAGTCTTTTACCTAAAAACTCAGAAAATGCAAAAGATTAAGAAAGCTAGTAAATAACATATTCTGGCATTTGTTATACATTTTAAAACAAGCCAGTAAGGCTATGTTCCAAATTCAACGATGGAAAATAAATTTAAGAGAGAGAGAGGAACTCATTTTAAAGTGGTCACTTTTTAAATTTTAAACTGTCTCAAAAGAAAACTTGTAGTTACAGGGTCCAAAGTATTTTCAACTAAGGGTTCTAAATATTACAATGTCTCTTATTTCAACCATTTGGTCAAATTTTTAGAAACCCCCCAATTTCAGATTTTAGTTCTCACCTATTCAACATCTCTAGACAGTTATCACTTGAATTGTCCATTACTTATATATCTTACCGTTATCTCTATTAAGTAAGGTTAGTTAGGTACAAAATGCATGGCATCTTATTCCCATTCTCTATTTTGAGGTTACAATAGTTAATTTTTGTGCTTGGGGCTAACAGGTTTTACTAAAATATGTATCTTCCTTATCTTTTTAAGACAACAATGGTAATTTCAAATAGAAATAACCATTTTTATTTTTTAAATCATTAGAGCCCAATATATCAATATATACCTGTGTAAAGCACTCCTCTCTATAAATACTATTTAAGGAATTGGGGTACAATGAAAGTCTCTCCTGTTAAAAAGCCATACAATAACAGCATTAAACCTATAGGTTTTCTTGGTAAAAATCCACAAACTGATTTCAGTGATGGAGCATTACCACTACACATAAAACCACTTACTTATTTTCAGTGTCTGCAACTGGATGTTCTTCACCTTCAGGTGTTTCCTCAGTCACATTTGGTTGCTCCAAGTCACTGCAATTATAAGATATTTGTTTCTGAATGTATTTTGGGGACTCTCTAAGGAAAGAAAGAAAAAGAAAGGCATCTAGGTCCATTTACATGTAGCTGAAGAATTCATTACACAAAAATATTTTAAAATCCTCACATTCCCTAAGTCTTTTCTTATTAAATTTATACTCCAGTAGACCTTTAAGAGAAATAACTTCAAAATGTATACTGATCCAAGTTATAGTACTTTATTCAAAAAGCAGCAGGACAGAACAATTAGTTTTAAAACAAAGCCTCACTGGCCTATCAAATTTTTGTTAATGACCAGAAGGGTCAATAGCTACAAACTATTAAAGATACAGAAAATCAGAATACCCAACTTCAAAGGGTTTCAGGAAAAGCTATATAGCCATATGAAAAAAACTGATATCATATATACTAAAATATAGAAAAATTGGTCACTTGATACCAATTGGATATGTTTAGGTTTGACTGTAACCTAAACATATCCAACAAGACTTTATCTTGTATGGAAATAGCTGTAAGATGAGAGCTATTCTATTCTTGTCCCAGGGACAAATAATATTTAAGAGTTATGGGTGAACTTCTAGTAAAGTATAGGATCAGTTTTATTAAGATTATTTTTAAAAATCAGAATACCAACGTTAATTCGTCTTTGACAGTTCCCCAGTTGTGAGATCCGCTACCTCCACGTTTGTCCTCATGCTTCAGGCCACTGTAATGTGAGAAAGAACTAACAAAACTGAGTTAACATAATACTCTTTAATTCTAGAAATTCAAATTTTGTTTTATTAAAAAAATAGTATCAAATATAAAACTAAAATAAAAACCAATATAAGACTTACGATCTATCACTTCCACTATGCCTATCAAATTCACGTTTGCCACGAGAATCAAATCCATCTCCTCGGCCCATTCCACGTCCACGGCCTCCTCGACCTCTTCCAAGACCACCACGGCCTCGGATAGGCCGGTCAATAATTGGTCTACAACAAACAAAGATTATATACATCCCAGGTTTCCAGAAAAAAAGGGAAATTCATTTAAATACTCAAAAATACAGGAATACATTTATTGGCTCATAAGTCAACAGTTAAACACGTTTTAGAAAATTCAAAACAGTATTTCTAAACACATAAAGGAAATCAAAACAACTAAGCAGCTAGCTAGCTACCCCCAAAACAAGAAAAGTATTTTTATTGTCTAAAACCTACTATTAGTGCATTCTTTTAATTGTTATTCATTTTACATTACAATAGAGTAAACCTGCTATCCACCAATACACTTAATTAAAATAAACAAATCTAACCTGCATAATGAGTAATCTGTTTTGCTATAACAGCTCAACAGAACTTTCCTGTTAACATCTGGGGATAGCAAGAAAAAGAAATTGTCTACCAATTCAATTAAGTGTTTCACTACAAGAAATCTAAGGTTGAACACTAAAAACTGCTATTGAAATGTCTGATGTATAACAATGCACAAATTCAGATGTTTCTTTGAAAAAAACTGATAAACATAACCAGCCACACTGCTGGCAATTATGACCAATTTATAGCTTTGTGTTAAGCTATGACTCTATAGACTGACAAAACATGAAGAGATTTTTAAAAAATCTTGCCTATCAACTGAAAATTCTCCTCCTTCACCCTTTTCTTCAAGTGGCTTTTCAAATCGTCGTTCACGCGGTGGTCGCCGTTCTGGTCTCCTATCAATTATTTTCCCTTCACCCTGAAGTTGCTGATCAGGTCTTCTTCCAACACGTCTTATTCCTAAAATGATAAATAACAGCATAAACAAATTATATTTGCAATACAAAAAAATTTAGGCCTAAACTTTTGGGTCCACTAACTAGCACTTACTGCTGAAAAAGGCAAACATTGGGCATCTCTAAAGTAGAACAAAGTACTTATAGAAATTCCTATTTTAAATAAACTTGTTCCAAACATATCTAGTTTTCCAAGTAACACCCCCCCCCAAAGCATTCTCTGTAACCGACTTGGAAGTCACCTGGGTAGGCAGCCATTATTCCTCTCACTTTTCAAAATGCCCCAGTCTCTTAATTTAGAATTCTAAATTTAAAGAAATTTTTAGGCAAATGACACATTTTGGCTTTAGACACCAAAGATAACACCAGTAGTCATTCATAAATAATAACCAAGCAAATCCACACACATTCATCAGATAAGGAACCTCAAAAAAATTTAAAAGGCCACACTTTTAATTTACATAATCTGGAGGGGGAAAGAACCCTCAAAAGAGTAAAACGACTGATAATTCTATGAAATTACAAAATTAAATGGAAAACAAATAGCACTTAAGATTGCACCTCCATAGTTTGAAATAGCTATTTAACCAGAAAAAAAGCACCATCCTCCATTTAGTTTTTATATATGTATACATATATATGTATATATACACACTACACCTAACAAAAAAAATTGTTATGCAACATCTAAAATACTCAGATGGAGAGCTTTTTTTTTGGTTTCTCTTACCAGTGCATTTACTGATTTCTTCCTTTATTACTTTTCTCCTGTTAGTGTCTAATGCTCATGAGGCAACCAATATGCATTACTGGTGGCCTTAAAAATAAGTAGACTGATGGCTAAACTCATGACAAAAATTTCAGGTACGCCTTAATTCCCAAACCACAATTTCTGACAAAGTCAAATAGCAGCTGAGGAACTTGTTTTTATAACAAGATCTTAAGTTGATTCACCCTGGTTCTTTCTAAGAAAGTGGAACACCATCAAAATGTACCAAATTGTCCAGGTGCTTGTAACTAGAGTAAAAAACAGTAAATATCAAACTCTTCAATGAAATTTTAAAGTCCATTCCACATAAACTCTCAGGATAGGCACATTGTTACATCTTTTACCAAGGCACTTAAATAAATTTCGTCAGAGCTATAGTGTATTGGGGTGGAGCTATGGAACCAGTCTTTTATAATGATATCCAAGCCAAACACACCCAAATGAACAATGGCTTGCTTCCCCACCCAATACTCAATATTAGGCTTATAGAATCTAAAAAACTTACCAAATATATTCACCCCATAATCGACATTTAAAAATGCTTCTCTTGATATATTTATCTGTACTTGCAAGCTCACTTTATTTTTACTAGAGTCCAGGCTTTTAATTAAACAAACAAAAAACGCACACAACACCTTGGTCTACAAGTTATCACTTCTGTGGTGTCAATTCTCAAGTTCTTCAAATGGACAAAAAACGAGCTACAAAGCTAATTCTTATAATATTAACATTAAATACATATCTAGGGTATGTCTAACACTGTGCTAGGACCTATCTTCAAAAGTACATTAACACATGACCAGGGTAACAATCCTTTCCACTACAAAAGGAAGAGGCTGTTTACAGGTCTATCCTTCCCCAATGCCCAGAACATCAACTGACAGCAGGATCTCAAACCAGTATTTTTCATTCAACATTTTCCCTTTATTTATGTTTGTTTTATGCAATTTAAAGTTAAGCGTGCTCTGAAACACTGATCTAAGGAAAATGTTGGTACCTAATATGGGAGGTTTCCCAAGGGAAGACTACTGAATGGCAAACTCAGTCTTGGTTATAAATTTATGAAATTCCCAACCTCTGTAACTTAAAATTCTAGTTCCCAGGTAAGAGCTTGTTTCAAAGATGGGCTTTAAGATCCAAACAATGGGGGATTTCAAACATGCTTCATCCTTTGAACATTCAAAATGGGTGAACACACCTACCTTGTACGTTCTAGATTTACACTTCAGACTCAATTTTTTTCACGTGCTTTCTTGGGACTAGTCTAATCAAAGAGGTAAAGTTGAGCAGTTCAAATGATTACACAAGTCAAGCCAGTGCTCCTTATTTATTTAGTTGTGCTACAGGTTGCTATAAAGCTTAGTTGACAAAATAGATATTTGGCTTGAGGGATGTATACATGCTTTTCTAATACTCCAACTTGTGCTTCCCCAAACCTGTAATTTTAATACAAGAATTCTTTTGTTTTATTCACCACCTCGGTTCTTCACGCCAAGCCTCACAGAAGTTCTCATTAAAAACAAACAAAACAAAAAACCCTAATCCAAAACATAACACAATTGTTTTCTTTTCTTTTTTTTTTTTTAATTAGTTGAACGTTAACGAATTCAACTAAAGCTAATGAGCAACTCCCTTCCGGAGCACGTGGCAGCAAAGCAAAATTTCAACTTTAAATGTATGAAACCAACCAAGAGTCCTACACCTATTTGCTCCTCATAACGTATGCTTTTTCTTGTCCTCAACTGTTTTGCTTTTTCGCTCACCACAAAAGACAAACCCGTGAGGAGTGAGAAAGCAAAATTCAAGCTTAAGGCACTCCTGTGAAGTTTACAGTGTGACCTGGAAGCAGCTATTACCCGCCAATGAAATCCTGACCATGCTTCCCGCACATGTGGAGAAAAAGCTACACTCAAAAAAGCTCCCTGCTCCGGCTAACATGACAGCCTCTGCACTCATTTCACCACGAGGGCCGGGCCGAGCCACGCCACCCGAAACTGAGTGCGGGAGACGGAGAAAGGGTCGTGACAAGAGGACGAGCCTCGGGACTTCCTCAAATAATCCCTCTTCATTCAGAATTCCCGCTTCTGCTTAATCGAATGTAGCCACATTTCTCTCCTTCCCAACAGCTTAACTCGCTCCAGCAACTTACTAAGAGTTCAAAATTGTTGAGGTGCGGGGGGAACAATAAGGCGCATGTGACACCTAAAACAGGAGCTTACCCCACAGTATCTGGTAACCTCGAACAGAGAAGGGGCTTGGTATAAGCTCCGACCCTCGGCTTTTCACTGGGGTACTCCGCGCCATCGTGGGACAAGATGGCAGGACAGAAGCCTAAACCAGACAACTGCACCTCAGAACATCACACTGAGGGAGAGCTCTGAACAGGAGGAAGCTGGGGGACCCCATGCTTCCCGGTAACCTCAGTCCATGCGCCCGCCTGAGGAGTCCGGCGGGAAGACAACCACCTCCCGGGATCCCAAGCTCGCTGAGGAACAGCTTATCTCCAGACCACGCTCCTCCGCTCAGAACCCGAGGCGCGAAGGGGGTGGCTCCAGGAACCTTGCAGGTGGTGGTTTGAGCTTGGGGCTACCACGCTCTCAGGACCTCGCTTTTGTCGTGTGGGGGAAGATAGGCGGCAAAACCTTCCGCGGACGCTCGGAGCTCGGGAAGCAAGTGGTAGTCGCAAGTCCGCCCCGCTCCTGCCCTCATCCTGGGTCTTCCCCACCTTCTACCACGGATTTACCTTCTTTCTTAAGCGCCACGGGCGGCTGCGTCTCCTCTTTCTTGTCAGCCACGCCAACGTTGGACGGCAGCGGGTTCTTGCGTTCTTTCTGGGACTCTTTACGCAGCTGTTTGCCTGCCGCATTAGAGTTGTTCTGGGCTGCGGCCTGAGCTGCGCTCTTGGCCCCAGGGCCCCCAACACCGCCCCCGCCGGCTTCTTTTTTCTTGTTCTCTGCCGCCTTCAACACCTCGAAGGGGTCCGATTCGTCGTCAAATAACTGGTCGAATCGGTTGGTGACCACGCAGCCGAAGCCTTCCTGTAAATGCCCAGGCATGATGGTGGCTCGGCGGCGCGTTCCTCCACGGATTGCAGCGGGCCGCGCCGAGCCAAGAGCGCCTGCTTCAGCTCTTCCCACAAGATGGCCGGGCCGAAAGAGGGGGGCCGTCTTCTCTTCCGGCGCCAGGCACACATCCGGGAGCGGCGAGCGCCGCAGGGCATCACGGGGTATGTAGGCTAGAGTCGCTTCTACCGAGGCGGCTCCTGGCACCAGGACTACAATTCCCAGAATGCACGGCGCGACAACTCTTCGCGCGCGCCGGAGAGGTGGGACCTGACGGAGAGAGTGCAGCGTGCCAGTGAGGGGAGGGGAAGCATGGTGGTGGGCGGAGCCCTGCCACCTGCTCTTGCCACCCTTAAACTCTCTCGAGTCTCGAGCTCTACTGAAAACAGGAAAACGTGACGGCGTATTTTGCTCCCGAAAGTTCTCTGTCTTTGGTTTCACTCGCCCCGTCTCCGACTAACTTTCCCCACCTTTCCGGGAGGGTCAAGGTGACTCCAGATCTTACAGCTGGAGACTCGCAAACTTCCGGGGCTCGGGGGTTGCTGAGGTGCCGCCCTGGCCTCACCCAGCAGCACCCGACCTGTTTCAATTCAAGCCCCTCGCTGCTCAGTTGCTGGCGTCGCCCTCCTGTACCCCGAATAATGAACCGACAGTGTTGAACGTGAGGCAGAATACGCTTCCTCTCGCAGGGACGTGAAGAACAAGTCGAACTATCACATGGGAGTGTTGCGCGCCTTCCCTGGGTGAGAAACACGGTTTTGCTACTGATGCTTTAATTACTGTTAACTCCTGACGGTGCGGCACCAGCTAGATACAGGGCAAGCCTCGAAAAGGCACCGTTTCTAGAAACACTTGTCCAGAGTCAATCCCATTGTCCATTAGTGTCCAGCTAGCCGAGGATTAGATGATAGTAACATGTGCTCAAGAAATAACATTTTAGAGCATCTGAGTGTGTGGTGTGCTGAGGGGTGCAATGAGGGGAGGAAAATGTCAGCGGATTGTCACATACTAAAAGCACTGATATTAGTTGAGAATATTAACGTCTGTTAAGGTAACTGAGTGTCAGTGCAGATTCACGCGTATTTGGTAACGCTGTCGTCATAATTTTTAAACCTTTTAACATTAACACAAAATTTAATAGAAAATGCATCTCTGTGATCCGGGAGCTATGAATAACCTTAATCTGAACAACTTTTTAGGTAGGTACTTTCCCCTTTTCACCGATGGTGAAACCATTTCAGAGGTGGAATGACTTAACAAGTTCACACCTCTGTTAAGTGGTAGTGCCAGGAGTTAAAACCCGCTTCTAACTCCGTAATGAGACTGTTGACATCAACCCTTTAACTCAAACTGTGCCTTCTGATAGAAGTCAATTATTAGTTAATTTCTAGTATTTAATAAGATTTAAATATTGTTGCATGCCAGGCAGAGTATGTAACATGGCTGAATGTGATCTTACTAATTTCTGAGCAGATTTTAAATCAATTCCTTAACAGAGAAGTAAAAGAGTTACATTACAGGCATGTGGCAGCAAGCCTGGTGCTTTTCTTATTTCTAAATCCAGCCCCCACTCCTCAAAGTCACTTATTTCTCTGTTGCCTCCCTCCCTGCCACACACACACCACCGCCTTCTATAAGCTATGGCTCTTTTGGCTCCTACGAAGACAACAGACAGGGAGTTTTTGACCACATTCTTCATGCCCCTTTGAAAATAGCTTAAGTGCAATTTGGAAGATCTCCATGCTTTAAAAACCTTTTCTCTTTACCAAGGGCTGTTAATAGCTGCATCTTCCAGATATATCCTACAACTTACCTTTTTCTGGCCACTACCACAACACTATTAAGAGCTAAAACTTGATATTTTACTCTGTGCTTGGTGCATTTTACATGTGTGATCTCATTTCATCCTCACATCAACTCTGTGAGAAAGGTATTATTATTTCATTTCTAAGGTGAGGAAAATGAAGCACAGACTAAGTAATTTAATTACTCCTGCCGTAGTCTGGGGAGTGGGGCTGGCCTGTTCATAATAATTTTTATCCTATGTACAGATCCCTGGTTTCTTCAAACAGATTTTTATGATCACCAAGCACTAATACAATAAGAATATTTAAAGTTAATCTACACATAGGGGAATTGTATGGCTGTGAATTTATGAGGTTCACTTACGCTCTTCAGAGAATTTACCTATTAAGATAGCATAAAAATAGGAATAAAATTTGGGGAAAGGGGAAAAACTTGTAAGCACTCTCAACTTCCTTCTCTCCTTTTCTTCTCTCCTAGAATTTGGGTTAATCCAGGAAAGTTTTAAAGACCATTTTTAAAGTATACAAATAAAGCTCAAAATGATAATTCTTTTACATCTCAAATCAATTATTATCTTATAAGTAACTATTTTCACTAAAGCTCCCTTTCTCCTAAGAAATTAAAATAGTTTTAAAAATATTTAAAATGTCCCTGCTACTTTCAATAGAAAAAATATTGCTAATAAACCTCAAGGGAGGAAAAAAAGACTCTTGTTCCAATTAAAGGCATGAGTTGTAAAGTGACAAGTTATAAGATACCACTGATGAAAAATGTAGCCTGAAATATCAGTCCTCTGTAGCAAGCTTAAATCACATATTGTTCTCTGAAAAATACAAAACTTCACAGCCTTATCTATAGCAAGCTTTCTAAACAGTAAATGCTGAAAACTATCCAAATAGCTTGATTAAATAATCCAATATGTTGCCTAATATTTATGAAACTGAGAATATTATACTTCCTTACAACTCTCACGTGCTTTTAAGATGCTAATACTCAATTCTCAAATCACATTGCAACTTGTTTTCACCCATTTCTTAATAATCTCAACCCCCTATTACTAACTTGCTATATTATAATCATAATTACTAACAATTATAATTTGAGCCTTACTATACACTTGAAAATGCGCTGAGTACCTTACATGCATTATTTTCTTTAAGTCTCGGAACAACATTATGAAGTAAGTAGTATTAGTATCTCTATCCCCACCTCCACCACCCCACACACACACTTTACAGATAGGAAAATTGAGATTGAGAACCTCTCCCAAATGCACGTTGCCCAAAAGAGTCCAGGCAGTCTGATCTCACAGTCTGGACACCCAGCTATTACACTTGTGAGGGACATGGTAGCGGGAACAAAGTCCTTCATCCTTATGTTGTTGACACCTGTAGCAAAAAAACACTTTGGGGACACTAGATATAGGCACCACATAAAATGGAAGTAAGAGACTCTAATTTTTAATGTACTCTAAATACATTATGCATTTTTAAAACAAAAGCAATAAAAGTGGTTCTTGCAAAGAAAGGGCAAATCCTCTATGTCTGAGGATGCAATGCTAAGTATAATCTTGCAAGTCTAGGCTCTTGCTAAAGTTAGACTATCAAAGCTAAATATAGAAATATTACATTCTATTTGCCACCTCAAACTTACTTTGAAGGTTGATCCTCTTGATTTTTAACTTTTCTTTCTTTTTTTCCCTACATTGTACTAATTGACATGTCAGATAATTTACCCATCTAAAGGGTACTACTATTCAAAGGTTTTTAGTGTATTCATAGAGTTGTACAATTATCATCACTATCTAATTTTAGAACATTTTTATCATGACCCCCACCCACCAAGGAAACCCATTCCCATTAACAGGCACTCCTCATTCTCTTTCACCCCTGTCCTAGGCATTCAGTGATCTACTTTCTGTCTCATAGATTTGCCTATTTGGACATTTCATATAAATGGAATCTTATAATATGTGGTCTTTAGTGACTGGTTTCTTTTACTCAGCATGTTTTATAGGTCCGTCTATGTTGTTGCATGTATTAGTACTTCATTCCCTTTTATGACTGGATAATTTTCCATTGTATAGATAACTACCTTTTATTTATTCCTTCACCAGTTAGTGGATAGTTGGGTTCTTTCTGTTTTTTGGCTGTTAGGAATATTTGTTTGCAGGACTTGTGTGGACATATGTTTTCATTTCTCTTGTATATATATCTAAGAAGAAAATTGCTGGCTTATATGGTAACTTTAGGTTTAACATTTTGAGGAGCCAAACTGTTTTCCAAAGAAGCTGCATGATTTACAATCCCACCAACAATTATGAGGGTCCCAATTTCTTCGCATCCTCATTAATGCTTATTATTATCTGTCTTTTTAAATATAGTCACCCTAGTGGGTGAGAGGTGGTACCACATTATAGTTTTGATTTTGATTTGTATTCCCCTAATGGCTAAGAGTGTTGAGGATCTTTTCACATGCTATTAGCCATTTTTAAATCTTCTTTGGAGAATGTCTGTTTAGGTCCTTTCCTGTTTTCTAACTGGTATATTTATCTTATTATTGTTGAGTTGTAAGAATTCTTCATATATTCTAGATTCTAGTGCCTTATCAGTTATACGATTTGCAAATATTTTATCCCATTCTGTAGGCTGACTTTTCACTTTCTTGGAGGTATCCTTTGCAGCATAAAAGCTTTAAATCTGACGTGGTCTTTTGTGATGAAGTCCAATTTGTCTATTTTTCTTGTCACTTGTGCTTTTGTTGCCATATCTAACAAGACCATATTAGCCCAAGGTCACAAAGATTTCTTTGTTTTCCTCAAAAAGTTTTATAGATTTTTAAATTGTTTCAACTCTTACATTTTGGCCTATAATCCATTTAAAATTAATTTTGTGTTTGCCCTGGCCAGTGTGGCTCAGTTGGTTGGAGTGTTGTCCCATACACCAAAAGGTTGCAGGTTCGATCCCTAGTTGGGTTGTGGATGGGAGGCAACCAATCGATGTTTCTTTCTCATGTCAATGTCTCTCTCTCTCTTACCCTTCCCCTCTCTCTAAAATCAATAAGCATGTCCTCAGGTGAGGGTAAAAAAAATTAATTTTGTGTTCAATGTATTCCCCTTCCTTTTAACTTAATTTTGAATATGTCAAACCTAAAAGAAAAACTTCAGAGGGGAAAAAAAAAGATACTGCTATTATTCAACTTATTCTTGTTTTAAAAACGTTTTATCTTGGACATTGCCATAAATAGCAGTTTAAATGCATCCAATGAAATTCCAAATGCATCTGTATAAACCCCTTTGAAAACAGAAAATATAGTTCACACTTAATACAATTTATCTATTTATTTTTATAATAAACATTGACTTCAACAACTATTTATTGAACATCCACCTGTGTGTCAAGCACTGTTCTGAGCCCTGAGGATTCTGTGGTGAATAAAACAGGCAAGGTCCCCATTTTCATGGAGTTTACAGCTGGTGGAAAGAAGCAACAAGTAAACAGGTAAATACATCACCAAGATCATTTTCAGAGAAAGGTAAATACTGTGACAATGTAATGTAAGGGAGGGACAACTTTTTTTGATTGTATAGTCAGAAAGCCTTCTGAGCAGAAGTCTGAATGATGAGAAGGAACCAGCCTTGTAAAGATTTGAAGAAAAAGCAGAAGAAACAGCAAGCAAGAAAACATGAAGTAGGAAGGAGCTTGTACATACCAAGACAAAAAACAAAAACAAAAATCTGTGTGTCTGTAGCCCAATGAGCATGAGGTTGGGGTGGCAAATTGGAAGACGGATCCTGTAGTGAATACCAGGTAGTTAAATCTCTGTGTGTTTTC